>NC_134576.1:56416254-57034254 GCF_050947875.1 Dermacentor variabilis | reverse complement strand
TGAATTCCACAGCAGGTAGATCCCCAACAGATCACCTTGTCCTCATCAAGGCTAATATCCCTGATGCTGTTGTACAAAAACAATTCTTCTTATCGGCATTTTTTATTCGGAATATGCATGGAGGCACAACTTGGCGCTTTGAAATTCTCCGCGACCTCGCTGAAATGGGAGTTTCAGGCAACTTGCTGAACTAGATTCGGAGTTCTCTTATCTCACGTTCCGTGTTAGAGTTTCTAACGTGCTGTTTCGTCCATTTGCGCAGGGAGCTGCTACACTACATCGTGGTGTGGTGAGCTGTAGTCCATTCGTTGTTCGAATGAACTAGGTCCATACTGTCATATCGCGCACAATGTTATATTATGTATGTGTCTGACATCCAAATAGGTTACAAATCACGTAATAATAGTATCTGGTAGTGACAATTACAGCGTGGCCTAAATAAATAGCCGAAGTGGGCGGACAAAAAAATCGTTTCGAACTGAACACTCAAAAAAGTAGGTGCGTCCTCTTATCTGAAAGCGGAGGAGGAGCGGAGGGGCGTTGCGACGCTGAGTTGAAGCTGCGTGGGTGAATGCAGCTGCGTGGGCGATAGAGCCACTTATATGGCTCCTGCAGGGAGCCAGAGGTGGACATAGGTCCACCATCTTGCAATTTACTTTAGTGCAGTGGAGCATTCTCTAATTCGCAAGAAGGCGATTTCATTTATTATACCCTGAGACCAAACAAGAATTAAAGAGGAGATCCGTCTCACAAGCTCGCTGCAGCACTGTGTAATCTACACGAATTCTTAGCCAATACGAAGACCGCATGCCCTTCGAGACGGGCTCATCCACGCCGCGTCGTCTGCTCAGCATCTGCTTGCTATCGTGTTACATGCCCCATGGTAGGTGGATTGACAAAATAATTTGACGCCATAGCCGTCAGCCGCGTTTACATGCATGCGGAAGCAGGGCTTCTGTTCACCTCTACCCTTTCCCTGCAGTTACCTTGCAGCCTCCTTAGCAAGTAGTACTGACGAATGTCCTTACGCAGGCAGGTAGGTTGTTCACCTGCGCCAGGGCGTCTGCTCGGCGTCTATTTGTCTACTTGACGTTTGCTCGCTGCCGTCATTACGTACCATGCTAGATAGGAGTTATAAATTAATTATGCACTGAGCAATTAGGCATTCATAGCTTTCCGTATCATCCACGCTTCACGAATGCTAGTGATGTGGCGCCATCCAGTAAATATATATGAAATCAGCTTTACGGCTTGGTGCCATGTCTTCAGTCCTAGCAGCGTGAAAACAAGCAGCCGTTCTGAATATCTGCGACAAAACATCCCTGATTATTTGACCTCAGCTTAACATGAGACTTCGCGATGACGTATTTTGCCGCTTGTTTCTTACTGACAGGGTGGAGGGCCAGTAACAAACGCGAATTCGAATCGAAGCGGATGTTCGGCGCTGTATGGGCGCTGCCAAGTTGCCGCTGTTAGGGTCGCTTCTCTGCAATAATTCGAAGGTCCACGTTACTGCTCCAGGGCCACTCTCGTCATTGGTAGAACGAAAGAGTGAGAACAAAAGCGTAGTGCGGCGCAACACGGGCTGTGCGGAGAGGATGGCTACAATATGGCGCTAGAATAGCGCGCGTTTCTGCATGGAAACAAAGCACTGCATGAGCGGACGTCTGTTTGCGGCGGCGGCTGTGAATCGTGCCTACGCGTCAACAACGTGAGGCCTGTCGCGATCTTCCGATTGGCAAGGCAGACGCGCAACACTTTACTTCATTTGGAACGTGCCGCGCGAGCCAGATCGTCTGCGTCAGCCAATATATGACGAAATGAAAACCCGTATAGAGCTGCGCTCAAATTTTGCATTAGGGATTATCGTAATCGTTGGTGAATTCGTCCGAATACGGAAATCTTAGAGGCGATGTCCTGGTCCGTGTACGGGGGGGGGAGAATTCCGAGTGCTTTGACAGCAAGGAAAATGCTACTTCCTTTTCGGAGTTTCAAGAATGTGTGCAATCTATAAAACAATGTTTTCCCAATCTCTCGTATTGCTCTTACAGTATGCTTGTGGAGCCAGTCTTGTCTTGGCTACTGACACAACACACTTTCCGCTGTTCCTTGCTTGTCGCACATACCGCACGTATCTCGTCGATCGAGTTCTCCTAGTAGAAGAGCTGCATATTCAACAGACATCATCGTGTTTGTGGCCGAGTGGGCAAATTTCTTGCAGGAACTTGTGCTCCTCGCCTTTCAGCGCGTGATCCTCCGTGGGTGTGCGAGACAGAAAAGGAAGCATTGTGTGCCAAGTCTCTGCCCCATTTGTCAGCGCCGGTAAAATTCACTGATTGTACACCTTCCTTTTCTATGATACAGCTTTCTTTATCGGAGACACCACTTTGCGATATATTCTCGCGCACCAAAGTAAAACGACAGCTTTACTTTGGCGGATACAGGACACGAAGACCCAGTATCCAGCTGGCGCACCTCTTCTTCGTTCGTCAGTTAGCCTAAAAATGTGTGCCTCTATTCACCCTTGTGAAAGCGTATGTACAGCGAAACGGTTGCTAACTTTGACTGCATTACACAAGCACCACCACCTCGAGTGACGTACGCCACGCGCTCACGCACGTGTGCGCAAGTGCAGCAGACGTGCTCATTGCTCTAGGTCATCCATCAAGCGCAAGTGCCTTGTTGAACTAATTTAACTTTTCAATGTAAATTGCGTCAAATAATTAATAAAATACGACTTACACACAAGCGCAAACATTATAGCTTCGGTTTCTAACTATATTTCAAGAATAAATGAATTTCTGCTAGGCGGAAACTCAAAGACAAAAAAGCTGCCGTTTTAGGTATAGGTATTTGCAGCTGCCGTTTTAGTGGCAATGGCCGCGAGATGGAGGTATAGCTTTGGAGGTCGTTTCCACAATCTCAATTACGATCGCACGACATGCTGTGGGACAGATGCGATGGGCACAGCGCCAATGCATCGACAACAGATACAATGTGTGCATCCATACGTCAGGCACGCACGCAGCTGTGCTGAAGTGCTAAAGTGCAGCATACATCCTCATTTTGCTAGGCGATCCGCGAAGCGCAAATGCGTTTTTGAACTAACAGAATTCCTCCGAGTAATTTGCGTCCAATCATTTGTACAGAACGACTTACACACAAGATGTAGGCGTTATAGCTTGGGAGTGTAATTTGATAATGTGAGAATAACGGCATTGTCACGTGATAGTATCGCCTATTGACGTAATCTGACACCGGAACGCGTGAAACCTGACGTCCCACGATGAAGTCTTTATCAACTGACGATGTCCCCTGATGACGTCATGTCATGCCTCTCGGAGAAGCAGAACAGTGTGCACACCTCGCTGCCTTGGATTGTCTCCAGAATCGACCCACATTTTCGTGCGAAGACCACGCACGCGGACAAGCAAGATCCAGACAAACTAGAGGCTAACAGCTTCGATGTAAAAGAACGTGGCTAGCCCGTGGCCTGTGCCCACTTCTTCATCGTTTCTGACATAGCGTAGAGACCCCCGGTGGCATTATTATAATCACATCGAAGCGCCTAAATACGAAGCGCAGCTGTAGGATGTGTTGCATGAATAGTATAAACTTCAAGCATCGTATAATGAGAGCAATAGCGAACTCATGTAAAGCGGATATGGGACGCACGCCTTCGTTTTTATCGCAAGCGTTGGTTTTTCTATCGCTGCGAACTGAAAAATCGCGCAAGCTGCTGCAATTATACACTAGTTCCTCGTATTGCAGCCGAAGCAGCGCTCCAAGCACACCGCCACGGCGCAGCGGCCGTCATCGTGTCCAACCACGGAGGCCGCCAGCTGGATATATATAATATTTGGGGTTTTACGTGCCAAAACCACTTTCTGATTATGACGCACGCCGTAGTGGAGGACTCCGGAAATTTTGACCACCTGGGGTTCTTTAACGTGCACCTAAATCTAAGCACACGGGTGTTTTCGCATTTCGCCCCCATCGAAATGCGGCCGCCGTGGCCGGGATTCGATCCCGCGACCTCGTGCTCAGCAGCCCAACACCATAGCCACTGAGCAACCACGGCGGGTTGGCTGGATGAAACTCCGCCCGCGGTGCGTGAATCATACTTGAAGTACCTCAATGACCAATTACGACCAAAAAGCGTACAAAAAAGAACACTTCCAAGTTCCTAAAACTTGGTCAAATACTTGTACAGACCTCCTTCCACCTCACTTTCATAAAACAAAAGAAGAACAATAGCGCATAATACATGACAATATTTGTATCTACAAAATAGCGAGTAGTATTAGTACAATAATGTATTTGCATAAGAGCGGAGAGCTCGGTCCAGCTTTGCCGCTGAAGCCTACTATGCTGCACTGGCAAACGAAAGAAGCAAGATGGACGAAGACGACGATTATCACTAGGCTATTGTTGTGTTGATGAATGCCTTCTTTTTCGCATTTTCTCGAGTGTCGTGCCCACGCATATGTTACGACTGAGACGTCTCGGGACTTTCGCTTCTCGGAATTTGCCTTTCCCTAGATACCACACTACCACCTGAAGAGGACGACGCTTTGCTCCATTTGTCCTATAGCCGAGCTGAACAACGCGACAGTGATTAAATACTCCGGGTTAAGCTTGCCCTCCTTTCGGCTTTTGTCGGGCCGCGCCAATATATTCCTATCGGAACTGACAGGTCTGTTACAATCACAGGTTTCAAAAAGATTTCTACGTCTATCGTAGTTTCTGAATTATTAGATCATATCCCCTTTTGACTTCTGCAGTAGTTGTTCTTTACGTATTTACTTCACTAGAAGGCCTGACACGAAGGGTTCCTGGCAAGGGGAGACAATCGTGGGGGTGGTTGGTGGCGAGGGGTTGGCGGTTAGGCAGATGCCGCAGACCAGTGCTTATAGCGCACTTTTTTACAACGAAATTCGTTTTATTTTAAAGTATTCTGCAAATTATACTTAAGTTCTTGCTCTGGAGCAGCGCATATAGGACGTGCCAGCGGCACGTGCTCCTCCCTGCCGCGACGACCATGGCACGGGCAGAGCGCGGAAGACGCACTGCGAAGTGGCAAGCCTTATGCGCCTAATTGACATGCGTGGCCCACTGATAACGAAAAACTAGCGCTTCGCTATTATGGACTCTGTATCGGCCGCTGTGATGACGTTTGGACAGAAGTTTAGGCGGCGGACGCGGCGATCGAGCAAAGCGCAGAGTCCTCCATTGTACCCGCTGACGCTGAAGTGGAAAACCACAAAACAAAACAAGCTTCACACTCAGTGGTGTGTTCTCTCTTATTCCATTCTTTCTAATACGCTGTTTATGTATCTCTTCGCCTCTCCCTGTGATCTTTGCTTTCCCCTTTCCCATTCCCCCGGTGTAGGGTAGCCAACCGGACGTTATTCTGGTTAACCTCCCTGCCTTCTTCTTTTCTCTTTCCTCCTCCTCTTCGCCAGCCTAAACTAACGTAGAATAAAATGCAAGACTCTTTTCAGGAGCGCTCTGACTTGCGCGCGCTTTGCCTCCATAGCTTTCCCTACGTAGTCACAAAAAGTTTTCCGGGAACTCACAAGCATGGTGTCACGCGTGGACAAGTCTACATGAACACACCTCACTCGATGACCGCGGAAACTCGCTATCAAACGCTGAAATGTGGAAACACTGCAGCAGCAGTGACCGAATTCACCTTCGTGCAGCCGCTCACATAAACACGAACTACGACTTCAAAACAAAGTGCAGCACGAACTCTGTAACCGTTACATATAGTTTTCGAGATGGCAGAATGGCCGGGTGTTGACTGTACAATTGCTATTAAGTATAGTGGAGCGTAGCATTTGCGGACGTACCGGACGTTTCTGCAAATGCGCGAGTAAGAGCGGGTACGGGAGGCAAATGTATGAGCTTTTCCTCATTGTAAGTTTAACTCTGCCTAGGCACTACGGAAGAGAAGCTTCTTTCCCGTGTTGTAGGCGTTTGTCCCTATCCGTGCCGGCATTGCGAGGTGGGGTTGAGTGGAGCTCAGTTTTTACATTGTTAGGCGTGAGAAAAGTTTATTATGGCATGACTAACTCAGCACCAGCGCCGCAGGCGCGAGAAAGTCTTTCCGACATACATCTAGCTTTCCAGATTGGCGTACGTCCGACGTACCTCTAGGGCGACTGGTCACTATATGAGGCGTCCGTTCCCACTGCTTCACCTGCTTCATGGCGCTGGCAGCCATCGTTAGAGCGTAAACAAGCACGAGCCCACTCCGCAATGCCGGCAAGCCTAGGGGACAAACGCACACAACATCGGCAAAGAAACTTCTCCTCTATAGGGCCTACATAAACCCAGATATTCAAGGCGCAAATGTTCGCATATTTCTCTCACCCTCGCTACTGGGTGTGTTACAACCACTACGGCGCTTTACGTGCTAAATCCACGACCTGATTATGAGTAAAACACCTACTAAAACGAAGAAAACTGACTAAAACAAAGAAAACGGGGGATCTGTCACACCGAATAGAGAAAGAACGAATAGACAGTGGTCACGCGTCCGTTATTGTACATTTTGCCTGCGGTCGTTTTCATCCAGCTATCATGTTATCGCTTTCGCTCCAGACACGCGTGCTATGTCGAAAGTACTTAAAAGTTTCTTTCGCCAGACGCCCGTTCTACGAATTGAGCCAGCCAGGATTTGCTTTTGTGAAAATTACCAAGTGTCTTTGCATTCCTCAGTCACACCGCAAACCATCCAAACCGGCCTGCAATGCTTCTGTGCTACTTAGAATTCGCATAAGCATGTTTCAGATTGACGTCCTGCCCGAGATCGTTGCCGCCGTTGGTGACAAGATGGAAGTGTACTTGGACAGCGGAGTCCAAATAGGTGCGGACGTGGTCAAGGCACTGGCGCTGGGAGCTAGGGCGGTGTTCGTGGGACGACCTGTGCTCTGGGGACTCGCATACGACGGGAGCCGGATTTGTTCTTTTCGATATCTTACGGGAGCGTTGCACCGATCCTTTGGGGCATGTTCAAGGGTGATTTGTGCCCATAAGTTGTTCACGTCACTTCAGTCAGTTTGTCCGGCAAAAAGTGTTTCTACGAGCACCTGTTCGCAATCGCAAGCGGCATGGTACCGTTTCGCTGCTGTCACATCAATGCTTGTGACGACGATACTTGATTTCGCATTTCCGAGCAATTCTGCATTCGCGTTCTAAACCATCCTTCGCTGCGAATCATCCGTGGCTATGGTGTTGGGCTGCTGAGCACGAGGTCGCGGGATCGAATCCCGGCCACGGCGGCCGCATTTCGATGGGGGCGAAATGCCAAAGCACCCGTGTGCTTAGATTTAGGTGCACGTTAAAGAACCCCAGGTGGTCAAAATTTCCGGAGTCCTCCACTACGGCATGCCTCGTAATCAATAAGTGGTTTTGGCACGTAAAACCCCAAATATTATTATTATTATTCGCTGCCAATAGACAATTTCCAGAACATACAAAAGGGGGCAAAGTGTGTATTGAGCGCCAAGGAGACAGACTCGGAAGAAGCGTTGAGCGGGGCATAAACTTCCTCGATGCGCGGAGAAGCCTGCTTCGGAACGCGAACGCCTAATCACTCACAAAAACGAAATTAAGCAGCGTCGAGGGGCGGGGACTAGTGCAGAGGAACGCGGTGGACATTTCGCGTAGAAACGTGAAGCGGATCAGCGTTGCTATGCATCAGAAAGGCAGCTTGAAATGCCAGTGCTCACATGAGCGGTGAAGCCCGGGATATCATTGGTACGCTACGAAGAAGCAGCATTGTAGGTGTACCGCATGTGTCATTCTTACGGATGCCGAAAAATTTGCTGATAAGCACTTCATTAGAGAGGAGTTCGGGTTGGTTTGCAGTAATAGGCGATGCCTGTGGTGCTGGACTGCTACATGCAACCTTACGTTGCACCGGGCATTTCCAGTGGGAATCGTTTCCAACTTCGTCGTGTGACCTGTGCTTAAAACGTCTGCTTGAGAAGAATAGCAATTTTACAAAACATGGAATGTTGCGTGTCGGAAAAGATTCTCACAGCGCATGGTCTTCGGATAATATTTACGCATCCTATTTATGATTTCCTTCTCCAACCGAACACTGTACTCTCCCCATGAAGCAAAAACGCGCAATGGTCACTAAATATGACAGTACATTATTGGCAACCATACTTGGACGTTTGTCACGTGCTTGCGCCGCTTGCGCTCTACGAAATGCTTGGAAAGTGTGCCTTTTATGGCGGAGTGTTCTTTCCAACTCAATTTTTCTCTACGTAGGGCAAGCAAGGTGTCGAGAGAGTGTTGCACATATTCAGAGAGGAACTTGAGTACACTATGCGACTCCTGGGTGAGCTACTTGGACTTTCTTCTTGTTCTATCGACTATCCACTCCGCGTACCTTGCGTTCTTTAAGTAAAATAAGCCTACACAACCTCGCCCTTCCTTCTCCCCCTTCCCCATAATAAAGGAGTGCATTTGGTTTGCGTAGAACGCCAGGCTCCATATGAGCGTTCCTATTTGGAGAACTTTATTATTTCTTCTTGCTTTCAATAAATGATGTGGGCTTAGGATAACAGGACACAACAAAGAGCGAGCTATGCCAAAAGCTTGATAAGCAATCCCCATCGACGGGTAGGATTTTACGCCATACAGCTGCACGCTGAGCTATATATGAAGCTGTAGCTGAAGGCCCCGTCATGAATTTGACCTCCTCCAATTCCGTTGGCTTATACTGAAATCTTGGCGTTCGACTAGTTTCGCATTCCACGTTCATGAGAATACGGCCGCCAGCTACGAGAAAAGAGCCATAGGGTTGAGCAGCAGAACGCCATAAAGCCGTGTGGGATTTTTTTTTTTTTTTTGTCGTGTCTTTTGTCGGGCGACGGGTAAATGTAGTGATCGCCGTGACGGCGGCACAATCGACGGGTGATGGCTCATCTCAGACAGCAAATTTAAGTGCATGTAGTTAGTTCACCGTTGCCAGGGCTTCGGAAGTGCAGGCTGAGTGCCAGACAGGAGGAGGGTTTCATTTCACCTGCACATTTTTCTTATTCAGAGCATCAAAACTATATTACTATGTTAAAAATGGGCCAGGCCTTCCCCACTAGGATGCTTTGTGTGAGTAGGAGAGAGAGGGCTTGCAGTGGGGGGCACTTGTGGATCACTAGCCCTCGTCTCGTGTTCCCGGAGGGCCGCACCTAACGGCACCGCCCTGTGACACTCGCACTCCCATTGCCACTGAGAACCTTACATCCCGAATGAAAGAAAATAACGTTCCAGGTGAAAGCACTTCTCGCTGTGGTTTGCAAAACAAACACTACCACTAAGTCATACAAACAAACATATTTTTGGCTTTAACCACTGAAGAGACATAGTAAGAACACTCAAAGCGCTATTATCGGCTAGCTAATAGGAAGTTTTAGAATAGGGGCCCAAATAGTTTGGGGCCCCAAAGAGCTTTGCGGGAGTTAACGCTGAGGCACGCAGGAGTGAAGCGTTTTAGAATAGGGCTTTCCTATTGTGGATAGCGTCTTGCGCTGGCAGCGACACTACGGCGTCAAAAAAAGCTATTAGACATAATTAAATAAAATACATCATTTTATGATGGGAATTGTAATTGAGACGCGTGTATTCGCGTTTAATTACAATTTAGAGGGTATTCTGTAAGCATTAAACAATCAGTTACGCTTAGTTTTGCGAAAACCAATTTTACATGCCTTCACCGGCGAAGCTTAGCCGTGTTAGGCCTACGAGCCATAATATCCACAATCAAATTCGGAATCAGCGGCGTCTCATGAATCAATTTTCATAACACACGCTAGTTGAGAGAAAGCGATAACCGCAGTCACTCCTCCTAGCTTGCAAACTTCACGTGCTACGACGAATCGAAGCCACTTTGGTGCTGGGTTAGAGCCGTCGCTTCGATGGGTGCCGCCATGTTCGCTGACGCAAAGCTTTTGGGGCCGCTATTTGGGCTCCTGCTAAATCGGTGCAGTCGCGTTCTCAACTCCAAACCCAGACGCAGTTTGCGTCTCGCGCATGCGAAGTAGCTTCGACGCTATTTCTTTGGGGCCCCTATTCTAAAACTCTCTAATGACCCAAAAAGTAATAAACATTCACCGGCGACTACGATGCTTCTTAATGCGAAATCCGACCGCAGCTTTATACGTGCTTTCGTTTCGCAATATATTGATTGGCGCGGACAATCAGCTTCGTACAGCACGTTGAAAACGCAGCGAAGTCTACCGAGATTGCCTCTCAAATCAGTAGATCCCTTGAGGCAGCGGGTGGGTGACGCATGGGCGCGATTCAGGCAGCCGCCGCTGACAGACTTCCGCTTATGCAGCGTTTTGCTTCTATATGCAGTACTGATGGCGTCATCGGTGAATAGACGACGTGCGCTACTCTGGCACCGCCTCGCAGCCATCGTCGCCGTGGAGCACGTCTAACGCGGCACTAAGATTTTTTTCTCAAGCTTTTCTCCATACCTTCCTTCTCTGCTTTCCGTCTCATGGTTCTATTGTGTATCCCCCTCCTCAACTTTCCTCCTCGCACTCTTTTTTTCGTCCTCCATCTCCCGCTTCGCTTTCCCTATTTCATTCATTGCTGTGCTTGCTCGGTCGGTTACATAGGACGCCGACGCTTCCCGCAGGAACGGGCGCCTAAGACCTGCGATCCAAAAGTATGCAGTTATCATGCTCTAAGTGAAGCTTTCGCGCCCAATCAGCCGCCACAGCCGAGTGAGGGCTGGTTCATCATGCCACTACCCGTGTGCGTGACCTCTCCACTTCACTGCCGCGATCTGATGACGCCATCTTTCCTACCAACCAATCCTAGTCTCAACGCTCCCTCACCTTATGACGTCACTGCTTGCGCCAGCCAATGGGTACGCTTATTGCCTTTATGCCCTTCTTCCTCCTATCGCAACGGCACCTCTGTACCTAGTCACCCCAAAGATGTTGGTAGCATAATTACCTGGGAATGAAGAATGAATAGACAACACGAAGCGCGATGTGTAACGATCAGTCTACTGTGAAACCGCCACCGCAACCAAACACGGTCCTACAAACTTCAGAACCACGAAAAAAGCTTCCCTTTAAATGTGCGTTGTTCTTTCTGGCTGCCCATGTAATTTCCCTGTGTTTTACCTCTCCAGATTATTGCGACGTCTGGACGAAGGGCCGGTGTCCTTGCAGGCGCTAGTCAAAGAACACCCCTATTGCTCGTCGACCTACGAGAATGTGAAGGCGGTTTAGCGTTTTAAAGGGACACTAAAGGTTACCAGAAAGTCAAGTTAAAGTGGCAGAGCAATGTTCTAGAACGTCTAAGGCGTCAATAGAATCGCGAACAGAGCTTTCGTAACCGATAAATTGAGGTAAATGCATGACACGATTTGAGACCCCCCAACGACATTCCGGTACTAGCTCGATGACGAAAGCACTCCTCATAATTTGTGTTAGTAATACTCAACTACTCGTATTAAAAATATCATTCCATTCGATTATAACACGGAAGAAGATGCTACTTGTCTACGCCTATTCGATTCTAAGAAAAAATAACATTTTTGACGTTACCCTTCAGTAGTATGGCTGATCGAAAGGTTTCGTTTTCGCTCGACTCTGCGCCGCGCACGCTTTGGAGTTTCATTAGTTTCGTTATCGCGTCGTGCTGTGCGGGTTCTGCTGGCTCGCGAAACTTTCATTTGGAACAAGCAGCGAGAATTCCATGTCCATGTGATGTCGTGGGAAGCCCTCGTTGCTTTCCCGCTCCGGAGAGCCGGTGTCGAGGCCGCCGTCGTAGTACGCAACGACGCCGGCAGCGCGAGCCCTCAGCAGCAGGTCGCGCTCGTCAGTGCTCAAATAGCTGAAGTTGAGCCCAGCATCGCGAGCCAATCTGTCGTTGTCAGGGTTCATTGCGACGAGCGTCGAAGTTTGCGTCATAGAATGAAGTACCAGCTTATGGTCGCGCGTTTCTCCTTCCGCTAGCCACCATACTCCCGCTTTCGCTCTGCTGTCGGCTCTGTCTTGGCTCTGTTTCTGGCCGCGCGTTTGCGTTTTGTGCAGAAAAGCCGTAGCGCCGTCTGCGGACGCCGTTCTACTCACCGATGGCTCAACGTCACTATGAGACCATGATGTCAGTACTCCTCGATCGGAGGGCGGGCGATTTGAACTAGGCTAGAGGTACGCGGACGCTTCAGAACGCGTTTTCTCTTAAAATAAGTCTCTCCTTGGCACGAAACAAGCATTTCGAGGTTTCTGGGATGGTATTTCAACAGTCCACGTTGACTTACTAGTAACCTTTAGTGTCCCTTTAAAGCAAAAGCTTTACTAGCCTATACTCGCGGGCAGCTTTTTTTGGCTATGAAGCGAAGGCTACGAAAACTAAGCGCGCCTCTTTCACCGCTGCTGGAAGCAGTCCCGCAGTTTTGCTCGCGTTTTCTTACGCGGAACATAGGAAACAATATTTCTTCTTTGCAGCACCTAATTTGAAACAATACGTAACATTCACCAGTCAAATATTGGTATTTTTCGCATTTTTAGTTTGCTCTTTCGAGTTTTCTAACACCCGAGACCGTCGCACGTTTTGCACATTCATCAAACGCAATATGACGCCCGTGTCTTCTGGTGAGTGTCCGTAGTTTGCTGTCCCGCCAATCAACTCCCCTGAGATGCTGTTGACTAACTTTAGCAACTAATGAGTGTTCAAGCACACAAAAAAAGAAGCTTTTGCAGCGTCTGCGCGGAAACCAAGCGAGCCCAACTTGAAATCACAACCATCGGCACGTACAAACGAGTGAGCGAGCCTGACTGCTGCGCCGGCTCTACCGACGGCAGCGTCGACCGCGCCTCGCCATATGGCTGTTTCGGAGCTTCGACGCAAGCTGCAATGCTGGCTGTTCAGAACTTCGTACATATCGTACGTGAATAAATTGAAGGCTTATCAAGGTTAAGCCCAGTGAATGCGAAGCATCCACTGGGCTTAACCTTAGCGTATTCTTAGCATTTGGAGGCATCTTGACCGCATACACGCCCGGCGCAAAGACGCTGGCGCGGTTGCGGGCACAGAGACTGACGCGACGGCGGGCGCGCGCCGCTTAATCCCTGGCGTGACGTCACATATCACGTGATGCAGCGATGGTGGCGCCGCCGCCGCGTCGCGCGCGACGGCGCGAACCGAAGGGTGGAGGTCTCCGCCGGGCCTCGTCCGACGGCGCGATATGAGGCCCCATCTTAAAGCCCCTTGATAATTTGAAAGTAGCGACACTCTCCTCCTCACGGCGCTTTCCTCCTCGATTCTCCTCGCCCGCCGGCTGCGCACGGCACGCTATTCCTCCTGGGCTCCCGCGGACGGGCCGCAGGATTCTATGGAGGCGTGTTCTTTTGGGCCAGTTGCGCGCCCCACTGGGGTTCAAAATTTTGAGAAATGCGAATAACAGCATCGATAATGCTGAAGGCAACGTTTATGAGGAGGTTGGTTTTTTCTTAAAGCCGTATGAACGGCGTATACCGATGTAAAGGGAGCTTTGGGGCGAGTTCTATGCTCCAGACAATTTTTCTGCCACGTGATCAGATGCTTTACTTCGTGCGTCTGATCTAGTATTGCTTGTGACACATCCCTTTTTGCGTGGTTTTTTAAGCGAAAGCTTTAGACCTCTGTTTCAAGGTCCCGTTGTGAGCTACAGAAAATATCACGTGACCGAAGAAAGGTGGGAACCGAACCAAAGCATGTGCAGCCGCGCATAGGAGATGATTAATTATTAGCAAAGTAATGATGATAAGTGATTGGATTAAGATGAATTCGGGTGTATTAAGGAGCGTTAAGGTAGATTAAAGTTGACGAAAGTGGATTAAGGTGCACAAAGGAGGACAAGGTTGGATTAAGGTCGATGAAGGTGGATTAGGGCGGATGAAGGTGCATTGAGGTGCATTAAGGACGTTTATAGTGGATTAGGGTGGATTAAAGTGCATGAAGGAGGATGAGAGTGGATTAAGAAGAATTAAGGTGCATTAAGGATTATGGTGGGCTAAAGTGAATTAAAGTGAATGAAGGAGGATAAGGGTGGATTAAGGAGGATTAGGGTGGACTAACGTAAATGAATGTGGATTAAGGTGAATTAAGGACGAATATAGTGGATTAGGGTGTATTAAAGTGAATGATGAAGCAGTAGGGTTGATGAAGGGGGATTAAAGTGCACTAAGGTCGATGAAGGTTGATTAGGGTGCATTAGGGAGAACTCTCGTGGATTATGGTGGAATAAAGTGAATGAAGGAGGATTAAGGTAGATTAATGTGGATTCGGTGGATTAATGTGCATTAGGAGGATTGTGGTAGTCTAATCGGTCTTAATACTCAATGAACCCTAATTCACCTTAGTCCACCCTAATCCACCTTAATGCTCCTTCATCCACCTTAATCTAGCTTAGTACTCCCAATCCACCTTAATACAACCTAATCAACGTACATCGCCCCTAATGCACCTTAGCCTACCATATACGGTCTTAATTATAATTCTCCTTTATCAATCCGCATCCATCATAATCCGCCTTAATCCTCCATCCACCTTAATCCTTATTCATACACCTTAATCCTTATTCATACACCTTAATCCAACGTTATCCTGCCTAATAGTCCCAATCTACCTGAATACACCCTAATCCACCTTAATCTACACTAATCGAACCTAATCGGTCTTAATCCCCCTTTATTTTCACCTAATTCATCTTAATCCACATTAATGGACCTTATTCTTCCTTTATCCACCATAATCCTCCCTAATCCTAGTTCATGCACCCTATTCCACCCTAATCAGTCCTAATACCCTTTCATTAACCCTTCACCGTAATCCACCATAATCAGCCTTAATCCTCCTCCACGCACCTAAATCTTTATTCATGCATCTTAATCCTTCTTAACGCACTCTAATCCACCTTAATCTTCTTTAATACACTCTAATCACATTAATCCTCCCTAATCCACCTTATTTCAATCACTAATGATTCATTAGTGAGAATGATATCATTCTCTTATACAGGGGTGGACTTGATTTGGGTCACCTCTGGCCTTCCTTGGGTCACGTGATACTTCCAGTTTACAACGCGACCTTGAAATATAGAGATCTAAAGGCTTTCGGCTTAAAACTAAAAAAAAAACACAATGTTGACTAGCTAACGTTTATCACCTGCAATGTACGGGTATATTTGCCACTAATTTTTTCAGGGCGCAAAGCAGAATCTATAATGCTGCACTTCCGACTGAATAACAACAGTTAGCAACGTGCCAGGGTAATATTAAGCATACTGAGGACAACCGCAACAAAAGCGCTGGTGAGCAGGCCGGAAGAACGAAAAAAAAATGCAGCATTACGGGATGCTGTGCTACGAGCTCTAAGAAAGACGCCTCAGCTCGCAAACAACGCTGTTCTTTGTCGGAATAAAGTTCTTTCGGCCAATGTCACGCAGCCACTGCTTCCTGCGCAAGCGGTCACGCTTTCCTTGTGGTATCATAAAAACGGCATAGCCATCTTGAGGCTTCTTGCTGCAGCCATATGCGCAACAGCCCGGCATAGCGCTAGCACAGAGAGCAGGAAACACGGCGTACAACGTTCGCTACGCCGAGCTAAAGCGCCGAGCCAGCAGTGCTCAGGAGGAAAATGGCGCGAACGAAAAAGCAAAACACAAGCAAAACCCAAGATAGGCGCGTTTCCAAGGGCAACGGCAGGGAGACCAATCGGCGTGCAGAAAAAAAGGGGGCAAAACTGGTTACCGCGGGGGGAACGCACAAGGGGCGAGGAGGAGGCGAGGAGGTCGCGCGGCGGCGGCAGAGTTCAAAGAGTGTCGTTACTTTCAAATTATCAAGGGACTTTACCCCATCTGCAGCCGGTGCGACGTCATCACGTGACGTCATGTCACGTGACCCCACTTCAGGGTCAATGCTGGCCACCGCCGGGCGTCGCGCGAAGGCCCGAAACCTACGTTAATATGCTTCGCATAAAACACTGTTTGACGCCGAGTTACTGTATCTCCCTTGACTAGAGAAGTGCGAGGTTGACCAAACCGAAACCGGTGCAAAGCGTGCCCGGACAACATTGCGTACGAATACAGTGATGTGCAGAAGCAATGCTCCCGTTGTTTTGGCTTCATAGCCAAACGAAGTTCTCCGCGAGGATAGTCGAGCCGAGTTTCGCCATCGCCAGCACTTTGACCTTTATTGGACCACAGCTGCGGTGTAGCCTTGGCAACGCATCAAGTGATTTCCAGCGCAAGCTCCGCCGTCGCCGCCGCCGCCGCCGGTGCCTTGCCGCATGCGCTCTCTGTAGCTGGGCCACCGCCTGACAACGTGACTCGGCGCGCGCCTGGCTAGGAGGAGCGACGCTTTGCCGCTTTCGTCTAGTCAGTGCGAGCTTGCGCATGGATGATCGCGAGGCCAGGCCGTCTTCTCTGAGCGTTGCGAAGGAGCGGGAGCCTTTGAGCCGTCTTCGCCAAGCGGCGTTTTCTCACACCGCAGATTTCACCACGCGTACTGCTTCACTGGAGAGGGTCCGGAACACAATAGGCGTTGCTACGTCGAGTTGATTGTAGCGGCCGCTTTCGCGCCCTGTCCGTTTGTGCTTGGACGCTGCGCAGGTTCGAGGCGTCTTTTTGCATGTCTGGCACTTGCGCTTTCCCTGTGGGACAACAGTCGTCGCACCGTAGAGCGATGCGTGTCTACTCAGCCTAATCGCAGTCATGTCTACCGACTGACCTAGGCACAGCCGTCATACTTGGTTTAACGATGATCGTATACCTAAGTATAATAATTACAGCTAAATATAATGTTAACCAAGTCAAACCAAGACTAAGCCAGGCTTAAACCAAGTTTTCGCTTTGCATATACAGGGTTAGCTGAGCTAAGCCGCAGCCAATTTTTTTAGGTCGACTGACCTGTGTGAACGCCTTGCACCTATTGCTGCCATGGTTAAATTACTGCCACTTTCCCCCCCCTCTCCCACCATTTTATTGCCGCATTCCCGTCGCCCAGCATGGGTAGCTAAACAGACGCTTTCGTGCATAACATCTGTGCCTTCTCTATTCATGTCCGCCGCCTCCTACTGCTAGGTGTCACGCCAAGGTATATAAGGATTAACTGTAGTGATGCGTTGTTCTATAATTAGTTTAACTATGCTTTCTTCATTAAAAACAGAATATGAGCTTTCTTTTTTACTTGTGTTCTAGGTTGTCCGGGCATTAGCGACCTGTGCGAAAAATTTCTCATCAGCGAGAACACCTCTTCCCGACCATTTCGATCTACCCTATAAACGATACAGACATGGTTGCAGTGCCTCTTCAGTGTATGGTGATTATGAGCTGCAAATTTGGGAGTCACCGGAAAGAGATAACCCGGACGTGTTGCTTTGATTGTTAGTGGATGTTAATAGTTGCCCTGACGAACAACTATGGTATTTTCTTCGCACAATCTTTCCATGCCTGACTCCCTGTGCACTTGTGTTTAGCAATGTACACAAAAACAGAAACTTGCAGAGATTTCGTACTTGGCAACATTTGTAATCGACGATAAACCTGAACCTATGGTTCAAGAGTATGTGTACTCGAGCTGGTTGCATAGACAACGCTAGTGTTAAACCCTCGTTTGTTTTAATACGAGCGCGATAGGAATAATGAAATCGCACGAAAGCTGTTTCTTAAGCAATGGATGCTTGACGTTGGTTCGGTGGCTAAAACATCTTTACTGCGGCAACGAATTCAAATCTCACTTAACGTAGGTATTCTTGATGTGTACATTCCAGGGATACTAATGTATGTGAACTTGTGAAGTTTGTTTTCTTGCACAAAAATGGAAATAAGAATAAGGGCATACACACAATTTCACATTTATGAAACTTGCTTTTCTTGCTTTTAATCTAAATGTGCTGCCAATTGTTTCACTCATAGCGAATGGCATGTTCGCCAGCGGACAATATTCGAATGGTGCAGTGTCTATGAGCCAATACGAAAATCACAATCAAGGCTGTGCCTAAATATGATCAACCACCACCATCTCTGGCACCCAACAGCAGGGTCATTTACTGATATTCTAAAAAGCTACCAAAGGACTCTGATAACATAGATCGCGTGTAAGTACTCCATGATCACGCCATACCGATAGCAGAGATGGTGTTCCAGCCTTAGAAAGTGTTCCACTAACTGTAAGTTGCATAGCATGCAATAATGGCTCACATCATCATATTCAAGAGGCGCGGCCATCAGCGCCACTAAAGGTAAGTGGTCGGGTAAGTGCGCTTTGGGATTTAGGATGTTATCTTGTTCAGGCCAAATAGTCCCAGTAATATTTAAGCATGTGAAGCAACTGCATGGTCGACAGAAGAAACTGCGCCTGTAACAAGACAGGGAGCCCCAAATAGTTCCTTTTTTAGGTGCGTTAGCGGTATATAAAACGTTTCTTTGCCGAATGATCTTCTCGATAACGTATGCTGCTCCACATCAGCATTACTCTGGCTTTCAACAAGAATGAGGACCTCTCACATGGCATATTTCGATAGGCAACGCATCAAGCACGCCAACCAAATGGACATCGCTGAAGTGTTCTCAGTTTTGTTTTGTGTATCCCAGGTAGCACAAAAGAGATACGTAACGTTTTCGTAGCGTTTATCCAAGACGATAAAAACGGGTTAAAGAAGACACGAATGAGAGAACTTCGGCGGGAAAACGTCGGATATCTCTGCTAATGTCCGGCTTAATTACTTTCTTGAGACGATCTAGAACAGGTCTGCAAGACGTATTCGAAAAGCTGGTCTAGAAATAGGATTGGGAAAGACACAAGTAATCCCTTTGCCAAAACTATTCGTAACCAATTTCTAAACGTTTTTAGGACGTTATCAAAAAGCTGGTCTAGAAGCGGTCTTGAAAGGTTTACGATCATCTGAAGCTAATTTTCGCCGGTGACGGGCGCGATGAGACATCGTTGTTCAAAACACGCGTTTAGTTTCGCCTCACGCGACTGGCCTATGCCGCGCAGACGTCGTCAGCCGCACCCGTTGGCACGGCCTAGGCCAATCGCGTGAGGTGAAACTGATCGGGCGTTTCGAACAACGATCTCCAATCGCGCCCCAGATGAGTAGAAGCGTCGGTGTTGACTGTAAGAGCCATGGCGCAGTGCCAAGCACTGTTCCCCACGTGGCCGGCGCATCGTCTACCAAGTCGCACAAAAATGAGCCTGTTAGGAATAATAAATCCTTAATACCGCCTTTAGTAAGCTACGATGCTTACAACCACAATGGGAATGACATCCTGCAAAGAACAAATGGCCACGTCTTGGCAGGTGGTCAGACCAAGCCCTTCATGCCAAGAGTGCATGAAATGAGAACATTGTGACAAAGCAAGAACACTTTATTAAAATGTAATGCTTATGCAAGGTTCGAACAAACTGTGTGAGAAATGCAAATAGAAATAAAAGTACATCAACAATGACAAAAGTCGCAGAAAGGATTCGTAATGAACTCGAAAGTGAACATTCACTAGCACATAAACAAAATTCCAAGTACACATACAAAAATGAACAGAAAAACCTGGAGTGTACTAAAGTGTCTAATTTATCATAGTAAAGTGCGCGTGCTATTAGATGGACTAGAGTTATGAAGAAGTGACATCGGAGTGAATGAAAGAATTAGACTGAAAAATGCAAGAGTATGAATTGGATGGTAACTGCCTCCAAGCAATGTTACCAATCATCTAGAAGCTTGAAAAGAGCACAAAAAGAAATACCACCGCATACCATCATAAAACAATCCTGTGACAGAAATAAAAAAAAATGGGAACAATGCGAAATTGGAAATATTGCCTTTAGGATATATCAAAGAAGGTAATGGCGAGAAAAAATAACCATACAACAAAAAAGCAATAAAGTGAAATTAGTACAGAATACTTAAACGGGGGATTCAGTGTAACAAGTGAACACTACTGTAGTACAGCGAACGATGAGACAGTAATGCTGCATCTTGCCACTCCAGAACGTGAGAAATGAATATGCAAGCCTCATATTAGAAACTTACATAAACATGGAAATAAACTGGAATGCACTGGAAGCTGCATTTGTGTAAGAAAGGAAGCAATGGTCATAATAAATAGTAAGTGTTTTATCTAAAAAGCCCTTTACAAGAGGCAAAGTTGTACCTCTCTGGCAAAAATAAAGTTGCAACGAATAATTTGCGAACCAGCAAATACATTAATTAGCACACTGACATGTCACGCTTTGCGCACATCTTCAGTCTCCTAAAGTAAAAAAAAGCACTCTGAATGAGAAAAACGTTTAACACATGTAGCCCAGAGCAAATTCTTTGCCAGTTCACTCACACTTTCACATCCAAAAACATTTGCCACAAAGTCCAGGCACAGTTCCACTGATGTTTACCAATTCACCCCCACTTTCACGTCCAAAAATATTTGGCACACAGTCCAGGCAGAGCTTCATAGATAAACAGCTTGAGAGCACCCTACTGATTATTGTGCAGTCCCGCTGCTGGAAATAGAACTGCCGCACATGCTGGTAGTGGTTTCAATCTAGACACACTTGCTGCCCTGGACAGGTATGTTCAGATATCTGCACTGGTGCTCTATTTTGTCGAAGTAGACACATTGATGCACTGCGCTGGTAATTGAAATGTTTTGAATGCAGCAGTATTGGCTTCACCAGAAAGACTTGCCCACATACCACCACTGGCATATATATCCACTTGCTCTTCACTCAGTAGCATTGAACTTAAAGTGTTCCCTATGTGGGAGTCATGTGTAAAACCGGTGTCACACGACCACTCTCGATCGCGATCAAGCCCGATCCGGATCGAAATTATCGATGCGACTGGCTCACTCTCGTAGCTTGCGCAGAGGAGCCCTCACGACCGAGAAATTCGGTTTGTAACGGACTGGATAGGGGCTAAAAGAGCCCCGTGTGAAACCGGTATCAAATAATGCACAGACGTACGCTAGGAAAATGTGTTGCGCAAGGACAAAGAACTGCGACATGCCCTGTTGTGCGAAGCGCGCGAACAGAACACATGTATATATATACTAAAAAAAACTGCGAGAGCGCTTCGCGAACTCCATGCGCACACATGGCACCCGCACGAACTCGGCAGGCCGCCGTAAAGCGCGAAGGGCGCACAGCGTACATTCCGACACATGTCCCAAACTGCAAACAATCGTACTACCTAAAGCATACAAGTTATTTTATACCAAGGGCATACTCGACTCACGTATGCAGTATGCACAAGCGAGTTATGCAGCGTACATGCTGTATCCATTCGCCAAATAGTAAAATTGATAACAAGCACAAAGCTACAAGGGACTCAATACATTACTACCATTTGAGGCGTCAAATAAAATCGAATTTGGCCGTTTCATATATTGGACACAATATATGGACACATGTGGTACACGGTAATACCATGAAATACCCATCACGTGGGTAAAGGGGGCGAAAACACAATCGAGAACCTGAAGCGCAAACGATAAAAGCACGGTATGGTGCACGCAAAATTCTGTCAGTGCGCTGTAGCGCGAGGGAAGAAAATAGGGTGAGCACTTGACCTCACCTTTTGGGATACCGCACTAGTAGTGAATCATTAAAAAAAAGCCTGTTTGAACCAGTTCCCTTGTCTGCAACACTCTTGCTAAACGGGAGACTAAAATACCACGATGATGGCTCTATTGCGGAGATCGGCAAGGTGCGCACAGACAGAAGTTTTGCCGCCTTTCTTCGCATTCTGCAAAATGCTTTCTTGTTAGGATCACGCATAGCGGCCGACCCCGACGCTAGGGACACACAGGCACGATTTCGTCCCTCTAACTTTCGTCCTTATACTGCCCTTAACGCCTTAATTACAGCGTCAGTGAAAAGGCGCCTCACATAACATGACAATGAACTTGAAGAGCTGATTAGTGCTCTCCACTCCGCGCCCTCCAATTGAAAACACTTCTGATTTCCAAATTAAACTACACAAACAGATCGCACAACCCAAACTAATCACAGAACGTCGTTTTCTTGACGGCAAAACCCTGCAACACTTACATGACAAAGGGCAGCGGCAGCACATTCAGAACAGCCGCTATCATACCACAGCGCAATGCAAGTGCGATAACGTTATTATGCCCGGCTCAAACAGATCGCACAACCCAAACTAATCACAGAATGTCGTTTTCTTGACAGCAAAGCACTGCAACACTTACATGACAAAGGGCAGCGGCAGCACATTCAGAACAGTCGCAAACAGACCATAGTGCCATGCGAGTGCGATAACGTAACTATGGCCGGCTTCACGAATAACATGGCCGCCTTATCACATAACAATTGAAAACACTACTGATTTCCAAATTAAAACCACACAAATGTATCGCACAACCCAAACTGATCACAGTATATCGTTTTCTTGACAGCAAAACACTGCAACACTTACATAGCAAAGGGCAGCGGCAGCACGTTCAGAACAGCCGCAAACACACCACAGCGCAATGCGAGTGCGGTGACGTGACGACACCATGACGACGCGACTATGCCCCGGCTCGCCCGGCAGCTGCCCGGCATCACGAATCACGTGGCCACCTTGGTCACATGATTTGACGACGGTATCGCCACCTTGCGCAAGGTTGGATCGCGTTGATGGGTTGCTGAATATTGTAGAAGCCGCTAAAGAGGCTGACGCGCCGTGGCGTGGCGGTGGCGTTTTGAGTCGTTTGCAAAACGTATTCACCCCTCGTTTTTAAGCTGTCTGGCTTCCAACGTTATCAAAACGTATTCACCCCTCATTTTTAAGCTGTCTGGCTTCCAACGTTATCAAAACGTATTCACCCCTCGTTTTTAAGCTATCTTGTTTGGAACGTCTTTGATGCGTCGATTTTGGTCAAAAATCCGTTTCAGACGTTCAATCCCTTAATACGACGTTTTCAAGACTTTATGTGCTACCTGGGATGTGCGACCCTTTCTACTAAGCGAACCACACGCTCCTGATGCTGAGCTGCCTTATACCTGTTAAAGAGGTTGTTGAAAAGCCTGAATGTACATGATGAGAAAGCAATGATGTTGTGCACAGTAGCCGACGGCGAAACATGACTTCATGTATTACGAGCTTGCGATTGTATGTACTACATGCTTACAAGTGCTAAACAAGAAGTTGAAAATCGTTCTGGAATATAGGCGCCACAGAAGTTGTTGAAAAGGAGCGAGAACTTGTTGCTGCGAAACATTTTTGTCTCCATAAAAATTTCAACGCATCCCGTCATGTATAGGTTTAATTACTTATGAGGCAATGCTAATGATATTCTCCGAGAAGTGCATTGCTGTACTAGTTAACATTTTTGAGAGGGAGGGGGACTAAGGCCCAGTACTCTGGCACAAGACTCAGGTGACCATTGTATCCTTTGTCCGTTCTTGTGTATCTTTCCACCCGGCAGCAGCCCAACCTTTGATTTGTCAATATATAGTGCTCCACAGACACAGAGCTAAAACAAAGTCTGTACAATGGTTAGCAATGCGGCAAGGAATGAAAGATTACGTGTGATCTGCAGATTTAAATAGTACATGTGAGTACATATCAAATTCGCCAGTATGCATGTTTTCTTCTGGAACAATTTTACATTTAGCACAGAGGCTTAGCCACTGCGGCCTCCTGACTGCAAATTTCTGTGCTCTCTTTCATAGTGCTCATGGGGGCATCATTCATTTGGCTAGCCGAATAGTGAAGAGACAGTGGCGCACGCCTATCTTGTAGTTTTACGTAGATAACCTTGTGCATTTTTCAGAAAACTGAACGTAAGGAACTATTCACTGTTTTGTTATGAAATTTAAAAACATGCAATGAATGTTTTCTCACTTTTTGTACAGCCTTGTCTACCACCATATGAGCCTTCGTTTCATTTTGTTGTGAAGGTTAAGCAGCGACTAATTAAGCAAGACAAACAGAAAACAACTACATCAATTTTTTCACACCACCAGAGGTCACTGAACTCACTGCTAAGCTAAGTCACGGGATAATACCGGTTTGCTTTCAAATAAAATACAGGTACTGGCCAGCTGTTTGTGTTATGCTACGCGTTTTTCATTTTCCTAGAAAATGGCTGTGCATCATCTAGCCAGGTTGTTACTGCGTAAATACATACATGAGATACAGCCCGTGTCCAATAAACTCAAATCACCTGAGTAGAGCTTACAACAGTTCACGTAGCATGTCCATCCAGTGCGATCTTATTTTTTATACGTAGAGCAATCAAAATAGAACACGCATGTATGATGCTGACAGTATCAAACAGTCTCAAGTCAATCACCTTTGTTTGCTGCCATGGCTGAGAGGGGGAGCATGCTCGTCAAGCCGCTGCTTAATTTAATGCACTTTGGTAATATTTTGTGCATTGCTTAAATCCTAAATTAAGTACGTCTAAGTAACAAGGTGGCAATTGACTGGCCGCCCAGGCCTGCATGAAAGAATGTAATTATTTAATTTTATTTGACATTACTTCTCTCATTAGCAATTTAAATTGCTTGCTTTTAATTAAATATTCTGTTCGAAAACATCTCGTTCATATATTCATGAGGTCACTGCTATATGTAGATGTTACTTTTATGCGAATCATAATGAATTGTACACTCGTTGCTTAACTTTCATTTTCTTGCTGCATAAAGTTAACCACCCATGCACAACTTTCTCCACACGGTGAGAACTTCATTCATCTCTGAACACATCAATCAAGGATATATTTTGTTTGGGAATTTACCACCAGCAAGTATTACATTTCTAATATGGATGTTTGATGCCTCACTTCAGTTTGGTGGCTTTATACACATAAAAAAACGAAAAGGCATTTCATGCATCCAAGTGCGCTTAAAATTGGCACAATTAAGAAAAATAAAGAAAACAACACGAAAAAGCAAATGCAAGCATATTAGAAAGCTGTACTCGGAGCCTCACGCGCGCTAAGTGGTAAAGAGGGTTGACTTGGCGACATATGCAGCTGTATTCCGCAATAGTGTGTGTGTGTTCCATATTTTTGGAAGCTGTCACTATCACGACCGAAACTGCTCCATCGCGCCTAAAACGCGGATTTCGGACGAATTATTTCGGGCGATACTATCACTTTCACGTGACATAGGCGCAGCAGGTTGCATGATTCGAGAGGTTTTGCTGAACCGGCCAAGGCAGGGCGCACTGAAAGTATTCGTTCGAAAATGCGTCCCATGTTGCGACATGATGCGATTGGAATACATTTCTTTAATGTGGCGCAGATAAGATGACTGTGCAGTGTTTCAAACAAGTATGGCAGTACCAATGCAACACATGCAGCTGCAGAACAGAATGTGACAGCCTAGAGTCTCATTTTTACCGTGACCTGTGCAAAAATATGCCAGCATCGTCTGCTGCAGCGCCTCCTCTACGTTAAGGAGGCGATATCTGCTGTCAAAGATAGTTGCCAACCTTGAACACCTTCCGGACGGTTGCCAGCTATGAACAGACGGCTTCGTCCAATAAGGATACATGTGCGATCCAATCGCGCGGATTGAGCGTGCACCAAATGTATTGGCACGATCCACCTTTTGGGCGTGCGTCCCTGTCCGCACGCGGGCGGAAGACGGCGGAAGGGACGGGCGGATTTACCATGTTTCGACCTTTATAACGCAGTTCTTAGGCGACCGTTCTTGCGACCAGCGTCGGCCCGCCTCGGCGTCGTACTTCAGTGTAACCGAGCGAACGAGCACAGCGAAAGATAAAAGCAAAAGCGGATTACAGCAGGGTATGAACGACGGTGAGAAGGAAAGCGGAGAGAATGGTGCAACAAAACGAGGAGGCCGAAAGCGGAGGACGGTATTGCGACAGCGCCCAAAAAACGTGTAGTTCGGCGACAATGGCTAGGAGAAGAGCGCGAGAGTAGCGCGCGTCTTCTGGGAGGTCTGCCGGCAGCGGCTGCAGGGAATCGCGGCCCCCCGTTACCCACGCGCTGCCTCTCGCGATCTCCAGATTGGCGAGGCAGCCGCACCTCACGTCGCTCCATTTGCAACGTGCCGCACGAGGCATACCGTCCGCGCCAGCCAATATATCGCGAAATGAAAACACGTATATAGCTGCGCCCAAATTTTGCCTACGGGAGTATCGTAATCGTCGATGATTTCTTCTGATTGTATCTTTTAGAATGTGAAATCATCCGAGCTGTCACTCTAGGCTCCGTTAGCTTCCTTGGCGCCCTTGGGTTAAGGGATAGCAGGTGGAAAATAAATTTGTAAGCAGTAGAGATTGTAGGTTTTATTGCAGAAAAGTAGGCACACCAGAGACAACGAAAGCGTACAAAAACCAGTACTACCAGTACGAGTACTGTAGAAGTACTAGTACTACTAGTGCTAGTACTAGTACAGGTAGTACTCGTAAAACCAGTACTACCAATAGTGGTGCAGGAAGTTTGATGTAAGGAATTTTTCTCAGTACTAAACAAAAAAGAATGGACAATACATGAGGCAAAATAAGCAATAAAAACACGATGACGCAACCGACCACCCCGTTTTGAAGGGGCGCTCATTGCATGCATCAATCCATCCACATGTCTGCGTCCGTCAATAAACGTTTTATACAGTGGCATTCACTCGATATCATGTGGAGTCCGCCTCCCGTCCAGTTTCGTGGGCGCGACACTATGGAATCGCAGCGTATTCCGATGTGCTCAAACGAACGCTAGCTCCAGCCTATCAAAGTCACTAAGACTGACGCCCACTCACTTCGCTTCGCTGAAACTCGCTCCGACTCGCTCAGACCTCAGGTGCTCTCACACTCAGTTACACGTTGACTAAGTCAGAGTTGGGCGACCTATGTTTGTGAGTCGCTTTTGCCAATCTTTGTTTTTCGATCACACAATTCAGGATTACCACGTTGCAGATGATTCATTTACAAATGCCTGTAATTTCGCTTTAATGTTGAACACTGCACAGCACAGTGCCTACGCTGGCTTTATTTCTGGCCACGTTATTTTTCGCAACGTTCTTCACATTGAGGCCAAAGACGAACAATTGCAAGTTCGCGCTCTTCTAGAGTATATGCATAACATCAGGTGCTTTTCCTGAAAAAATGAAAATCGCAAAAGTAATCGTGTTATATAAGAAAGGTGACAAGCTTGATTTAAGAAATTACCGTTCCATATCTATTCTCCCGCAGTTTTCTAAAGGTCTTGAAAAAATCATTCTTAACGAATTAACATCTTTCAGCAATAAACATAAACTAATAACAGACGCTCAATACGGTTTTCAACAAGGTAAATCTACAGAACTAGCACATGTAGCACAGAAAGAATATATACTGCAGAACCTCGAAAATAAGTTACTTGTAATTGGTGTATTCATAGATTTCACAAAAACGTTCGAGTGCATAAATCACGACCTCCTAATACTTAAGCTTAAAAGATGTCGCATCAGGAGCCTTCCTCTTCAGTTACTGACATGCTACCTTAGAAATCGACAGCAATGTGTGGCTATAAACACTAGCATATCATCTACACGAAAAACACAAACAGGTGTCCCTCAGGGAAGTATCCTTAGCCCATTTTTGTTTAACATCTACATAAACGTAAAATTCATAAACTACGCAGATGATACGAGTGTTTTTTTATCAAACAACTCTTATACAGGCCTCATTGGTGCAGCGAACAACCTATTAACCCATCTCTCAAAATCGAGCCAGGATAACTTTATAAAAGTAAACTCGAATAAAACACAAGCAGTCATCTTTAAAACAAGAGGTACATGTACTCCATTGACCCGAAACATATTTTACAACTCTGAGAAAATAGAGGTTGTTGACACGGTAAAAGTACTTGGCGTATATTTTACCGACACATTGCAATGGAACCCTCACGTGGATTTTGTACTCCAGAAACTGAGCCGCGTAACAGGTATACTACACCGAAATCGCTACCTTTTACCAACGTCAGCTAAATTGATCATTTATAATGCACTGTTGCCTCGCATATAAATTATTGCAATCTTGTATGGGGCACGACATCAGCTTCCAAACACGCTAAAATACTATTGATGCAATAAAATAATACGCGCTATCGTAAGTGTGCCATATAACTCGCACACTTAGAGTCTATTTACCAAGTACAACATAACAAAAAGTCATCATCTCTACAAACAAACCTTCCTACGCACCTACTACTTTCACGTAAAAAAAAAAGCAACTTAATAACAAATATAGCAAACTTAAAAGATAATACACCCACATATGAGAAGCGCAGCTATGAAAAATGGCTCATACCCTTTTCGAGGACAAATTACGGCCATCAAATGGTCGCAAATACCTTGCCACGACTACTAAATTCTTATCTAGAAGCCGGCATTGACATCCATGCCTTGACACCATCTGAGCTCATCTGTCTGGTGAAAACTACGATTTAAATCGCCATGGTTCCGTAAAACCATATGTATTCAATGAAAGAAATGTAAATTATTTGATGTAACCCACTGTTCTTTATTTTTTTTCATTTCAAGTGTTCTTTGCCATCGGTCCGCCAATATGTAAAGGGTGCGAGGGACCACTCAAGCTGCCAATAAGCAGCTGTTACCTCGGCCCCCTCCATTTGCTTGTATATGGGCACAAATAAAATGAAAATGAAATGAAATGAAAAATAATTTCTACGCTTTCAGTTTATATGCGACATCCTTGTTTTTAGTGGCCTTAAGCTGACATGCATTGCATAAGATTGGCTCCCTTCATCTAATTACTTAAGTGAAGAGAGCCTAATCAATCAGTTAACAATCACTTAATTATTTATTTCTCTTCTTTTTAGAAGGTTGTAAAAAAGAAAGCACCCGTCCACGTTGTAGCTAGACAGATGGCGCGACGGTACTTCGTTCACGGCAGACATGCACGTATTTTATTTTCTCACAACCGATCAACTACGCGCGCGCATCGCATTCCTTCTTTAACCCTTGTACGTTATAATCGCGTCGTAAACATAACCGCATTTGTCTGTTAAAAACCGACCCCTGCTGGACTTGAGTTGCATTTCATTTCGCAGAGAACTTTGCTTCAATGTCGGTGTCGCTATGTGTAACACTAAAGCGCACCTTGATTTTTTTCATACTCCGCACCAGCAGCCAATGGAACTGTTTTTGTCCTCAGTCAGGGATGCTGCGCCATCAAAAATGTGCTCTTTCGCAATTTGGATGCGGAACCAGAGTGCTTTAATATTAAACGACCATGGTATAATCTGTACAAACGAATTGCGGTGATGATGATGATTGTAATGATGATGATTACCTTTCGAAAATTGCACGTGTCTAGTGTGCGAGATAGGCCAAGCTAATCGGGTGGTATGGCCCAGAACAATAATGACGGCACTTTTTGCATTCAGGTGGAGAAGATGACAATCCAGAGAATAAAATAATACATTATTCCTAATTCAGTAAGAGAAAATGTTTCAAAGTAAATTTTTGAATGTGGCAGCGTCACTGATGGCAGCAATAGAAGAGCTAAAGCGGTAGCAACCGCAGCTGGTGCGGGATTTGAAATAATCAAGGTACGTGTTAGTGCAAAGCGTAGCAACACCGGCAATGAAATGCTGTTCACTGCGACACAAAATGTCGCAGGGTTCAAGCAGGAGTTTATCGTTAACATGCCTACTATTGGAATGCTAACGGCGTGATGACAAAACCGTCAAGATCAACTTTTTATTGAAGCTACGCTGGCAATGCGGCAGCAACTAGAGTTACAGAAAAGTTGGAAGGCGATTCAACCTACAGTTCAAGTCCACGAAAGTCAAAGTAATTCTCAAAAAATTGCGGATGACAACGGGGAGCAGTCGCTGCACACGGCACTCTATGGCGCCACCCCTCGCGTGAGGGGAATAGGTGGAGCATCGGACTGCTTAAGTTTATTGGCTGCAATGGTGTTCGGGACCGGCCAAGGATTTCACGCATGATGATCAGTTAATTTTAAATAACGTTTAAGGTTTATTACATGCCAGAACTACGATAACTACGATCTGATTATAAGGGAGGCTCTAAAGGCGGAAAAGTCTCGGTGGCGTAATTATTATCGTATCGGGCTTGTATTCGAATGCGGCCGCCGGGCAAACTTATTAATTTATATATTTGCTTATTTTTTCACGTACTCCATTGTTTGATATATTTAAATATACACGTGTACATATTCAAAATATCACGGCCGCCAGTGGCCCCAGGAGCACCTATCGGCCCAAATATGCAGACTGTAGTATTTCTTGGAGTTGCCCGCGATACTTGCTAGAAATGTACTTAATACGAAAAAGAAGAAATACTTTGCCTTAATATATATATATATATATAACCTTTTTTGTTTATGGGCTTATGGCTTATTCCTTTGGCTGTGCTTACCAAAAACCTAATAATGAAAACAAATGAACCTGTAGAACGGCGAATATTCCACTAGCCTTGTTTCCTGTCTGCCTATAAAGATAGCGAGACCGATGTGCTTGAATGCACCTGTTGCCATCGCCACAGCTCCACTTTGCTCATGCTTACTTTTCCTTATAGCTAACACCAAAAAAACCTGGCGTATTGAGCGCGGGGACGGAAAGCTTTCACTCATAACAGGGCAATGCGAACTTGCGTGCTACAAAGTCACTAAATAGATCACACGCTCTGCTGAAGCGACACCGCACCATCGGTAAGTGAATCGACTTGCAACAACCGCGTCATTCAGTTGAGCAGAAAATGCTAGTAAACGTGTCCGCTTTTATTTTATTTTACAAAGATGCATCTTCAGTTGCGCTTCTCGGTTTGGCTATCTCTTTTGTATTGACATTAAATCCTATAGAAGAAAAGAATGATAAGAAGTCGTTTAGTTCTTCTGTAAAACGACTCCTTTATGAAAGTGAATCAGACAGATAAAAGGTAACAGAGAATAGTACAAATTTATCAAGATAATTATCTTGAAACAAGACGGAAATACTGCGTGATTTAGCGAGTATCCCAGTGATAATGCCCGAGAGAAGAGACTTGCACAGAGACAGCGTGCGGAATAGAAAAATTAACTCTAAATAGACTTAACAGTACTTCTAAATTTACGCTTGTGCTGTTTCTTCTAGAGAGAGAGAGTGACAGAAAGAGATAAAACTTTTATTGTGTCTGGATGGGGTTAAGGAGAAAGGGGGCGAGATGGAGCCGCTCTTTCTCCCTCTTCAGGCGGTGGCCAGGATTCCGTGGGTCCTGGCAGCATGCTCGGCCACCTTTAGTGCGCTACATTGAATTCAGCTGAACCGATCCTGGCCTGGCTAGTCCAGCACGATAAATAAAAGAGAGGGGACATGTGTCGTCGCCGTCAACGCGCCAGTCACACGGATGAATACCGGACATCTTATTTAATCTGACTACTCCATCCCCTCCACGCCACGGTTCTTCACTCGCGAGTGCCAAATTCCAACCATGACGCAAACCCTGAAGCGAAGCAATGTGTAAGACCAGCCTGTACGAAATGAAGTGGCGACGCGGCAATGGCGTCACAAGACCGTGCCAAAATCAACGTTCGCCTCAACGCGCCAGAACTGTACACCTGTGGCAGTCGAAACGATCTGGTACAGACCACTGCTCACGTGATCGCTTCTTGGCACCGATATGAAAGTTTCGCTAAATGATACGGGCTATGTGCTCGGCCGCCATCGGAATGTCAACCTGGCTAGGTTTAACGCTAGAACGTTATCAAGTGAGGCGAGTCTAGCAGTGCTACTGGAGGAATTAGAGGGCAGTAAATGGGATATAATAGGGCTCAGTGAAGTAAGCAGGCCAAAAGAAGCACATACAGTGCTAAATAGCGGGCACGTCCTGTGCTACCGGGGCTTAGCGGACAGAAGAGAACTAGGAGTCGGATTCCTGGTTAATAAGAATATAGCTGGTAACATACAGGAATTCTATAGCATTAATGAGAGGGTGGCAGGTCTTGTTGTGAAACTTAATAAGAGGTAGAAAATGAAGATTGTACAGGTCTACGCCCCTACATCCAGTCATGATGACCAGGAAGTCGAAAGCTTCTATGAAGACGTGCAATCGGCGATGGGCAGAGTGAAAACTAAATACAGTATACTAATGAGCGACTTTAATGCCAAGGTAGGCAAGAAGCAGGCTGGAGACAAGGCAGTGGGTGAATATGGCATAGGCATTGGGAATAGCAGGGGAGAGTTATTAGTAGAGTTTGCGGAACAGAATAATATGAGGATAATCAATACCCTCTTCCGCAAGAGGGATAGCCGAAAGTGGACGTGGAGGAGCCCGAACGGCAAGACTAGAAATGAAATAGACCTCATACTCTGTGCTAACCCTGGCATCATACAAGATGTGGACGTGCTCGGCAAGGTGCGCTGCAGTGACCACAGGATGGTGAGAACTCGAATTAGCCTACACCTGAGGAGGGAACGGAAGAAACTGGTACATAAGAAGCCAATAAATGAGTTAGCGGTAAGAGGGAAAATAGAGGAATTCCAGATCAAGCTACAGAACAGGTATTCAGCTTGAACTCAGGAAGAGGACCTTAGTGTTGAAGCAATAAACGACAATCTTGTGGGCATCATTAAGAAGTGTGCAATGGAAGTCGGTGGTAACTCCGTTAGGCAGGATACCAGCAAACTATCGCAGGAGACGAAAGATCTGACCAAGAAACGCCAAGGTATCAAAGCATCTAACCCTACAGCTAGAATAGAACTTGCAGAACTTTCGAAGTTAATCAACAAGCGTAAGACAGCTGACATGAGGAAGTATAATATGGATAGAATTGAACATGCTCTCAGGAACGAAGGAAGCCTAAAAACAGTGAAGAAGAAACTAGGAATTGGCAAGAATGAGATGTATGCGTTAAGAGACAAAGCCGGCAATATCATTACTAATATGGATGAGATAGTTCAAGTGGCTGAGGAGTTCTATAGAGATTTATACAGTACCAGTGGCATCCACGACGATAATGGAAGAGAAAATAGTCTAGAGGAATTCGAAATCCCGAAGGTAACGCCGGAAGAAGTAAAGAAAGCCTTAGGAGATATGCAAAGGGGGAAGGCAGCTGGGGAGGATCAGGTAACAGCAGATTTGTTGAAGGATGGTGGACAGATTGTTCTAGAGAAACTGGCCACCCTGTATACGCAATGCCTCATGACCTCGAGCGTACCGGAATCTTGGAAGAACGCTAACATAATCCTAATCCATAAGAAAGGGGACGCCAAAGACTTGAAAAATTATAGACCGATCAGCTTACTGTCCGTTGCCTACAAAGTATTTACTAAGGTAATTGCAAATAGAATCAGGAACACCTTAGACTTCTGTCAACCAAAGGACCAGGCAGGATTCCGTAAAGGCTACTCAACAATAAACCATATTCACACTATCAATCAAGTGACAGAGAAATGTGCAGAATATAACCAACCCTTATATATAGCTTTCATTGATTACGAGAAAGCGTTTGATTCAGTCGAAACCTCAGCAGTCATGGAGGCATTACGGAATCAGGGTGTAGATGAGCCATATGTAAAAATACTGGAAGATATCTATAGCGGCTCCACAGCCACCGTAGTCCTCCATAAAGCAAGCAACAAAATCCCAGTAAAGAAAGGCGTCAGGCAGGGAGATACGATATCTCCAATGCTATTCACAGCGTGTTTACAGGAGGTATTCAGAGACCTGGATTGGGAAGAATTGGGGATAAAAGTTAATGGAGAATACCTTAGTAACTTGCGATTCGCTGATGATATTGCCTTGCTTAGTAACTCAGGGGACCAATTGCAATGCATCCTCACTGACCTGGAGAGGCAAAGCAGAAGAGTGGGTCTAAAAATTAATCTGCAGAAAACTAAAGTAATGCTTAACAGTCTCGCGAGAGAACAGCAATTTACAATAGGCAGCGAGGCACTGGAAGTCGTAAGGGAATACATCTACTTAGGGCAGGTAATGACGGCGGATCCGGATCGTGAGACGGAAATAATCAGAAGAATAAGAATGGGCTGGGGTGCGTTTGGCAGGCATTCCCAAATCCTGAAAAGCAGGTTGCCATAATCCCTCAAGAGAAAAGTATATAATAGCTGTGTCTTACCAGTACTCACCTACGGGGCAGAAACCTGGAGGCTTACTAAAAGGGTTGTACTCAAATTGAGGACGACACAACGAGCCATGGAAAGAAGAATGATAGGTGTAACGTTAAGGGATAAGAAAAGAGCAGATTGGGGAGGGAACAAACGCGTGTTAATGACATCTTAGTGGAAATCAAGAAAAAGAAATGGGCATGGGCAGGACATGTAATGAGGAGGGAAGATAACCGATGGTCATTAAGGGTTACGGACTGGATCCCAAGGGAAGGGAAGCGTAGCAGGGGGCGGCAGAAAGTTAGGTGGGCGGATGAGATTAAGAAGTTTGCAGGGACGGCATGACCACAATTAGTACATGACCGGGGTTGTTGGAGAAGTATGGGAGAGGCCTTTGCCCTGCAGTGGGCGTAACCAGGCTGATGATGATGATGATGATGATGATGATGATGATGATGATGATGATGATGATGATGATGATGATGATGATGATGATGTGCTTGGAAGACTAGACTAGGTAGAGGATCACGGGAAAACGGTGACGTAAAGCGATAAATAATTCTTTTATGTTTTACAGCGAATCTGTATAATGCTAAGGTTTCGCATATTTTTCACGTGCGTTTATCATTATCAATGGCTCATACCCGTTAGTAAGGAAAAAAATACAATGGCTCATGTCCCCGTAAGGCAGGCTACAGGAATTAACCAAACAGAAGCGAACTACGCTTACATTATTTCTAATCACTCTATGAAGAAATGTCGAATGCTGTCATCATCAATCGCTCATACCCCGTAAGGAACGCTTCCCGCCTTCTGTGGCGAGCAGTGCTTCGAGCGACTATTCAGCGCTCCGGCTATGTCACTCTGGTGCGCCCTGGTCCGAACCTTATCCGGGTTAGCTTACAAGTAGCCGGCGGTTACTTTCCTTAACTTTATTGCTTCTTTCTCATTCCTTTGTTTTAAAATGGTGGTTATTGGCAAGGTGATGTCTGTTTCATCTCCGGGCCAGAAGGCTACCCTATGGTCTGCTCACATTACCCCGCACGATCTGCAAGTTGAATTGTTCCCTTCGCAGTGGAACCAGTAGTGTTCCTGTGGCTTTGGTACCTAAGAATGGAGGACTCATTCGGATGAAGAACCCCCAAGACATTAGGTCAGATCTTCCGGCAATCACGTCGCACTTCGAGCCCATAACTGAGGTCCGACAATTTGGCCGTTATCACCGGACCAGGCCTGTGTTCAGAATCTGCTAAAATGTACTAATTTTGCCACGCAGCAGGTGAGCTGCTTCATCCGTTCTCACTTAGCTTGCTGCCAAGGTCTTGTCCGCAGTATGGACATAAGCTTAAGTCTATCAGAAATGCTAGAGATATTTTCTGGAGCAGGTGTAGTTTAGGTGAAGCACTGTACCTGGCTTGTAGATAATAAGAGGGTTCCTACATAAGAAATCACAGCAACATTTGCAGGGACGGTTCGTCTATTCGAAATAAAGACATGGCCATTAATCTACACAGTTGAACCCTTAGCGCCACAAACACTACAACGCCTCAAGTACTGGCAGTAGAGACATATCGTTAATGGCTGCGAATCAAGTGCTCGTTGTCGTTCACACTGGGACGGCCATACTGCCAATGATTGGAAGTCTAGACATGCTCTCTGTGCAATGCAAATCATGCTGACGACTACTCCAACTGCCCTGCAAGGTCGCGAAACACATCCAAGTAATCGAAATAATTGAGAGGAGGCGGTGGTCTGGTCGAGAAGCCCTCTGAGAAGTTCCGAGCAGGACCCAGGGTGATGCCGCTGTAACAGCCTGTAAGTTAATTGGCCTGGTCTCATAATTTCTCAGACGATTGCAACAGTGATAGAAAAAGCGATGAAAAAAAAACAGTTGGAAATATTCTATTAAACCTATATGACTTTTTTGCTACAGCAATATCCACGCAATTATCTGGTTTCTCTCAGACAATAAGCAACAGTGTAAAAAATTCGGCCGCCTCATTTACCAAGTCACCCGATCATCAGACTCATCCTCCCTCTAACAGTGTTGATTTCGCAGCACCTTCGACTTCAAAACAGGTTGATCATGAATGCCGTTCCGATTCAGACTCTCTAGGCAGTCGAGATGTGGATATCGACACTCGAGTTCTTAAAGGCACAAGATCGCCTAACAACAAATTGCCTAATTATCCTAACTCTATAACAAAACAAGCGTCCAAAAGAATCACTTACAAGGACTGACTTTCTTAAAGACCGTATTCTGGACGAATCAGTTGCAACTGCTTGTCTATCGTCAAATAGGGTGCGTAAGAATACTGCATTGGATCTGCCGATTATTTCTTTTTGCAGCTACAGATTTATTATATTTATTCTCTCAACAATTTGTGGGTGTTGTACTATGAGAAGAAATTCGTTTGCTAGCTGAGCAAGACTCATTTAAAGAAGTGTTTCGATTCTATAAACCTTCCCGAGGTGGTGGATTAGCAATCTTTTATTTCGTCTAAATTCTCGCACAAAGCTAAATATTTCACATGACACTCTATCATCCGATGATGAAATATTATTATTAGATATACTTATTCTGGGTTGCGTCTCGCTCTCTATAATTAACTCCTACTTTCCCGCTGGGGTGCAAGACGTGCGCTCACTTGATGTCGCAGTGGCCTATTGCAAAAAGAGCATGTTGTTTGCGGGAGACTTCAACTCACATGATGTGTCATGGGATTCCGCACTGACTCATCTGGAAAACGCTTATGGGATAGGACTATCGTTCACAATTAAACATACTTAAATGCTAAAGTTGCTACTTTCATGAGTTTGCAGTCGCGATCTGTCCTAGATTTGAGACTTGCTACCTCAGGCGTTTCCATCTCTTCTTGGGTGGTGGTCGATGCCGCCACTAGTGGTAACCACCGCCCGATTCTCGTTGATATTAACAACGCCCTGATTTCTTTAAATAACGAAGCGCAGGCTTTGGTAGACTATTCAAAATTTAAACATAATTTAGAGTAAACTTTGTCTTATATGACAAGCTTGGAAGGAGATATTAAAGCAATAAGCTTTCTGCAACATTAACAAGTACCATTAAAAAGTCTGAAGTAGACTCATCAATAAAAAGGTGTACTAATTGTCCATGGAGGAATAGGAATTGCGCACGATATTAAGTACGCCGAAAAGCAAATGGAAGAAACTTTTTTTCAATCAGTGGCCTACTAATTGAAGTAATTATAAGTATGCTGCTGCTATGTTAAAAGAACGCTTTGATTGGCAAAGGATAAATATGATTAAAAATGATATGATTTTTTGTAGCAAATCACTAATAAAAAAGCACTGTTTAGGTTTCTCTCGCGAGGCCGTTTCAGTGCCCATAAATATTGACTATGTTGTTCTGTCAAGAAAAGGACTGTTGGAATCATTAGACAAAATTGCAAAGGTTTAGAACGGCGCTTTACAACTCAGCTGCAAGTAAGCTTCGTAGGGGCTCTGGCAGGGGATGATTTCGTAGAGGTAACAGTGGAAAAGCTTCAGCACGTTGTTCGACACTCCCTCGCACAACTCCGTGTCCAGATGGCATTAGATCAGGCATGTTTAAAATACCGTTTCACCTCTCCCCGCAAGATTTCTCCAATATAGTTAATTACTCCCTCATCAACCCACGGATACCTGCTGACTGAAAACTCGCAAAAATAATCCCCGTGCTTGAAAAGCAAGGAGTGCGAATGAATGTAGATTATATAAGGCCAATCGCACTAACTTCGAATACTGTAAAATTAATAGAAAGACCACTGCACACTGAAATTTTTAATGACAATACACTATTAAGTCAATGTCAGATTGGCTTTAGACCTGAATGCTACGTATGGTGCGCAAATGTCAATATAAAGTGTGCATTAAGTTTCTTATTTATTTATTTATTTATTTATTTATTTATTTATTTATTTATTTGTTTATTTATTTATTTACTTACTTACTTACTTACTTACTTACTTCTTTCGTCAAAATACTTTCAAGGCCCGAAGGCATTACAGGAAAGAGTGGGTGAACATAACAAAAAAAAAATGTGCAAGATACAAAGACACATTCAACGTGGCATTTCATGAATGGTGGTTTTGATGATGTCGGTATACAGAATGGCTGCAACTGTGGCGGGAAGCTGGTTCCAATCTTTGCTTGTGCTGGGGATGAATGCATTACTACAAATTTTAGTACGTAAAGAAGGCACACCATCTTTGAAACTGTGGTCAGAGCGAGATTATATGTACGATGGATGGGTGATAAGCTGCTCTTTCAACGTAGGGTTCTGGTGGTAGATTTTATGGAAGAGCGAAAGGTGGAAGGAATATACGACGGAAAGAAAGTTCTGGCAAGTTAAGTGTTGTTTTCATTGAGGTAACGCCAGCATATCGGCAGCAGTTTGAATGGCTTTCATGTTGTTTATGAGTATAATGTTAGCCGGGTTCCAAATGGCGCCTTTGTATTGTAGTATGAAGCCGACTAATGTTTTGCAAAGAGTTAGTTTCAGTGACGATGCTGCAGATGAGAAGTTTTAGGCGCAAATAGCCCAACATGCGATTGGCATTGCTACATGTAATGCGCACATGCAAGTGCCAGGAAAGGTTGCTCGTGATGTATAGTTGAAGGTATTTGTACGATGAGACTACTGAGAGAGGGCTATTATTGAAGAAATATGCATGCAGATTAGTAGTATTGGTACGTTGTGATACCCGCATGCATTTACATTTGTTTTAGTTAAGATTCATAGTCCACTTGTTACACCATAAGAAAACGTTACTAATGTCTTTTTGAAGTTTACGAGAATCACTGAGGTCAGTAATTTTATGATATAGAACCCAGTCATCAGCAAAAAGCCTAATAGTTGAAAAGTTCACACAGGAAGCAAGATCATTAATATAGAATAGAAAAAGTAGAGGACCTAGAACCGATCTTTGCGGCACGCCTGACGTTACCGCGAGAGGCGCGGACTTCGAATTGTTCGCGATTACGTATTGTGTTCTATTAAAAAGAAGGTTTTTAACCCAGTCCAGTACTAGCGGGTCAATGTTAAGAAAACAAAGTTTATCGAATAGTAGGTTATAGGATACTGTATCGAAGGCTTTAGCAAAATTGGCAAAGATGCAGTCGGTGTCAAATCCTAAGTCGGTGTTAGAAAAGAGGTGTTTAGTAGAGCAAGCTAGTTGCGTTTCGCAGGAGAACGATTTCCTAAAGCCATGCTGACAGTTGTTAAAAAAACTGTCCGTCTCATGAATGTCAATTATGTGGGAATATATTATGTGCTCCAGAATTTTACAGGGAGTGCTGATTAGTGATATGGGGCGGTAGTTTTCGAGACGATGTGTGTTAGCTGATTTGTGAACAGGAACCACGTTCCCGACCTTTCAGTCGCTTGGCAGTGATGAGCAGTGTAGTTTTTGTTGGAATATCCTAGAAAGAATAATTGATTAATATAATTCGGTGCATTTGAGTATTTTTGAATTAATTTCATATGATCCCGCAGACGAAGATATTGTCAAATTACCAATTAGTTTTCCAATCCCCGCCCAGTCTATAGAAATTTAATCCATTGGGACATCATAAACTTTCGTTGAAGGTGACAAAAGCATAGGTGCGGCTTCATGAAAAAAGGAAGCAAAGACATTATTAAAAATTGTGCAATACTGATCACTTTAAACAGGGGTGGTAAATTGGGGCAATGGTATTGTGACTTGTGTATTGCCACGAACAACACTCCATGATTTACGTGGGTTGACTTGTAAGTGTGATGGCAATGAAATATTGAAAAGGTTTACTTATATTGGGAAATGGCGCTACAATATTCATCGTTGATACCGGGGTATTAGGCCAACGAATAGGGTTGTTTGATTTTTTAGCGGAACGAAATAACCGTTTTTTCTTGTTACGAAGACGGCGCAAGGCGGCCGTAAACCAAGGCGACTGGCGATTACAGTGTGCTTTTCGTTGGGGAACATATTTTCGAATTAGGAATAACAGTTGGCACTTATAAAGTGACCAGTTTTGTTAAGTATTCGTTGATCGAAATCGGGTATCATTGCAACCATAAAGCACTCCATTTCTTGTCTCATTAACCTTGCTCGACATAGGCGGTACTATGCAGCTTTGGTGACCCTTCATTTAGCTAAATCATACGCAGTGTAGAGCAAGCCACACTCCTTAACGTTTTCAATGAAATATTTTTCCTCGCAATATTATAAATTGGACACATGAATTTTTAAAAGATAGGACATTTTATTGTTCCCAACGTGGCTCGTTGAAGCAAAAATATAATCAATCAAGAGGAGTCCCCCAGGGAAATGTCCTTTCTGCTATTTTGTTTAACAATTTATAAAGCTAATTTCCATTGTGCGATACGGTACAAGCATATGTCTATATAGACGAAATAGCATTCATTCCGTCTGCGAGTGATATTTACTGATTATAAAAAGCACGGAAGTCATAATTAGGAATGCTTGAAGTTTGGCTTGCACTTATCCGAATGTCTATTAATGTCAACAACGGTGGCGAATCCTGCTCTTGTGAGAAAGTACTTTACCGGTTCTGGTCACCGGGATCAGGCCGAAATCCAGGCCTGTTTATGCCATTTTATCCACACACAGATATGTCTTTTTTATCGGGTGGAAAATTGCCCGGCACCGGGCTTCGAACCACGGTCCTCTTGCACGCGAGGTGGATACTCTACCTCTTCGCCACTGCAGGAGCTACAAAAGGAGAACAAAAGTTTACTGACTGTGTTTTTATTAAATGTACCCGTTAATATCTCTCGCACATATCGACAGGAAATAATTCCGCAAGTTGACTTTTCTCAAATATCTAGGTGTAATATACGACGCGAAACGGAGCTATCGAAATAAAATCCATTATGTCAAACCTAGGGCAGCATGCGCTGTCATGATAAGCAAGCATGGCCGTCATCAATTTGGATTACGCATGGAAACGCTAATCATTTTTTGCATGTACGTTTGAGCGATACTGGAGTTTTGGTGCGTGCTATTCTTTGGTCAGCATACAAAATTAATCCCCTCGTTCTTCGAGAGCCAGAGGCTGTCCGGAATTGTCTTAGTTTACTAAACTTTATAGCTAACGATGTTTTATATCAAGAAGCATGACTGCATACTCTTCCCTACCGACTCCACATGCTAACAGTACAGATGTACTTAAACTTTGTGAAACTTCTTTTAGACCATTAAAATTTGTCTTTATTTGTGAAATAAGGACATTTTTCAATAGCATTCGTCCCGCTTACATAGACTTCAAGTTTTGTTTGTACAATCTGAGCTAGATTCACTAAACGTTAATGTAGCGAGGTCATTTGTCCAGACAAGCCCTTACGTAATATAAATATTAAATTTCATGATATATTCCCACCAAATTCGAATATATTTTCATCGTAAATGGCATGCTAAAGGATCATTCACCCCAATTGGCAATAGATCATGTGATCAAGACTGATGCGTCAATGAGGGAGGAGAAAGCAGGTGAGGTTATTTGCTACGAGTCCCCATGCTGGCCTCATGCATTACGCCTTCCGAATTTCACGCCCATATTCCTACCTGTATTATCAGCCATGATCTTAGCTCTTGGAAAACTTCCTTCAAATTATTCAACAACGGTTACAGTGCCTGATTCACTTCCAGTATGCACATCACTCACTTCACCTTCAGACACTGCGGTAACCAATACATTTACGCCATTAATCCCAGCAAACATAAGCCTGGTGCGGTTTTTGTGAGTTCCACGCCATCGTGGTATATTCTTAAATGAAATTGCAGACACTTGCGCGGATGTCTCTTGATAGCCGAGCTATGTCCGTTATGCCTACTTCGGCTATGTCACTACGGCTGTGTTTAGAAAATTCGCTCTATTCCAAGATTCTACAAAACTGAAAATATCAACGTCCAAATTTAGTTATTTTTCCTTTTCCTGGAACAATAAATTGTGTTCCGCATGTAAATTTGAAATCTCCATAAAAATTACGGTGCCATATTCCCCCATTAAATTTTTACCTATACACGTGTGCTCTGGCACCGTCCCCTGTGTGTCCTACCTGTCATGAACCCGAAAATATTGACCATTTTCAACTAGCATGCCGTCAATTCAGGAATAACAAGAGTCTTAAAATTGCGTCTTTCATTAATTACTTAAAATATCCTTGCCTTATGGGCTTCTTCATTGGCCATTAGCCACAGGAATATCGGCGTGGCAATTTGCGACTTTCGTGCGACACGAGAAGGCAACTATGTCATTTCTCGAAATCAAAAATTAGATGGATTATGAGGCAGCTGATTGTCTGTTCGAAATACTATATATTACGTGAAAAACTCAAAATTTCCTGTCATATATATATATATATATATATATATATATATATATATATATATATATAATATGTGTGTGTGTATATGTAATTTTTTTATTTCTCTCACGTATATCTATTTCTTAATTGACGTGAACCCTATACTTTCCTGGGATTTACCTTTACGTTCAGAATTTGTCTCTCCCCTTCCCTTTAACCTTAACCGCCGGCTCCCTGGCCAATTCCCGCAGTGGGGAAGCGCCACAAGAGCGGATCAAACTAGCAAGCAATGCCTCATATCCCTATAAGCAAGCAAAAAATGCAATGGCTCACAACCCCGTAAGGCTCATGGCTACAAAATTATGTACATTATGATCATGTACAAAATTACGTACAAACGAAAGACGGAAGTGTGATATCCACCGTGCATATATCTCCAGGCACACCCATGTGTGATATCGAGAAGCTCACGACGACTCACTCTGCATGGACTATCCATGATGACATACCCCTGTGATCATCGTTGAAGACTTCACTGCGGAAAATTGCAAACCAGACAAGGAACGGTTGACTCTGTCTGTGCTAGAAAAGATTGGCCTGAAGTGCCACGCTAACGAAGTCACTCAACTACTCAGCAACGGTCGCGTATAGATTCGACATTGACCAATATTCTGTCTAAAGTAGAAATCAAACTAATCAGTGTATATTAAATCACAGCGCCGCCATCACTGTCATTTGAAAATAAGCAAAATAAATACATTTACACTAGTCTAACCTTGTGTGATGTGCTAAAGGTTCGCTTTCATATACCCCACAGAAATGAACGGCTGCCTAATTTAGGCCACCTCTGCATTAGCTTTTAAACCGCATGGTATGACATACTATGGTTGAACAAATCCGTGTAGTCCTTCGCCGAGACAAATCTGCATAAGCGGTATGTAGAACTTATCGTCCGTAATGAACAGTTCACCGCTACTTATCGGAAGCACTGATGAGAACAACGCCTTATCTTACCCGAAATTATTTTGTGGCTTTCACAGTACACTCGAGCACAACATTTTACTCCCACGATACAGGGAAGTGCACTGAACACTACTCCACGCGCCCGCAATGTTCTCCTTCATTAAGCATATGGAAGGGAGATCGAATTATGTAAGGGTTGCCAAAGAAAGTTGTTTGCTCGCTTGCTTCAAGCTCCAGCTTGGCTATAGCGGAAGGCGTAAGGCTTTAGCCTAGATACACCTTTATCAATTTATAGATCGATTATCCGGTGGACCATTGCGCAGCACTGGGATTCGAACCACGGTCCTCTTGCACGCGAGGTGGATGCTCTACCTCTACGCCACCGCCGCAGCTATTTCAGAAACATTGAATCGGTAAGTGCGCTTACGTAGTTTACAAACACACTGTTAGAAATAAACGAAGGCAGACGTTTTAGTGTATGGTTGTATGAGTACTCTGCCTCCCAATTCAGCTGCGCGAGGTATTTTCTACGCCAAGTGACGTCTCTGTGGAAATTTGGACTATTTCAAAGGACTATCGTTTGGTCCAGAATACTAGGGTGTTAGCGCGGGAACTTCAGCCAGATCATGAAGCATCGCTACACACTCTGCGTGTGCTCGCGCGCGGGTTATCAATTTCGTGCACGTTAATTACAGTGTGGCTTGGTGCTGTAGTGATTTCAGGATGCCTCGGCGTCCTTAAGATTTTCCTTATGATTATTCACCTGTTAGCAGTAATTTCCAGGCTTATTTTCCTCATAATTTACTAACTCAGCACTCGTACTTCCACGTAACTAAACTCCTGTCTAGCAACAAAAGTGAAAGGTGTAACCTGAGTTCGACATAAGCGGGTCACGCCAAAAAAGGCCGTGTGCCTAGGCAACATTGCAGTGGTAAATTCTCTATAACTACAGCAAGACAACGTATCAAGAAACTGCGACCGCAGGTGCAATGGCAGCGACCACAGTGGCAGATATCCAGCGCCGGGCCGTGGCCAAGATGGAGGAAGGTGTGAAGACCTACATCGCCATCAGGGCAGGCGATGGACTCACCCTGAGGGAGAACATCGAAGCCTTCAAGAGGTTGGTGATTGTCGTCTTATTACTCACGCAGGTCTACAGAGGCTTTCTTGAACCCATGCATGAGACAAGGAGAGAAAAAAATCTTTATCGACTCGTACGCGGTCGAGAAAATATCAGGTTCCTCCATATTTTGTAGGAGCAATTGGGGCATGGTGGCAAAAGTTTGCCTTGAGGACGGATGACATCTCCAGGTTGGGATGACGCAGCTTAATCCCATGTAAGCGTGATCATCTTCTTTTAGAACAAGGTGTATATGTTCCACAATCTACCAAGGCTCTCCAAAGGTTATTCATGGGGCGGTTATGTAGCATACAAGGTGATCATTTTTAAGCTTTGTGGAACTTTTGAACATCACCTGTGGCAGATGGCAAAATTAGAGTCCTTGTCCTGGATTATTCAACGAGGCAGGCACGAGAAACGGAGACACATACTCAACTAATTAACAAAAATATTTAATTACCTTTTAACAATTTACTTCACGGCACACATTGCAATTTACCCATTTTAGCTGCTGAGAGTTCAAGACGTATCCACTTGTACTGAATTACCAGGATGGCACTACCTTCGAGGCATATTTTGCCGAGTGTGGGACGAAATACATGGGAGTTCCAGTTACTTTTTTGCTTCAATGCATAAAAGAGCGTTTCCTTAAAGAGTACGTGTAACACCAGTGCATTTTTACGGCGAGTTTGATGTCGAATGTTTCCAAATTGGCATTATCCTGAAAATTTATTCCAACAGGCTGCGTCTTGCAAGCTCACCGGCAATTCGTGAATTGTAATATCTGCCTTAAATAATTAATTCAAAAGATAATTATTGAATAGCAATTAGATGAATATGCGTTTCAATTTCCCTTGAAAGTAATATCCGCTTTTCCGAATAAATAAACTCAAGAACCATAATTATATTTTCTGCAGGAGGCAGAACCTACAAGGTAAAACCTACAAATGATCACTGTTTACATCTACACGTGGAAGCCTTGCAAAGTTAGAAAGCAACGAGGCCTGTACCATCGTTGGTATGAAAATATATACATATGGGAGGGCGTTGTTTCAAGATGCACCAAATTATAGAAAATTGCTTGTTATCGACAGAACAATCATAACCGTTGGTCTAAATTACTTAATGAGGCAGCTGTTAATTCAACGAGAAATCAAAATGCTTAATTGAATAACAAACATAATTAGTCTAGTTAACATTTCAATATTTATGGCAGTTTTTGCTACCTTCTCAGGCAGATTTACCAAGATTCTGCTGTTACCAACTTGAAGGTGGGAATCCCATTTTTCGAACTTCTACGCCAAATTTTTGTCTGTGCCACACGGCAACCGCGGCGGTGGCAGCCGCGAGCCTAGGCCTATAGGCGCACCTGCGAAAAAAGTAGACGTGGCGGGCGCCGACGCTCGCTCGCCGACGGAAGAAATGCAGGTTCTCGTGCAAGAGGAAAACATTTCCCAAGAAGTCGAGGCCGGCACGGGCTGGAGTACCGTCGGCTCAAAAAATCAAACCATGGAAAGATCCGATACGAGCAGTTTCGGCACCCACCTCGCCACTGGCGGAAGGAAGCAGAAGCGCGAGCAGGAGCTGAAACAGCAGTTAGTCAAGGCCAGCCGCATGCCCTATCTACCGAAGGTGATTTCAAGATCATGATCCACCCAGTCGGAGGCCTCAAGACTGGCGAATTAGGAGTGGCCCGAGTAGCCTCGTGCGTCAACCAAGCTGCTGCCATACCCGGGGAGCACAGGGCAGACGACATCGTGTGCCTCAATGTACAGCAGAACATTATCGTAGTGAGTACCACCAGTGAAGCCAACGCAGACCAATACCAAACAGTCGAGCGCCTCGTGGTCGACGGCCAGGCCTATGAGACGAACGCATACGAATCGGCACCCGACTTGACTTCGAAAGGAGTCATCAGGGGTATACTTCTCGAAGATTCACCCCGAGACATCACCGCCCAGGTCGTTACCCCCAATAATCCTACGGCAATCGCCGCGAAACGACTCAGGAATACCATCACGGTTATCGTGCTGTTTTCTGGACTGAAAGTTCCCTCCCTCGTCCGCCACGGAGGCGCTAGGCGCATTGTGCAGAAAACAACTCTAGCTGTGCTTCCAATGCGGCAGACTGGGCCACAGCATGGACGTGTGCCACAGTACACAGGACCACATCTGTAGGGGCTGCGGAATGGCCAACCCAGGTCTCAACCATCAGTGCAACCCCCTTCACCAACTTTGCGGGGGTGAGTACTTAATGGCCGATAAGAATTGCAAGGCTTGCTTCAAGACGCTATATATAGTCAAGAGACGACGTTGGGAAAGACAACGACAACAGGAAGAAGAATTACTAGCATGGGAGGCTACGAGGGAATCAGCTGGATGCCCTTCCCGGGAGACCAGGCTCCGTTCATGCTCGTGGGCCTGCTCGAGAACCAGAAACTCCAGATCACGGAGCCGCACACCCGGACCGGCGCGAACCAGATCCAGAAGCCGTACGCGTTCGCGGTCCCACCGCAGTGGAGGCGGCCCGGCGGTAGTAGAGGCCACCAACAGGGTGAGCTGGGCAGCCGCGGTCAAAGGCTCGTCATGGCGGGGAGGATCTGAGGAGACTGCCGCTTCTAGGGAAACAGCAGAAATGAGACGGGAAATGTACAATTTAGATATTTAATCTCACACCTCAGGAGAGAAATACAGGATCTTAAGAAAAGTCGAAGGGTGGAGATATCCCCCCGTCTGAGTACTTGTAGCGCAGGTGCAGCTTTGGTAACCCCTAATAATCGCATGGAGGAGGACGACAATCCTCCGCTACCTAAAAGAAAGGCTCCGGCCGTTAGCAGCCAAACCGGATCACAACTGGCAGACCTAGGGCAGAAATTAATGGAAATGCAAAATGTGCTCAAAGAAGAAGCGGAAGCCGTCGTCAACCTCAAGCTGGTGGTCTCTACCATAATGTCGAGACTTGACAAATTCGAAAACAACGTGGCCAACCTGAATCTTAGGATAGCCAAATTGCAGCCAGTTACCACCGCAGGGGCCCCCATAATCTAATCAATTCCACGACGCCTCTGCAAACACCGCAGCAGCATCAGGGGTTGTTCAGACCGCCACCCCACAACCAGACCAAAATACGCAAACGCGGTAAAAGAGGCGTGCTGACGATATGGCAGTGGAATTGCAGGACTTGCGCGGCAAAAAAAGCGGTCCTGCAACAACACCTTAAAAGCAAATCGAAACCCAATGCAATAATGCTACAAAAGACACACGAATTAGCAAAACTACCAGGTTACCAAGCCATCGGTCCCCCATCCGGGGAGAACCGCGCGGTAACTACTTTGGTCAGGAAAGGCTTAGTGGTCGTTCGTCACGACATTAAGGTAGCGCGATTGAACAAGTATTCGTAGAAATTATACCGAAAAGCAAGAGCCAATTCAGCACGTTTATCCTCAATCTTCAGCAACCCCGCGCACATAAGACAGCGCTTCCTAACTTTCTTTAGGAGGGCCACCGGCATTGCGGGCTCCCATCCCCTACTCCTTAACATTACCCTACCCCTTAACGTTACACCTGTGAGATTATGTGCAGGGAAAACGAAGTTTCCCCAGATAAGGCTGCGGCGCGATGGACGGCCGCATTGCGCAGCTCAAACCTTCAAAATCAACTATGGGCCATCCAGCAAGCTCGTGAGGCGGCGAGGTGGCGGCGTAGGCACAGGCCACGAATTTGCCGGATTGTCAATAAAGTTGTTACCACCACCACCATATTTCAAGCTACGAATAGCTAGTAGCTAGTGAGTTTGCAAAGCATATCCACTTGGAAGGAATTATGAGGATTGCGCTGGTTCCAATATACTCTTCGTGAAGCTTGCAGTAAATATTCACTGCTGTTCCACCTACTTTTTTTAAGGGAACGCTGTTTCATACGTCGAAACGCAAAAGTAACCAGAACACGCAACGCATTTCTTCGAACAATTTGAAAATATCTGGAAACCGGCTTAGCATTGAAAATTTGTTCCAAGACCTTGCATAGTTACTAGCTACAATTCATAGATTGAAATATGTGCCTTCAAGCAATTATTTAACGTAATTATTGTCATTATTTTAAATATTCCATTAAGCATCTTAATTGGTCGTAAAAATGATGGCCGTCTCATCAAATAGCTTAAATCAAAAGTTAGAATTTTGCAATCTACCGCAGGCAATTTTTCTCCAATTGGTGCGCTAGACAAAAGCACTCTGTATTGTGGTATGCGTACGCATGATGCTCATGGCATATATGGAATATTATGGCATACATATAGAGGTTGGAAATGAACACGAGGCAGAGAAATGAAAAACATTAGTGTTTTTTTTTAAGTGTGCTGTGTGTCACTGGGCCCGGACGGATCAAACAGGGGGGACAAATTAAGTAGTGCCCCTGGGTTCGGCACGAAATTACCCTGAGCGCCCTCACGTAGTATATGGAGCCTTTACGTCCCTCAAGCGGGTAGATAAAAGGGAATAAGACTGTCGTATTGGCGAATTGCAAAACGGGCTGTACTGCCAAATTTGATTTACTGTAACCTGCTTGTCGCGTAGGTGCACGACTCGACTGACAGGGCGGAGAGTCCAGCGATGGTGTCACGGAGGTCGGCTATAGTCTAGTGAAGCAGACCATTTTTAACTCCAACATTTCTAAACTTATCTTTGCTTTAACTACTATGGCTGAAAATATTTTAATTTGCAAAAGAAATCGTGCAGAATTATTCAACAATGGCTATCTGAGCTACCAGCCGTGGTGTCTTAATAGTTACTGCGTCGCCTGCTAAACAATAGATGGCGAGATCAAATTCTGGCCGCTGCAACCTGATTTCAATGGGGACGAACTGCAGAAGCGCCCGTGTGCTTCGCATTTGGTGAAAGGTAAATGAACCGAGGGGGCCGAAATGTGTCCGGAGTCCTCTAATACGGCGTGCCTCATTATCAAATCGTGGTTTTGTCACTGTAATGAGTGAATAGAAAGCGTTTGCGGACGACTGTTGATAAATGCGGTAACAAAACCCTGCGGAACAACGGCAGCTCCGAATACCCTCGAATGGCCCGCAAATAAGCTATCGGATGAGTGAGAAAGAGCATCACCCAATCTGGAGGCGACACGAAACCAGCGGGCCGAGGAACAATACGAGAGAAGGAGGATAGAGTGCAATGCGGGGAGAAGAGATTGCTCGAGAACGGGGCTCGAAGATCCCTTGTGTCGAGGTCGGCGTTAGCGGGGTCCAAACCCAAACGCGAGAGCGTCGACAGAACCAGGAAGACCTAGCCGTTCCTGCAGAGATCAGCGCGACTTACGGCTCGGCTGTTCCGGCTGCACCGGCTGTACCTGCTGCTGTTGCTGTTGATCCTGATCCTGATCCTGCTCCTGATCCTGAGCCGGTGTTCGGACAGCGGAGGTTGCCTGGAGACGACCAGAAGCAGAAGATGACGGGGCTGAGGTGCTGGGGCAGAACCTCGAGCGAAGTAACCAGCACGGGTGCCCCTCAGCTGCAGCGATCGCACTTGGATTGCTTTGGACTCCAACAGCCTAAGCCTTGTACTCAGACCTTGGACTCCGACGTCCGGGGTTGGATCTACCGTGCGTCCGTGTCCCTCGATCGCCACTGGCCGTCACTGCTGTCCGTGCATCGCTACCCGAGTAAATAAGACTTCCGAAGTCAGAGTTATTTTTTTTTGTTTCAGATCGCGAATGATATGAACTAATTACATGAGCTTACGCGGTGAATTGTACTTTTGTTATTATCCATTTTTTGGCTCCTTATTGTTCTCTTGTTTTCTGTTTTTTGAAGTGATGAATAATAATTTTCCTTTTGGAAAAAAAGATTCTTTTGCCCTTCCTGGACTAAGGCTCTACCTCATATAACTCGTACTCGAGGAACCTGTCATCGCAAAATTGGCACCGGTAACGCGTATTTTGCTTTCCACAGATGATTCCACCAGCCAGAGATAAAAAAGGAGGGCGAGGAGTACAGCGCAACTCCCGCCGGCCGCCCTTGCGCACTGCCATGAGGTCACGTGGTGCCTGTGTGGCTCTTCCAATAACTGCCCCCAACCCCCTATTAAGCTGCTGATGTGCGCACGCAGTTTCCGCCGACGGCTTCCCGCGCGCGCGTTTTGTTTGAGAGTGCGGATGCTGGATGCCCTGTTTCGGCGTCACCGGTTTATTACACGCTGCTAGTGGATCAATAATACTTGCAGAACCGAGAAGTGGTTTCCCCATTGTTTGTGTTTTAGTGGAAAGCATTAGAAATCTATTCATTTCTATGACCAACAATGGTTCGACTGGCAGCGGTGGCGTAGAGGTAGAACGCCCGCCTCGCGTGCAAGAGGTCCGTGGTTCGAATCCCGGTGCCGCGCAATTTTCCACCGGATTAAAAAAATCCGCGTGTTGATAAAATTGCAGAAACAGGCCTGGAGTGTGGCCTGATCCCGGTAATCAGAACCGGTAACGCACTCCCTCACCAGAGGAGGATTCACCACGGTGCAGTACTTCCACCACCTCCTATAATAGTACAACAATCAAGCCAATATTCCAATGGCAGCCTGTCCGGAGCCAGGGTGATAGGGAATCCCTGGCTCCGGACAGGCCGCCATTGGAGTACGAACCTGGCAACGTATAACGCAACAACGTTATCTAGTGCGGCGAGTCTAGCAGTGTTATTAGAGGAATTACAGGGCAGCAAATAAGATATAATAGGGCTCAGTGAAGTTAGGAGGCCAAAAGAAGCATATACAGTACAAAAAAAGCGGGCACGTCCTGTGCTACCAGGGCTTAGCGGAGAGACGAGAACAAGGTGTCGGATTCCCGATTAATAAGAATATAGCTGGTAACATACAAGAATTCTATAGCATTAACGAGAGGGTGGCAGGTCTTGTTGTGAAACTTAATAAGATGTACAAAATGAAGGTTGTACAGGTCTACGCCCCTACATCCAGTCATGATGACCAGGAAGTCGGAAGCTTCTATGAAGACGTGGAATCGGCGATGGGTAAAGTCAAAACAAAATACACTATACTGATGGGCGACTTCAATGCCAGGGTGTAGGCAAGAAGCAGGCTGGAGACAAGTCAGTGGGGGAATATGGCAAAGGCACTAGGAATAGCAGGAGAGAATTATTAGTAGAGTTTGCGGAACAGAATAATATGCGGATACTGAATACTTTCTTCCGCCAGCGGGATAGTCGAAAGTGGAGGAGCCCGAATGGTGAGACTAGAAATGAAGTATACTTCACACTCTGCGCTAACCCTGGCATCATACAAGATGTGGACGCGCTCAGCAAGGTGCGCTGCAGTGACCATATGATGGTAAGAACTTGAATTAGCCTAAACCTGAGGAGGGAACGGAAGAAACTTCTACATAAGAAACCGATCAATGAGTTAGCGTTAAGAGGGAAAATAGTGGAATTCCAGATCAAGCTACAGAGCAGGTATTCGGCTTTAACTCAGGAAGAGGACCTTAGTGTTGAAGCAATGAACGACAATCTTGTGGGCATCATTAAGGAGTGTGCAATAGAAGTCGGTGGTTACTCCGTTAGACAGGATATCAGTAAGCTATCGCAGGATACGAAAGATCTGATCAAGAAACGCCAATGTATGAAAGCCTCTAACCTTACAGCTAGAATATCACTGGCAGAACTTTCGAAGTTAACAAGCGTAAGACAGCTGACATAAGAAAGTATAGTATGGATAGAATTGAACATGCTCTCAGCAACGGAGGAAGCCTAAAAGCAGGGAAGATGAAGCCAGGAATTGGTAAGAATCAGATCTATGCGTTAAGAGACAAAGCCGGCAATATCATTACTAATATGGATGAGCTAGTTCAAGTGGGTGAGGAGTTCTATAGAGATTTATACAGTACCAGTGGCACCCATGACGATAATGGAAGAGAGAATAGTCTAAAAAAATTCGCAATCCCACAGGTAACACCGGAAGAAGTAAAGAAAGCCTTGGGAGCTATGCAAAGGGGGAACGTAGCTGGGGAGGATCAGGTAACAGCAGATTTGTTGAAGGATGGTGGGCAGATTGTTCTAGAGAAACTGGCCACCCTGTATTCGCAATGCCTCATGATTTCAAGCGTACCAGAATCTTGGAAAAACGCTAACATAATCCTAATCCATAAGAAAGGGGACGCCAAAGACTTGAAAAACTATAGACCGATCAGCTTACTGTCCGTTGCCTACAAAGTATTTACTAAGGTAATTGCGAATAGAATCAGGAACACATTAGACTTCCGTCAACAAAAGGACCAGGCAGGATTCCGTAAAGGCTACTCAACAATAGATCATATTCACACTATCAATCTGGCGATAGAGAAATGTGCGGGATATAACCAACCATTAAATATAGCTTTCATTGATTACGAGAAAGCTTTTGATTCAGTCGAAACCTCAGCAGTCATGGAGGCATTGCGGAATCATGGTGTAGACGAGCCGTATGTAAAAATACTGAAAAATATCTACAGCGGCTCCACAGCCACAGTAGTCCTCCAGAAAGAAAACAACAAAATCGCAATAAAGAAAGGCGTCAGGAAGGGAGATACGATCTCTCCAATGCTATTCACAGCGCGTTTACAGGAGGTATTCAGAGACTTGGATTGGTAGGAATAGGGGATAAGAGTTAATGGAGAATACCTTAGTAACTTGCGATTCGCTGATGATATTGCCTTGCTTAGTCACTCACGGGACCAACTACAATGCCTGCTCAGTGACCTGTAGAGGCAAAGCCGAAGGGTGGGTCTAAAATTTAATCTGCAGAAAACTAAAGTAATGTTTAACAGTCTCGGAAGTGAACAGCAGTTTACGATAAGTAGTGAGGCACTGGAAGTGGTAAGGGAATACATCTACTTAGGACAGGTAGTGACTGCAGATCCTGATCATGAGACTGAAATAATCAGAAGAAAAAGAATGGGCTGGGGTGCGTTTGGCAGGTATTCTCGGATCACGAACAGCAGGTTGCCATTATCCCTCAAGAGAAAAGTTTATAACAGCTGTGTCTTACCAGTACTCACGTACGGGGCAGAAACCTCTACGCTTACGAAAATGGTTCTACTTAAATTGAGGACGACGCAACGAGCTATGGAAAGAAGAATGGTAGGTGTAACGTTAAGGTATAAGAAAAGAGCAGATTGGGTGAGGGATGAAACGCGAGTTAACGATATCTTAGTTGAAATAAAGAAAAAGAAATGGGCATGGGCAGGACACGTGATGAGGAGGGAAGATAACCGATGGTCATTAAGAGTTACGGAATGGTTTCCAAGAGAAGGGAAGCGTAGCAGAGGGCGTCAGAAGGTTGGGTGGGGGTATGAGATTAAGAAGTTTGCAGGGACAACAAGGCCACAATTAGTACAAAACCGGGGTAGTTGGAGAATTATGGGAGACGCCTTTTCCCTGCTTTGGGCGTAACCAGGCTGATAATTATTATTATTATTATTATTATTATTATTATTATTATTATTATTATTATTATTATTATTATTATTATTATTATTATTATTATTATTATGGTTCCGACTGGCATGGCGGGCACCAGGACATTCACGTGCGAGCTGGATGCTTGTTCGAACTGCCGAGCGAGCGTCAAGTGACTCCGTGTTCACCTCTGCACGGCCGAAGACGCGTACGAGTGGATCTCCAGCTACAGTCAGACTACCAATCCGACATGGATTGTCGACTGGGAAGAATGTGCAAATGAAAGTGAATGTTTTATTTTCTTGAAAGTGAACTAAGAAAATTTGCTTGAATGTTCGAATATTCAACCAGCTAGCATGTAAGGCCACGCAAGTGCCGCTTGGGCATCTGCCGTGCAACGTAAGCAAAATATACAGAACTTTAGAAGCAGCATGCTAAACCTTAGGCTGGCAACGCTATTTCGCGTACGTAAGCCGCTTGTGATTGCTATTTTAAAGGAACATTGGCTGGATCGTATGCTGATCCTATTTCGTTATCGGTCCCCTTTACCGATTCTCATTAAAAACCACGCTTTAATGTTGATTACTCTAGTGAACTGGGGAATTTTATTTTGGTATCCCACGTGGTGGCTGACGGTGGTGACGTGCCAGGTGATAACGTGGGAAAAGTTTAATTCTCCCTATTCACGTTCCGCAGCATTCACGATTAGATAAGGCTGATTATTCCCCAGTGGTCTTCTAGCTGCATGGAATTCTTGTCAGTTTTAAGCACACGTTTTCCTCTTTATGTTGTACTGGGGCACGTGATGGTCAAATCATAATCGCGCTACTACTAATCAATTCTTCGTCGTGCTAAGTGCGTAGCAGTGCTGTGCACTGTGCTCGTCTGAGTGATGTCGTCTAGCGTGATCGATGTAGCTTCTTGCGACGTAGTCTAGCGTTTCGGTCGTCAATTCCTGAATCCGAGATATGGTGGCACAGCATTAAATTTATTATACCCCCAAACTTCAAAAATAACAGATTCCTCTCAGTGTTACTGGATGGATGGATGGATGGAAGCTAGGAGCGTCTCCTTTGAAACAAGGTGATGATAATTGCCACCATGCTCAGCTTTTTATTTTTGTTTAACTGTGTTGTAAATTATTAAAATTCGCGATTTTCTTTAAATACATCTTCCTACACTTTTGAACTTATGTCACCTCTCTGCTTTTTAGCCACCAATCATCCAATTGCTCTTTGCTAATTTCCACCTCATATTTATTTACATGACTACTGTTACCTCTGAACCCTAAGGCCTCAGGAAGCGTGACTGTGCCCGCATCGACATTGGGATAGATACCATCACATTTTACTATGACGTGTTCTATTGTTTCTACAGATTTACCACACACAGTACATGTGTCTTCTTATTCGTTAAATTTCTTTTTATAGCTCCGTGTTCTAAGACATCCTGACCTAGCTTCAAAGAGTAGAGCACCGCCTCTTGAGTTATCATAAAACTCTTTCTTCCTGATCTACACTTTCCCATAATGATATATATTTCAACACTACGCTTCTTTTGGATTCAATTTATCCAATTTTTATCTTCCGCGTTTTTAACCTGTCGTTTAGTGCTCCGTCTTTCTCCGTTCTCGTGTCTGGCATACTTACTGGCTAGCTTCGTAGTTCTTTTCCACCATTGTGAGTCAACGCTCTTTCTGTATAGGTATTTAAATACCTTAGCTGCCCACCTGTTATTATTCAATTTCCTCAGGTGTTTTTCGTACAGGATTTTACTTTGAGCTTCCCGTGCTTCGAACGATACCCAGCCCATATACAACTGTACTGCTTCGTTTGTGCTTGTCCCATGGGGACCTAGTGCTAATCTTCCAATAGCTCTCTGATTTACTTCTAGTTTCGGCTGAACTTCTGCCCTTAAGCACAGGACCGCATTCCTGAAAGTAAGCCCCAGCACCATTACTCCCTTCCAAATACCTCTCAGTACCTCATGTACGTTCATCATCATCATCATCCTGGTTACGCCCATTGCAGGGCAAAGGCCTCTCCCATACTTCTCCAACTACCGCGGTCATGTACTAATTGTGACCATGTTGTCCCTCCAAACTTCCTAATCTCATTTGCCCACCTAACTTTCTGTCGCACCCTGCTACGCTTTCCTTCCCTTGGAATCCAGTCGGTAACCCTTAATGAGCATCGGTTATCTTCCCTCCTCATTACATGTCCTGCCCATGCCCTATTTCTTTTCCTTGATTTCAACTAAGATGTCATTAACGCGCGTTTGTTCCCTCACCCAATCTGCTCTTTTGTTATCCCTTAACGTTACACCTATCATTCTTCTTTCCATAGCTCGTTGCGTCGTCCTCAACTTAAGTCAAACCCTTTTCGTAAGCCTCCAGGTTTCTGCCAAGTACGTGAGTACTGGTAAGACAAAGCTTTTATACACTTTTCTCTTGAGGGATAATGGCAACCTACTGTTGATGATCTGAGAATGCCTGCCAAACGCGCCCAGCCAATTCTTATTCTTCTGATTATTTCACTCTCATGATCCGGATCAGCAGTGACTACCTGCCCTAAGTCGATGTATTCCCTTACAACTTCCAGTGCCTCGCTACCTATAGTAAACTGCTGTTCCCTTCCGAGACATTACTTAAACATTACTTTAGTTTTCTGCAGATTAATCTTTAGTCCCACCGTTCTGCTTTGCCTCTCCAGGTCAGCGAGCATGCATTGCAGTTGGTCTTCTGAGTTACTAAACAAGGCAATATGATCAGCGAAGCGCAAGTTACTAAGCTATTCTTCATTTCCTCTTATCCCCAATTCTTCCCAATTCAGGTCTCTGAATACCGCCTGTAAACACGCTGTGAATAGCATTGGGGAGATCGTATCTCCCTGCCTGACACCTTTCTTTATTGAGGTTTTGTTGCTTTCTTTATGGAGGCCTATGGTGGCTGTGGAGCCGCTATAGATATCTTTCAGCATTTTTACATACGGCTCGTCTACACCCTGATTCCGCAATGCCTCCACGACTGCTGAGGTTTCGACTGAATGAAACACTTTCTCGTAATCAATGAAAGCTATATATAATGGTTGGTTATATCCCGCACATTTCTCTATCACCTGATTGATAGTGTGAATATTTTCTATTGTTCAGTAGCCTTTACGGAATCCTGCCCGGTCCTTTGGTTGTCGGAAGTCTAATGTGTTCCTGATTCTATTCGCAATTAAATTGGTAAATATTTCGTAGGCAACGGAGAGTAAGCTGATCGTTCTATAATTTTTCAAGTCTTTGGCGTCCCCTTTCTTATGGATTAGGATTATGTTAGCGTTCTTTCAAGATTCCGGTACGCTCGAGGTCACGAGACATAGTGTGTACAGGGTGGCCAGTTTTCCTAGAAAAATCTGCCCACCACACTTCAACAAATCTGCTGTTACCTGATACTTCCCAGCTGCCTTCCCCCTTTGCATAGCTCCCCAAGGCATTTTTTACTTCTTCCGGCGTTACTTGTGGGATTTCGAATTCCTCTAGACTATTCTCTCTTCCATTATCGTCGTCGGTGCCACTCGTACTGTATAAATGTCTATAGAACTCTTTAGCCACTTGAACTATCTCATCCATATTAGTGATGATATTGCCGGCTTTGTCTCTTAACGCATAGATCTGATTCTTGCCAATTCCTAGTTTCTTCTACACTGCTTTTAGGCTTCCTCCGTTCCTGAGGGCTTGTTCAATTCTATCCATATTATACTTCCTTATGTCAGCTGTCTTACGCTTGTTGATCAACTTCGAAAGTTCTGCCAGTTCTAGCTGTAGGGTTAGAGGCTTTCATTCATTGGCGTTTCTTGATCAGATCTTTCGTCGCTATCCGTTGCATGCCGCCGCGATTTTCGGCTAACCACCGCAAGCTAAGCAAAAGAAAGCGGAGCAATCGCAGACGCCGGCACCACCCTCTTTACCGATTATCGATTTTCAGTGGATTGCCTCGGCCCCTTGCAATCCCTCTCCATTTGACTTTACTCCTCGCCTCATGTCAGCGAATTAGATAAGACAACCAGCATAGTGTAGGCAATGTAATTCCTTTTTCAAGCAAAGTGACCTGCTATTAACGAGGAGATCGTTTGATTGGTCTGTTTAGACAACCCTGCGTCGGCGGGTACGCAACTTTGACGTCAGGAGATTCGAATAAAAACATATTGGAACACTTTTACGTTATAGGGACCCTGCCCTCTCTTTCTGACCTTGATGTAACCTCCTCCAGAGTACATATCCTCATATTAAAACTTGATGTAACGAAAAGCCCAGGCCCCGACGGCATTCGAAATATGTTCCTAAAGAGGTACTCGGAATGGTGTACAAACTATCTGATTATGATATTTAAAAAATTCATCAGCTCTACAACAGTTCCCCGCCGGTGGAAATTGGAGAACGTCGTGCCCGTATTCAAGTCCGGAAACAAGCAAATAATACCAAATTATAGACCACAATTAGTACATGACCGGGGTAGTTGGAGAAGTATGGGAGAGGCCTTTACCCTGCAGAGGGCGTAACCAGGCTGATGATGATGATTACAGGGCTATATCTTTAGTTTCCACCAGTCCTAAACTCTTGGAGCACATTATTCGCGCGCACATTGTGGAATACCTTAATGCAAACAATATTCTTTCCAAATAGCAGCACGGTTTTCGTACTGGTTTTTCCACTGTTACGCAGTTCCTTGAATTTACGCATGACATTGCTTCTTCCTTTAACAGCTGCGGACAGCTTGATGCCATATTAACTGACTATTCTCTAGGCCTTCGATTTGGTTTGCCATGCTAAGCTTTTAGTTAAACTTTGTACATTTTTGAGCGACAGTAAGCTGGTCGATTGGATAGCTGATTACTTACGGTCACGCTCTCAATTTGTTTCCTTTATTCGTGTGAAGTCATCAGAGGTACAGATTACATCTGGGGTGCCTCAAGGCTCGGTGCTGGGGCCGCTTTTGTTCAATATTTTCATAAATAACCTAGTAGAAATGATCCGCAATACTCAAGTTCAACTTATAATGTTAGCAGACGACTGCGTTATCTACAAAACCATCTCTAGTGCTCATGCTCAAGGTTGCGCTGAATGATGTTTTTTCATTGTTTTGTAACTGGAGTGAAACTTGGCAAATGTCTAGCTGAAAAAGACTGTAGCTATGACCTTTTCAAACAAGAAACAGCCCCTTTCTTTTACTTATACTGATAAGGGGGTCAGTCTAATACATGTTACGGAGTTTAAAAGCCTCGTTGTAACTCTCACATCAAATTTAAAACGGCGCAAGCACGCTGAAATAATCTGCAATAAGGCTAGTCAAAAACTTTGGTATCTCCAACGTGCGCTAAGCAGCTCGACAAGAGAATGCAAACTGACGGCGTACAAAACATTGGAAGGATCCATACTAGAATATGCATCAGTTGTTTGCTCACCTCACCGCAAGCACGAGATAGCTATGTCAGAATCTGTCCAAACAAAAGCAGTCAGGTTCATCTTTTGTCGCTATGACCGGCAATTCTCGCCTACTACGCATGCGCACGTTTTAACGATGCAATCTCTCAAATATCGGCACTCTGGTGATCACGTTATCCTTCTGCATAATATAGTTCACACCGGCTTGAGTGTTCTGGCGCCCATTTCTTTTGTTGCAGCTTCTGCACGCTGCACTCGACGATCTGATCCCCTGAACATTGTGCCCTTCAGGTCGAATCTTGATTGCTTGAAGTTTTCCGTCTTTGCGTGGACGTAGGATTTATGGAATAAACTTGATTGGTCTGCGCAGACTTGGTACTGAGCATTCTGAACGAACACTACGTAATTATGTGTTCTGTTAAGGCTTTCTTGTATTCTGTTCAATTTTGTTGAATGTATTTGTAATTGCATTTCTTTCTATAATTCTGTACTCACTCCTCCTATGTCTCAGAAAGTGAGACACCAGTATTTGTAAGTAAAAAAATGAGCTGTACTCTTCTACCACAAGGGAGTAAGGAGGCCCGTTTGTAGGTGGCAGTGATAACGAACAAGACGAGCATCTTCTATACGGAGTCGGCCGTGGTCAAAAAATGTATCAGGTCCTCCAGACTGCATAGGAGCGGCGGTGTCCATTACCCCGCGAAGCTGTGCCGAGACTAGCGACCATAAATTGGGCGCAAGACCGGAGAAGTACCCACACAACGCTCTCCTCTTGATGCAACCATTGATGGGTTGCTGGTCTTTAGCGTCCTCCAAAGCGGTATGCAGAGTGGTGGCAAATGGTGTTGTCGTGGTCATGCTAAAACCCACTTGCTCCCAGAGCAGAGCAGCCGCGGGAAAGGGCGGTTTCATGAGTCGACAACTTCACCGGCCCCAGAGAGGGAATGTTTAGCAAGGATTCTGCAACCAATCAAAGCCGTTTCGCTTCCGCCGGGAATGGAAAGGGCGGGAAAGGGTTTCGTGAGCGGTGCGCCAGCTTCGTTTCCGTTCAGTTCATTCTCGGAAGATGGATGGGACGGCCACGCGTTCTGAGTTCCCTCGATGAACTCGCGGCGTTCGATGAGCCACGCCAGAAAACTTGCGGGAGAAAGAGCTCGCTTTCAGCATGTCGATCCAGCCGTTAAAGTTTAAGTATAGTCCGACGTAGCGTGAACACGCGCACACGTCAGCTCACATTGGCGAGAACAGCACCGTCTATAGTTCGACCATGGTTCCTAGCACTGGTACCGCCAACGTAAGCGGATGCGGCCAACGCACTCCGATGCACCCGTCGTCTACAGACGCTCGCCGATAACGTCGGACTGTAAATACGCCTTTAGAGCAACCAGAGACCAGGCAATCCGACAGCAAGGCGAAGATACCGCGCTGAGGGAGCGGGAGGCCTAAGCAATCTGGCCCCGTTGCCTGTGGGTTACTTAACCGTGACGAAGGTCGGGTGAACGCAGGACAAGCTTCGCTTACCGCCATTTTCGGGTAACGCAAGCATTCACAATTTTTTCGTGATCATTCCGCTCTAATAAGAATGCGAGTGTTCCAGACTGAAAGTCCAATTTGGGACGTCTTGTCCAACAGCTCAATGTCGCAGCACAACACAGATGACAACTGTTTGTGGGCATCTGATTTGGAACGTGCTACCTCAAAAACTTTTCAACGAAACAATTAACATCACGTTACGTTTGCTGACTAAGCCGGCTTGTACTCAGATTGGCCTGTTGTACGGACTCACCGCGCAAAGATTTTATACCCTGGCCCGTTATCAAAACAATTAATGGTGCAATTGTTGGCGTATGATCCCCTTCCCATTGCTTGACGAAGAGCCCACGATGTCTTGCTCAAGAGCAGAATGCACTTAGCCATTGCGGTGAGTTCGATGGTCGGGTTACAATGCTATTTGTGCAATGTGATTATATTATTTTAGCAAATGAATAGGCATTCAGCAACATGACGCCGCACATGACATTACGAGATTGAGTCGTAACGCGTTTCTCATAGTGGCAGGTGCCACTAATGCGAACGATCCTGCCTGCTCTCTCGATAGCCCACGTAATTTTCGAGCTCGCACCAGGGTCCACCGAGCTCGCACCGGGGTCCAAGCCTTATGTGGAAACTGGTCTTTGTACAAACGTTTCTGATCCATTTTGTGGAAACTGATCGGAGCCGTTTGTTCTATGGCAAGGCTCGGCGTGGTGGGCCCCTTTAAGCTTACGAAAGACTTTCAGACTGCAGCCACTGTGATTTTGCTGACATGTCCGCAGGCTACGTTTCCGGCCGCGGATTCTCGTGGACGTTGAAAAGGTGAGCACCACGACCACCGTGCTGGGCCGTGCAGTATCCTTGCCAGTGGGGCTCTCTCCATCAGCGGCTCACAAGTTGGTAAACTCTGCAGGAGAAGTCGGCTCTGCTCAAGGCAAGGCCTTCCACCGTGTCTTCTACGCGTATAGTTTTGTCAGTTTTTCGATGAAGGCTTCTGCTTTCCCATGCTGCGATCTTTCGGCACGAGGTGTTTAGGATAAAGGGAATAGTATCGCAGGAAACTCTACGCGCACCATTGGCACATTCTTCTCTGGAAGGTAGGGACAGATTTGCCGCGAACTTGACGTTGCTTTTAATCGCGTGCTTCTCTCGGGAATGGAAAGAAGATTCTTACCATTCTAGTAAACGATGAGCATACGTCATTCATAAACGGGGTGAACATATGCTTTTATCACGGACATTTCCGTTTACGACATGACAGTTCAAAAATCAGTGTTCACTGCATGATTTACCGATCTACTTAAATTAAGATGCATTAACTTTCGCGTCCCAGCCACACCTCGGCGCATTCAAATAAGACCTGGCATCTGAGTTACAAAATCCCAACTATCTCTTAATGAGATGTATTCAACGTTCCGCAATGCATATGGGCGCTTATTTTACACGTAAAAGCCACGTGCTCTGTGCACGGGGCGCACTACGAATCAATAAACTTTATCCGTTACCACTTTGTTACGAAAGTTTGACGAGATGGGAAGAGGGTTCATTGCCTAATGGGCCTTAATTGAAGCCTATTTTGAAGGACGCTTCAGCACTGGCTAGGTGAAATGTCTGGTTTTATTTCTAGACGATTCCCATCTACTGCCCTAAACAGCCTAACGTACGAGGCAGTTTCACAACTCTAAATATACTGAAGAACAGTGTGAGACCGGGCTAGTTGGTATTGCATAATGAAAGAACCAGCGCGAAACTAGACATGAAACACAAAAAGAAGCGACGCGGACAAGTGGTGACTTGCAACAAGCGTTTATCAGAAAAATTATTTTTCATAATAAACATCAGTTGGAAGTCAGCCCTTCTCCTTCCCGCTTCTTCTTGTGTTGCATGTCTACTATTGCCATGGTTATGTCATCATTATAGGTATGCAGCGGGCACGGCGGGTAACTTCGTCCTTGTTCTAACGAGCTTTTGATTACAATTTCACGGATGTATAGCGCACAGCTGCTCTTCCAAAAGCGAACGTGTCTTCTATGTTTTGATTTTTAAATCCAAACAGCGGCGCAGGGCGCAGGTACGGTGATGATATTGAGCAGCTTCAGCACCATGACGCTCGAGGACGTGAGGGCAGCGGCGTCCGGCTGTCTTCTCTGGCAGCAGACGTACATTTTTCGCAACCGGTCACTCACCGAGTCGCTGGTCAAGAGGGCAGCTGCCTGTGGCGTCACGGCCATTGTGGTCACCGTGGACTCTCCCGTGCCTGGAGATGGTTTTGTGCACGATCCGTATAAAGCACAACTGCCCCATGGCCTCAGGTATTGTTGCGTTCTTTCAAACGCACATGCTCTCTTCAGAAAAGCCTTCACCATTTGAGGCTTCATTGATTTGTCCCTAAACAATATTTGTCGTTTATTATTTGTGCTTTTTGCGCTCCCGATACTTGCAGCTTGCGAACCGCCGGTACGTGTCAACGGACGTAGCTTTCTTGAAAGTGTTCTAAGACAACACCCACGCAACACAGATGATAATGATTGTTTGGTGACAACATACACCGTAAGGAGTGTAAATTTTGATGGGATATAATGATGAATATTGTGTTTTTGTAAGAGAGACATAATTTATATTTTAACTGGTTTATTCAGATTCCGTAAGCACTCGATAAGGATAGTACGCTTCCTCTAACCTTCGTGCAACGGGGTTCTTGTTTTGTTGTTTAGCAAGAATGATAGAGGTAAAGTAGCTCTATCGCTTCGAAACTGCGCCACCTGTCGGTGAACGCTTCAGTGGTCCAGCGGCCAAGGAAAAGTAAATTAGGGGGAAGGTAAAGAAGGAACCAGGGCACCAAATAGCGAGGAGAACAATCAAAAGTATAAGTTTTCGCCAGCGGAAGCCGTGTATCCCCTATGGCTTCTATACATTCTAGTAGTTTCAGCCAAAGTGCGGGGCATAACCTATCATAAGTAGCTGTGAAACAGTTAACACTGTGGAATATCTACCAGGCCTACGGAGATTAAATTCAAGTCACACATGTCTCGTGTAGATAGGAAATTCAACGTCTGTATTCCGCAAACCCTCTACGGGAGAACAGAGAACGTGCAAATTATAAAACGTTACTGCAGCAAAACATTACGCCATAATGTCTCGCTTGACCTTTATGTGCTCACAACCACAACCACTGAAATGGGTAATTCTAAGGCTTCCAGGTATCGCTATTGTGAATTATTTCCACAAGTATAAACAAAAATAGTCAAGCTCTAGGGTAGGAAATATATACGTATATACAAAAGCGACAATCTTGCAACATTAGATTTTCTTTCAGTGGATTTCTGGTCATTTCAGCGTTCAAGGCAACACCGAGGCAGATAGTTTACCACGTGCTGCCGACAATCAAATGGCCTCATTGTGCCTCAGCGCTTAATTGAAATTAGGAGACCGACAAAACAATGATGAAAAAAAAACATTAAACTTGATCCCGAGCTCTCGATAACTCGGTGAAGCTCTTGAATCAGCTTTTTTTACTGCTTCGTATCTCCCCATGAATAGTAGAATTACTTTATTCAAGAATTTTATTAAGTATCACAATTACTGTCTCCTGTATCCGGCTAACGCATTGTCGCAGTTTCGCAAATTTGGAGGCAGCTTATGCGAATGAGGTCCACGGATGCAAGCTCCAAGGAACGTATTCGAGCGACATGCATGTTCTGCCTTCGGCCACGTTGAACGACATCGAATGGCTATGCAGGCTCTCGAAGCTGCCCGTAGTCGTCAAGGGCGTCCTCACTGGTAAGCGCATAGTTTCTCAACGGCGCCATCAACTCAGTTTACGGAGCAGCCGTAAAATGGAGAACACGTGTGCTTCAAACCATGCGGCCCGCCAGCCTATGAAAGATTGCCGCTTGTACTGGATTTGTTGGACGGCTTGCTTGGACGATCGTTCGCAGGACAAATGAGATAGTCAATACGCACAAATGGGAAACATGCGCGTCACAAACATTCTATCTGTCGGAAGATGTGTTGTAATTAAATTATGGGGCTTTGCGTGTCACAATCACAATCTGATTATGCAAGGCACGCCGTAGTGGGGACCTCCAGATTAATTTTCACAACCGGTGGTTCTTTAACGTGCACCTAAATCTAAGTACACGGGTGTTTTCGCATTTCGCCCCCATCGAAATGTGCCTGCCGCAGCCGCGACTCGCCCATGCGACTTCGGGCTTAGCAGCACAACACCAAAGCCACTAAGCAACCACGGCGTGTGAAGATAATGCCTGTCTTGCTGAAAGTGGTCCCGAACCCAGACCACTGCACGGGCTGTTTATTCAGGTACGCGCCCGGGCGGAGACCGAACGTGCCTGTCTAATATCTGCCTGGTAATTTCAAACCTATTTATTATTCATCCCGGGCCCTAAAGATTCAGGCCTGGGCCCAACCCGCCTGGTTCGGTTCGACCGATGGGCCATTGAGCCTATATAAAACTCGAGCTCTTCCTTATAGTGAGATAATATCATGTAATGAAAGGGCACCGGGAACCCTTAAAGCTGCGCCAAGCAGCGTTTTGCACTGTGTCTGCCCTTCGTGTCTACTGTTTGACGGTGACAAAAATAAAGATTTCGTTTTATTGCAGTACACGCCTAAAATACACAGAATATTACTCGATCAGACAATACGAAAACATAAATGTACAACTGACCGACGAGAATATAGGCATGGATAAGCATCGGAAATATCTCTCAGAGAGGAACAACGCCTGCTTACTCTTTAGCAAGCATCATATATATAAAGTTGAAGAAAATTTACAAGAGGCAGATTCGAGTGCGTCAGGTTTTCCGCTAATATTGGAAATAAAAAAACGGAAGTACATCCTTGGCTCACCATGCATGCTGCTTGCAGTATGACATGAAGAACCCTTTTATATTTCTAACAAGTTGTGGGTCAACATATAGGGCGTCTGCGCTAACGTTAGCCAAGACGTTGAAAAAAAAGGATATATAAGACGTGGTGTAAGGTACCACATCAAACTCCATGGTTTTCAGTCGTCAGGCCTCCGACAACGTCGCAAGTGTTACAATGGTATTGGCAGCATGATTTTTCAATGTTTTTTTAAACGAATTGCCCAATATTACTTGCGGTCCATACTATAGCGATGAAATAGATGAACACTCCTGCACACACCACTAGATATTTCATCTCATACTCGAATCTCATATCACCACACCAACGTACAGTAATGGAACTCGAGCCAACAAGTTAGGCGCGAATGCAAATATAAATACGTCGGTGTAATGGCTTCCAGCCATTTCATAGTACATGACAACTAGAAGCTTTTCTTTTGTTAAACAGAGAAATTTGTGGCCCGCAAGGCTAACGCTCGTGTGCATAGTTTGACGCTTAACATATCATGTTCATTGCTTCTGTCGGCTTTATTAAAATGGTTCAAACTTTTGACGGGACACTGTAGGCATCTTTGTTTGGCGATTGTGCAAATTTGGAGTGTGTATAAATTTGTTTCATCACAAAGGGTGTTAAGTAAAGGTGTGCACAGGGTAGGCAATGCGGTATTTTTTTTTACTCGTCAGATTGGGATGTTATATGCTAGTTTGTTTATGTAAGTTCGCGGGAATCCCACCCGGTGCTAGAAAAATATATGCAAGACTACGAACTCGAGAGTTGAGCCACTCAACATGTCAAACCAGCATTCAAAAGAAACATGAACTGAAAAAATAAAAGTTGATGCGTTCGGTTTTGTTTTTGACGTATCTCTCACCAATATCGCCAAATATTGCAGCATCCCCGTAGGCTTGAATCATTTATCTACGCATTGACCTTTGAAAGTATAAATTCTGCGTTACTTGACCTAATCGGGCGATAGACAGCGACAGAATATTCAACATGAACAAATAATGAACACGGATAATGGAAACCAGTAGGGAGGTGCACTGTGCCTCAGCACACAAAAAATGGGAATGAATTTTCCAGTATTTATTTCTTAGGACTTTATTTAATACTTTAGGAACTTGTTTAAAGTTATATTTCTTTTTTGTATTTCCATTAAAATGATCACGAACAAGGCGGCACATCAATGATCCCTGCCAACAATCTCCATAATTCTGTGAAGCAAAAAAAAAATATTGCAAACTCATCTGGCATTAGGCACCTCTTCTCCTCTTGAACAACGTAACCAGTAATACTTATTTGCCTTGATGTGATTTTATGCTCTATGCCATACAAAAGAATCTTTGCACAATTGAATATAGTCAAGGAGAATTTTTAAAACACTTCTCACACCATTCAAATAGTTTGCAATCTCTCCAATGCCATTGCAATGCAAATATCGAAGTCTTCGTCATTTTCATCCGAATCTATGATGTCACCTTTGAAATTTGTGACTCGCCGCCACTGTCAGCCATGCTAATGCGCTTCCCCTTGTTGACAGGTGGGGCTGCTGTCGAAATCAAAGCTCTACCTCCATTCGAACGCCGCGTGCTCCATCTTTTTCCTGAACACAATCACCTCTACGAATTGTATATGTTAATAACGCGAGATTAATTGCTGCCAGCGCTTTTAGGTAACGTGTAACGAAAGCAGTCTGGCAGAACCCTGCCATTTTAAGATGATAATCGAAGTTACTGCGCTTAGAAATCAAGAAATGCCGCGACCACATAGCGACACAACGTATTTTCCAAGGCACCTTTAGTTGAAATCCATAGTGGTCGTTCTCAGAATTCAAGCGCTTTGGCTACATGCGACGTACACTGTATGTGTAATCGATGCGTTTGCCTATCACTCTCGCTCGCCAGGGTCATTCATGACCATGAGAGGAGGACGACGACATTCTGTTCCCGGCGAATGCAGTTGCGATGATGCAAACACGGATAACGAATGGCGTCCATGGAACGACGAAGGCAGTATGATGACAAGAGCATGACTACAATGGGATGCTATTTGTGAAAGGTGACGACAGTATAACAAAGCTGGCGTCCTGACGAAGACATAAGGACAAAGGCATGACGACGAATGTATGACGACAATAGCGTGGCGATGAGGTCACGAGAATCAGACGACGAAGCTCGAACCACGACAATCAAACGAAGACAACGACATCACGACGGTGGTATTAGAAAGAATGTATGAATACGAAATAATGACACGACGGCGATTCCGTGACGACAGTGGGATAATCAACGATTGATTGATGGCAGCACGATTCCGCGCAAGGGCGTCTGCGTTGTCTGGAGTTTGGTATGTTGCGACACCGCATACCCGAGGACATGTGGTTGGGACCCTCCTGCATTTTGCTGTGCACGCCTGAGCCGTGTCTGAGGAAAGAGGGATCCTGGACACTGAGCCGATACCATGTGTTTCGACTTTTAAGGCCCCCTGCCGGATGCGACACATCTATTTGGCCCCTGCTTCACATAGACGGCCCCTCCAGACACCTACCTGGAAGAAATCGGCTGTTGCCTTTTTCCTGTCCTCCTCTTCATTCTATCTCGCCTTTTCATTTTTCCTGTTTACTTTTCACTTCTCACTTCCAAACTTTTTGATTGCAATGGTTAGCCTGGTGCGGTTATCCAGCTTTGTGTGTAATATATTAGGTTGTAGCGGTGGTGCATGGCTCGCGCCTGCAGGTACTCCTCCAACTTTGTAGTGTCTCCTTGATGTGCTCTGTGGTGTGTGGCTACCATCGCCGCCAAATTGTGAAGGTTATATTGTAAACGTTTTTATTGCGAAAGCAATACTGCTCGAGGTTGCCGCTCTTGGCCGTCGTCCCGGAGAATCAACCATTGACCTTTAGCGTGACCTATGTGTGACGTCATACCAGCTGTGGAAAAGCGGGGCCCCAACACGGCTCGTCGCGATCGTCCCAGCGAAACCTCCATGCTGCAGCTGCGCGCCGCTGCCGCGAGAGGCGCTCTCGCTGTACGTGACGTCATGCCAGCTGTGGAAAAGTGCCCCCCCAACTCGGCTCGTCGCGATCGTCCCAGCGAATCCTCCACGCGCCGCTGCCGTGGGGGTGGCGCTCACTCTACGTGACGTCATGCCAGCTGTGGAAAAGCGGCCCCCGAACTCGGCTCGTCGCCATCGTCCAAGCGAATCCTCCACGGTATGTCGGATGATGTGTATAAGGTGAAGCTGCAACGATGTGCTGCAGCTAAGAAGCGGCGGCGTGTGGAAGAAACGGATGAAGAGCGGGAACAGCATAAAGCTAAAGGCCTGCATATTATGCAACCAGGCGAATGCGTTCAACATCTCTTGATCTGGGTGCATTTACAAGTATCATGCATGCTCTCAATGCTGACGCGACTTTGGCGACACCTGATCGTTCGACAGCAAGCCTTATGGATGCTTTAAATCACGACGAGACTGCATCTACTCGTTCGATGAGCAGTATGGAACTCTACAACCTGAACAGAAGACAACGACGTGCTGAAGAAACGCCTGAACAGAGAGAGCAACGCCTTGCCAGGGAAAGAGAGCGAGATGCTGCTAGGAAAGCGAAGCATAACGAGTCGAGGAGAAAGCGCCAAACGCAAGAATCACCCGAAGCGAAAGCTCAACGATTGAAGAAGCGACGAGAGAAATCTCTTGCCAAGGCTGGTGTGGTTCAACCGGAGGGGTACATTGAACTTCAACAACGTGAAGAGCATGCGAGAATAGTCAAGGAGTGTGAGCCCGCAACTTGTGAATTTCACAGACGCTTTACAAACAATCCCTTTGGCTGTGTGTGTTCTCCGTGTGAACGGTTGTGGCATAAGGACGAACTTACACCTGTAAGCGAACTTATGTTGCCTACTTTGAGGTGGGCTTACCCAAAGTGGGATGAGCAAACATTAGCGAGTGCAGTGGTGTGTAACACGTGTAAAGCCAGTCTCAGAGAAGAAAAGATTCCACTGTACAGTGTGTCTAATGGTTACAAATATCCGCCTATGCCAGAGGGTTCGCTGCGGTTGTATCCTGTAGCCGAACGATTGCTGTCTCCCCGCATACATTTTGTACAGTTCCGCAGGCTCATGAATTTGCATTTGTAGGCTCATATTGTAGGCTCATATTTCTCAATCATTTGTATACCACGGTAGAAAAATCATGCCAAACAATAAGCTTTACTAAACAATTCGCCAAGGACGGCTTCAGTGGAACCAGGGCGCAGCCAGGCAATCTTGCTTTCGCAATCCACTAGACTTAACCAAGCTAAGCCTCTGCCAATTTTTTCATCACTACTTCATCGTTGCCCGAACAGGGGGCGCACCGTAGAAGCATTCACTTTTATTACGCAACCAAAACAGTCTTTTTTGAAGTACCACGTCGTACACAGCCAGCACGATCTTAAGACAGTCCGAATGACGTCACCATTCTTCGTAGCAATATATCTCACGGAAGCAATCGCCTCAGGCTATAAAGTCATAGGATCAGAAGCGCCGAGCTTCTTCTCAAAGTTCGCAACATAATACAGTATGATCATCTCTCAAAGCGTGTAGCATTTGGGGACATATGCGTTTGGTTGCCCGTCACAAGTCGACGAACACAGTGCGCGGTGTCATTGGGAATATGACCATCTCGAACTTTAAGAAAGTGAACTATTTTAAGGATGGCAAGACCAGTATGTAGTCAAGGTTCGAAGACTAGTGATCAGGCACGATGACAAGAAAATACCTACCAAGCGCATAACCATTACCCTTGGCACCAGGAACCTCCCTGAATCAAATGAAACTGGTTACTCTAAGGTGCGTGTCAGACCATACATCCCACCTCCCCGTCGATGCTTGAAGTGTGAGTTTTCGGCATGGGTCGCAACGCTCCAAAGGTCGTGCTACTTATGTTATGTCTAGTTGACCTTGTCTGCCACCTGCAGAAGCGCTTGTCACGCACTTTCTGGCGAATTGACAGATGATGCCTGATAAGCTTGTACAAAAGTCTAAAGCAATCACTCCTTCATTGCGGCTAGTGCTTTGAAAATATTAGGTCCTAATTACCACATGGTTATGGGCTTGGCTAGTGGCGTCTTCAGTACTGGTCCTGTACAAATCCTGTATGTGCAATCTAAATAATGATCTCTGTACTTCCATATAACATATTTAAGCTTTTCATCACCTTGAAGATACAATTATATGTAAACTTCAAGCTTAACATTTTGACAGAGTAGCCTGTCTCGTTGTGTTAATTATCACTTTCAAGTGGCTCCAAGCAAAGAGCTAATTTATTTTCCCGGCGTTTCGGAACGAACTCGATCCCTTCATCAGGGGGGGATGACGGCGATGTCCAGGAGACATATTTAAATTTTCACGTTGTCCAGCATAGGAGGGGGTGGAGGAGGAGGTGTTCAATTCGTCTTGCCTACTTAAGGGTAGTAGGCCGAGTGCGGCCCGGTATGGTTCTGTGCTTATCGTGAATATAATCTGAAAGCAGGTTTCCTTTGGAAGGATGTAGACTGTCGTTTTTGTTCGTTCGCCTCGCTTGTAAGAATTTCGGTTTCTTCGAATGGTCTGTGTCTCGTTACTTATCGGCTAGGGGGTTCTGTTATGTCATCTGTCTTCTCTCTTTGTCATGTCATCTGCTCTGTCATCGTTCTTGAGTTGATGGTGTAGCGAGGGCGAGGGCGGATTCTTCATCGATACGCAAGGGTAGTCGGCTGGGCGCGATCTGAGATGGTTAATTCCTTTCTTGACTGTGCTTGAACCGTGCTAATAAACTGAAGGCAGGTTTTCTTTCGAATGCTTTAAGCTGTTTCTGGTGTTTTATATCTACTACTACTAGCTGTGTCGACAGCCTTACTTATCCCTGTCCCTTTTCAGTGCAGGGAACTGCAAACTGAGTCTGAATAGTACTTCATTTTGCGTGACCCATTGAAGGGGAAGCTATAGACTTGGAGGTCCTTCCTAAGTACATGTGAATGGACAAATAATTTTTCTGGACAACCTCATCACCAAGTTTAGTAAGGTTTGTTGGATTTAAATGAAAAAGTTAACGTCTAGTGACTGTTGCAGCCAAATTACAATTTAGACCGCGATAGCTTTATAAATGTTTTATTGCGAAAGCAATTATTTGGACTCTCCAGTCGTATTTCTGCCGTCAGCGTCGTCGGCTTCATAATATTCTGTATAATTTCCAAGGGTGATAACATGGTCGCAGAGCCCGGTATGTTGTTCGTGCTAGTGATCGTATGCGAGGGTGAGTTGACGATGCTGGCTTCATCTCGCGCTTGCATGGGAGGAAAGCCGGGAGAAACGGCGCCGTCTTTCGTCACGGGCAAGACACACATGAGATGGAGGGGGGGGCGAGGGAGGGTTACTCTGGCAGAGCCTGCGTATGGCACGGCCACAGGCGCCCTATCTTGATAGCGATTCGCAATGGAGACTGAGTGCGCCGAGTGCTGATAGGTGGCCAACACACGTACCAATACAATTTCGCTTGCCCTAGATATACACCTGGTTGATAAACAAAACAAAAGTTGATCATAGATAACATCATAGTAAGGCTAAGAAACTGTCAACAGACAACGTTGTCGTATTCAGCAATGCCATGCCACAATTTCTTTCGAAGCAACAGTACACCGCAGGCAACAAGACCGAATGTGGTACAGAGTAAAAGATGCCCTCAATATCCATGGAAGAAGCAGACCTAAAGGAATCAAGCGATACCGAGGAGAGTGTGACTTCTTTCGAATTTCTAACAACGTATGGGCCGTCAATGACCAGAGCGTTTAAGTGTTGTCAGAATCTGACTAAGCTGCTGCTGCCAGTTACCCATCTTAGCTACAATGCTTCTAAATGCCATATCCAATTTATGCCTATTAACGCTAAAACTACACATCGGGAGGACTGCTTACAGTCGATAATATGCTCGGTCAACCTAGAAAGTTCCACATCCTGGCGCAAATAAACAACGTTAGTGTTTAACTTGGGCATGCTCGGTCTTGCAGGAACGAAGTTCTTGGCTAAAGCCTTAGCAGCCTTTTTTGCTAACGTAGCTGTGGGCATCACGGTAAATCCGCCATCTTTATCGGCTTCAAAAATACGTGGATCATTTTCCTTGCAGTATTCCACAATGGTGTTCGTTTTAGCTTTAGCTCTTAAATGGGAACCTCTGTCTTCAGAGGTTATCAACACCGTCCAACAGGCACCTTTCCTTATCGTCTTTCTCCGCTTTTTCAGCCACACCCCTGTTGCACGGAAGCTCGTGGACATGCAAACTCGATTCATAGCTGAACATACGTCCGTTCTTCTTTGTCTTGGAAATTACTTGTGCACGATGCACATATCCAATCTTCCACAAGACAATACCGATTGTATTTGTAACGGTTTCCACTTTGATTCCAACAAAATCAGAGTGAGTGATTTAATGAATAACTTTCTTACTAGATAAGAAATCACTTCAACTGACGCACACACTCGCGGAATGTGTGAAGCCTCCTTTGCGGACCCTACATGCTTGCTATTTAGTGTGCACCTATTAATAGCCCGCTCCTGCAGCGAGCTTTGGTGCGGCAGCACCGGCCTAATCAAGCGAACGAACGCCGCGAAGAACGAAAGCGAACGCCGAACGCAGTGGTGGCTGAAAGAAAGGCTATAGCGAAGAGAAAATGAGGAAAGCGCAGGAGGAGGGTGCAGCGAAACCATGAGGTGGAAAGCGTAGGAAAAGCGAAGGGGAGACCACCTTCCCATGCGATGAGTTTCACTAGCCACGGCATCTGCATGCAGCCGCGGGGGCGATCTCATCTGCGCTACGGAGAGGGGCGGAGTTCGGCACTTTTGGGTGAGGGGGGGAGGGCTACGCTGGTTGGTGGCGCCTGCTGCTTAGGCCAGCCCGCGGTGCCAGAATATGTGACCGGGATCACTGCTCCTGCAAGGGTCGATGGTGAGAGGCTATGACTAAAGGGCGCTCCACATTCAGCGTTTTCCTGGCATTTTCTGGAGATTTGTCACCCAGCGCCCACCTGGACAGTCCACCTAGGGGACTGTCCATTTCGGCCGCTGCTGATTGGATGCAGCTATACGAGAGAGGAGGAGACGAGCAGCCCTAGCGAATGAGTAGCGGCCTAAATGGAGAGTCCACTAGGTGGGCTCTTACAGAATGCCCCCAGGTCTCGCCACCACCACATGCGGCTCGATGAGGGAAGACCAATCAGCGCTGGTCCGACTACCGCTCGTGTGGCTGGGCGCTCTTTCTGTGGGTGGTGGTGGTTGAAAGCATTTAATAAACAAGAAATAGAGGTGTGGACCCTTTTGGTCCAAGCCGCTTACCTGCCCCCTTCACCACGGTTTGAAGGTCTCAGTAACCAAGCAGGGCCGCCTTCCTGTCCTCTGGGGTATGGTTGAGGTGGAAGGTGAGAGCTGAATTCTGCTGGTAGGCCGACCCCGTGTGATAAGTGTCAGCGACCTCTTCACAATGTTCGCACAAGAGAGTGATCGCAGGATCCAAATGTTTTATTACTGCCAGGCACAGTATTGTGTTAGTGTTTAGGTGAAGTAGAACGTGTTCGTTAGCTTTACCCAGTCCCTTAGCTGGGGTTGGGTACCGGGGATGGCGATCCTTATAACAGGTAGCAATGTCTTTGAAAGTTAAGAGCATTCTCCCTTGTTCTAGCAGCTCAGGCGCGAAAGGGGACGCCCGGTAAGTAAATCATCGAGGTGCCCTTCAGCAGCTTCATGCTCTTGAAACCCACGATGGCAGGAGTCCAAAATATAACGTGGCGAGTGGTATCTACATGCCTGTTGCTATATCACAGTATTCCTTCGGCCGGTAGGGTGTCGCAATCAGCCTCGTAATTACGGCAAGCGTCACGCGAGTCTGTGATGATATTACACACGTGGTGTTTAATGCAGAACCAGATGAATCTGGCTGATAGGCGCGGTTTTTTGAAGAGTGGTCTCACAGCAGCTTGGCTAACGTCGTTCTCTTCTTTCTTTCATCTGGTTGTCTGCGCGGCAGGCATGGTTCATGGCAGCTTGTGACATTTCCCCGCTGGCAGACGAATCCCGCCGGTCGAGTCAGTCATCTCGTGGGTTGTAACACCTCAGACGCGCGACGTGTGTCACTTCAGCCTTGGCCGAGTGTCGTGCACTGCTTGTGAGACGCGCAATGCGATAGTTCACTTTGCTGAGGCGCTCCAGAATAACGTAAGCGCCGACGTAGTGGGCGAGAAACTTCTGGCACATGCCACACTTCCGTAACGGCGTCCAGAGCCGCACAAGGTCACCAGGATCGAAGTAAACGTGGCAGTGACGCCCGTCATAGCGTATCTTGAACCAGTCCTGCGATGCCAGGGTGCGTAGCCGACCGAGGCGTCGCGATTCTTCTGCTCGACAGAGGATCTCATCAATTCATTCGTTGTCATGAGAGAAGTAGGGAAATATGGTGTCGAGAGTGTAGCGCGGCGGACGAGCATAAAGAAGGAAAAATGGTGAGTAACCAGTAGTCTCGTGTCTCACGGTATTGAAGGCGTCGGTAATGAAAGGCAAGATACTGTCCCCATTCTTGTGTGCTGAATCGACGTACATGGACAGCATGTTGGCAAGTGTTCTGTTTGTGCGCTCGACCAGACCATTAGTTTTTGGATTGTGGGGCGTCGAATGGCAGAAGCTACGTGAACACAGACGAAAGGTTTCTTCCACTACGTCCGCGGTAAACTGTCGCCCACGATCGCTGATTACTATGCGAGGAGGTCGGAGTATGTCGGAGTATAACGTTAGCCAGCAAGAACATAGAAACTTCTGTAGCTGTGGCCGATGGCAATGCAGCGGTCTCACAATAGCGGGTAAGGTGATCTATGCAAACGATAACCCAACGGTTAGCCTTGGAGGATCGCGAGAAAGGGCCCAGAAGATCTACACCAACTTCCTCAAAGGGGACGCTAGGAGGGGGAACTGGTTGAAGCAGGCCATGTGGCGCTTGCAGCTCAGCACTTCGAGGCGAGGAGGCGATGCCTGAGGCAAGTCAACCCTCAGGCAATGAAGCTCTTCGAGCGTCCCCATTGGCCAAATGTGACGGCACTTGCACGGGTGCCTACCATTGGAGGAAAATGACGACACCTTACCTGGCTCGACGATTGGCCGAAAATGACGTGACCCCTAGAGACCGAAGGGGTTAAAAGTGAGAGACATGCAGAAGAGTTTTTTCTTCGTTCTTCTTGTCACGGGCCGCAGCGTCCGATTTCTGCTGGCCGTCGATGACTTTATGACTGTTCGTTACTTTGCGTTAGTACTGTAAATAATGTAAATAAACCTCCAGTTCTAAAAATTAATAATGCAGTTCGGATGCCCCGTGCCGCCCGCCGCACGACCGACGGGCCAATCGACGACTGCGAAGATGCGCGCCTCCGCCACTGGCGACGCAAACATATGCTGCAGCATCTCTTCCAAGCAAAGCAATTTCCGCTACACAAAGTGATGCGCAAATTCTACATTTCATAAAAAACAATATCCGCGGCCAAACGTTAAACACGAACGAGAGCTCCGATACTTGTCGAGCTTAGCTGAAGTGCACGGCTACCGACGGCAGAATATTGCTTCGGCTGTGCTAGCATCGCATCTGACGGCGCAGCTAATATTAGCGCATTTTCTTCGTTGAATATTATTATTGCGAAGAGTGACAGCAACAGTAAGAAAATATTACGGCTTGTAAGCGTCGGTGATTCATTTCGAAGCGCCGTCAGCTTTAGTTTTGAAGTGAACTGGAGAAGGCCTGGCAACGATATCGGGGCCGCCGAGCGATCAGCGGCGGTGAGGCTGCCGTTAGTGCCAGAGCGATCGCTGATGGCCCACTTCGCCGCATGGCTGCCAGACAAATGGGTCCTCGTCCCATTCTCCGAACGGCAAGGAAATGTCGCCGTTCAAGAGCAAAACCACCGTATAACGGCGGCCCGCGAACGGCAAACGGCGTGCCGCGAGTTGCCATGGCCGTAACGTGAAAGCGTCTTTAGGCCTTTATAACTTTCCGTATCGTCAACGCTACACCAGTGCTAATGCTGTGACGCCTTCTAGTAACTAGAAATCACACAGCCGATCTCAATAATTACAAAACAAACGTGATGATATGAGCTCAGCTTGACCTGAGATTTAGCGACGACGGATTTTGCCACTTGTTTCTTGCTCACAAGGCGGAGAGCCAGTAACAAACGCGAATTCGAATTGAAGCGGGTGGTAGGCGCTCTATGAGCGCTGTCATGTGGCCGCTGTTCGCCCGGCTTCTCTGCAGCAATTCGGAATTCCACGTGACTGCGCCTGGCGAGTGGCCACGGAACGGCACTTGGAAAACAGAAGCCCAACTCTCGTTTCTTGCAGGAGCCATATGCAGTAACTCTAGGCATGCTGAAGGCTCAATACGATGCTCCCTTTGGTGTTCTTGCCGCTAACACTGGTGGCACAACTTTCCCGCGACGGAATGCCGCTCTCGTCTTTGGTTTAGCGAAAGCGTGAGAAGAAAAGCGTAGTACCGCGAAAGACTGGCTGTGCAGCGATGACGGCTGCGATATGGCACCAGAGTAGCGGGCGGTTTCTGTAAGGAAACAAAGCGCTTCATGAGCGTTAGTGACGCGTCCACGCGTCACTAACGTGTGGCCTCTCCGATCTTCCGATTAGCGAGGAAGACGCGCCACACTTCACTCCGTTTGGAACGTGCCGCACGAGACAGATAGTCCGCGCCAGCCATTATATCGTGAAGTGAAAACACGGACAGAGCTATGCTCAAATTTCGCGTTAGGTATTATCGTGACCTTCGGTGAATTCTTCTGAAGACGGAACCCTTGGAAACGACGTCTTGGTCCGTGTTTTGGGGGCGCGAATTCCGAGAGCTTGGACAGCAAGAAGAAGGTTATTTCCTTTTCGGAATTTCAAGAATGTGTGCAGCCTTAAAAACATGTTTTCTCGATCTCTAGTATTGCTTTTACAATATGCTAGCGGAGCCGTCTTATCTTGGACACTGACACAAGTTCCGTTGTGCCTTGCTCATGGCATGTAATGCACGTATCTCGTCTTTCGAGTTCTCCTACCAGAATAGTTGCGGTTTCAGCAGAGACATCATCGTATTTGTGGCCAAGCGGGCAAAGTTCTTATAGAAACTTGTGCTCTTCACTTTTCTGCGAGTGTTCGTTCGTGCGTGTGCGAGACAGAAAAGTAAGTATTGAGTATGATGTATTGTACAACAGCTTCTTTTTTCATCGGAGACAGCACCTTGTGATAGATTCTCGCGCCGGAGTAAAACAACAGCTTTACTTAGAGGGATATGGAACACTAAGACCGAGTCTCCAGCTGGCCTCCCGCTGGAACGCTGCTCTTCTTCGTTCGCCAGTTAGTCTAAAAAAATGTGCCTCTATTCCACCCTGTGAAAGCGGATGTACAGCTAAGCTGTTGCTGACATTCACGGCGTTACACAAGCACAACCACCTCGAGCGACGCATGCCACACGCTCACGCAAGTGCAGCATATGTGCTCATTGGTCTAGGCCCTCTACCACGCGCAAGCGCCTTGTTACACAAATTCAACTTTTCTTAGCAAATTGGGCCAGAGAATTTGTGAAGTACGACTTACGCACAAACTGCAAACATGATAGCTGCGGATTATAATTCGAATTTACGAATGAAGAAATTTATGTTCCACGAAAACACAAAGATGAAGCCGTTTTCCAGCTGCCATTTGAGGCCTATATAAGTGGCCGTGGCCGCTAGATGGAGCTACAGTTTCGGAGAGCAGTTGTCACAATGTCAATTACGGTCGAACCACACGCTGTGCGACAGATGCGACGAGCAAAGCACCCATGCATCAAGGACAAATACATTGTGTGCACATGTGGCCTTCACGAAATCTTACTGGTTTCGCATTGGAATGGCCGAAAACGCTCTCGGCAATGCCTGTCTTTGCGAGGAGACGCTGAAACACATTCTGTGCGACTGTCCTGAATATAATGTTCAGAGACAGTCCCTGGCATCCGTTCTAGCGCACCTTGACAATAGACCATTGTCAGTTGCAACTATTTTCATATATCGCCGACAGAAGACATCGCAGCTGAAGGCGACAAAGGGACTACTTCGGTTTATGAAGGTGACAGGCTTGGACAAGCGGCTGTGACAGTGATATCACGTACCGCGCAAGTGACAGACTGTAACTAACGATGTGTGTGCCGTGTTATGTGCTCCCTATCTCTTCTCCCCATCTTTCATCCCCACCATCCCGCTCCCATGTGTAGGGTAGCAAACCGGTTGAGCTAAACTGGTTAACCTCCCTGCCTTCCTTCTCCACTTTTTCCTTCCTTCCTTTCTTGTGTGCACACATACGTCACTCACGCACGCAGGTGTGCTGAAGTGCAGCATATATACTCATTCCCGTTAGCCTTCCGAGATGCGCAAGGGTGGTATTGAACTAATTGAATTCCTCAAAATAAATTGTGTCACATTATTCGTGAAGTGCGGCTTGCATACAAGTTGCAAACATTATAGCTTCGGATTGTAATTCGAATATACGAGAATAACGGCATCTTGCATTGATAGTATCACTTAATGATGTAATCTCATAACGTCATCATGGGAAACGTGACGTGACCGGATCAAGTGTTCGTGAACTGACAATGCCCGCTGATGACGTCATGTCATGCCTCTTGGAGAACCAGTACATTGTGAGCTTCTCGCTTCTTTGCATTCGCTGCGGGACTGACCCACAATTTTGTGTGAGCTCCGCTCACTCAGACAACAAAGATAGACAACAAAGACAACAGATAGTTAGGGCGTGGCCTGTGCCCATTTCTTCATAGTTTGTGAGCTAGCCTAGTAACACCACGTGGCAATATTATAATCACGTTGAAGCGCCTAAACACAGAGCGCAGCTGTAGCATGTGCTGCCAAGGTGCCTGCGTGTATAGTGCGAACCACGGGGATCGTTTAATGAGGGCAACAGCACACTCAGGCAAAGTGGATCAGGGATGCACGGCCTCGTTCTTATCGCAAGCGGCATTTTCTCTATCGCCGCGAACTAAAAATCGCACAAGCTAGGGCGACTATGAACTGGCTCTTCGGGTTGCAGCCGAAGCGGCGCTCCAAGCACACTGCCGTGGCGCAGCGGCCGTCATTGTGTCCAACCACGGAGGCCGCCAGCTGGATGGAACCCCGGCCACGGTGAGTGAATCATACTCGAAATACTTCAACGACCAATGCTGACCAAAGAAGCGCAAAGAAAAGAAACTTCCAGGGTCTTAAAAATTGCTCTAATACTTGTATTCCATCACTCCACTTCACCTAAAGAAACGAAAAAGAAAAAGAAAATCACCTAACACTCAGACAATATTTGTTTCTACAAAACAATGATGAGTATTCATAGAACATTTTATATAAAAGCGGAGAGCTCGGTCCGAACTTGTCTTGTGAAACCCACTACCCTATAGTGTCGAACGAAAAAAGCCAGATGGACGATGACGATGATGATCACTAGGCTTTTGTTCTGTTGAAGAATGCCTTCTTTTTCGTAATTTCCCGAGTGTCGTGCCCACGCATTGGTTACGTGTGAGACATCTCGGGACTTTTGCTTCTCGGAATCTGCCTTTCCCTAGGTACACCACTCCCTCTGCAGAGGATGACGCTTTGCTCCATTTGTTCCAAGCCGAGCTGAACAACGCGACAGTGGACGAATACTCCGGATTAAGCTTGCTCTCCTTTCAGCTTTTGTGGTGCCGTGCCAAGGCGTTCGAATCGTGACAGGCAGGTCTTCTGTTCGAATCGCAGGTTTAAAAAATTTTGTACTTTTTATTTTCTGGAATATCAGATCATACCCCTTTTTGTTTTCTGCAGTAGTTGTCCTGTACGCATACTTCACTAGAAGGCCTGACACGGAGGGTTTCTGCCAAGGGGAAACGATCACGGGGGTGGTTGGTGGGGAAGGGTTTGCGATTAAGCAGATACCGCAGACCAATGCTTATAGGCACGTTGTTACTGCGAATTCGTTTTATTGTTTAACAATCTTCACATTATAATTAATTTCTTGTTCATGGGCGGTGCATCTGACGTCCCTTCGGCACGCATTCCTCCCGCCGCGACGACCGTGGCACAGGCAGAGCGCGGAAGACGCACTGCGAAGTGGCAAGCCTTATGCCACATGCTCCACATTGACACGTACTGCCCGCACAAACAAGTGCAGCTTCGCTATTATGAACTATGTATCGGCCGTTATGATGACGTTTGCACAAAAGCTTAAGCGGCGGACGTGGGGATCGAGCAAATCACACAGCCCTCCATTGTACCCAAGGCGAACGCCTATTAGAAGCAAAGTCCCCAGAAAAATGTTGCAGCTTCGCCCGAACGGCGAGGCGTCGATTGCGATGGCGAAGTAATGAGCAGCTATACGAATAAAGAATAGTAGTTATATCGGCCTTATAAACTTGTGTACATAGACATACGCACTATACTCGCGGACAACTTTCTGTGGCTACAAAGGGAAAGCTACGGGTGCATGATTGCTCCACATGCGTGACCGCACCATGAGGTTCGACAGCGTTTGACAGTGCTTTTGGTTGCTTGGTACAGACGCTGAAGTTATGGGGTTTTACGCTCCGAAGCCACCATGTGATTATGAGGCACGCCGTAGTGGTGGACGGCGGAAATTTGGACCGCCAGGAGTTATGTTACGAGCACCTAAATCTGAGTACACGGGTGTCTTCGCATTTTACCCCCATTGAAATGCGGCTTCCATTTACGGGGTGCGATCCTGCAACATCTTCCTCAGCAGCCGAACACCACAGCCATTGAGCAACCACGGCGGGTGCTCGGAACCGACGCCTAATCGACACAACTTCCACGTGCCACGGTTTCACGTTTCTCTAGACGTAGAAGGTAAATAGCCGAGAAATAAGTCAATCTTTACACTGAGTGGTGCGCTCTGTCTTATTTAATCGTTACTAATAAGTTGTTTATGTTTGTCTTCCCCAGCCTGAACTATGTTTATTGCCCTATGTTGTCCTTGGTGTCAGTGTTTGTTGGCTTCTTATGACATGACTAATAAAAATAGGGCCCCTCGGCTAACACCCTTTCTTCCAGCCTAAACTAAGGTAGATTAAAACGCGCGACTCTTTTCAGAAGCACTCTCCCTTGTGCGTGTTTTGCCCCCGTAGCTTACCCTTCACAGTCCCAGAAAGTTTTCCGCAATAAGCAAGCATGGTGTCACGCATGCAAAGGTCTAAAGGAACACACCTCGCTCGATGACCGTAGAAACCGTCTGTCAAAGCGCTGCAGTGGGGAAACGCGGCAACAGCAGTGACCGAATTGACTTTCGTGCAGCCGTTCGCATCAACGCGAACCCCCACTTGAAAGCACAGTGCAGCACGAACTGTGTATCCATTGCAGATGGTTTTCGAGATATGGCGGCCAGGCCGGGCGTTGACTTCACAAATGCTAGTAAGTACAGCGGGGCGAGGCATTTCCGTAGGTACCTGGAATTTGTGCGCATGCACGAGTTAGAGCGGGTTCGATAGAAAAAATGTGGGGGCTTCTACTCCTTGAATGTGTGACACTGCCTAGGCACTATGGAGAAGTTTCTTCACTAATGATGTAGGCAATTGCGCCTATGCGTGCCGTTATTACGGAGTAGGGTCCAGTTTCTTTACACTCGGATGCCGCCTGCCGGCGCCGTCAAACAAGTGAAGTAGTGGGCACTGAGGCCCCATTTGTTGATCGGTGCGTCGGACAGACTCTTTCGCAACAGTGGCGCTCGTACTCGATCAGTAGTGCCGGATAGTACCTTTCTCGGGCTTAAAGGTGCTGTACTAACTAATTAACATCACGTATTTTCCCGGCGGAGCAGAACGGACTGTAGTGGGATTCTCGAATTTGTATATGATACACGGAATTATGGATGAGTCAACAGTTTCACTTCTATAGCTTGTGTATATACCCGGCTGCCCTTCTGCTATCAACTTTCACAATAGAGACATGCTGACCTACACAAGAAAAGATCAGTTAGTGTCCAACACGTTGAAGGCACTAGATAGCGAATTCCAACTGCTGATTGGTGTGCCGACCTACAGAGCACACAACCTTGCCATTGCGTAAGTTTGTTTACAATCTATTATTGCCGCATGCCAGATATAAAAGATGTTTTCCCTTAACAAAAAACATTGTTTCTATGCTTCAAGCAATGATATTATACTCAGAGATAGGCAATTATTCACATATGAATATTCAAGCTTTTATAATGGTAGGACTACTTTCTTCTAAAATATTAAAAATCCAACTCAAGTAACGTTGACACAACATCTGACACAGCAACATTCATGATACATGAATTTACACAGCGAGATCGTAAGGCCACCACTGTTGATTTTCGCCAACAGCTACACCTTACCATTGTAAGGGAAAAGGTGTGCGGAACCTCCGCAGGAGTATTCTAAGTATGCATAAGCAAATCTTCAAATTTCAGTTGGTCTGGCCCCAAATTTCAAGTTTGGCCCCGTCCCTGTTTCAGTTTGCCCACTCCCAATTAAAGTGGCCCCACCCCCCCCCAATTTCAGTCGCCCACCCTGAAACTTAAAGTTGGCCCAACTCTGCATTTAAAGTTGGCCAACCGCCAAATGGCTGGTTTGCGCGCTCCGAAATTGCACGTATGCCCACTCCCAAATTTCAATCGGCCCATCCCCCAATTTAAGTTGGCGCACCTTCCAATTTAGGCTTGCCCAAAACTCGACTTTCCCATTGACCGACGCCCAAATTTTCAGTTTGACCCACTCGCAAATTTATGTTGTCTGCGGTCGTGAGCATTGTCGATGATGCAATGCTTGTTTTTTTTTGTTGATGAAATTCGCTCTAACCTCCGGCCTGTTGCCAGGAAGAAACTAGCAGGTTCTCATGCTGCTCTTGCGCTGCGTGAACTGTTACCCGATTGCGACCTGCTATCATTGAATAGAAAAAGATGATATTGATGTTACCGCTGCTCTTTGCATATTAAAATTTTGCAGAAGAATTTAATCTGATGTTCAGCATTGTTTATTAAAAAATTTGGAACAATTACTTGCCTAGTTTTCAACAATAAAATTGTGGATTAAGCAGCAGTAAAGCCAGTGCTAGCATAAAGTTGTTTCGCCACCTATCAGCTGCTGCAAAAGCAGGCGTTCCAGGAGTGTTGCTGCATGTTTCCCATTTCTTTGGAACACGTGACAACTCCGCCAGCATGACGGATTTCAACAAAAGTTGACAGACGCCGTAACAAATTTATCCTAGCGTCATTTCCGCAATGGTCTGCTGCCTCCCCACTAAAAAAAGCAACGTCGTGCCTTTTTTTCTTAGAAACAAACTAAGTAACTATCTGAATTGTTACATTAAGTGATCGCGAACATAAAACGTGATCTTTCGGCAGAATTTAATTAAGAACGTGTGAGCAGAAGGAGCAAAACCATTATTATGCGATTTTAAAAGAAGAGGTACATACAAACTCCACTGGAATTCTATACGTATGCCTAACCATATTCCCAAATTTAAAGTTAGCCCGCCCCCAAACCAATGTGGACCCAACCCTGATATTAAGTTGGTCTCATCACAAATTTCAGTTGTTCAACCTCCGAATTTCAAGTTAACCCACTTCTAAATTTCAGTCGCCGAACACTCAAATTTAAGCTGGCCCACCAGCAAATTTAAGCTTGAAATGCCCAAATTTCAAGTTGGCCCACTGCTAAATCAGTTGGCGCACCCCCCAATTCTAGTTGGCAAACCCTAAAATTGTTACTTCCATTATTCAAGCTTGATTATTCAAACAGACTAACGTTACTAGCACGAGAGTTTGAAACACTTTATTCAGATAATTAACAAAACTTGAATAATGAGATTCTCAAATTATTAATTTGGGGAACTATTGAAATTTGCGAATTGTAGACGGCGAGCTTGCAAGACCTATCCACTCGAAATCAATTTGCAGTAAGACATATGTTTTCAGATATTATTTCCCAAAGTCTAGACTGAAATGCCTGTGCGTTCCAGCAGATTTTGTAGTCCAATGCCTAAAAGAGAATTCTGTTTAAGTGGAGCAACGCATCTTTAGGGCAAGTTTGATGGCGTGTATCTTCATACTGACGGGATTCTATCAATTCATCACAAATGGATACGCCTTGCAAGCTCACCGGTTACAAATCACAAATTAATTATGACAGTATGTGCCGTAAATTAATTAATTCAAAGGATAATTACAGGATAGTTACTATATTAGTTGAGCATGTGTTTCAATTTCTCGTGTACTTAATATCCACCTCTCAGGAGAATCCAGCTCAGGGAATATATTTACGTTATCTGCAACATGCTATATTTAAAAATTTCATTAAACTTTAAAATGAACACCTTGTATATGTCAGCGTATCACATACACACTTCTTAAGATTGAGGAAGCACCCTTGATTCCAAACGGAGGATGCTAAAGATGTAAGCAGTCTACTGAAAGGGCGTAGTACTGCAAAATAATGGCAAAGGGTGTGAAAGGGTGTATGCAAAGGTATACAAACGGGAATACACGCTTTACAACTGTGGCGTCTACAAAACTTTTGTTCTGTAAGGCGCGAGAAAGGTTTAATCCGTCATGGCTGAGTCTCCACGAGCGCCGCAAGCGCGAGAAAGTCTGTCCGACACACCGTTAGCTTCTGGGAGCCGCGTACGTCCGACGCACCTTTAGACCCAGTAATCACCAAATGGGGCCTACCGTACCCACCGCTTCACCGCGCCGGCAGCCAGCTTCGTAGGGTAAACAAACTCAACCCCACTCCGCAATGCCGGCACGCCTAGAGCAAGACGCATATATCACGAGCAAAGAAACTTCTGCGTAGTACGTAGGCAAAGTCTGATATTCAAAGAGCAAAAGCCCCTAGATTTACTCTCTCTCACCCGTTCTTACTCGTGCCTGCGCATGAACGTCGGGTGCCTCGGGAAATGCCATGCCCCGCTGTATACTTGCTATCCATCCGCCTTTTTCACAACACGACTGCGGATGCACCCTGCCCTTGCGGATTAGTCGCGAAAGGTTTGGAAGGAATGCGCGCGCCGCCAGACTGCGCGTGAGAGTCGTCCGAAAGAAAAAAGTCTACGGACACGCACTTTTGAGCTGCACTGGTTCATATCTCTACATAGGTGCTGTGCTGAAAACATGCGCAGCATAGGATTGCAACTCCACTTTAAAACAGCAAATGGCGAGGGCCTCGAGGGCTTCGTTCGGACTGCACCATGAAACTCGTAGCTGTCGCCTTGCATTGATGGCTAGCAAATTTATCGATAAGACGCGTTGCACTTTGGCGACACTTCAAAAACATCACGTTGCTGACGAAGTCTTTTTGCTGCATCCGCCCTTTCTTCCTGTTCGTGGGGCTGCGCGTGCCTGACTTCATGGCCAAGCCGATGGCAGAAATGCGCCTGGAGAGTCCATATAATAGCTATCGCAATAAGATGTTCCCAGATCTCGCGAAAGCCTCCTTCAAAAGTGCCCGGATCTTCTTCTCGCCCCAACGCATGCGCAGAATAGATGCTCAGGCGAAAAAAAGAAAGAACGAAAGACACTTTGCCGAGGCTAAAGTGGGGAGCGGCGGAAGCCTGACACCATTGCCGACGGCGATTTGTTGCGTCGGAAACATCAGGGAGGCACACAACTCGTACACTGTTTTGCGAATGTTTGTTTGCTTATTAAATGTCTGCAGCGTCGTTTACGCCTATGTCTACCGTTTCGATGTCTTGAGTCCATCATTTCAAAGCTGTCATCTGGGAGGATGTCAGCTTGCAACTCATGGCCGGTGAACTCATTGTGCTTTAGTGGGTCCACTTCCAGGATGGTGGATTTATGGTCACTGAAGTGCACAGATATGTAGTCAAGGTTAGTCACACTACTGCGAGTGCTGAAGACGAGGTCTACACAACCCAGTAAAAGTCGTTTCACCTAAGTCGTTTCACCTAGGTCGTCTAGACCTCGTTTCACCTAGGTTGTTTCAGTGGGTCGTCTAGGTCGGTGGTGATGAGTTCCACCGCGGTATCCTGGGATACCAGGATGGCGTTGTCGCAAATGGCGTCACTTTGCTGCATATCAACGGTGATGTTGTAGAACTTTTGCAGTTCAGTCTGTACTTGATAAAGCAAACACAGCACCAAGTCAGCCTTCTTCACCATGCCTTGAACGTACGACGTCTTGTATACCATGCGGCCTTTGATGTTCACATGAAGAGCGACGTCATTGGCATGGTTATGGGTAGCATGTCCACTGTGTTGCTGACGTCAATGGGCACGTTGGAAATGGGGGCAGAGATCGCCAGTTTCCCCGATGGTGGCAGGTGTGCGGGCTTGGGTGGGTAAACGTAGCCGTTAGTAGTCGAGAAGTTGGGGATCTTACCGGCGTGAAGCAATTCCACGTACGTTCGGCACACAACAAACGTTTCTACGTGCCGCCCGAGGAAGTACTGCCGCAGTAAGTCGTGACTGCATACGGGTGCTACACGGAGGTTCATGGGGAACCACAGCCGATCACACACAGAGCACGTTGCGCTAAACTCGTTCTGGACGAAGTGTCTGTTAATGTAGTTTGTTGCCACCTAGAACTGTTGCAGCGCCATTTGTGGATCAGGAGAAGACGAGTCTTCCATGGCGGTGTCGGGGTGTAGTTGGCCATCCTCATCATCCACTTCGCTAGAGTGACTTGTACTTGCTCGGCTTGCCGCGTCACGATGGCGGTCACGGCGCTTCCGAGCTTCATTTGCCTTGGTACCCGGAGATGCAGCGAGTCGCTTCGAACGCATTGCCTCTCTTGCGTTGGCCCGTCGCGTCCCTGGACTCTGTGGTGTCGGAGGCGCCTTGCCGCCCTGATGCATGCGACGAATGCGCTCAGCCTCTTTTGAGCGCCGCTTGCCTTCACCGGCTGCCGCACCTCTAGGGTTGAGAGACACTGGTTTTGCGAGACGAGGCACCCCTCCCACACGATGCCGCAAAGTAAACTGCCGCCACCGCCACCGCCACACCACACGAAAGCAGACGGTCGCCACGCGCGCCTCGCGACAGTGACGTCAGGCCAAACAGCGCCCAATCGCAAGGCCACCTCAAGCGCCTGACGACAGTGACATCAGGGCGCACCGTCGAACACACGGGTGCCACGCGTGCCGATGTGATGAGTCATCCCGCGTGGCACCGAACCACCCCGACACCCGCACTTGACGACAGTGACGTCACGCACGCGAGCCAATCAGGAGGCACACACCTGCGCCTAGCGACAGCGACGTCACGACACAGAGGAGGCCAATCAGGAGGTCGGAAAGCTTTGACAGCTACTGGTGACGGCAGATGACCTTGACAATGAGCCAGTAAAGGCTTCAGCCTTAATACAAAAAAGATGGGGTTGTGGTGCGATGATACTGGTTGTCAACACGACAGCTTACTTAAAGTCTTTAGGCTATTGGGGCGCGCCACACCACTGGAAAGATGTGCGCTGTAGTTAGCGAGTCCTGATAGAAGGGATCACGTGTGTGCATCTTCCGCGCCTGGTCATGATCCCACTGCAACTTGAAATTAAAGACTCCAGTCCGAATTTGACATTACGAATTTTATAGTGCTTTAATCAGTTTCCGTTTCATCACGGCCATGGCGGCCGCATTTCGATGGGGGCGGAATGTGAAAACACTCGGTGTACTTAAATTTAGGTGCACGTTAAGAAACCCAGATGGTCCAATTTATTCCGGAGCCCCCCACTACGGCGTGCCACACAATCAGATCACGGTTTTGTCACTTAGAGCCCTATAATTAAAAAAAGAAAGGCAAATGTTTTAGTTTATGCGCGTTAGTAACGAATAAATTCTGGTTTTTCTGTCGGCTTAACGGAAATTCTGAGACTAGAATTAATACTGTCATCTGCGCCTGTGAAAGCTGCGAAATATTTTGTCGTTTATGTTAACAGTTTCACAAAAGCTCCATAGTAGTTTAGAATGATAAGTGCAACGCCTATGCTTAATTTAGAACATTTTGAGGACGGATATCTCCAAAGATATGCTACAAAATTTTACTCTGCAACATGACTCCACTACGGCTCAGTTCTAAATTCGCAATTCTAACGCGTATTAAAATTGTAAATTTTATTGGTGCGTAACTTTAATTAGCTAAATGGACATTTCACTTGGCATGCAAGTAATATCCGCCTCTTAATTAAACCCACTCGAACTGACTGAAATGTGTTAACCTTCGCATGTGAAATTCCTGAAAATGGTTCCAACTAAAAGAAATTAAACGATTGACACAAGTGGTATTTCTTGCAACGCAACGGAAGGGAAGGGAAGCGTAGTAGGGGGGGGGGGGGGGTGGCAGAAAGCTAGGTGGGCAGATGAGATTAAGAAGTTTGCAGGGACGACATGGCCATAATTAGTACATGACCGGGGTAGTTGGATAAGTATGGGAGAGGCCTTTGCCCTGCAGTGGGCGTAACCAGGCTGATGATGATCATGATGATGATGATGACGATGATCCAAAGTAAGGAACGCGCCCTTTGTCCCTAACGCCTCTTCAAACCGGAAGGTGGCGCCACCGTATGCCATCGCCCCCAATAGCCTCGTGCCGCGGAACAATTGAAGCATGACGCCTACCGTAACTGTAGTACATCTCGGGTGGGCCCAAGGATCCGAAATAAACATTGCGCCGTCTGAGTGAGTCAGCGCATAGAACTGCACATTTCGCAGAGCACACAAGGAAACACAACACTTGCTGCTCGTGTCCTCTCCGCTTTGTCCCGTTCAGTGCGCTGCTTCACCCACAGGTTATGATGAAAGTCACCAACTCACCCTACCTTCCCCATAACAGAACTCAAAATAAAGTCCCCCGAAAGTGGCCAAGTGTCGACGTTTGCTGGAGAAGACGCTAGATGCTCGCATAGTTAACCATAGCAAGGAACTAGTGCCAACCAAGTTACGAAATCTTCACTTTAATCAAGAATCTCTATCGCATCTTCACTTTATCAGTCTCTTTCCTTTAAGCATGAAGTAAGAAGCAATATTGAAACCATATCTGACCTTGAGAAACTTACTCCTTACACGCCTAATTAACTAAGGTGGAGAAACAATCATATGTGGCTGGCGCCAATGTGTCCCCTCTTTTCTACACTGTAATAAAGATACATATTCTATCGTGCTCGAAATGAGCTCGAATCTAAGTTTTTGTAAATTTTGTTCGAAAGTTTCAAATATGGTGTTGAACGACCCGAAACCACAAAGTAACTTTAGTAAGCTGCCTGGACGTTGCGTTTTGTATTGCAAGTAAACCGTGTCCACCTGTTCAAATAATCGAAAAAAAAATTTACTCCTCACAGGAGTTCTTAATAACTAAACTGTTTTAACTTAAAGAAAGATAACGGGGGTTCTTTCACGCAGCACCGATAGCTCCGGATGGAGCAAGCATGAATCGGCAGCGGTCAGGTGTCCGTTGTTGTACATTTTGCTTGCGATCGTTTTCATCCAGCTATCATATTATCGCTGTCGCTCCAGGCACGCGCGCTGTGTCTAAAGTAGTTGAAAGCTTCTTTCGCCGGATGTCCGTTCGACGAATTGAACCAGGATCTTTTTTTGTGAAATTGGACAAGCTTTCTTGCATTTATCGGTCGCACTGGAAACTGTGTATACCCACCTGCAATGCTTCTGTGCTGTTTGGAAACTGCCCACGCGTGTTTCAGGTTGACGTCCTGCCCGAGATCGTCGCCGCTGTTGGTGACAAGATGGAAGTGTACTTGGACGGTGGAGTGCGAACAGGTGCGGACGTGGTCAAGGCGCTCGCGCTGGGAGCTCGGGCGGTGTTCGTGGGACGACCTGTACTCTGGGGACTCGCATACGACGTGAGCCAGTTTTCTTCTTTTTCGACATCTCACGGGAGCGTTGCACCGAGCCTTTGGGGCATCTTCAAGGGCGGCCATCAAGAGGCGGTGATTTTTCTGTTTAAACTGTTGTGCACATTCCTTCAGTCAGCCTGCCAGGAAAGAAGTGCTTCTACGAGCATGTGTTTGAAGTCGCAAGCGGCATGGCCTCGCATCACTGCGTATGACGATGAAACCTGGTTTCGCATTTACCAGCGATTATGCATTCGCGTTCTAAACCATCCTTCGCTGCGTATCAACCTTGCTCTGTTTCACGTTTCTGGGTGAAATGTTCACCGCGACAAGGAAATGCTCGTCGCCTCCATTCGACGCTGCTCCACTTTGCATTTACGAGCACGAATCCTCATGAGTTTTAATTCCACTACGCTTCGCTGTATACCGAAGATGTTCCTGATCCTTTAGATGCCTCTTCGGTGCCTGTCTCTCGTCCAATATTAGTGCGCGCTTCGACTTCATTTTGTTTGTGTTCGAAGCCACATCTGCACGCTTTATAATTTCCATGGTTTCCCCGGTACTAATTCTTAGCACTTCATTTGAAGAAAATTTTGCACCCTTTGGGGTGTATACCTGCCACACAACAATAATCGTCATCTGCCTTGATGCGTTTCCTTTCTTGTAAACGCCGCGCCCGCTACTTTGCTGTCGGTAATGCTATGTCGCGCTGATAACGCGCATTCCGTTCGTTACTGGAAAGTACCGGGCTCGCAGCGTTAAAGAAAAGAAACGCATCAAGGCAGATGAAGATTATTGTTGTCTGGCATATATACACCCCAAAGGGTGCAAACTTTTTTTAGAGCATATCTCTTCGACTCGCCCATCACGCGAGACAGCAGGCAACAGCCAGCAGCCAGCATGTAGACGGGGCAAAACCTAGCCCACCCGTGAACCATCACTGGAACAAGGCCTATGAGGATTTGAGGTCTTGAGTCCTTGCTCTTCATGACGCATCGTGCAAGCATCGTGCCAGCATGCCCAAACGGGGCGAAGAGGCAAAGAAAGCTTCGCGTTAATAGTTCGTTCACCATCAATAATAAATGAGATTCGTCATAAAGGCAGCTTATTTCCTTATGTATGTCTGTCCGCTTCACGTGCATCGTCGGTACATTTTTCGCGGCAGATCTAACAAACGTTGCAGTTATATTGCATTCCATTACCAGCCATAGGTTCCCGAAAGAATGGACTGCATGCATACATTGCTAAACAATTAGGAACTTGACCGTAGATTGGAAATAATTAAAGAAAAGATTTGCCTCTTCCTTCCACTATCCAATTGCTCACCGCTGCAGACTTTTTACACGACGGATCACGAAAAATCAATGTTCGAACTATACTTATTGGCCTTGTGGTAGTAGTGGCTCGATAGCGGATTTGGTCAAACACTGTAGCACTTTTAATATGAAGCTTCCTTCGTGTCTTCCTACCATATTACGTCTTCTTGCTTGCAAGATGAGCCGTTCTCGGATATATTGAAAACCAGTTCCTCAACGAGTGCAAACTAAGGCCACACGGGAAACCAGGAGCTTCACGTACCAAACGCATACGCGATTTCCAGAACATACAAAAGTGGGCAAAGCATGTATTGAGTGCCGAGGAGACAGGCTAGGAAGGGGCGTTGAGCGGAGCATAAAGTTTCTCGATGCGCAGAGAAGCATAGTTCGGAACGTGAGTGCCCAATGGCTCGCAAAAACGAAGTTAGGCAGCGTCGAGTGACGAGGACTAGTGCAGAGGAACGCGGTGGACATTTCGCGTACAAACGTCAAGCGGATCAGCGTTGATGCGCATCAGAAAGGCGGCTTGAAATGCGAGTGCTCACTTGAGCGGTGAAGCCCGGGATATCATCGGTACGCTGCGACGAAACAGCATTTTACGGGTACTGCATGTGTTATTCTTACCGGTCCTGCCAAATTGTCTGATAAGCACTTCGTACAAGACGAGTTGGAGTCCATTTGCAGTGATAGGCAATGTCTGTGGTGCCCGACTGCCACATGCAAGCTTACGTTAAGGCGCCTTTTCAGTCGGAATCGTGTCCAATTTCATAGTGGGGGTTATATTTGAATATGGCCGCTAGATAATAATGGCGCTTATGGCAAACATCAAATGTTGCCTGTCTCAAAAGGCTCTCACAGCGCGTGACCTTCGCTTAACATTTACGCATTCTATTTATGATTCGCTTCTCCAACCGAATACGGTACTATCCACATGAAGTGAAAACGCGCAATGGTCACTAAATATGACAGTGCAGTGAGTGACGACTATACTTGAGCGTTTCTCACGTGCGTGCTCAGCTTGAACTCTGCTTAATGATCGGCGAGGGTGCTTTTTATGGCGGAGTTTTTTCTCGGACTTAGTTTTCTTCTACGCAGGGCAAACAAGGTGTCGACAGAGTGTTGCACATATTCAGAGAGGAACTTGAGCGCACTATGCGACTGCTCGGTGAGCTACTTGCACTTTCTTCTTGTTCTTTTCACAGTCCGCTCCATATTTATTGCGATTTTGAAGTGAACTAGGCCTACACAATCTCGCTCTCTCCCCTCTCCCATCCTCCTAAGAAAGGAGTACACATGGTTTTCTTAGAACGCCCGGCCACAAATGAGCGTTCCCATTCTGAGAATTGTATTTCTTGTTGCTTTCAACAAATGGAGTGTGCTTGGGATAATAGGACGCTACAAAAAGCCAGCTATCCCAAAAGAATTAAAAACAATCCCCTTCGATGGTCGGAATTTACCGAAGAAGTAAGGTACTGGGGAAAGCGCGAAAAGAAAAGCGTTGTGCAGCGCAAGACAGGCTCTGTGGCGACCATGGCGACGAGGTGCCGCCAGAGTAGAGCAGCGGACGTCGTCTGTTCACCGATTATGCCATCGGTATTGTATCTAGAAGCAAAACGCAGCATGAGCGGAGGTCTGTCAGCGGCGGCGTCTGTGAAATCACGCCCACGCGTCACCCACGCGCTGCCTCTCGCGATCTACCGATGTGAGAAGCAGCCGCGGTAGACTTCGCTCTAATAACAACGGGCTGCACTAAACTGATTGTAGTATTTCTTGTTGCTTTCAACAAATGGAGTGTGCTTCGGATAATAGGACGTTACAAAAAGCCAGCTATCCCAAAAGCATTAAAAACAGTCCCCTTCGATGGTCGGAATTTACCGAAGAAGTATGGTACGGGGGAAAGCGCGAAAAGAAAAGCGTTGTGCCGCGCAAGACAGGATCTGCGGCGACCATGGCTACGAGGTGACGCCAGAGTAGAGCAGCGGACGTCGTCTGTTCACCGATTATGCCATCGGTATTGTATCTAGAAGCAAAAGGCGGCATGAGCGGAGGTCTGTCAGCGGCGGCGTCTGTGAATCACGCCCACGTGTCACCCACGCGCTGCCTCTCGGAATCTACCGATGTGAGAAGCAGCCCCGCAGCTACACCCCCACAGTGGGGTGCAGCCGCGGCGCTAGTAATAAAGCAACAAGACAGGGTAGGCAGGGAAGTTCATGTCGTTGCCGACACGCAACAGGCCTGCTGTAACTTTACCAACGGGCGTACACCGCTGCTGACAGTTCAGATTCTGGGCCCAAGGCTGCAAGAATACCATCAAATCACGTGGACGCAGGGCCACGCGGCACTAGAGGGGAACGAAAGGGCGAACGCCTTAGCTAGAGCGCTAATCAATCGAGCTGAGCAAAGCCAATCGTCTCATCAATCCCCACTCTTTATCTTCGTGCCCCTGCCATAGAATTACTGTGACCGACTCGAGATCCAGCGACTCAACCGCAGGATTTATCCGCGCCCTCACAGAAAGCTCAGCAAATGAAGAGGCAGTAGCTTTCAGACTTATCCAGACTAACACATCCACAAACCTACACAGATACAGCAAAATGTACCCATAAACATATCGCGACATCTGCCCCTGGTGCTTCGACACGCGCCCTACACTCTTTCACATATCGTGAGGGTGCGGGGGCGAACCTCAACACTTAAAGACGTCTGGCACGCCATTCGAGCGGTGTGAGGTACAGCTGACCGGCGATACCCTGAGGGACATGACGCTGTCGTCCAGCAAGTACGTCGAGCAACCATGGCCAGTGGAGCCTTCGAATAAGGATACCACCCACTCGACCTCAAGGGCAACAATCTCGATAGTTCATATAAATGCTTTCTCTCTCTCTCTCTCTATCTATCTCTCTCTCTTTGCATGCGATGCTGTAGCGGATGGCTCCGTCATGAATTTCACCTCCTCCAATACCGTGAAATTAAACCGAAATTTTGGCACGCGACTAGTTTCAGATTCCACCTTTTTGAGAATACGGCCGACAGCTACGAGAAAAGAACCATTGGGTTCAGCAGCAGAAAGCTATAGCAAAAGCTGTGTGTGATATATATATTTTTTTTGCCTTTTATCGGGCGCTGGGTAAATGCAGTGATCGGCCTGACAGCGGGACAATCGACGCCCGATGGCCCATCGCAAACACAAACTTTACCTGCACGTAGTGACTTCGCCGTTCCCTGGGCTCCGGAAGTGCAGTTTGAGTGCCGGGCAGGTGGAGGGCTTCATTTCACCTACACAATATTTTTTTCTTATTCTGAATATAAGAACTATTTAACTATATTAAAAGTGGGGTCACCCTTTAGGAATGGGGTGCTGCGTTGAGGGGTTGGGTGGGTAGCAGTGGAAGCTGTGGTTCACTAGCCCTCCTCTCCCGTTCCGAGAGTCCCGCATCTAGTGGCAACGCCCTCTGGTACTCGCCTCCCGGCGCCGTTGAGAAACTTATGTCCTGAAGGAAAGAAAATAATGATACAGGTGAAAGCAACTGGCGCTATGATTCGAAAAACAAACGCTTCACTAAGTCGTACAAACTCGCTTACGTTTGACATTAAACACTGAAGAGAAACAGTAAGCCCATTTAGAGCGTTATTATCAACTAGATAATGACCCAAAAAGGCAGTAAAAATTTACAGACGATTACGATACTTCCTCATGCGAAATCTGACCACAGCTTTACACGTGCTTTAATTTCACGATATATTGGTTGGCGCGGACAATCAGTTTAGTGCAGCCCGTTGTAAACAGAGCGAAGTCTACCGCGGCTGCTTCTCACATCGGTAGACCCCGAGAGGCAGCGCGTGGGAGACGCGTGGGCGTGATTCACAGACGCCGCCGCTGACAGACCTCCGCTCATGCCGCGTTTTGCTTCTAGATACAATACCGATGGCATAATCGGTGAACAGACGACGTCCGCTGCTCTACTCTGGCGGAACCTCGTAGCCATGGTCGCCGCAGATCCTGTCTTGTGCGGCAGAACGCTTTTCTTTTTGCGCTTTCCCTTGTACCTTACTTCTTCGCTTTCCGCCTCATGGTTCTACTGCATTCCCTTTCTCCACTTCCCTCCTCGCACTGTCTTCGCTGTCCTTCATCTCCCGATGCGATTCGCTTTCGCTATTTGATCCACCGCTGTTCTCGTTCGCTCTGTTACAACAGACGCCGACGCTTCCCGCAGGAACGGGCGCCTAAGACCTGCAAGCTCCTTCATTGGAGAGGGTCCGGGATGCAACAGGCGTCGCATCGCCGATATCAATGTAACGACCGCGTTCGCGCCTTATCCGTATGTGCTGCGACGCTGCGCATGCTCGCGGCATCTCTTTGCATGTCTAGCACTTGCGCTTTCACTGTGGCACAACACGCGTCGCACCGTCGAACGATGAGTGTCTACCCCAGCCTAATCGCCAGTCATGTCTACCCACCGACCTAGGCATAAACATCATATTTGACTTAACGATGATTTTATACCTAAGTACGGTATAATTATTGCAGGTGTATATAAGGTTATTCTAGACTTAACCAGGATTAAACGAAGGCTATCAGAGGTTAGGCTATCAGATGCATATCAGAGGTTAGCTGAGCTAAGCCGTAGCCAATTTTCTTGCGGGGGACAGACCTGTGTGAATGCCTTCGACCTATTGCTGCCATGGCTTGAATATTGCCACTTTTCCCCCTCTCTCTCATGATTTTATTGCCCCCTCCCCATACCCCAGCATAGGGCAGCCAACCAGACGCTTTCGTGCATAACATTTTTGCCTTTTCTATTTCGGTCCGCCGCCTCCTACTCCTAAACAGCACGCGAATTTATAAGGACTCGCTGTAGTGAGGCCTCGGTCCGTAATTAGTTTAACTCGGTTTTCTTCACTAAAAACACAAAGTATGTGCTTTCGTTTTTACTTCCGTTCTAGGTTGTTCGGACATTAGAGACCTGTGCGAAGAATTTCTCATCAGCAAGAACCTCTCCTCGCGACCATGTATATCTACCCTATAAGCGAAGAAGACATGGTTGCTGGGCCTCCTGAGTGGAGTGGTGGTGTATACGCTGCAAATTTGGAAGCCATCAGAAAGAGATCAACCAGACGTGCTGCTTTGATTGTTAAAGGATGTTAATAGTTGCCCTGACGAACGACTATGTTATTTTCCTGTCACATTCTTTCTGTATCTGACTCTCTATGCACGCGTGCTGAGCAATGTACAGACAAACAGAAACTTGCAGAGGTTTCGTACTTCTCAAGATTTCTAATCTACGATACCTGAACCCCTTGTTCAAGAGAATGTGCACTCGAGTTTGTTGAATAAAGAACGCTCGTATTAAATTCTCGTTGGTTTTAGTACGAGTGGAATCGGAATAACGAAATTGCAAGAACGCTCAGTTTCTTGAGCAATGGATGCTTGAGGTAGAGTAGTATGGTTGACTGCCTAAAACAACTTTATTGAAGCGACCAACTCAAAGCTCACTTAACGTAGATATCGTAGATGTGTGAATTCTAGAGATAATGATGCGTGTGAAGAGTGCTCAACAGAGCGATACTTGCCTGCACAGAATGTAAATCGGAGTAATGATGTACATATAAATTGTTATTTGTGGAAATCGATTTTGTTGCATTTCATTTAAAGGTGGTTGCAGATTGTTTTCACTCATAGCCAATGACATGTTTGCTAGCGTAGAATATTCAAATGATACAGTGCCTATGAGGCAAAACCAAAATTACATTCAATGCTGTGCCTAAATATGATCAACCACTATCGACTTTGGCATGCCCTTCTAAAAAGCAATCAGAAGACTCTAATAACACAAGTCGCATGTAAGTACACTATTACCAAGGAATACAGATAGCAGAGATGATGTTCCAACCTTATAAAACTTTTCCATGAGCTGTGAGTTGCATAGTATGCATTAATGGTTAAAATCTTCATATTCAAGAGGCATGGGCATCAGCGTCACTAAAGGCAAGTGGTCGCGTAAATGCGCTTTGCGATTCAGAATTTTATCTCATTCAGGCCTAAAATTTCCAATCATTTTTCAGCATGTAAAGGGACTGAATGATTGAAGCGAGAAATTTCCCCTTTACCGGCAGAGTGAGCCACGAATAGATTTTTTTAGTCTCGTTAACGGTATATAAAACGTTTGTTTACTGAGTGGTGTTCTCAATAACGTGTGCTACACAAATGCAGCATTATTCTGGCTTTTAATGAGAATCAGAACGTCTCACGTGGCACATTTCGATAGGCAACTCATCAAACACGCTAACCACATCGATATCGCTGAAGAGTTCTCGGCTGTGTTTTGTGTATGCGAGACCTTTTCTGGTAGGAGAACCGCACGCTATTGAGCCTGAGCGGCCCTATGCAAGGGGTCAGGCAAATTAAAGAGGTTGTTGAGAGGCCTGAATGTACATGATTAGAAAGCCATTATGTTGTGCTCAGTAGGCGATAGCGAAAGACGACTTCATGTATGAAGACCTTGCGATCGTATGCTTACAGTTGCTCAACAAGAAATGGAAGATCGTACCGGAAAATAGACACCACAGAATTTGTTGAACAGGAGCGACAACATGTTTCTGCGAAACATTTCTGTCTCCACAAAGCTTTCAAACGGATTCCAGCAAATATAGGCTTAATTACTTATGGGACAATGCTAATGATGCTATTCTCCGAGAAGTGCATGACTGTGCTAGTTAAATTCTTTTTTGGGGGGAGGGGGGATTTAGACCCAGTACTCTGGCACGAGAACTTAAAAAAGGGACCAAGGCGGCCGTTGTATCCTTTGTACGTTCTTGTGTACATCGCGGCGTGAAGGCACGTTAAGCGCTGCGACGATGGCGTAGTGGTAGTGGTGGTAACAACTTTATTGAACTTCCGGCAAATTTGTGGCCTAGACCTAGGTCGCCCCCTCCCCCCGCCCGACCGGAGGTCCTGTCTCCTCACCGCCTCACGGCATTGCTGGATGGCCCGTTGTTGTTGATCTTGGAGGTTCGAGTTGCGCAGGACGGCTCCCCACCGTGCCGCGGCTCCATCTGGGGAGACTGCATTTTCTCTGCCTAATAAATCGTATTGCCAGAGAATGTGTCTAAGAGGTGCGTGAGTGGTGCTGCATAGTTTGCAGTTATTGTCTGAATAGATTTCTGAATATATCCTCCTGAGATGAACGGAGTTAAGGAAGGCCTTTTGGAGTGAATTCCTAGTGCGTACATTTCGAAACTGCTACAACTCAGCTTTTAGCAACTAGATTGGCTGTAAATGTTGGATGATGGTTTCTGCGATTGTGAAATTGCCTCCTAGAGTCACACACTAAATACAATTGGGAAAAACCTCTTCATTCATCATATAGCTGATTACTGTACAAATTCTGTTGTTCTCCGGTATAACGCCTGGTCAGCAAAAATATTTTTCACAGCCACACAAGCACCAAGTATGTAATGTTGAATAAAGGGAAAATGAGACATCCACCCGTTCGTAGCAATTCCTACAAAGGAAACCCATACGGGTTCCTCGAAAGAAAAGCCTCACAGATGAAGAAAAATCGGTCCAGGTCCGGGACTCGAACCCGGGACCACCGTCTTTCCGGGGCAGCCGCTCTACCATCTGAGCTAACCAGGCGGCCAGCAGATGGCAAGGCGAAGTCGAATTTGTCGACAACACGAAGCAAAGGCAAGAGTTTGACGTAGTAGTTCTGCGGAAACCCGCAAGGTGGAGAGAAGTAATGAATAAAGGGAAAATCAGACATCCACCAGTTCGTAGCAATTGCTACAAAGGGTGGAAACATGTATATGTTGTTTATTTCTGTAACTAGGAGAAGCATATCTACTGAGGACCCCTGTATTGTGCAAGTGTATTGTTGGCTTGATATGACGGGGATCGTTATTTGAGAATTGATAATAACTGCGAGTGGCACAACCTCTATTATGTTAACAGAGAAAGCGTGCTTCCCCTTATCATGCCAAGCCTTCGAACAAATGCAAGACAACGAACACACCAATTCGAATCGCCAGTTTCTTATGGACACCTTTTTGCTTCCTTTCTTCCTTGCAATAGAACCGAGCGGCAACATGGAGGGCACAAAATAAAACACCAACCATCAGCATTGATGCTGATATCCGTATAAGTAGATGTTCAAAGTTTGCAAATTGATTCACTGCCATTACCATGAGTGGCTATGAAAAGGCAAGGGTGCATATTGACGAGCCGGTGGGATCCAGGCAATAAACAAAAATCGGCTTTAAATAACAGCATCATTTCTATTAAACTGTTTAAATCTATGGGGAATCAGTTCTCGGAAAGCCCGCAAGGTGAAGGAAAGTACATCAAAAGGAAAAAACAATTTGGACCCACCCGAATTATAGCACGAAGCTACAATGGAAACTCCTACGGCTTTCGCAGAAAGAAAGCCGTATAGGTTTCCTTACTAGCGTCGTGCTAGAATTCCGGTGGATGCCAGTTTCCTCCTTTCACATGTCTTTGTATAGTACTTTCTATCTCTCAAGCATTTAGAGAAATAACAATTCGACAGCATGTTTCATTCTTGTAACAAGTGAAGGCGAGAGCCTGCTACACACTTCAATGCATTCGGTTATACTATAGGAGGGGTGAGGTTTCTTGCAAGACTTAAGGAGCAAGAGTGTGAAGTAAACGTGTGGCAAGACATTGTTCCCGTGCTTCATCCTCCTCTCTACGTGCCGCCTCGCATCATCGCGTTGGTGCTTTCTCAGTTCGGCTCCTACGGATCGTTTTCTACACTTAGCTGGGACGTCGCATGCTCGTATAGAGTGGTCACACACGCGCCAACGATGTTTCTGTTCGACTTTACGTTGCATACTGTCAGCAGTGGAAAGCAGCACTATAAGTTAAATACCTTGATCTTGCTGCTTGCCACGTCGCGCCTCATTTCACGCTTGGCAAGCATCCTCGGCTGTAGCGTGCTTTCGAGGGTGGTAAACACATTGCTTTACTGATGGTTCAGATGCTTGTTGTGTGCTTGTTCTTTATTGAAGCGTGTGTGTCCTGCGTGTTGTATGGGTGATTTCAATGATTGTATGCAGTTCATTCACTGCTTAGGGGGGCCTAAGCCATTGCTGCTGGTGATATTTTTTGTATCACTCGAATAAACGATACGTTTTTCGGGTACGAGCGATTCCAATGAGCCACTAAAACCTTTCACTTTAATAATTGTCTGCGTCATCCCAAAATAAAACATTTTAGTGCAGTTAAACGTATGCACCTGTCTGCAGATACTTCTGTACAAGACATTACAGATGAACGTGAGCCACGTGGTCTATAACGGAATGGCGAAAGTCTAAGCTTCACTCTTAAGCATTTACCGTAAGCGGCACGTATACGCGAAATAGACATTCAACGCTGAGGACTTCGCCATCTCGATCATGAAGCGCAAGCCTGATACAAAATATAGAAGGCATCGGTTATCAATCGAGGATAATTGCCCACTAAAAAAATAGAAACCCAAGTCCGCGGAGCTCAAGTTGATGTTCGCCAGGTTGACTCTCGGCTTGCAAGATTTCGCCAGGTTTACTCCTGACACAATGGCTTGCAAGGCCCGAGAACTGTATTCTCGAGATGCTCTATGTGCTCATTAGCGGAAGAACTTGCAACGAGCAGGTCGTCCACGCAAGCAAATACGAAAGGGAGCCCTCGAGCGACCGAGTGCATATATCTTTGAAAAATCTGGTCGGCGTCGCGAAGGCGAAAAGGCATAAGCACAAAAGGCATAAGCACAGGATTCTTAAGGCAGTCTTCGTTACATGGTCGCCTACTACGGGTAGCTGATGGTAGACACAACAAAAAAAAATGCTCGACAATATTGTCTCGCACTGAAGGGCAAACGTGAAGCACTGGATGCTTCGAGTAGGATACCTGTGGGGAACTCTCATTTTTACTGCGCAGTAGTCGCCGCATGGTAGCCACTACGAGTTTTCTTAAGCATGCGTAGGGGTGACACCCAATCACTGAAAGCAGGTCGTACGACGCCGACCTCAAGCGTGCTCTCGAACTATTTTTGCGCCATTTTAAGTTTTTCAGGCACCCAGCGACGCGAACGGAAATGTACGGGGGAACCACTTTTTATGATAAGGGAACGCTTCTCTACCTATGGCAATGACCAGGCAGCCATGACTTGTTAGGAAATCATCTCTGATGATTGTACAAGGGACGTCGGCAAGAAGAAATACCCCATGGAGAGCACGGCGTAAACCCAACTTAAGCGTCAACGATCACTGGGTGCAGGTAGAAATTCTTGCGCCGTTTACCGCCTGAAGATGGGAAGTTGGTGGCTGTTTACGATCTGTGTTTTGCGCTGGGACGATCCTAACTTCAGCACCCGTGTCGACCTTGAAGTGCTGATCTGTGGCACGATCTTGTACACAGAACAGGCGACTTGCACCTTGAGGCTTGACCTGGGCTTTGAATGCACCTTGAGGCTTGACCAGGACCCAGGGCTTTGAATGGCACACAATGTGTGCCATTCAAAGGCCTGGCGCTTTTTCAATGCCGAGAAGACATCGAGGTAGGCGCAGATTTATGCACAAAGATTGCACGTACATAAATGTACACAAGCTGCCTTGGTACGAATACCATCATGCCGCATTCACGGGATTCACGGTAGAACCTGCCTTTCACCACCGAGGAGCGCAATGAGGCTCTTGCTTTGTGTAATCGGTAGTCATCGCCTGCACCTGATGGCATACCGTACCGCATCTTGTGCCACCTAAGGGAGGGAGCATGAAATGCGTCATTGGATATATTCAATGAATTCTGCTAGACCGGAAACGCTCCTCAAGAATTGAAGACCATTCCATATACATGGCAACTCGCCACTACAGCTCACGTCATATCTGCCTATCGCGCTCGCTGGTTTCGTAGGAAAGGTGACAGAACGCATGATCCTTGCCAGATTTGAGTGGTACCTGGAACACTACAAAATTTGTCCATATGCTATGGCCGTTTTTCGACGTCTCCGCTGCTGCTTTGATACTGCCATCGATCGAGACTCACTTACGTCCAACATGAAAAGAGATACAGATGGTTATTGTCGCCGTGTTTCTGTACGTAAAAGAAGCTTATAATAATGTTGCTCGTGGCGCTATACTTCATGCTCTTGAATCAGTTGGTCTTGGTGGCAGAGCGTACCAATGGACCCGCAACTACTTACACATGAGGACTTTTTATGTGGAGGCCGATGATGGTCCGACCTCTGAACATTACACGCACCGCATTGTTGCCGAATGTGGCGTCTTGAAACCAACACTATTCAGTGTTGTTCTTGTTGGTCTCATGGAACGCATACCAAGTACGGTCCAGATATTAATGTACGCCGATGACAGATGCGCGTGGGACTGAGGTGTAACATGTCCTCAGGTGCGCGCGAGGCTTCAAAAAGCCGCGACTTCAGTATGGGCGTATCTTGGCGAACAACGTCTCCAGATTTCACTTGATAAATGTGCGCTGGTCGGGTTTACGCGAAAGCCAGTGACGTCCTACTCCATAAGTATTAATGGGAAAAAATATATGTTTCGCCAGGATGTACAGATTCTTAGCTGTGATCATTGATCGATACCTCAGCTGGATTTCAACTGTTGCCTGCCTGAAGAAATGACAACGGCCATTTCACATCTCTTTAAATTTCTTGGAGGGAAAACATGAGGTATGTCAGCGCACGCGATCTTACAACTCTACAGGACGCTGTTTCGGGGGTATCCGAGGTACAGCTTACCTGTAATGAGCAATACCTGCAGATGTAACATCCGCACAACCGAGGGTATACAGGAGCAGGCACTAAGCGATTGTCTTGGATTGCCGCGCGATACCAAGTGCACATCGACAGTGGAGATAATTACGATAGCTCAAGATTACCCAGTCACAACTCATATGGCATTGGAAGTGCCCAGAGCACACATGAGGCACGTTGCCCGCACCGCTTTCTACCACCTCGCCGATCTACTGAAAGACTGGCCCAGTGCCTCTTTTTGCCAGGTGGTGTCGGCGTACTGTGACAGCCTCCATAGAGATTACATGGCTGCCGAGAGGGTGCTATCACCTCCTTAGTGTTTGGCTCGCCCCCAAGTTCGACTCTCAGTACCGCGAATTCGAACAAAAGCATCACTTTCGTCGCCCGCTCTCAAGGAGCTATCTCTACTCATGCTGCATGAGACATAAAAGGACCATCTCCGCATTTGAACTGATGGCTCATCAACTGGGGACGTATCTACAGGAGCTGAGATCTTTCCCAAAAAGCTGTGATCATTCAGTTTTAAAAATCTCACGGTACAACGTCGACTGCTTAGCTTGTTCCACTTCGCAGCATACTTCGTAAGATCCATGAAGTCTTACCCGAAAGATGGAGCATATTCACCTATTTGAAGGCAGCCTTGCATTTTATTTATTTATATTTATTTTATTTATACATACTGCAGCACAATTTGCGCTATAACAGGAGTGGGCTAAGAAAAGGTACAGAAATGCATTGGAGTGTGTAGCGGTAACACAAGTGAACACTTTGAAAGAGCACTAATGAAAGGAAAATACACAAACCCAAGTGAACACGTTTACAAGAGAGCACTGATGAAAGAAAAATACACAAGAAGTTCTACAAATGCTGCCAGGCATCGGTGAGCACGATTATACATCTGGGATGGCGGTTGCAGAAGTTTTGGATGAGCATGAGCGAATGGACCCAGGTAATGAATTGCAGTCTTCGATTGAGCGGGGAAAAAAGCCGAATTCGAACATGTTAGTACGTGCGTAGTAGGGCATCAAGTTTAGGTCATGATGTCTTCTCGTTGATGACCCCGGCGCGAAGTTAATGTAATTATCATTTCAGAGCCTAACTAAAGGATTGACAATGCGATGTAAGAATTTTAATGATTCGACACGGCGACGAGGCGACGAGAAGAGAGCATGTTTAGGTTCAAGGAAGAAAGTGTTGAAGAGGGCGAAAAATCGCGATCGTAACGATGACATATAAATCGCACATCTTTTTTCTGTATAGCCTCTAGTTTATTGATCTCTAACTGCTTATGCGGGCTCCAAACTACAGACGCATAATCAAGAACAGGGCGGATTAGAGATTTATACATGAGTAACTTTGTGTCTTTAGGAGATCGGGTTAGTGTTCGCCTCAAGTTACCTAATTTTTTTAGTGCTTTACTGCATATGTAATGAATGTGTTTGGACCATGACATGTTATGCGTAAAAATGACACCAAGATACTTATACTCAGAAACCTTATCTACAGTACGGCCATTGAACGAGTAACTGAAAAGTGAGGGGGAAGATTTGTTGCAGAAAGACATCAGAACGGTTTTATTGAAATTAATGTTCATTTTCCAAGTGTTACACCAATCGCAAAACCTAGAAAACGACTCTTGAAGGCGATAATGATGATTAGAAGATTTAATCACTTCATATAGAACGCAGTCATCAGCATAGAGACGGATGTTAGAAGAGCAGTGAAGTGGCAAATCGTTTATGTATATTAAAAAAAGAAGCGGCCCAAGGACGGAGCCTTGGGGCACACCTGATGTCACATCCACAGTAGCGGAGTCATTCGAACTGTAAGAGACGAACTGGCAGCGAAATGAGAGAAAGCTTAAAATCCAGTTAACCAAATGAGGATTATTCAGTGCAGCATTAAGTTTAGCAATAAGTTTAGAATGTAAAACGGTGTCAAATGCCTTCGAGAAATCTATAAAAATGGCATCAACCTGGTTGCCTACGTCAAGGTTAAATGAGATGTCATGCGTGAACTCAACTAGCTGCGTTAACGTGCTAAAACCGCGCCTAAACCCATGTTGCATGATAGACAGTAAATTATTTGATTCCAGAAAGAGCGTGATGTGCTTATGAATGATGTGTTGCAACATTTTGCATGACTCTGACGTCAGTAAAATTGGTCTGTAGTTCGACAAACACTGCTTATCACCAGATTTATAAAGAGAGAGCACTTTGGCTAACTTCAATGAAGAAGGTACAGTAGAGGATGATAAGGACTTTCTGAATATGACTGAGAGATATTTTGATGACCACAACGAATAACGAACAAAGAACGCGTTATGTATCCCGTCCGGACCGGTGCATTTCTTAACATCCAGGTTTAATATAAGCTTGAGGATGCCTTCGCAGTTTATCTCAACGTCACTGATTGCTTCAGAGGAAACTACAATTGGTAAGTGTCGGGATAAAGTTGTTGTCGGAAACAAACATGGATTGGAAATACTTGTTGAATGCATCGGATATCACCGCCGGGTCGTTGGTGACGTCATCATCTATTATGAAAGAAGTGGATGAAGCGTCGCGAGGTAAAATGGAAGACCAAAATTTTTGTGGGTTAGTTCTTAAGAAATGGTGCAGGCGAACGCGAAAAAAAAATCCTTGGCATTTTGCAACTTAAGATTTAGTTCTTTCTTTGTCTTAACAAATCTATCCAACGCCATGGGATCAGTACCTGTTCTGGAACGCCTTAACCTTCGAACGCGACGGGACAAATGCAAGATATCACGAGTCATCCATGGAATGCTATTATTTTTTTATTAGTTTTAATGGGCACAAAACATTCGATACATGATTTGACAAGACGCTCAAAGTAATTAGCAAGGCAGTTGACGTCCTGGTTGTCTGCAAGTGCACTAAACGTATCAAAATTATGAGATAAGATGAGTAATGGAGTTGTCGTCCGCACGAGTGAAATCAGGGAAACTAGTAAACGTGTTGGGGGATTTAGAAATTGGACAGGAGAGTGACACTAAAACGTCGTTATGGCCTGAAATACCATCAATTACCTCGCAAGAAAAGTCACGTTCGGCTAGGTTAGCTCTTAAAAAAACTAAGTCAAGGACGGAATTTCGTCTGGTAGCACTAGGAACAATCTAGGTGAGACCAAAGGACAAGGAAATGTTGATTAGTTCTTTACAAATAGCTGTGTCGCGACCGACTGCAGACAATGATGGCCAGTGGACGCCAAGGGCGTTGAAGTCACCCCTACAGATAAAACTCGACGAAGCAATGTTGATCTCGCTCGTGAAATTTGCAACAGCATGAAGATCATCAAGAGTTGAGCCGGGCGGACGATATATAACACTAATCACGATACACCGATTATGAAGGTAAATTTTACACCACACGGATTCTGTTTCTGGAGGAGAAGTCAAGACTCAGAATCGTAGATCCGACCGCATAAGCAGTGCCACGCCACCACCAGTACCGCTAATCCTGTCTAAGCGCACGGCATTAAAACCGGGTGGAGTGAACTCAGATTCGTAAATACCATTGTGCAGCCAAGTCTCTGTGATGCCGATAACATGGGGGGAATGAACAGATATAAGGGACAATAAATCAGGAAATTTTTTAACAGTACTACGAGCGTTTATATTCAAGACAACAAGGTTCTCAAAACGACCAGGATGAATTCAGGAAGTGGATGGAACGGAAGTCAAATGGCCGGACTCAAAAGAAATACGTTGAGTGGGTGCCATTACTGATAGGTTTGAACTGTCATCCCTGTTATAACAAACCTTGTTAATGAAAGCATGATCATATCTCAACTTCACAACAGAACCGCTGTCCCGAAAAGAGGCTAATGCGTCCCAGATTTTTTTTCGAATTAACCGAACCCTAGAAGAGAAATCTTCCTTAATGACGAAATTTGAGCCCTTGAGTTTTGAAACGTTCTTAAGAACCTCGGTTCTGTCGCTGAAGTTAGAAAGTTGAAGAATGACGGGACGAATGTAACCAGTGCGTGCTCTACAGAGCCTGTGGCAGCGCTCAATATGAGAGCAGCTAGTCTTCAGGTGCTCAGTCAACACAGATGAAACTGCAGTCATCAGGGTCATAGCGTTTTCATCCATTACTTCAGAAATACCGTGTATTATCAGATTGTTTCTACGAGAATGATTTTCAAGACTCCTTTTTTAAGACCAAGTCCATTACCTTATTAGTCAAGGCATTTATTTCACCACGTAAATCACGCAGTAAACTACAGCCTTTGGACATAGGAGGGGATTCTAGTGCATGAACACGTGACTCTAAAGCATCAAAGCGACGCGCAACGGACTGTTGAAATGACTTAATTTCCGCAACATCTCGTGCCAACTGAGTCTGCCCCTCCAATAATTTAGAGAACATTTCGGATACCGAAGGGTCGTTTTTGTCATGGCTATCGAAAGAAGGGCGAGTATCGTCATTCTCATCGAGAGCGGAACCGGATCCACGCCTAGACTTAGACCGAGGGCCCGGGCCAGGGTTGATTTCCACATCTCCGCCTAAAAGGAGACAACTTGGGCAATACAATGCAAGCGAGCAGCAGGATACAAGACGTTGCGGGCAAGGGAGCAGCAGCAGAAAGCGATCACCACATCGGATACACTCGGCATCAGAATAGTAACATACCTGCATGAAGAACAAGCAGCGATTAAACATGGTGCCGGTGCCGCTGCAGCCTAGCCCGCTGAAGAGTCAATCCACGCGCTGGTCATTTATGCCATCGGCTACTGACGTCACAGACCGAGAGTTGTCGCTGATTGGCTGATCAAAGGACAGAACATCGGGGTGACTGGCATGCTGTAGCTTGAAGTGGGACACCCCGAGGTAATCGCATATGGTAGCAATAGAGCAGTTCCTGGGCAAGCACTCGATGACGTCCACTTGCTCGACCGCAAAGGGAGCGAAGTCAGACGAAGTAGTTCCAAGCCATGTGACGCCGCAAAGGGGTGTACAGCAAGGAAGCCGAAGAACTGCATAAAGAACAAGCAGCGATTAAACATGGTGCCGGTGCCGCTGCAGCCTAGCCCACTGATTGTTTACTATCCGCTCTACGTCGTGGGCCACAAGACCAACTTGTGCTAAAAATAAGGAAATTATAACATCAGCTATCAGAGAAAGGACATGAAATCACTTTTCACTGGATCCCAGGCTGCTGCGGCATCAAAAGCCACGAAAACGCCAATGAAGCTGCTAGGAGGGCTCAGAAAGATGCAGTGAAGGCACCCATCCTCCTCACAAGAATTGACGCAAAAGCAGAGCTTCGCCCATTCGAGATTGATGCCACACCATCCATGTGGAACACGCCAGCATTCCTATATACTCGACTGCACCGCCTCCACCCACCCTTCCGACTATGCATTCCATCTAGACTATCCCGAATAGAGACAACTCTTCTCAGCTGTCTATGGCTAAAAGTGTCTTTCACGAATGCACTTGCTTGCCGCACCGGAGTGACTGACGGTGCTGCCTGTGATAGTTGCGGCAGCGAGGAAACAATCGAACATATCCTCTGTCATTGTTGTGCTCGCTACAGCTCCCAGACACAGTCGCTCATGACGGCGTTCGCACGCTTCGATGACCGGCCGCGTTCTGAGCAGACAATCTTGGAGTGCCGGCTGATGCTACCTTCACAATAGAAGACAGTAAAGGCGCTACTGAGCCTTCTCCGGTCAGGCGAGCTGCTTGAACGAATTTGACACTCCTGCGTACCTTTCTGTGTTTAAAATTTGTTTCTTTCCCCACGCCCATTATTTTCATATTTGCGTATTTTCCCCCTGTTTTAAAGATCTTTGTCTCCCCTTAGACCTTCCCCAGTGCAGGGTAGCAAGCTGGATATCTATATTCCGGCTAACCTCCCTGCCTTTCTCATCTTCCAAGGTGCCCGGCTGTCTGATAATCGTGTAGGCCATGCAGAACTTTCGAAAGATAGGGTGATGACTCGCCAATGCGTGAAAAGTCGATTATAAAGCGCATATAACTAGTCTGGCAGCTGTCTTCTGTGTGTCGGGACTAACTCTAGTTTTGCTGCTGACGTGGCCTGGAAACAGAAGTTCTTTGTAAGCAAAAGGGCACTTTTCCATTTTCAAATTTAGTCCAGATGGCTTGATCGCCTCTAGTACTGTCTGAAGTCGTCTCAGGTGATGTTCAAAATTCGTGGCAAGCAATACAACGTCATCCATGTTGTCGAAACAAGTCTGCCAATTCAGTCTTGCCAAGACTGTATTTATTGCTAAGTTCCGCGACCCGTCCACATCAAAGAACTGCGCAGATCCATTGGTCTGTGAGCCTACAACAGGCGACGGCGGCGTAGGTCACCGCTTGTGGTAGGGGAGACGGGGATTTGGCCTGCACTTTGGAAACTCCCAGTGGCCATCGTAGTTTGTCCTTAACCATGTCAGTGACGGATGCCACCTGAGGTTGCGGCCAAGGCAAGATCTTGCGGCAGCTCTTCGCACACAGTGTCCTTGAGGTCATCCGAGCCTATTGCTTTGATTTCGCGCTGCGGCGTGAGCGTTTGTCGGGTGCACACTTGCACACTTCCACAGTTTCCTCGATTGTCGTAGTCTCCGTCGAGAACTCAACACCGGTCTTCGACTGGTTGTGGGTCAGTCTGGCGAAAAGTTATGGCATTACGCCCCGCATCAGGAAGCGGACTTCTAACAATGAAGCGGTCTATGGCTAGGATATGGGAAAAAATGTGTCCGAGATGTTGACGAATAACCCTCGCCTAGTCGCGTGGTACAGAGCAGCGAGGCTCGAGCGAGCGCAGCTGAGACGCCTTTCCGCAGCAAATCACGTGACGCGACACCACACCTTCACACTCGCACGCCGGCGGTTCAAGGTCAAACGCGCGTCGAGATAGACCTTGCGCCAGTATACCTCTAGAAATGAGCTTTCGAACTCAAAAATGCTCCGGAGCGATGAAGGATGTTGCCCAAGCTCACTGGAAGTTAGGGAACAGCTTTCATGTCCCGTGTAGATACGTGTCTAAACCTCAGTCTATATGTATACGGTGAAAAAATAAATACAGATAAAATTATGAAACTAAAATCAACCGAAAAATAATACATTTTCCAGTGTACAACACTCGACGAATGTTTGTTCTTGAGTGATTGCGCGCCTTGACGAGATCAGGCTTATCGTGCTTTACTCACTTTCCTGAGCTAACAAACGTAGGTTCACGTTTATAGCTCAGACAATATTTCTTCAATTTATGATTCTGTAGCAGCGTGATCTTCTGTAACCGGTCCTACAGTGTGTGACCTGTACTGTGTGTTTTATTTTATTCCTTTAGATTTGTCCTGTTGTTCTTCCTTTCCTCCTTCCTCCTCTCCTTCCCATTTTCCATTTTTGTGTTCCTCTCACCTCGGGTGTCTAGAAGAAGGCGCCGACTAGTGCTGACGTGTAAACATCGGCTCCCGCTTTCGTAAATGTCTTGGGCCTGCTTTTTGTGTCACCTCTCGCTGAAATGCACGCCATTCGACACGGTTTGTTCTGAGGACTACCTTCGGTGAATGGCCCTTGTGCGGAAACTTTTGAACTTTTCGGGTCGACTACGCCGCGGCTACGCTAGGTACGGGTAGGCTCAGGCCTAACCCGGCGAAGAGGGGCATTATGCCCGAAGTAAAAATGGTGCTAGGCGACCAAATTTCCTCCAAAGAAGCCAACAGCCCAGGCTGGACGACAGCGTTGGGCAATAACAAGAAAGCTCGGCAAGAAACACCAATTTCAACGAGCAAGAAATCCCACGTGGGCTCAAAGGATGGCTGCCGCACGGCTGCACCGCAAGGCGTGCTACAACGTCTCCCAGCCTCGTCGAGGCTCCGCAGACTACCTAAGGAGCACATACGAATTATTGTCCGCCCAAGGGGCGGGCTGGACGACAAGAAGATAAGCCAAAGCAAGCTGGCTGAAGCCTTGACCATGGCGGCAGCACTAGCCCCCACAGAAACCGAGGGCTACATAACCTGCCACAATTTCACTCAAAACGTTCTCATTGTCTCCGCCCCGGAGTAGAAGAACAGCTCCGCTTAGGCAGAGATCCAGCAAATCCGTATAAGCGAAGGACTAGACAAAGTGGCCGCGTACTTCCTGGCGCCAGACAGCACCTGCAAAGGGGTCATACGAGGGGTCGACGATGTCATTCGCGAGGCCCAACTCCAGCGCATGATCGTCAACCATCGTAACCCGAGGGCTCTGAAAATCAAACGAATTAAGAACACAACCACAGTGGTCGTTCTATTGGACTGCATGAAAGTGCCAATGTCATGTGCGGCGTCAGCCTTCTGCGCTGCGCGCCCTACAAACGCCAAACCGAGGTGTGCTACGCGTGTGGTGGTTTGGGACGTTGTGCGGACGTCTGCCCCAACACCACCAATGAGGATTGAAGGGGCTGCGGACTAAGCTCCCCACCCGATGACCACTAGTGTTCGCCGAAGTGCGCCCTTTGCGGAGGCCCGCATCCTACGGCGGACAAAGCGTGTAAGCAGCGCTTTCAAGTCCCATACGTCGTAGGCAGACGCCGGCGGCACCGTAAGGACGCCAAGAACAAACACCAGCAGCAACAGCTGGCCAAGGAAAACGGGCCACGTGACTTCAGCGCGGCGGGAGCCCCCAGGAGGGAGCGCTCCGTCAGGCCAGCTGATCGACAACACAGCCTCTCCAGAGGTCGACAAAGCAGCCTCTCCAGAGGGTGCTCTACCTCTTGGGTTCAGATCCCGGGAAACGCCAACCTGGTCCGATCGTGTAAAGCCGAAGCAGACGACGCCGGCTTCAAAGGTAACGCAGGTAGCACTGCGGGAGCATAAATTTGATCCCAGAGTCGTTCAACTGATCCCAGAGAACGCGCGACTCAAAGCAGAAATGCCGCATATGAGGGCCGACTTGGAGTCGCTCCGCAAGTCTTACCCATCGCAAGCCGAGAAGCAACAGGTGCCCCAATCAGGCGAGCCACAGGCGCGCTCGGGTAAACGAACGGCCGCGCCCCCAGATGGAGACGCTGACTCCTCTATGGAGACCAAGTCCAATCACAAAGACTTAGAAAGCAGGCAGCGGGCAATTCAGCAGCTCGCTGAAAGCGTGACTGCCCTCCCGAAAAGGACGGCGTCCCTGGAAAGTGCCCAGGCCGCGTTAAATGCGGCTAGACAGCCTTCGAGGGAGCCCCGTTGGGTACCTTTACCCGCAAGCGTGACCTCGTCAGCAAGACGGTGGAATGGCCACTCCAAGGAAATCACCATTGCGGTGAATCCAAATAAGTTGTTTGAGTGGCAGAGGAACTGTGCTAGTTTCCAACTGCGCAAAGCTCCACTGCAGGAATTCGTTTCGGCACAGGCGCTCAAACCGCACCTTATTCTGTTACAAAAAACTCGATGACACGCCCACGTTCACGGGATGCCTGGTTATATCGATACGGGAAGAAGGAAAGTGGCGTTTAGCAACATTGGTTGCACGGAAGGGCTCCTTTCAAGTACACAAATTACCTCTTAGCAAAACCAGGGCTGAGATCATTATGGTCGAAATTATCCCTGACAGTTAGCTTAAGAGCAGTGTTTTCCTTTTGAACGTTTACAGCTCCCCACTGAATCAACGGTAGGCATTCGCCACGGTGATGACAAAGGCGGTGGATCTGAGCAAGGGGGCCCCCATTGTGATAGTGCCCACGATGCCTAGGAATACCGAAGTCAATCCATCAAGAGCAATCTCCTTGTCCGGCCAGTTTTTGACTGCTCACTTGAATTGGTTACGGATCCTCAAGACCTGAAGCGAACCGGCACGTCGGCAGTCCGAGACACCACTTCGGACCTGGCGTTTGTCAAGAGCGCCCCGGAGCAGGATGGCAAAATTTGCAGGAGAACCTGGGTAGCGACCACTTCATTATGGAGATTACCCTAACAATTGTCACAGCCCATACCAGGGAATTTAATGTGATGGACTGGGATGGCTTCCGGAAAATGCCGAAGGCGGACCAGAGCGATTTCGATAATCTCTATAGACTGTTCACATGACTACCGAAGGAGATACAAGCTGCGACCAAGGTGGGTAAGACCGACCAAAAAGTAGATTGGATGGACGCACGCTTTGCGCACCTCCTAGAAGCCGAAAACTCTATCCCGAGCCACTGGAGAACGCACAGGTTCCCCCGCCGACTTCGTAAGAAAATTTCGGAGCTCGATCGTAACATAGAAGATCATTCCTTCGAACTGCCCAAACAACAGTGGAACGAACTGTGTTCTTCGGTTGATGGGCAGGTGAACGGGAGACAAATTAAATCTGCTCGAACACTTACTCGACGATTCGCAAAGCAAAAAGCAATCAGAGACTAGCCATCAATCGCATAGTTCATAATCAAAAGGCGGCGGGCGTATTTGAACACGTCCTCCTGCCGGAGTTGGCCGAAAAATATCTGCCTGTGGGCCCTATCAGCGACGGGGTTTATCCTTGTTAACGAGCGCGAGCGGTGGGGTAGCTCGACGCCCCCTTCGCGGAATCCGAAAGCTGGGAGGTACTCCAAACGCTCAAAGGTCGCTCTGCACTGGGCCCGGATGGCATCTCCAATAAGCTCCTGCGCAACTTGCACGAACACTGTGTTGCGCTGCTCACCGAGAAAGTCAATGAAATCTGGGAAACGGGCCTCGTCCGCAACTCCTGGAAGACAGCCTCGGCGGTGCTCATCCTTAAACGAGGCAAACTTCTTGCGCCGGAGAACATGCGGCCCATTTTACTCATATCCTGCGTTGGTAAGGTGGCCGAACATGTCATTCAATACCGTATATCTAGGCACATAGAAACTAATGAGTTATTCGCTCACAACACGGTCGGCTTTCGGTCGGCACTCTCCACACAGGACACCATGCTACTTATAAAGAGGCAAATCATTGATGGCGACGCCACAGACATTCGGGGCATCATTGCTCTAGATTTCCCAAGGCTTTGAAAACATCTCGCACTGGTTCGTGTTAGACGGCATCTCGGACCTATTCCATGCCACTATTCCATGCGTGCGTTAGCTCCTTCCTCAGGGAACGCAAGGCTACTGTCAAAATAGGGCAAATCAAATCCAAGTAATTTACATCGGGAGCAAGAGGCACCCCGAAAGGGGCGGTCATCTATACTCTACTGTTTAACATCGCCATGAAGGGCATCTCGGACAGACTGGCCACAGTAATAGGAATGGATCACGCCCTCTACGCGGATGACATTACCGTGTGGTGCATGGGAGGGTCTAACGCTACAGTTGAGAGTGCGCTCCAAGAGGCGCTCGACATCACAGAACACTTCCTTCTAGACACGGGGCTAGTCTGTCACCAACCAAGTCCGAGTTTCTATTGTATAGGCCAACCCGACAGGGCGTTAGGTGCTCCCCACTCTTAGATCAAGTTCCCATAGCCCGCAATACGAGGGACAGACAACAAATCCACAGAGGGGATACCATCAGAGTCCTCGGACTCTTGCTGGAACCTCACGGGCACAACTCACAGACTACAGCCGACATTACCTCCAAGACAGAGAATATGCTTCGGCTTATCGTCAGGGTATCGAACCGCAGGGGGGGGGGGTGAATTTGACCCTAAGACACTACGCCATAACTGCTAAGCTATAACACGGTGGATGACTGGTTTCTTCTGATGTTTCTTTGTAGATTAAGATATTTGCAGCTATAGCATTTAAAACAAAGGAGTCCTTAACAAAATCGGAGGACGCCTAAGCTTCGCCTTTAGGAGTGGAACACGATAGCATTCAAAGATCCCTGGCGACGTGTAATGCTTTCGAGCAAGTGCAGCTTATGTAACCGTAACGTTTATAGGCAAGCCCTAGTGTCTAATAGTATGCACTAAGTCGAGCTTTCTGTTGGAAACGCACTTCTTGCGTGGGCCATCCTGGAGATATCGAAAAGCCGCCCCAAACCACAAAAGGCAGCTGAGATTGGGTTTTGTTTTCTCCTATATTCAAATTACAATTCGATGGTCTCACGCCAAAGTTCGAATCCATGAGCTTTCTTTCTTTTTTTTCCCTCACTATTTTTCTTTGGTTTTTAAATCTGAAGGTGGTAATCCCGAATTCCCCTCCTCCAGGACACTACGTCTCCAGACTGGAGTGGCGCCTGAGACCGCCAAGAAGGCCGAGAATCAGTGAGGCTATACTAATTCAATTAGAAAGGCAACACAAAGCTTCAACAGACACACTCCCTCGCCATAACTGGAATTGGCCTCCCTGGTGCAGTTTCTGTCACTACCTACCTGATGATTTCTATACTTACCTGTGCAATATTCATATCAGCCATGACACCTCCATTGGAAGTAGTAATGAGCAGGTTACAGAGGCTCCTTTAATAACTAGCGATGAAGTTACAAGGCCTTAAAACATCCAACAAAGAAAAGTGGCTCAACAAAGTGGAATAATATTCGATTTGTTCCAATATGGAGGAGACATCAGGCTTTCATAGATTGCGAAAAGGCATACGATTCAGCAAAGGTGCCAGCAGTCACAGCGGCATTACGTAATCAAGAAGTACAGGAAGCTTACGTAAATATCATCTAAAATACAAACAAAGCTCTCACAGCTACTTTATTTCTCCACAAGGAAAGTTGGAAGATACCTATAAAAATGGGTCAGACAAGGAGCAACAATCTCTCCAATACTATTCACTGCATGCTTGGAAGAAGTATTCAAGGCAACAAATTTAGATGGCTTAGGAGTAAGGATCAACGGCGAATATCTCAGCAACTTTCGTTTTGCGGATTACATTGTCCTGTCAGCAACATGGGGGACGAGTTACAACAAATGATTGCCGATCTTAACAGACAGAGTGTAAGAATGGGGTTCAATATTATTATGCAAGAAGAAAGATAATGATGAATAGGCAAGCAAGGGAAAACGAGCTCAGGATCGCCAGTCAGCCTCTTGAGTCTCTGAAGGAGTACCATTAACTAAGTAAATTACTCACAAGGAAATCTGATCATGAGAAAAAAATTAAGAGAAGGACAAAAATGGGTTGGAAAGCATACGGCCGACACTGTCAGCTCCTCAAAGGAAGCTTACCATTATCATTAAAAACAAAGGTGTGCAACCAGTGTTACGGGATACGTCCCTCACCAGCGAACGGGACTGGGACGAGGCCATATCTAGCACGCAACTTAAGCTCCAGTCCATGGCCGTCCAGAGGGCCCGTGAAAGAGCGGAGAGGCTTGGCCTCCCCATTCCGACATGGGAGCAGCCAGCGGCGAGCCGGGGGCCCCAACGGGTCTCCACCGGCTAGTCCCTCAGGACCTGAATAAAAGTTCATTGTCTGTCTGTCTGTCTGTGCAACCAGTGCATTTTCGCTGTGCTGACATATGAGGCAGAAAGTTGGAGACTGACAAAGAAGCTTGAGAACAAGTTAAGGACCCCGCTAAGAGGAATGGAATGAAGAATGTTAGGCGTGACATTAGCCGGGGCGTCACGGGGATAGCCTATGTTCTAACTAACATTAAGAGAGAAAAATGGAGCTGGGCGGGTCATGTAATTCGTAGCTTAGATAATCGATGGACAATAAGGATTACAGAATGGGTGCCAACAAGAAGGAAAACGCAGTCGAGGATGGCAGAATGCTAGGTGGGGTGATCAAATTTAAAAATTCGCAGGAGCAAGCTGGAATAGATTGGCGCAGGACAGGGGTAATGGCAGGTCGCAGGAAGAGGCCTTGGTTCTGCAATGGATTCAAAAAAGGCTGCTGCTGCTGCTGAATATTATTATTATTATTATTATTATTATTATTATTATTATTATTATTATTATTATTATTATTATTATTATTATTATTATTATTATTATTATTATTATTATAATGGGGGTGGTGGTGGTGGTGGTTCATGTGTCTAGGTTATGTGTAAGAAGTACTTTACAAGTTTTCTGATGCATTTTCCTTTGAGAAATTCGGTTAGTTTCAATAATGTCTACGCATAACACGGAGTGTCAACGTGGCTCAGGCTTCATGGTTCGGGATGATTTTTCCCTCATGGACAACGCTGCCGATGCCGACAGTGGATTTTCTGCGACGGGGGGCCCTTAACACTATTGCGATAAGAAAAGAAAAAGACGGGCTAACGCCGCGATAAAGCAACACGTTGTCATGCCACGTGCTTGACCATGTCCTATGTAGAGCAAGTACATCTTTAGCACAGCACCTACCACTGCCTCGGGTGCTGGCACGGAATGCAGCCAGTCGCTCGACAACTCCATAAGTATGGTTTACACTGAGCAGTATGTTGTTATTACTAAGAAAAACTATTTTATTCGTGGGAGGTTATCTCGTTCAGAAAACGAGGTAGTCGCGCTGTGTATCTGCAGACGAATTGAACGCAGGTCAAAGTAAACAGCGAAACTTATTCCGCAGCAGAACGGTACCCACGATGTTAGGATCGTCTTATATGTTTCGCAGCTGCTGATTGCTGCGAAGCCACAGCTTAGAATTACCGTGAGAATGCCATAGTAAGCCCAAATTCGGGAAATGAATTCTCAGAGACACGCAACAAATCCTCGAAGCCCATTGTAGTTTCAAACACACTCACACACAACGCACCGGCTGCTCTGTCCTCCTCAACGGCAGCAGAAGCTGCAGCCATGCTGGCTTAAATCAGTTCAGTACGTCTCGCAAAACCGTTTCGCACGTAGAAGACATGAGACTAAAAAAACTTTAAGAACTGTCGCCGAGCGCATACCATGGCGTGCAACAACCATGGCGCATTACCGAGCGGTCGCCCTAGGCAGCATGTCGGCTGCCGATTGCATGTCACACAAACCAGCGAAATGACAACTTAAATATCAGGCCAGCAAATATCTCGGGCGCGAGAGCACACCTACATTGGTGTATAGATAAACGAAGGCGATAGATATATTAAACACAGGAAAAACAATCCTAGCAAAGAGAAAGAGCAATGCGACCATAATGAAACACACAGCCCCTTTGGTATCCAAGTGCGAGGTGCTCAGGGTATGCATAAAGGTGTAACGGCTCCAGGACATACATTTGGAAATGTGGTTGTTTTCGTAACGTCAGAGGTACCATCAGCACTGATAGTCTAACAGAATCCTGTAACTGAAAATAGAACATTACAATAAGACAGCGTTGGGCGCCTGGTCCTGCTGGGATAGAGGGAAATGAGTTGCTTCATCAACGTACTTACGAAATTAACCTCCGGGCACCCTTGTTTCCCTGGCCAACTCCAACAACAGTGCAAGAAGCTGCCACGTACAAAGGGTAAATAATTGAACACTACAAGAACATCAAGGAAAACCGCACAATTTTCGCCAACCTCTTCCTTCACTCAATACGGAACACATGTCCTTCGCAAACTTCAAACGAAAATCCTTCTTAACTAACTAATGCTCTACAACTTCGGTTGGCATAGCACAGCTCACTGCCTCAACTGTCCGGAGATAAGGGCAGATACAGAACACATTCTGCACTCATTTAACACTGTCATTACCTCTCCTTATTTTCCTTCTCCTTTCCCTCCTTTCTGGAGTGCTTTGCTTCACTCTGACTCGGTGAACCAACAACGGGCCTTAACGGAGCGAGCGCTCGACTTTACCTGGCCTTAGTGTTGGCCTTAAATGTGTTTCCTCCCGCTCCTTCTCAATGGCAACCTAAGGTTAGTGGTACGCCTCCCATTGCGCGTTCACGGGAGGACTGCAAAAGAAGCTGCACAGGGTGATAAGGGCTGGACAAGTTTTTAGGTGAGGGAAGCGCAGAGAAGACTTGATTTCAAAAAAATGACAAGAACAGGAAAGAAAGTCATTGAGATCTGGGTGTGCTCAAGTAATTGTACAAAAGAAACAGTGGCTTGCAGTGCAGAAAAATAACTAGGAAACATGCAAGCAAGTATGCGACCGGCGTAGTAAGCAACATGACAACAAAGAATTTAAAAGAGATTTAGACATTTTCTTGGGCAGCGGCAATGGAAAATAAACTGGTTATAAGTAACTACCTAAGAGGTGAACAATGAAATCAGAAAAGAATTAGTCTATCATAATTCAAAGGGAAACTCTTCACTTTTCGAAGCGAGATGAGAGTGCCTTAGAGGGCGTAGTTATAGATCGAGATACGCCAAAGAAGATGCGGCATATACTTGGCTGCGGTAAGCCTTAGAGAAACTATGGAACATGTTTTACAACGCAGCTTCCAGACGCCCGTTCCTGCGGCGAGCGTCGGCAAGCCTCGGTGCCGTACCTCGGTAATACCGAGCGCACGACCACAGCGAAAGGTGAAAGCGAAGGCGGATTACAGCGGCGGATAAAAGACGCGGGTAGGGAACCGGAGCGGAGGTTGCAGCAGTACCAGGAGGCGGAAGTGGAGGGTGCGACAGCGTCAGAAGAAAAGTGCAGTGAGGCGAAAATGGTTACAGGATGGCGCTAAAGTAGCGGGCGTCGTCTGGGAGGTCCGTCGGCGGCGGCTGTTCTGAATCGCGCCCACGTGTCACCCACGTGCTGGCTGTCGCAATCTCCAGCCGTTTCATACATTAGGTGCAACGTTGTCCAGGCTAGAGGTACTCTTTGCAGTGCCTGCTTTCGCGCTTGGATGTAATTCCGTGCTGCTTGACCCGATTTTTGTGAAATATTTGTTTATAGAAGCTCAGTTTTAAACGAAAAAAAAGAACTTACCCTTAGAAACAAAGAAATTATGTTCTCATACGGCTGCCAACACGTTGTTTTACATCTTTTTGCTTCTCGTTGTTTTTTAATTGTAACGCGTCGTGGCAGAATCACGCGCATGCTCGCGCGAACAAACGCCGATGGCGCGCAGCGAAGCATAGGCGGGAACGCGCGCAGTGATAAATTTTGGTGACCGGATTTCTTGCGTAGCTTCCACAGCATTTCACCTGATGTATGAAACGGAGTATAGAGGGGCAGTCGCGCCGCACTTCGCTCCATTTCCAACGTGGCACACACAGACTTACCGCGGCAGCCAATATATCGCGAAACAAATACGCGTATATTGCTGCGCTCAAATTTCGCATTACGGAGTATTGTAATCGTCGCTGAATTTCTTTAGAATAAGAGGAAATCTTCAACGCTGTCGCTTCAGGCTCCACTGTAGCCTCTTTGACGCTCCTGGGCTCAGAGATAGCAGGTGGAAAGTAAAGTTGTAAGCAGTAGAAATTGTAGATTTAGCCGCAGGAAAGTAGGTAGACCACAGGCAACGGAAGCGTGCAAAAACAAAGCAATGATGTTTCAGAAAGTTAGTTTGATGCTGGGAATTTTTTTCTGTAACAAAGAAAAAGAAATAGGCTAGATAGTAGGCAATGTAACGAACAAAAATATTCTTTTTGACGCAACAGACCGCCCCATTGTTAAGGGGACGCTTATGGCATCATCCTTCCATTAAGATGTATGCGAACGACAATACATGATCTATAGAGTTGCATTCCCCTGAGATCACGCAGAGTCAAGTCTCGCATATAGTTTCGTGTGCGCGAAAATATGGAATCACATCGTATTTCGAAGGGCTCAAACCAACGCCAGATCCAGTTTACAGGCACTCAGTAAGATTCACGTCCACTCACCTCGCTTCACTGAAATTCTTATTGAAAGGAAATAAAAAGGGAAATAGCGTCTAGGCCCACAAAACAAATGTCTTAATTCGTGACGTGAAATGTCCCTACTGCAGCCTTGTTGCGGCACTCCACGGCCACGGAAAAATAGCCTGAATGGAATATTTCTTGCTGCAAATACTTGAGTCGAAGGCTCGAAGGAGACAAAGGAAAACCTCGAAAAGTTCTTCCTACGTGGAGCTGTTCATCAGTGGCACTAAAGCTCCTGTATCCACCAGCATTTTGAATGGAGTATTGGGAATGAGAACTAATGGGCCTGGAAATTTTGCATTCTTGAGCGTCTCCATTTTTGTGGATTAGTATTATGTTGGCATTCTTCCAGTTCTCTGGGACCGTGGGAGCCGTGAGGCATGTCCTATAAACGGCCGCAGGCTTTTTAAACATGATGTCTCCATCATATTTGATTGAATCGAATGTTATTCCCTCTTCTTCTAGCGCTTTTTCCTCGTTTCATGCCTTCTAACGTCCTTCTAACTTGATCGCAAATTATAGAAGAAGCCTACGTATCCTGTTCATTACTGCTTCAAATGGAGGTATCCTGGCTGCTTTGGGCATTGTGCGGAATCATGAGGGAGGTAGTGGCCGACTCTGTACCAAGGAGGCCGATTCCTGTTCTGTTCAGGGAGTTTTTGTTGATGTTTCGGGGGTCTTTCTAATTGGCTTAGTATAGCCTCGCTGGATCTCGGTGTTCTTGACGGTGTCGGGCGTCACTCCAAGCCTCGAGATGTAGAGTGCGGGAGGAGCTGAATTCGCGATTGTCACCTTCAGATATGAAAACAAAAAAACGAAAACAGAGCAAAAAAGAAACAAAATTCGAAGAATCAAACTTAGGTACGATACCGCCGATTTTTAATTTGAATATAGGAGAAAACGTAACCCATTTTTCAGCTGCCTTTCGAGGTTTGGCGCAGCTGTTCATAATTTCCGGGATCGGCCCACGCAAGAAGCTGCGTTTCTCACAGAAAACTGACCTTCGTGCGTAGCGTTCACCGCCATCGTCTGCCTGTAAACATTAGGGTTACATAAGGTGCACATACCGGGAAGCATGAGACGCAGCCAGGGATCTTTGAATGCTATCGCGTTCCACTCTTAAAGGGGAATCTGAAGCGTCCTCCAATTTTGGTAAAGATGTTTTTGCTTTACTTACTATCGTGGCAGATATATTAATTTACAAAGATACATCATGCAGAATTAATCCACAATGACTGTCCAAACCACCCACCGTGGCATAGCGTAGCAGTTATGGCGTTGCGTCGCGGGGTCAAACCCGGCCCCTGCGGCCGCATTCCGATGGGGGCCTAATGAAGAAACGACTGTGTGCCGCGAACTGGGTGCACGGTAAATGTTGTTATTACTATAAATACCATTATTTTTTACGAACATGCATACATTTTACAGGAAAGGGTAAACGAGGAGCAGGCTCACACCTGTAACCGGAAGAGGCATTACGCCTGCCTATTCTTCAGAGAGGAAGTGACAGAAACACGGAAATGGAACATGGGAAAGAGAGGAAGAAATAAAAAAGAAAGACCAACGGGTGAAATCTTAGGGTATAATGTAAAACACAGAGCACAGGCCACACATATTAGGGTCAGTCGCTGAAGGTTGATCATGATGATGTGTGGTTCTTTATGGAGCAAGGGCCAGTTACGGTGAGAGAGCGCCGTGGCACATGGTAATTTTAACGATGTACTGCGGATGGTATGTACAATGACTTCTTCATGGTACATGTTACACGGCTGTAAAAGGGCCTAGACTCGCTGCAAATGACGTAAGACGTACGTACTAAAATAATGACACTGATTAGTTAGTGATATGTCCTATGAAAAATGGGTTTCGTTAAGAACATGACGCAACAGAAGCTGGCAGTGACAGTCGTGCTTCAAGAGAGACCTTGAATACTCTTAAAATCATATTGCCGGGCAACTCCTAGCACATGGCTAACATCCCTTGAATACAAGGGCTGTTAGTCATGTACCAAACAGTACCCTGCCATATAATTTTCAGGGTGTCTGTTTCAACAGAAAACACTAATTTCAGATTAAAAATAGGTTCCTTGGTGAGGAAAAATGCCGGGTGAGGAGGTATATTGTCATGGTTTGCAGAAGGAAAATACCCTTTCATTTCTTCTATTGCAGGACATTGAAGAACGTGCAGGACCGCGAAATTTTTTCGGCACTTACTACAAGTCGGCGGTTACCCCAGTCAAGGCTTAAGAGGAAGTGCCGTAAGGATGTCCAATTCTTATTCGGCAAAGGAAAACTTTATTTTATAGCGTTGTTTTCTCCGACATCGAATGCAATACATTGAGTTTGATCAACTGCACTTTATTCGACATCTGAGTATTCCGCTGTTTCTGTCAGTGCATTCTCAGCTTGTTACGTAACTATGGTTTAAGATCTGTGACTGGTATGGGTATGTTTGTGTCGATATCGCTAAAAGCTATTGAGGTGACTTTCTCGTCAGCAGCTGCATTGCCTTTGATGCCACTGTGCCCAGGTACCTAGCACAGGAGGAAGACTTGTTTATCACCATAAGCAGACCATAGCAATGTATATAGTTCATTGAAGACAGTGTTTTTATGTTTTCGTAGATTTATTAGAGCTCAGACTGCACTCAATGAGTCCGTGAACACAATAACCTTAGTGAGGTTCGTTTGCCTGATAGGTTTGACTGCAGAGAGTATTTCATATGCTTCCGCTGTAAAAATACATGTATGTGGTTCAACGTACCGGATATTAAAACGATAGTCCTAATGTTGCGTATGCAACACCTGAAGGAGAAGCTTAGAAGCATCTGTATAAAATTCAGCACAAGAATACTTATCCTGAAGTTCTAGAAATTGTGATTGTATGTGTGCTTGAGCTGCTCGTTTTGATATTTCTGTAAAGGAGATGTCACACTGAGTAGTCTGCCACTCCCAAGGCGGTGGAAGCCGCATAGGAGCCATATTAGGGCATTCTCTAAAGGTGAGGTGCCCGTTTCTTCAGACAGTGCTTCCAACCGTAGGGACAGAGGAGGTCTAGCGGCTGGGCGGTTATGAAATAACCTGGTCGTGGATAGCTCGCAAGTAACTGAATGGCACGGATGATGGAAATCTGATTTCATCTTCAGGGTGTAAGAGAAACTTAAATATGTCCTTTGAAGATGTAGAGACCATTCGTTGGATTCAATGTTCTGGCTTTCTACGGCGCTAGCCCTGAACACACCAGTGACAAGACGGATACTCAAGTGGCGGAGGGAATGCAGTATCTTCAAAGCAGTAGGTGTGACAGAGCTATATACAACGGCTCCTTAGTCAAGGCGGGACCATATAAGACTTGTGTGCAAGCTTAAAAGGCAACTTCTGTCACTTCCCTAAGATGTGCGGGACAAGAGCTTCAATAGATTCATTCTCTTCAAGCACTTTGTTTTCGAATATTTTAAGTGGGGGATAAAAGTTAGTTTAGAATCTAAAATGAGGCTTAGAAATTTATGTTCATGCGTCACAGATAGCCGCTCTCCAATAAGATAAGTAACGGGTTCAGGTATTACGCCTCTCTTTTTGGAGAAGAGAATACACGTACTTTATTGATGGTTTAGTTTAAAACCGCTGTCATCTTCCCACTTAGACAATTTATTTAGCCAAGCTGCACTTGAGACTCGCATATACTAAGATTACATGACTTGTAACGTATTTCGAAATCACCTACATATACAGAATAAAACATTGTGTGAGGAATGATAGTATGGAGCAGATTCCTTTTTACAAGAAACAGAGTACAGCTCAGCACTCCACCTTGATCAGACCAGTCTCCTCAGTAAATCGACGAGACAGGACGTTGCCAATCCGAACACGAAATGTGCCGTTGGAGCGATAAATTTGAATTACGTTTAGCAAGCGCCAGCTATTTCACGAAGAATTCCAAAACGCCAAGTAGTGTCGTATGCCTTCTCCATGTCTAAAAATGCCAATAAGAAAAACTATTTGTGCACAAAGGCATCATGACTATTACTCTCGATGCGGACAAGATTATCTGTTGTGGATCTATGTTCCCTGAACCCGCACTGCAAAGGACCTAGTCTCTTGTTGCTTTGAAGAAAGTGGATCAGGCGCCAGTTAGTAATGTTCTCAAAAAGCTGACATAGGCAACTTGTTTGAGTTATAGGCCTATAGCTGCTGACCAAAGACGTGTCCTTGCTATCTTTCAGAATAGGAATTATAACTGTTTGCTTCTAGGCGGACAGAATGTAGCTGGCAGAGAATATGGCTTTAAAAAGGGATAGGAGTGTGTTCTGGGCTTCGGGGCGAAGTTGTTCAATCATCTCGTAAACTGTGCGATCGTTCCCAGGGGCCGATTTATTACCACAATTTAGTGCCGCCTTAAATTCCGCCATGTTAAAATGACGATTGTAGAATTCATTTCTTTTGCCTTTCTGATCCAGAGGCACTCCCTCGGCTTGTTGCTGGTACCTCAGGAATGTAGCTGAGTAATGCGATGAGCTAGAAATGTATTCAAAATGTGCCCCGAGCGAATCAGCTTAGTCCTCAAGAGTATTTCCCTGCGTGTTTACTAATGATAGGGGATGACTTTGCCGGCCTTTGATTTTGTTCACCCGGTTCCGGGCATTTCTTTAGCAAGTATAGGAGTTTATGCGGCAAATGAATAATTGCCAGCTTTCCCTTTTGGCACAGTGCCGCGTTCTTCTACCGTCAGATTTTACTTTCTTGAAAATCATCTGGTTCTCCTTAGTTAGAGAGTGACGAAGGTGTCTGCAGGTATTATTTTGATTTCTACGCGCTTCCTTATAATCGTCGTTCCACCAGGGAACATGTCGCTTACAGGGTAATCCATTTGTTACGGGGATACATATTGACACCGCGTCAATCATAAATGCCGTGAAATACGCCATTGCATCATCGATGAAAAGTGTATAGATGTCATTTCAGGCCCAATGCGTTATTTTCCTGCATCGTGACCATTCGGCACAATGGCCTTTACACCGGAATAGATGTTAAAAGTACTCATCAGCTTCTGTTAGCTTTATGACAATTGGTAAATGGTCACACCCGTCCGAATTCTTAATCACTTTCCATTATAGATGCGCCAAGAGTGTACTCGATGCAAATCTTAAGTTTATAGATGAGAATGACTTGTTTGCGACACAGTAGAACGTAGAATCTTTCCAGTTTCGCAAGCAGGCATCTGTAGTGTAGCAGGCATCTGTAGGTTTTCTGCTAAGCGTCCTCTGGCATCACAACGACAACTACCCCAAAGGCTGTGTTGTGCATTAAAATCTTCCAGGACAATATAAGGATCGGGCAGTTCATAGATAAAGCTCTGAAATTCTGTTTTCGAAGGGCAGTTAAGGAGGATGTATACAGAGGTAACTGTGACCATCTTATTAAAGAGTACCGCACGGACTGCAACTGCCTCCTGGAGCGTTTTAAGATGTAAGTGCCTGCAAGCAACGCCCTTATCTACTATTCACACACCGCCCGATGAGTCAAGGGCCTCGTTGCGGTATTTTCCGTAAATGGCACACTGCCGGAGAAAGTTTGTTTGTGAAGGTTTAAGATGTGTTTCTTGCACGCACAGCACCTTCAGAGAGCACACAATAAGAGTTTCTTAATGTCATCTAGGTCGTGGAGTAAAACCCCGACATTCCACTGTAATATCTGTATGTCCATAATATATGTATTTTGTGCTGTGTACCTAAGGGATTAGATTACATTAGTTCATGAGACCTTTCGGGGCACCATGATACGCGATTTTTCCTTCTTCCCGGTGTGGTTGAAGGAGCTGCGCCGTTCTTTGGTCGTCTGAGACGCCGAAGTTGTGCTCGCATCCATTACCTCGTCTGAAGTGTTGGATACTGCCCGCGTAGCGGGCACGTTCACGGGAGTTGTAGGTCGATCTGCACGGACAGTGGCGCTGGATCCGGCAGGCCCAGGGGTCTCCTGGCCCTCCTTTGGGGGGGACGGAACAGCACTGGCTGTTCCAGTCAGCGCGGCTGATGGCGTGACTGCCGTCACTCTCCGAGTCACTTGGGCGGCCGCAGAATGATGTGGTACTGCGCCCCGGCGCGCCACATTGCTATAGAAAGGATTTGACTGATTGTTGGAACAGGAACGCTTACGAGCTTCTGGTGAAGACAGGTTTAGTTTCAGTTTGAGTTTTATTATTTGTTTTTTTTTCTTCCATGAGGGGCAGGATTGGGAATAAGCTGGATGGCTTGCTTCACAGTTGGCACAGTGGGTTGCTGAAAAGCAAACGTCGGAAGAGTGTTTAATGATGCTGCCCTTAGCACAAGTAGTAAACCCTCTGCAGATTTTCGACCCATGCCCAGAACGCTGACACTTGAAACAACGATGCGGATTTTGACTTTACGGTCTAACGTGAAGCTTACAGTAACCGGTTTCAATTGGTTCAGGAATAATGGTGGTACCAAAAGTAATGATTATATGCCTAGGTACAGGGTGTCTACCAACTGGAAAAACCGGGAAAATGGGGAATTCTCAGGGATTTTGAGTAGTCTGGAAGTGCTCAGTGAAAACTTAGGAAATTTGTGCGTCTATCAGGGAAAATTCGCTGTAATTTCATTGAAAGGGTCGAATATCGCAGTAATGTTGGCTCGAGTAACCGACAGTGATCGCAATGAATCGTCTTTGACGCCCTGTCGTCGGCTTGAGGAGTTGCCAGTGCACAGTCAACAACCGACTTTCTGGATGCCCGATAATTTGCGGCTTCGCGGCCCCACCACGTACCCTATAGAGTCAATGTATCAGAATGTCTGAAACTTCGAAAGCAAGAACTCTTCGCCGTCCGATTTTCCGGACTATTTGCCGTGACCGCAGGCCGGAAACGCCATTAAGCAAAGCCACCACCGCTGCCATTTTGATTACCTCGCCGCCTCGAACCGGCGCTCTCGGACGCAGATCCACTAGCAGCCGTAGCCACCACTGCGGCAACGCTAGACCCAGCTGCCTCGACGTTCGTTAAGCTTCGCGCAATTGGGTGCCATGTTTTTCATTGCAAGAATTCGCTGCTGTCAACGGCACTGACTCCGCCTTTGTAGTCCTCGTGATTGACTTAGAAGCTTGGAAAGCACGGTGCGTTGCATTGCCGGTTTCCGAAAGTCAGCGTCGCTTCTGTACAGAAACCTTGCTTGGTGAAGCATACGCAAAAGTATCGCAGTGAAGCATATGCCTGGGATGGGGCTATTGCCACGGCACACAGCATGCATTGCTTTATTATACACGCGTGCACCCGGTATGTCCTGTCACAGTACGAGAGCCGCTATGCCTAATACGCGTACTTACAGGCCTTCACAGCGTTTTAGAATGTGCCTGTGGCGGTTTGAGCCCTTAAGGGCCGTAAATGACATGCAATTATTTTTTCCAACTGGCCGATTTCTCGGAATGCTTTCGCGGCCCCTAGGGAGTTCGAAATTTCGGACGTGGGCTCTGCAACTGACCAAGGAGATGCTTCAAATGGTCCGTGGGGCGAACGAGTGGCAGAAGGAGGACAAGAGCAGAAAGAACCTACGCATTGAGTAGTGAACGGGAAAAGAAGCATGCTGCCGCAGTTTTAAAGGAGCTTGAGCTCAAAAAGCGAAGTGTTGCCTGAAGCCGAGATGCAGTTTCCCCCCCTTCTCATCCAAACCAAAATAAACGTTTTAAAGCAGTGAAACACAACACTGAGGAGTCGTTCGTGGGCTAAGACTATGTCAGGACACTTGAGCTTGACTTAGGAGCTTGTTGACAGAGAATCTCAATTGTGACAAAGTTCGGGCCTCCTACCTCTGAGCTTCCTATCAGTTCATAGAAATAGCTCATATTCGAAAATATTTGCTTCTGTATGTATCTCCTTTTTGTTTGCTTTGAGAATGTCCAACTCGATTTGCAATTTTTTTTAGAAATGATTTTATTTGCTGTGCAGTTTACTAACCCATCCCTTCTATACACTTTCTGAATAACATGAACACTACTCCTTAGTATTCAAATTAGATTAAGTCGTCTTTTTTTTCATATGCTTACTAGAGAGTGACAGCATGGGGCGATATGGTTTCGGCCCGTCTTGACGCAAAACGTAGTTTTGCATCACTGAGGGAATTTCGCAAAGGCACTCAGAGAAAACCTGGAAAACTCCGGCAATTCGGCGATGTCAACTTGGTAGACACCCTGTAGTTGGTATTTCTTTGTCATCTCGCCTTATTTCTATAATTTGCACCTTCACAACGTTCTGTTCTTGTTATCCTTCTAGTAATTCATTTTCGCTAAGTTCGAGAAGGCCATCTTCCAAAATTACACCATGCACTGTGCTCATAGACCTGTGTGAGCCTACAGAAATGGGAATGTCCCCAAACCCTACGTGTTTTGAGAGTTTGTCGTATTGTGGTTTGCCGTGTACTTCAACCAGAAGATCACCGCTTCCCATCTTCGTTACTTTATAACTTAGACCTATTGCTTCAGTGAAAGATTTGACTACAATAGATGGTGACATCATTCGGGCTGTCTTAGTTCCATGCTGACTGTGAACAACGTGGTATTTGGGAAAATATTCTTTCGGTTGCATAAAAAAGTTTAATTGTTCGTCGGTGCGTCCCCTCTTCAGGGAGCGATCAGGCTGCGGGGGAAAAGCTTATGCCATAGAAAATTGGGAAATTCGCGCCGATTGTGGCCGCTAGAAGACGCCAGCCATGCATCGCCAATATAACCTAGCATACCATGCCCAAGGTTAGATAATTGCACCAGCTTAACGCTAGCAGCCAGAATACGGAAGTGAGAAGGAGTGACTACAAGACGCGAGGACAGAAAAGTGTAGAAGACAGGAAAGATAGAAAACGGCGAGAGAAAGACGAAGATTGGAGAGAACAATCGGAGGATTAGCGGACAAGAAAAGGCGACTGCTGATTTCGTCATAGTGGGTCACTCTGGATGTGCCTTCTATGGGAAGCAGAGGGCGAAGAGCTTTGTTGCCTCCGCAGTGGGGCCGTGAAGGTCCAAACACCCAGCATCGGCTCAACCTACAGGATGCCCCTTTCCCTAGACACGCGGGAGGGTCCAGCCCTCGTGCGGTCGTGTACGTGGTGTCACAACACACCAAACGCCTGCTGACGCAGACGCCCCTGCGGGGAGACACCGCAGGTCACGCTGTTAAAGAATTAAACAGAATAAGTAGTGCCTGAGCTACAAACATGAACCTAAGTTTGTTCTGGAACAGCAACCAAAGCGCGACGAACCTGATTGCGTCGAGACGCACAACCTCTTTGGTACAAAATTCGTCGAGTGCCGCACACCGACGAATGTTAAATTTTTTGCCGTTCTTCTATTCTTTACTTATTTTTTACTTCTTATTTTTCTGACTGTTTACATATACACTGAGGTTTCGCCCCGCGTCAATACGGAACATGACTGCTTGCTGTTGGCCAAATGCTAGTGCGTTTGGACAGCGGCGTTCGTCGCTCCGGCGTATTTTTTAGCAGCGATAGCTCACCGCTAGAAGTTCAACCACAGAACACCTGTGTAAACTTAGAGAATGGGAACCGTACCTTCCACAGTGCAACGGAAATAAGTGTAGGGGCGGCGTTGTGAACTAAAGTATGAGACCAAGAAATGCGCTGGCAAAATCAAAACTAAAAGCACCATCATTACGTAGTGAGCAATATTGCCGCTGTAGTAGCGGCAGGTGGGGCTCGTTGCACTGCTCACTCGCTGGTTTTGGGCGCTTTGTTACCGATTTCGGGTAGATTTTCGTGTGTACGCTATTCTAATTTGACTACAGATACCTTTATTATAACGTCAGGTGACCGAGAGGCCTCAACTGGCAAAGATAAACGTCATTCTAGGAAAATGCAATTTACGGTTCGATGTTTTAAAAACATCTCGGATTGTGTATTCAAACAATTCCAAAGGTTACAAGGAGATGAACACTTCAGTTGAGTAACAGACGTGAGCAAACGAAGCCTCAGCCTGTGGCCAACGTTTCAACAATCAAACACGTTTGTGAGGGCATGACGAAAAGAACTTACCCCACGCAGGCTTCGCTTGGCTGAATGTTCAGCCAAATTTCTTGTATAGTTCAAAAACATTTTGTGAACACATTGTCCTCATGTATGCCATTTGCTGTTTTAAAAGAAAGAAAATTTCCTTTTATTGGTTTGTCGTGCTTGAGAAGTGTGGAGTAGGCCGGTTGTGTGAAGTGGCCTCTTCTAGCCATCTCTTACGGTGCAGGGCTAGCCTAGCTGCTGATTTCATGGAAACTGTACATGATCCTTTTAGTTAACAAATGAATAATCATTCCTATATCAAAATCTAATTCTAATCCTTGCACTTACCATCGTAACAACGTTCCGTTAGATTTCTTCCTGTCCTATAAATATACTGGTGTACTCACTACGAATAACCTAAATTGGACCAATATAGAGTACAACATTAACAATGCTGTTCACATGCTCGGGTACTTACGGCGCACCTTTTGCAAAGCACTGTCTACTTTAAAGCTACACCTTTACAAGACTCTGATACGCTCGAAACTTTAATATGTATCTGAAATATGGAATCCCAGTCGCTTTATTCTTATTGCTTCACTTCTACAAGTACAAATTACCTGTGCTAGTTTCACTCTTTCAAATTATAACCATACCGCGAGTATAGCCTTAGTGAAACTAACGAGCACTTACTCCCCTAGAAAATCGCCCAGTCGCCCGTGTTTCGCTATTTCATAAAAATTTTCAGTGCTACCAAACTTCACGATGGCTTCATACCGCGGCCTCATGTACATTTCAAACCGCATCGATCATCGAAGTAAGGTAGGAATTCATTATTATTACACGAAGTCTTTCTTTTAAGCTTTCATCCCGCGTACATCTCAAGAATGGAAGAAACTTCCCTCAAGTATCGTAGCCTTTAGCGATAACAAACTTTTCTAGCAAAACATTACCTAACATTGTATAATCAGGAGAAACACTGCATTGCCATAACGCACTGCTCGTTTGTTCGTTTGTTTTACACTACTGCTTCGTAAGCATTCCCCTCTTTAACGGCATAGGGCCCTGAGGCTGCTTTTCTCTAAAAATAGAATATCAAAGTGAAGAATGACTGCCTGAATTTCAGCCAACATGAAGCATCTCTCTTTCAAAATTTAACTGAGGTTTGAAGGTTTTAAAATTCCTCGCAGTTTTGTGTAAAAAACTGACCCTATGAGGGAGCATGTGCTACTTGATGGTTATGCTCGTCAATCTGATTCGCAAATAGGAGATGACAGAGATAGAGAGAGATAATATTTAATGGCAGAAAGGTGGAGAAGTCGGCCTGAGTGAAATGCCTCTAGCCTGCTACTCCACGCTTGGGAAGGGGTTTGGGGAATAACAGAGATAGGATGTGAAGGGGAAGGAAGGTGGTGTTATGGTGATTATGATGAGGCCTCCACAGCATAACGTTTCTGTGTAATGCGTACGTGTGCACTTCACAGCACAGCACAATCATCTTCGCGGGCAGAGGAGTAAGATACTGCAGCGTAGCGAAGAGACTGTCTATAGCGTTCATAATTTTTGCCGCTGTTAGCACCGCTGGCGTATTTAAACCGGACAGTAGCAGCGGCAGGGCGGCAATTATTTGTCGCAGCATGGCTTTGATGACAGAGTCCGATGGTGATATCTGAGGGCACTGTCCTTGCTCGCGCTAACAGTCTGAGGCCTGTGTGCACGGCGGTAAGCGTAACCATACATTCGGTTCCGGGCTTGCGCGGATCGCTTGAAGCAATGGTTTGGAGATATCTATCCATGCGGATTCAATTACCTTCTTCTGGACCTGCGGAATTGGAGCCAGGAAGCTTTCGTCTGGACCTACAGCTTGTCCACGCCGACGACGCATTCGTCTCCTCCGGTGTTGCACTGACGCTGCTGCCTCCTTGTGGGACATACTTGTCTTGCTCATTTGGTTCAGTATTTTTTTCTCCTCTTTCTGTTTAGGACAATCCTTGGAATTGGCCTCGTGGGGCCCATCGCAATTCGAGCACTTCGTCTGTCTTACTGTGCATGTAGATACGTCATGGCTGCCGGCACAGCGGAGGCATGCCGTCTGGCCTGTGCAGACAGCGCTGACATGGCCTAGCTTTAAGCACTTGTGACATTGCAATGGTCGGGGCAAACAAGGACGCACCGGGTGTCTCACGTAGCCCACCTTGACATGATCAGGTAACGTGTCTCCCTCGACTAGAAGCTTGACGCTCGTTGAGCGACTGAAGCGGTGAAAATCGATTACCTTCACTGTTGAAGACAGAAGCCGTTGTAGCTCTTCGTCGCTGATGCCGATCACGACATCGGAGATAACACCTGCCCTAGTGCGACCACTGTGCACGACGAACGACCGGACTTCTATGTGTCCTAGTATGCGCATGGTTTTCAATTTTTCTAGGGCGGCCTGCGTCGCTACTTCTACTGTGACTACATTTTTGTTGGTGTTGAAACGCACTTCGTTAATTCCTTTCGGAGCCACATTACCAAGGTAGGTGTAAGAATCGTCTGTGTACACAATTTAAATTCTTAGAGACGTCGAGCGGCACAAAAGCGATCCTGTAAGTCGGAGTAGGCGGTTCGTTGGCGCCCTGCTCACTCACGTCTTGGGTTGTCTTGCGGTATTTTCGCTTCAGTCGCTTGCCCTCCACGATGGTGTAGTCGTTGTCGGAGTCCATTGGCTCGCTGTTGGAGAAGCAGGAACCGGACGTCTCCGTGGCTACGTTGCAAGCCTTACAATATCTCCCTTCGAGACGCAGTGCGAAGAGGCGTGCTCGACGCGAGTGGTGGCGTGTCGTCTGTCATCGCTTCGGACGACTTCTCGTCCAACAAGCACAATTAAGCCTCCGCTATGACAAAACTAGCGCAGCAAGGCAGGAAGCGACGCTTGCTCAGATCACTTCGTCTTCGTCTTCTCGAGTTCACCAGGAGATGACAGAGTTTGTGCATTAGTAAGTAGGAGCTTGCTACATTGTTTCTGTTCTGGCCGTCATGGCTATCATGACCAGAAAAGAAATATCTTGTGACTCAACATGTTACTTCTCCATTTGATTTAAAAAATGTCCTTAAGCAAGTAAGCTTGTACGCAAAATTTTAGCATTCCCGCTAGGTACAATACCAACACTGTAGTCTGCCGTTTTTGCGACAGGGTTCACAGCCCTCTGCCTGGGAAACTTGCAAACATTGCATGGTGAGGCACGCATTTCAAGAGGATCTGTTGTCACTAGAGTGACAGCTCAGCTTCTTGCGGCTTGGCGTGGGCAGCTTGCAAACCAATAATCTCTCTTTTGTCCTTCTTCCTGAAAAGAAAAACCATGAAATCATGACAGGCATGCAAGCAAAAGATGGTGAAACAGATGCTAGTCAATAAATGAACAAATCATAGTTCCAGATTAAGTGCTCAGAAACATGCCTTGCGAGGATTCTGCCTCTGTGGCGACACATTCACTGGTGACTTGTGCGTCCACGGACAATAGAGTCCAAAGTGGTGAACAAATATGAGCAGCGTCTGGGAAGCTGGAGCCAAATAGCCTGAATTACTCTGGTGGAAGCATGGGTAAGTTTGTGATTCATGTATGACTAAGAAAGTTGCACTACACACTCCATGACAGAAAAGCACACGCACACACTACACGGTTTTGCGAGCGCATTTCTTTAAATGGTGTCCTTGTGTGGGCTGTGCTTATTGAAGCCTCCATTAGATGAAATTTTTTGCCACATATAAGGTAATAAACACAGTTTTTCATTATGTATCAAATGCTAATAATCCAACTGTATCACCGGAAGCACATTTGAACTAATGGGCAGTCAATTAATTGCAGTGTATCATTCACGCAGACACAGCCAAAGCTATTTTATTTTTTATACCGTATAACATGTTAGGAATTTTATTAACGTGACAAAACAGCAACAGCCTTATTTGAATTGCCTTTGAAAAGCAATAATTGTATCAATATTTTCCACTTTGAAAACAAGAAGGACTACAGGAATCTGTTTTATCCCCTGTGCACACGAAGATATAAGAACTTGAAAATGCGAAGTGATTTTTTACTCACCGGTGCACAAACCCATAGGCTGCAAGATTAATCCACTTTCATGTGTAATTTCCAAAGAGACCGTGCTCGGTTCCAGTGACGAGTTTTCATGCTAGTTAGCACATTTTTTTTTTTCAAGCAACACATCACTGCGCGGCCATACGCGGCAAATCACTGACGACAGAAGCCGTGTATGTAGCCATTATGCCAATGCAACGCCGCAGCTGATAAAATTCACGACCTTTAAACACGTCCACCCGGTAGCGGATATGGAAAGTTGGACGCATGAACTGGCTGGTATATTACAGTTAGTTCATATAACCGAACCTGCGTGATGCTGCTAAAAGGAAACGACCACCACGTTCGCAAATAAAACCGCCGTACAATTTGAATCGATACCCGCCGTGGTTGCTCAGTGGCTATGGTGTTGGGCTGCTGAGCACGAGGTCGCGGGATCGAATCCCGGCCACGGCGGCCGCATTTCGATGGGGGCGAAATGCGAAAACACCCGTGTGCTTAGATTTAGGTGCGCGTTAAAGAACCCCAGGTGGTCAAAATTTCCGGAGTCCTCCACTACGGCGTGCCTCATAATCAGAAAGTGGTTTTGGCACGTAAAACCCCAAATATTATTATTATTTGAATCGATAAACGGCACGGACTGCAATCGATATCAGTGGGCGGCTGCTTATCTAACGTCAGTAAGGTCTCAAACCGTTATTCTAGTAATAAAGCAGGTACTTTATTTACGTCAGTCCAATAAAAAGAATTGTCAGTTTATTTTGTAAAAGATTATACGTTAACTATATTTGTCGACTAGTAATTGTGCATGTGTAGATAAAATATTTAGCCGCGTTTAGCGCCCCTTGCCGATAAAAAATAGACAACAAAGTATGCGAACAAATCACAGCAGCTCCAATTTCCCACGTAATGATGTAACGTGCCGTGGTTTATTTTTTGCCCTCAGTGGCGATCGCTGAAACTTGAGACTCTGCGGGTCTTGGTACAGCCCTATCTCGGCCCGCGTTTGACCTTCAGCCGCCGGTGCACAAGTGTAAAGGTGTAGCGTCAGGTCACGTGATGCGCTGGGAAGAGTCGTTGCAGCTTCGCTCGCTCCTCTTTAACACGTGACTAGCCGAGGGTTTATTTGTCAACACCTCGGACACATTTTTTCCCAGATCGTTTCCCTACACAGCTTCGCTTTAAAAAGTCTGCTTCCTGATGCGGAGCGTCGAGCCATAACTTTTTGCCGGACTTATCCGCAGCCCGCCGAAGACCAAAGTTAAATTTTCGACAGAGGCAACGACGATCGATAAAACTAGAATTGCGCACTAAGCAGCCGCAGCGCTAAATCCAAGCAATAAGCTTCGATGACCTCAGGGCTACTGTGCGCGAAGAACTGCGGAAGATCTTGCTTTGGGCACAAGCTCAAGTGGCGTCGGCCACTGACATGGTCAAGTTTCAACTACGACGGTCACTGGGAGTTTCCGAAGTACAGCCGAAATCGCCGCCTCCCGTGCCGGATGCGATGATCTACGCCACCGTCACCTACCGTTGTCACGCATGCCAAGGAATCTCCGCACTGCTTTCATGTCGACTGGGAGTGGGAACTCAGCAAGGAACACAGTCTTGGCCGGAATGAAGCGGCACACTGGTCGCATCTACTTGGATGACGTTGTAGCCTTAGCCACAAATTTAGAAGACCAGCTGAGGCGGCTTCAGAAAGTACAAGAAGCGATCAAGTCATCTGGACTCACCCTAAAACCGGAAAAGTGCCGTTTCGCTTACGAAGAACTTATATATATATAGGCCACGTCATCAGCAAATCTGGAGTTAGTCCCGAACCACAGAAGACAGCTGCCAACAACTTACAGTCGCTTTGCGACTTTTCAAGTCTGCGGAGCGATTATTCCCTCTCACAAAATCTGATGTCGACATTAAATGGGAAGCATGGCAGGACGACGCATTTGAGGAGCTTAAACAATGACTACAGTCATTGCCGGTGCTTTCACACTTCGATGAAGACGATGAGACGCAAATCCAAGATAACACTGAGACGGAATTCGATGATGGGATTCCCTAGTTTGTTTAAGTCACTTTTGGATAATTTTCTCCGGGACCAGTTTCAGTACGCCTCAGTTCAAAACTTGCACAGCTGCCTTTCGCCAATCAAAGCTGGTGTTCCACTAGATTGAGTGTTAAGCCCTCTTCTATTTAATATTTAAGTTAATGATCTGTCTAAAGCAGACCCCATTAAGATATTTCAGTATGCAGACAATACATTGTTAGTTTCTCGTGCAAATCGATATTCTGATGCAGCTTCTCATTTACAAGTAGCAGAAACAAAGGCAACGGACCGGTTCGTCACAAATTTAATCAACATTAACGTATTAAAGACACAACTTGTCTGGTTTCGAAGTCCTTTAAAGAGAATAAACTTGACTATAGGGAAATAATACTACATAATTCACATTGCAATCCATGTTCTTGCGATCCCACTGACTACACATCATCGTTTTGACAGCGATCTCTCATGGAATTAGCATGATTCCTATGTCTGTCAGAGGATTCGCTCAGTGCTTTGCTTACGCTATAAAATCCGTCACCTCATGCCGATATCAGTCACGAAAACCACCGCGCATACGTTGTGCTTTAGTGTTGTCCGATACGAGAATTACTGCCTACGAGCATTGCGCTCTTCGTTGGCAAAAAAAAAACAATTAACTCACTAATGCGCTCCCTTTTAAAAGTTATAGGTTATGACTGTTGTCTTGAGGGCAACACCGACATTTTTAAGGCATTATCAATGCCAGATTTTTTTCGGTTTTACTACATACAGTAGCTTTGAGAAATTTCTCGGACAATTGTTTTAAAGAACTTTATGTAACTCCCAGCAGCCTTAGTCCAAAATGTATTTATCAAATACCTCGTTGTGCCACAAAATGCCGCAAAAGAATGCGCGAATACTATGTTCCTGCGTGCTGCAGTCCACATCAAAATACAAGGTCAAGAAAGCACTAAAACGTGCGGATTTGAGCAGTTATAATATAAGAAGAAATATGCCTTACTAACCTCCTTTGGTGTTATGCTTAAAAAGTGGCCTTGGTCAAAAATGTGACGAGACGGTTTGTTTCCGCAATGGTTTCATAGAGCATTTCCGTTTTCTTTATCTCATTCTCTTTATAATCATGTACTAATTCTTACTGTGCCACGCAAACTAATCGTGTGGCATTGTGATACTTGCACGCGCCAGATGCGCTTCTCAAACCTGTATGTGTACATACAAGTGCATATATTATAAATGTGTGTAACGTGTGCAGTGGCGTAGCTAGGTCGTCGGGCACTCGGGGCCCATAGGTCTTCTGTCACGCACACGCACCCTCTCCCCCGGGTGTAGTCGAGGAAGGCGAGGATATCGACAATTTCCTACTGTCTTCAGACGTATATGACAACCCCCCCCTCTGGCCCCTTGTACCCGGGGCCCACGGCTCTGCGCTCACCCCCCCCCCCCCCGTTGCTACGCCACTGAACGTGTGTATCAGCGTATGTATGTGCATTTATCGTTTCCCTGTAATTCTTTATTTCTTTTTTTCTCTTTTTTTTTCTTGATATTGTAACAGTTTGCATGCTTTCTGTCAAGCCCAATGTGGCTTTCGCAGGACTTATGAATGTAGTATGTTTTATAGAAATAATAAAAAAATATATTATTATTATGGATTGTATTATTAAATTGACGCAAGTAGCGTAGGCCACGGCGCCGTGCTAGTTCGAAGGAAGCTTGGACAGAGTTAAAAGCGTGATAGCTTACGCTAGCCCGTCACTATCAAAAGTGGAAGTAAATAATTCTACGACGGAGAAACAGTACCTTGCGATCATTTGGGCTACGGCGAAATTTTGGCCTTACATATATGGCAGGTACTTCAAAGTGGGAAGCGGTCCACACGCTTTGTGTTGGCTAGCAAAATTAAAGGATCATTCAGGTCGCCTAGCACGATGTAGTCTGAGACATCAGAAATTATATATCACCGTGGTGTATAAGTACGGGAGGAAGCATTCTCACGCCGAGTGCCTGTCGCATGCCCCTATAGACCCGCCACCGCAAGGCGAATTGGACGACGACGCCTTCCTAAGACCAGTAACTGCAGACTACTTCACCACGCAGCAATGAGCAAATCCGTAGTGACAAAGCCTTGTGGAGTACCTAGAAAGCAGTAAGGACATTGTTCCTACGGTATTTCGATGGCTACTATGATCGTTTTGCTTGCGCAATGATGTCCTCGTAAAAAAGAACTTCATCCCACTCCGCAAAAACTACTTTCTCCTTGCACCAGCAGCACTCCGACCAGAAGTTCTGCATGCCCTGCACCATGAACAAACCGCCGGGCCCCTTGGATTTTATCATACGCTTGCAGAGAGAGAGAGAAAGATAAAAGGGATGAGAAAAGCAGAGAAGTTAACAGGAAGAGAGACATTGAGGTTGCTAGCCTGCGATGGGGAAGGGCAAGGGGACACAAAGATCTTTAAAGAAAAGAAAAAGAAGTGCACACACATGAAAATAGTGGGAGAGGGGAGAGAATTTGAAAACAGCCAGACACACAAAGGAACGCAGGAATGTCACAGTCGTTCAAGCAGGTCGCTTGACCGCAGAAGCCTCAGAAGCGCCTTCACCGCCTTCTGGTGTGAAGGTCGCATCAGCCGGCAATCCGAGAGTGTGTGCTAAGAAAGCGGCTGGCCATCGCGGCGTGCCAGAGCCGTCATGAGTGGCTGTCTCTGGGAGCTGTAGCGAGGACATTGACAGAGAATATGTTCGATTATTTCCTCGCTGCTGCTATCATCCCAGGCAGCGCTATCGCTATCATCCCAGGCAGTGAAAAGTGATTTCACATCCTTTGTCTATTAGCTGGTGATATAAGCGTCTTTTATAGAGCACAAGTTGGTCTTGTGATCCACCACGTAGAGTGGGTAGCAAACAATGCCGGGCTGCCTTCGAGTCGCTGAATATGTTCCATCTTCAATGCAGGCTTTCATGAATCATACAAAGTGCGCTGCGAAGTGCAGCAAACTCCGCAGCCATCTACGTTTTCCGGTGAGCTGTCTTGAACTTAATGGTCCAGTCTTTCCGGGAAAAATCTTAGCACCTGTAGATTCGTCCTCAGCTGTCGAGCCAGTAGTGCAAATCTGGAGATGGTCCTTGTATGTCTCATGCAGCATAAGTAAAGATAGCTGCTTGAAAGCGGGCGACGAAAGTCCTACTTTCGTACAAACTCCCGGTACAGAAATTCGAGCTTGTGGGCAAGCCAAACACCAAGGAGATGCTAGCAGCCTCTCGGCAGGTGCATAGTCTCTAGGGAGGCAGTCACAGTACGCCGATATCTCCTGGCAAAAAGAGGCAGTGGGCCTGTGTTTCTGTTCTTTATGTTTATGTTTTTCGTCATCATCATCAGCCTGGTTACGCCCACTGCAGGGCAAAGGCCTCTCCCATATTTCTCCAACTACCCCGGTCACGTACTAATTGTGGCCATCTCATCCCTGCAAACTTCTTAATCTCATCCGCCCACCTAACCTTCTACCGCCCCCTGATACGATTCCCGTCTCGTGGAATCCAGTCCGTAACCCTTAATGACCATCGGTTATCTTCCCTACTCATTACATGTCCGGCCCATGCCAATTTTCTTTTCTTGATTTTCACCAAGATGTCATAAACTCGCGCTTGTTCTCTCAACCAATCTACTCTTTTCTTATCCCTTAACGTTGCACCCATCATTCTTCTTTCCATAGCTCGTTGTGTCGTCCTCAATTTAAGTGGAACCCTTTTCGTAAGCCTCCAGGTTTCTGCCCCCTACGTCAGTACTGGTAAGACACAGCTGTTACGCACTTTTCTCTTGAGGGATAATGGCAACCTGCTGTTGATGATCTGAAAATGTCTGCCAAACGCGCCCCAGCCCATTCTTATTCTTCTAATTATTTCATTCTCATGATCCGGATCCGCAGTCACTACCTGCCCTAAGTAGATGTATTGCCTTACCACTTCCAGTGCCTCACTACCTATCGTAAACTTCTGCTCTCTTCCCGAGACTGTTAAACATTAGTTTCCTGCAGATTAATTTTTAAACCCACCATTCTGCTTTGCCACTCCAGGTCCGTGAGCATGCATTGCAATGGATTCCCTGAGTTACTAAGCAAGGCAATATCATTAGCGAATCTGAACTTACTAAGGTATTCTGTGTTAAATCTTATCCCCAATTCTTCCCAATCCAGGTCTCTCAATACCTCCTGTAAACATGCTGTGAATAGCATAAGAGAGATCGTATCAGCCTGCCTGACGCCCTTCATAATTGGGATTTTGTAGGTTTCGTTATGCAGGACTATGGTGGCTGTGGAGCCGCTATAGATATTTTCAGTAATTTTACATACGGCTCATCTACACCCTGATTCCGCAATGCCTCCATGACTGCTGAGGTTTCGACTGAATCAAACGCTTTCTCGTAATCAATGGAAGCTATATATAAGGGTTGGTTATATTCCACACATTTCTCCACACACTGGATCATTCCATATTGCGGATCATTCCATATTCACACACAGTGTGATAATGGTCCATTGTTGAGTAGCCTTTACGGAAAGCTGTCTGGTCATTTGGTTGACAGAAGTCTAAGGTCTTCTTGATTCTATTTGTGATTACCTTAGTAAATACTTTGCAGGCAACGGACAGTAAGCTGATCGGTCTATCATTTGTCTTTGGCGTCCCTCTTTTACGGATTAGGATTATGCTAGGGTTCATCCAAGTTTCCGGTATGCTCGAAGTCATTATGCATTACGTATACAGGGTGGCCAGGTTATCTAGAACAATCTGCCCACCATCCAACAAATCTGCTGTTACCTGATCCTCCCCAGCTGCCTTCTCCCGTTGCATAGCTCCCAAGGCTTTCCTTACTTCTTCCGGCGTTACTTGTGGGACTTCAAATTCCTCTAAACTATTCTCTCTTCTATTATCGTCGTGGGTGCCACTGGTACATCAAAAATCTCCATATAACTCTTCAGCCACTTGAACTATCTCATCCAGATTAGTAAAGATATTGATGGCTTTGTCTCTTAAAGCATAGATCTGATTCTTGCCTATTCCTAGTTTCTTCACTGCTTTTAGGCTTCATTCGTTCCTGAGAGCATGTTGAATGCTATCCATATTATGCTTCCTCATGTCAGCTGTCTTACGCTTGTTGATTAACTTGGAAAGTTCTGCCAGTTCTATTCTGGTTGTAGGGTTAGAGACTTTCATACATTGCCGTTTCTTGATCAGATCTTTCATCTCCTGCGATAGCTTACTGATATCCTGTCTAACGGAGTTACCACCGGCTTCTGTTGCACACTCCTTAATTATGCCTATAACATTGTCGTTCATTGCTTCAACACTAAGGTCCTATTCCTGAGTTAAAGCCGAATACCTGTCCTGTAGCTTGATCCTAAATTTCTCTATTTTGCCTCTTACCGCTAACTCATTGATCGGCTTCTTATGTACCAGTTTCGTCCGTTCCGTCCTCAGGTCTAGGCTAATTCGAGTTCTTACCATCCTGTGGTCACTGCAGCGCACCTTGCCGTGCACGTCCACATCTTGTATGATGCCAGGGTCAGTGCAGAGTATAAAAGCAATTTCATTTCTAGTCTCGCCATTCGGGCTCCTCCACGTCCACTTTCGGCTATCCCGCTTGCCGAAGAAGGTATTCATTATCCGCATAATATGCTGTTCTGCAAACTCTACTAATAACTCTCTCATGCTATTCCTAGAGCCTATGCCATATTCCCCCACTGACTTGTCTCCAGCCTCCTTCTTGCCTACCTTGGCATTGAAGTCGCCATCAGTATAGTGTATTTTCTTTTGAGTTTACCCATCGCCAATGCCACATCTTCATAGACGCTTTCGACTTCCTGGTCATCATGAGTGGATGTAGGGGGGTAGACCTGTACGACCTTCAATTCAAATGCCGATTATATCGTTTTAACTGTTGCAGATTAAATATAATTGGTCAGGGGCCCAAGACCCCGTCAGGTGTTTTCGCCTTTATCTTTGCCACCCGCAAGGAAATTTTGTACTCATGTTGCAAATAAACGTGATGACGATGATGATTGTCAGCCATGGTTCTACACGAGGTCTTCAAGGACTGGGCTCATCGCGTCCAGTCCTTGCAGGCCTCTTCGAGCGGTTTGAGTTGCGGTACTTCTAACTCTTTGATGACATTCACTAGGGACCACAGCTTCAGTATGATCTGTCGGTCAACCCTTTGTACTTCATCATCCCAAGTATGAGTAGAAGTAGGAATCAGGCGGGGAGGCCCCTTGGCAGATTGTATGCGCTTAAGCGCAGACCAGTCATCTGCAGCTTTAGACTTCTCCGTATCACTCCTCTTCCTACTTACTAAGTTGTGTCTAGTCTGCGTATTAACAACACCCCGTCCTATACCCTTGCTTCGACGATTTGGCCGGCGTCGTATTGTATTATGAGCCTCTATGTAGAATGAGCTGTTCTAATCATTTGTTTGAGAAAGGCAATTTCTCTCCCAGTTTGCGGGCATTCTTCGGATGAGGCATTAGTGGAGCCCTCACAGTTTCCACACTTTAGATTTGTTGCGCGACCAACGTCTGCAGTGTGCAACTCGGCGCAGCGAGGACAAACCATGCTCTTTGTACAGACGCCCTTGACATGGCCAATCTTCATGCAGTTATGGCACTGAAGTGGCTTTGGTACGAACGGGCGAACCCCTTGCAAAAGTATCCAACCTTGTTATGCGAAGGGCTGGAATCGCCCTTGAATATCAACTTTACGCAGCCGGTGTTACCAAGGCAAAGCACATACGTGCTGATAAGTCCTTTTATGGCTGGTTTGATGAGAATCGGTAAATTCGATTTCGGTAGGCCAAATCAATGTCGTAGACGACGCCCACAATGCCGGCTCCATCCAATGATACAATCGCTTGGACTTTGATGCAGCGCAAATCTGTTATGTTATGGAGCCTGTGCAACGCGCTTCCATTGGTCGCGTCCACAGTGAGGATATTTTTTCGCATGTTTAATCGGGCTTCCCTTATTTCATTCGGTGCGATCCCCTCGAGAAACAAGAAGAGGGCTTCCTTCTTGAAAGTAGGAACGCTGATGGAGGAGTCCTCGGGTGTGAAGAAGATGGTGTGCGGCCCAGTGTTTACTTTTTATTTTCAGAGTTGTGTCCTCGCTGGTGAAGACATGTTGAGTACCCTTCTTTTGGCCTTCCTGCTCATCACAGACTCAAAGCTCTCATCTGATGAGTCGTCGCCTGTGACCCAGTAGTGTTCTGTGTCCTGACTGTTGCTGGACCGAGTACCTCGTTTGTTCGACGAGCTCGCTATAGTTAACTTCTGGCTTGGCGTCACCGCAGTTGACTCCACGTCCAATGCCACAAGGTGCGAGCCTCGCTGACGACCTTGCTGGCACTGGGTCAAAAGCGTTGATTTCCCGGGGTGCTTACCACAGCAGATTTCAGGCTGGGCGGTCCTGTGGAAGGCTCCGCGCGCATCGCCACGAGGCAGCTGGGTGCAGCATGCCCATTGTGTAATTTGATTGTATGCGCGTTGCGAATTGTGTTGTACTTTCTTGAAGGGACGCGGGCACCAGGGATTACTCTGGAACTTTCGAAGACTCATGTATAATAGCCGACACGCTTGACCATCAGATAAGCTTTTGTGGGCACAGGTTCGCCCGATAAAAGGTCATTTTAATCATTCACAGTTTTGCAACTGTTTTCCTCGCCGTCCCTGCAGCGTGAGAGTATTTTAAGCTACGCGCAGAGAAACGCTTCATTCGCCATAACTGCTAATATGTTGGATCCCAGATTATATGTATTTTTAGAGTAGGATAATAGTACATTGAAATAGGGCAACACCAACAAAAGCTTGTGTTTAGTTCCTTATTTCCGGTACTTTGTTCCACAATGTCCTTTATTTCGAGGTCTTTGCGTAGCACTGGGTAAAAGCAGCACAGCATGTTCGGTGACGTCACTTTCCGACGCTTCTCATGCATGCAGCAAAACCCACCTTGTCAAGCAACCTTCAATCATGTATGCGTAGTTATGAAGCATATATAAATTGATGCCAGCAGATATTATCGGACAAGACAAAGTATTCTCAAAGGTTCGTAATGTCGGAGCGACCTAACATATAAAAAAAGAATCTTCGATTAAGAAAAGTTTTCAGGAAGAAACAAAATGCATAAACTGTAGTGAGTTACTGCAAGAACTTCTTAAATTGATCATTTCGTACAATGCCCAAAGGGTGGGTTGTCTAGGATGCAGGAAAACCAGAAGGATAGACGTAAGCAAGAAAATATATGAGCAGTTTTTATAATTGTTCAATAATGGGTAAGTAAGTTCTGACTACGTTCGTAGCTTTAATTCCATGTTTGATGTTCAAAATAGAAGCAGCGTGTTGTTAATAAGGCTGATTTGTGTATTGGAAAGTGAAGGTGACCATTTTCACCAGAAATGTTAGTTGCATTTCTCATTCATTATTTGCATGCAAAGAGTCAAGACAAGGTCCACAATGGCAATGCAACAGGGTAGCAGTGCACAATGGCAATGCAACAAGAGCAACAGGGTAGGATAGCCCCAGTGAAATAACTGTGGCTAATACTTCTAATAACTGGCTAATAATTCATCACTTTCACATCTTCGTTTTGCGGTTCTGTCTTCTAAGTTTTGAACCTGTATATTCTCAGGTTTAAATTGCCACACAACCTGTTTGTTTGCTCTTTTATAGTGTAAGATCATTGTTATATTACATACGGCACGTTTCTTAAAACATATCGCTGATGCATTCTGTGGTCACTCGCAAAAAAAGCGAAACAGGAGAAAGAATACAGGAAGAACCTGTGTTCTAGCCCTGTAGCCTTTCCCACAATTCGTTTTTTAATGTTCGCTGCCCAAGAATGGTTAGGTTCCACCACGCCAACTTTTAAATCCTTCTGCATATCGCTATTGACTACACACAACTTTCAGGCGCTAATTGAAAATAATATTTGCTTTTAATTTTTGTTACTAACTTGCCTCTTGGTAAAACGGTTTCATGCAGAAATGTCAAGTTAACACTATCTTGTTAGAGCCGAAACCGATCTGCTGTGCTTGGAAAATTCCTAATCTATCCAATATTCTGTTTCGCTTGACCTTGTTCCTATCCTCATAATGTAAATTTTGTGGTCATGGTAGAGGGAAGACAAACTGTTCTGCATGTCCCGCCCAATCTGGAGGATCATAAAGGAACACTTAAGGAAGCCAATCACTAAGAATCAGGCCACGGATGAAAAATGGTAGGCGTATAACTTTAAGAGACAGGAGACTGCAGCATTGGGAAAACAAACAAAAACAGGTGGATAACATGTAAAGATTATTCAAGTAGATATTTAAAAAGAAGTCACAGGGGTGCTCTGCACACGCAGCACAGTCACATAATCAGCTGTAGCAGCGGTTCCATAGGAGCTCCATTTTCGGCACCATGCACTAAAGAGTCATTGCGACAAAGTCTCTTCTCGTCGTTTTTACGAGAGCGGACTGAACTGTCCGCCCGGGGTCGACGGCGAGCGGCGGCTTGTCCTGCTCTCTGCACAGCGGTCTACAGAGCGCGATGTTGCCTGGTTGCAGCCGCGCACGTAGCTGTACGATTCGCTTCGTCAGCAGCGGTTCGTACTCGTAACATGTACGAAAGAGTAAACACATGTAGCCATGCAACGTGGCGCACATGCCGCATCTCTTGACCCGTGGCATGGCACATTGCTGCTGATGATGATGATGATGATTGTTTATTGGCATCCTCTTCAAAGCGAGGGTGGTTAAAAATAGTCACCTAACATTCTTGAGTTACGCAGCTCCAGCTACATGCAGCATGTAACTGTTTTTTTTATGAGTGCCAGATGTCGGGACACCTGGTGGAATATAACGGAACTACAGTGAAAAGTTTGTCGCATCGACGCTACGTGGAGCACATGTCACATCGCATGCCAACTGGCACAATACTATGCTAATGATGATGATTTGAAGGTATTCCCTTTCAAACTGGATGGCAAGAAACAGTCATCAAGCCTGCTTGAATTAATCATGTATTTCATACGTGTTTGTTTTTTCATTAATGTCTACGCATCTGAATAATCTTTCTTCTTCCTCAATACTACCTACCTTGCACCGCTGCCCATGCAACTGCTACATGGCGTGTCACCTAGTGTAATAATATGCAACTGCAATGGAAAGGACGCACGTATAGAGGCTAGGCGGAGCGCATCTCTCATCGCAATGAAGTGGCACGATACGATGCTAATGATGATGATGATAATGATGATGGAAATGACCTAGTGGCATCACCTTTAAAACGCGTTGTTGAGATAGCCACCAAGCCAGCTTGATTTGACAAGTCGCACAATACGATGTTAAGGATGGTCATGATCATGATATATTGGCATCCTCTTTGAGACGCGGCTTCGGCATATTTTCCTAACCAGCTTGATTGAATCAGGTATACAATATATATCCTTTTTTGTACATTCTTGTATGCGCCTCCTTAAGCTGCTTTTCTTTCGTCAAACATTTTACACCTACCCGCCAAATGCTAAAATGCCAAATGTATCATGAGCAGCGAGTGTTCGAATGCTGCCCCATCATTGCACTGTCTTACGCAGTTTTGTTAACACGTGCCCTATTCAGTAAAGTCACAGGAATTCATATTGCAGACCAATTCGCCCATTAGGTCCCTAGTGTGGTTGTCACGTAACGGGAGAGCACCGAAACAACCTACGTATATCCAAGAGACCGACTATAGCTGGTTGTGGAGAGATTGAAGCCGAAAGTGACATGTAGTGACAACGAACTGTTTCAACTGCTTGGTTTATCATGTGCCCGCAGGGGGAATAAGCGATAGCGCCTTGAACAAGGCAGCCAACATGATATGCACACAACACATAGCAATAAATTACCAATAAAAAAATATTTTCCGCCGCTGCACCTCAGCGGCTTTGGAATTCCGCCTCAGCCCAAGTTTGCAATTGTTTCTCGTGCACGGTGGCTGTATTCTGATTGACGCAGAATGCGTCTTGCATAATGAGATGTGAGTTTAAGTTTACAGAACTCCCTCATGATCAAATATATCCTGAAGCGTTCCTTTATGGCGTCATCCGTGCACACTGCATCTGTTAGATTTAAAGCTAAACAACTACAGAAAAGTACTCAAACTCTCCAACTGCATAGGCTCATTTGTGGTCGTTACAGGCGAAAGGAAATCGTCCGTTTTCTTGGGGGTTGGAGAGCGGTGATGTGCCTGAATAATTTTTGTACTTTTCAGAGTATAACCATGCACCCTCCATTACAACGCACGAAAAATATTAATCCACGCGTTTAAGCCGTGTAAATAACTGCATAAATAACATTCAAATATCTCTGAGAGCAGTCCGTGTTTGCGGATGCATGACTCGTCGAAGTCGTATTTTCGCCATGTGGCTCTATTCTTTCTTTTTGTTGATGCTAATATTCTACAGCGCAGCTCCTCCTGATTCGTGTTCCGGCTCGTCGGTGCCACGTTCACTATTCGCTAAATACTAAATGCGAAATTGTGACTCGAAAAGGCGAGGATTACGGGCGACATTAAAACAAGGGTGAAGGGAGCTTCAACATGTCGGGGTGGGAAAAGAGTGGGTTTCTTTATGAGATAACAAAACTTTGATGGGCGGCGATCTTCGCCTTTATGTGGGGTTTCAGGGCAGTGCGACGTGCGCTGCCGTGAAGCTGCGCCTCAAGGCAACCTTCACACTGTTGCAAAACGGAATCTCGATGCCAATTTTGTATTGACGGGCACCTCGACTTTACCCTTATATTTCGCGCACTTTTCGCGCAGGTTATAAAGGATAAACAAGTTCTACAATAGATCCTTTCATAAATCTGCTGCCAGCTTTCCCGTTGGCAGTTTGCCCAAGTGATGGCGGCATATGAACTCCTTCAAACAGCGTCTATGAGCACACATTCCTCGACTAATGGCACGGAAAATATACACGCGGTTCCCTTGGTGGAACAATGAATCCGATACAAGCACTAGCATGCGGCCCTGGTACTCCATATCCACGTAAAAAATTACTGGCGCCCCCATTTCTCAAGGAATACTAAAGGCAAATATTAAGTCATACTAAGGTAATGGATTAGTGCTCGAGAAATTATAACGCGTCACTATTTATCGCAAACAAAACCTTAGTAATAAAAAATTGGGGTAAATGCAGAACACGATTAGAGATGCCCCCTGCGCATTCAAGTACTAACCCGATGACGAAGGCACTCTTCATTGTAGTAGTGTCACTAGCACTCAGGCACTCGAAATAAAAGTATCGTTGCATTGCATTATAACACAAAATACTATTTGCCCAGTTCCACTTGATTTGTAGATAAGAAAACTCAATGACTTCTACTTGACAACGACACGGGTGGTTGAAAGGTTTCGTATTATACACTCTGCACCGCACGCACTTGCACGTTTCAGTAGTTTCGGTATAGCGGAGGGCTGCGCCCGCTTTTCTGACCTGCGAAACCCACACAATGTGCCAGCAGGAGAGAATGCAACGTCCATCTGATGTCGCCGGTTCCCCGTAAAGTCCAGGCCGCTTCACCAAGAGCAGCTGCAGATGAGAATCGAACGCTCTGCCTTGCCTCGGTTTCCCTGCATCCGTGCGTTTGCGTTTTGCAATGAACACCATAGCTCCTTCAGATGGGCACCGTTTCACTCAACGGTAGCAGTACCGGGTGGTGATGGCGTATGCGACGTCATTACACCCTGCTTCGAAGCGGGCGATCGAAGCACGAGAAAGGTACGCTGACCCTTCAGAGGCAATTTTCTAGTGAACTAAGAACTTTCATGGTGCGAACTTAGCGCTGCGAGGTTTCCGGAATGGTATTATAACAACGCACGTCGACTTTATACTTTCGTTTATCATCCCTTTAAGCGAATGTGCTGTGCAAAACTGCCCACTTGCAAATTCGGAAAGGGTTTCTAGTGGCTGCACCTTGGTCAACACAGCGCCATCGACACAGAAGCAGAGACGCGCAGGCGCACGCTGCATGCGCTCGTGCTGGGGTTCGCCGGCGCTCAGGGGACCTGCTGACGTAGTGATAATAATGTAGTTTTGGTTTTGGCCTCACATCTCTTCTATATGCTCCGCTCCGTCTAAGGTCCCACTGTGTGGTGACCCGAAAGTTTCCTTTACGCTGTTGTGGGGTGATGTCGACCGAGTAGGAAACACAGCCTGATAAGGGCCAAACCACTATCGAACCCACGGAAGTTGCCTCTATCACAGTTCGACTGCAAGCGTTTGGGGGCCAGAGCCCGTCAACCTGGTTCTCCCAGGTCGAAGCCTACTTTTCCGTGGGGTATTTACGCCCAGCTGCGCAAGTACCACTTCGTCGTCTCCGTACTGTGCCCAGATGTCATAGCCGAGGTTAATGACATCATGTCTGTGCCACTTTCAACTACGCTATATGAAGATCTCAAAACGGCGCTGATACAGCACGTGACGTCGTCCTCACGCAGTCGTCTACAATGGTTGTTCTCCATCGAAGATGGTCGGCCTTCGCAATTAATCGACACTTGCGTTCATTGCTGGGACCGACCAAGGCTACCACAGATGACGGACTTCTGTGCGAGCTATACATCAGTGCCTTTTGAAGAACGTACAGATGGTCCTTGATCCTGACGGGAACGTCAGCCTGGACGACCTTGTTTATTTGGCCGACAATGTGATTGAAGTCATTGCATCATCACTATCGGCTCCCATTTCCGTTCCAGACACAATTCCTTTGAGTATCCAGTCATGTTCGAGCTCCTCCGCCATTCCTTTGTGGCTTGACAGCCTCTGAGATCGCCTAGAGCGCATCGTCTCTGTCGGAAAACATCACCGGTCTTCGCCTTCTCACAATCGTCACATTTCACGTCGCACACTTGCCTCCCGTAAACGCTCCCCTACTTATTAAAAGTGTGCTGGTACCATATTCGTTTCGCAAAGGACGCGCCCCGCGGCCGGTGCCACTGCTCGTGGCAGGCAAAATGTACCGCCGACCTCTAGAGGCGATGAGTGGTCAAGCCTCAGTGTCCAAGTCGCCTGTTCTGCGTACGGGATCTTGCCACAGGTCAGCACTTCTAGGTCTACACGGGTGCTGAAGTTACTATCGTCCTCGCACAGCACACAGATCGTAAACAGCCGCCAACTTCCCACCTTCAGGCGGTAAACGGTGCAAGAATTTCTACGTACACCGAGCGACCGTTGACCCTTAACTTGCGCTAACGCCGTGCTTTCCGATAAGCATTTCTTGTTGCCGACTTCCGCTGTGAAATCATCGGAAATGACTTCTTAAGAAGTTGTGGCATTGTGGTCGATGCCATGGATAAACCGGTGGTCCCCATTATAACAAGCGGTAGCCCCGTACATTCACGTTCACGTCGCTGGGTGCCTGAAAAACTAAAATCGCACGAGTAGAGTTCGATAGCACGCCCAAGGTCGGTGTCGTAGGACCTTCTTCCACTGACTGGGCGTCATCCCTACGCATGGTTCCTAACAAAACTGAGTAGTGACGACCGCGCGGCAAATACCATGCACTAAAAAGAATAATAGTTCCCTACAGGTATCTTCTTCGAAACATCTAGCCCTTAACATTTGCCCTTCAGTGCGCGATGATATTTCGTAAGATTTTCCTAGTTGTGCCTACCATCTACCCGTAGCGGGAGACGATATACCGAAGACTGCCTTCACAATCCCTTTTGGCCTTTTTAAAATTTGTGCGGATGCCTTTTCGCCTGCGCAACGCGACCAATGTTTTCAGAGATTTATGGACTCGGTTTCTTAAGGGCTCCCTTTCGTATTTCCATGCGTGGATGACCTGCTCGTTGCAAATTCCTCCCCTAACGAGCACATGGGGCATCTTGAGAATACAGTTGTAGCGCCTTGCAAGCCGTGTGGTCCAGAGTCAACCTGGCGTGATCTTGCAAGTCAAGAGTCAACCCGGCAAATATCAACATGATTAACTCGCCACTTGTGTTTCTAATTATTCCTAGCGTGCAATCATCTTGATGATGATGATGTGTAGTGTTTTATGGCGCAAGGGCCAGGTATGGCCAAAGAGCGCCATGACAAATGGTAGTGTTAACGATGTATTATGGAAGATGTGACTTGGCTGTAAAGTGGCCTAAAAATAGTCGCTGTATAGTGCGTAAAATCTACGTGCTATAAAATTATGGCGATGATTAATGACGAAGACTGTGAAGATTAAAATCCATCGTAAAAGAATGATGCATTGTTTAAAATATGCGAGACGTTAAATTGCTTACAGCACTACAGCCTCGCCAGAGCCCTTGAACCACAAGGGCCTAGAGGCATGTGCTTATTCAAAATAATTATCGCAGCGACATCGTCAGAAGAGGGGAAGCGCTACGAACGTGTGGGGCTAATAACATGCAACACAACATCTTTCAAAAAACCTAAGACGGCGTTGGTGTCAAAGAGTGCTTCTGGACCAAGTAACATAACAGGATGAAGGGGGATGTGGTGCCTGTATGCTAAGAGAAAATGTTTTTTTCTTTCGGGTTCGGCTTCCCGACACTCAAGTAGGACGTGGAGGACGGTCAGCCTCTCCCCGCATCTACCACAGGTTGGAGGCTCGTTTCCCGTGAGTAAAAAGTTATGTGTGCCAAAAGTGTGTCCTATTCTTAGGCGGCAGAATAGCACATCTGTCCGGCGGCATTTTATTACATGAGGCCAGAAACCTAATTGTGGCTTTATTACATGCAGTTTATTATTTATTTCTTCGTCCCACATGCGTTGCCAGTGGCTTCGTAGTTTCCTTCTTAAGAAAGGCTTCAGGTCTGTGACAGGGACCGAAGCAGTAGGATTAACTGCATGCAATGAGATTGATGTGGCCATCTGGTCGGCTAGAACATTTCCCTCGATGCCCCTATGTCCAGGCACCCAGCATATGATCACATGTTGGTTAGATATATATGCTTTGCACAGTGTGGAGTAGAGCTCATTAAATACTGGATTTTTGTGATTACAGAAAGACATCAAGGCCTTCACAACACTGAGGGAGTCCATACATATAATTGATTTCTGGAGTTGTGATTTATTTATATGCTTTACGGCCGACAGCAGTGGGTAGGCCTCAGCCGTAAAGATACTAGTTTCCGGGTGCAGTACGTCGGATTCCGAGAAGGATGGACCGACGGCTGCATAGGATACCCCGTCGTGTGACTTTGATGCGTCTGTGTAGAACTCCGTGCAGGAGTATTTGTGCTGGAGTTCCCGGAAATGCATCTTGATTTCAGTCTCTGGGGCATGCTTTGTGACTTCCACGAACGATATATCACATTGTATGAGCTGCCACTCCCAAGGAGGTAGCAGCTTGGCTGGATGCATTAGGCGAAGCTCGAGGAGTGGAACGTGCATTTCTTCGCTAAGCTCCCTCACACGCAGCGAGAAAGGCTGTCTTACGGACGGACGATTGCGAAATAGTGTAGTACATGTCATGTCATTAATGGTACTAAAACAGGGATGTTGGGGGTTTGAGTGGACTTTCAGAAAATATGTATGGCTGATGTATGTTCTCTGCAGATGAAGTGACCACTCATTTGATTCTACATATAAACTTTGTATGGGACTCGTTCTGAAAGCGCCAGTGGCCAGTCGGATTCCTAGATGGTGGACTGGGTCTAGCATCCTTAGTGCGCTCGGGGCGGCAGAGTGGTAAATCACGGCGCCATAGTCTAGTCGTGATCGAATGAGGCTTTTATAGAGATTCATTAAGCACTTCCTGTCACTACCCCACGTAGTCTGGGATAGAAGTTTGATTATGTTCATTGTTTTTAGACACTTTTGTTTGAGATATTTAATCTGGGGGACGAAGGTGAGTCTGTAGTCAAGTATGACACCTAGAAATTTGTGTTCTTTGTTTACAGGTATCTGTTGTCCACGCAGTTCTAAGCAAGGATCTGGGATAAGTTCTCTCTTTCTTGTAAAAAGAACACAAGAGCTTTTGTTAGGATTGATCTTAAACCCATTCTTGTCTGCCCACATTGAGACTTTGTTCAGGCCATGCTGTACCTGTCTCTCGCAGACTGCGAGGTTACAAGATTTGAAAGCTATTTGAATGTCGTCCACGTAGACAGAGTAAAAGATGGCGGGTGGTAGTGAAGCACGAAGCGTGTTCATCTTCACGATAAATAGTGTGCAGCTGAGCACGCCTCCTTGGGGTACACCCGTTTCTTGGGTAAAAGGACGTGAGAGTGCATTGCCGACTTTTACCCGGAAGGTACGATTTGACAGGTAGCTTTTTATTATATTCCACATATTACCGTGGATGCCCGTTTCTGACAGGTCTCTTAAGATTCCGTAACGCCACGTTGTGTCATACGCCTTTTCCATATCGAGAAATATCGATAGGAAGAACTGTTTATGTATAAATGCGTCCCGGATATTCCCTTCAACACGCACGAGATGATCGGTTGTGGAGCGCCCTTCTCGGAAGCCGCACTGATAAGGATCAAGCATTTTGCTCTGTTCAAGGAAATGAATGAGTCGCCGATTTATCATTTTTTCGAACACCTTACAAATGCAACTTGTGAGGGCTATCGGGCGGTAACTTGCCACTGAGGAAGGGTCTTTGCCTTGTTTCAAAACAGGGACTACAATGGCTTCCTTCCACGCGGTTGGAAGGTACCCTGCATCCCAGATGGTGTTGAAAAGTGTGAGTAGTGTAAGTTGCGTGTCATTGTGTAAGTTTTTGAGCATTTCATACATGATTCTATCAGATCCTGGTGCGGAACTCTTGCATGCGCTCAAGGCAGCTTTCAACTCGGCAGCACTAAAAGGGCAATTGTACGGTTCATTCTGTCGGCATTTATTGATGAGTGGCTTGCATTCTTCTATTTGTTTATATTTTAGGAAGGATTGCGAATAATGATTTGAGCTTGATACACTCTCAAAATGCTCCCCAAGTGAGTTGGCCTGGTCTTGCAGTGTATCGCCCTGTGTGTTTACCAGGGGGACTGAGTATGTTTGCCTACCTCTAATCCTATTAACTCTGTTCCAGGCTTTGGCCTCATCCCTAAACGATTTAATACTCGATAGATACTTTTGCCAGCTTTCTCTTCTGGCCTGTCGGCGGGTTCTCCTACCTTGGGATTTTACTTTTTTAAAGTTGACAAGATTTTCTGCCGTGGGCGAAGCACATAGCATCTCGCACGCTTTGTTCTGATTCCTACGTGCGATTCTTCATTCATTGTTCCACCACGGGACATGCCGTTTGCATGCCGAGCCGCTTAATTCACGTATGCATTTAGATGCGGCATCTATTATAAAGGCTGTGAAGTACTCCACAGCAGCATCGATTTCTAAAGAAGACATGTCGTCCCATGATATAGTAGTTAAGTTTCGGAACCTCTCCCAGTCTGCTGTGTCAATATTCCACCTAGGAGCGTGTGGTGGATATTCATTTTCATTGGGTGATCTTAGCAGTATAGGAAAGTGTCGCTGCCGTTAGGGTTGTCGGCAACTTCCCATTCAAGTTCAGGCAGTACAGACGGGGAGACTATGCTAAGATCTATGGAAGAATAGGTTCTGTTTGCTAGAGAGTAATATGTGTGTTGCTTCTTATTCAACAGACACGCACCAGAAGAAAAAAGGAATTGTTCGACAAGACGTCCTCGCGCATCTATATGAGGGTCGCCCCACAGGTAGTTATGCGCATTGAAATCGCCAAGAACAACATAGGGTTCTGGCAATTCATCTATAAAGGACTGAAATTCATGTTTGCTTAGTTTATAATGTGGGGGAATATAAAGCGAGGAAATAGTGATAAGTTTCTTCAGCAGAATAGCCCGAACCGCCACTGCCTCAAGGGCCGTTTGTAGCTGTACACGTTGACAGGCTATGCTTTTTTTAATTATAATTGCAACACCACCCGATGATGCGACAGCATCATCGAGATCTTTGCGAAATGTGACATACTGTTGAAGAAAGTTTGTGTATTTTGATTTCAAGTGTGTTTCCTGTAAACACAGCACTTTTGGATTGTGTTTATGGATGAGTTCTTGAACATCATCAAGATTCCTAAGTAGACCTCTGACATTCCATTGAATGATTTGTGTATCCATATTTTAAATTAAATTAGTGCTGTGTTTACGGAAAGGGAAGGGATGTCTTAGATTACAGAACCCTTTCGAGGCCCTGTAATAGGGGTTTTGCTCTTTCTGAAGCGTTCGAGCGAACCTCGGCGCTCCTTAGGCGTTTGGTGCGCCTTGAGGACAGGTGTAGTGCCCATTGCCTCCTGTGAGACGCCGGACAAGCGCTCTTGCGAGCGAGATGTTTTCTGCGAGGGTCCTGCCCCGGAAGGCAAAACCCCTGCGCCCCCCAGCCCGGAGGTCGATGGGGCTCCCTGAGGGATTTGGCTGCGCCGGCCGTTGCCAGCGCTGGAGGGGGCCTCGGAGGTTGGGGCAGCCTCGGCTGCGCCCACCTTCGGGTTCGATGGCCCCGTCTGCTGGGTTGGCGGAGCAGCGCTAGCTGCAACCGCCGCGGGGGCAGATGGCGTAACTGCCGACTCACTGTTTGTGGGTCGGACAGCCGCCGGAGGCCGTTGTGACGCTGCCCCCTGACGCGCCACTTCGGCAAAGGTTTTCTTTGGCAGGTATGCTACCCGCCTTCGTGCCTCTTTGAACGATATATTCTCTTTCACTTTGATCGTTACTATTTCTTTTTCCTTCTTCCAGGAGGGGCACGACCGCGAGTACGCGGCGTGCTCCCCATCACAGTTTACACAGTGGGGAGCGTTCTCACACGTTTCAGTGGTGTGTTCTTGGGCACTACATTTAGCACAAGTTTGGCGGCCTCGGCAACTCTGCGAACTGTGGTCGAAGCGCTGGCACTTGAAACAGCGGAGTGGGTTGGGCACGTACGGCCTAACGCGGAGCTTGATGTACCCGGCCTCGATTGACTCGGGCAGGACACTTGAACCAAAGGTGATTATTAAGTGCTTCGTCTGAATCTCTTTACCATCTCGCCTTATCTTTATTCTTCTAACATTGATAACATTTTGCTCACTGAAGCCCTCCAGGAGCTCCGCCTGAGTCAGCTCAAGCAGATCATCATCGGAAACAACACCGCGGGTGGTGTTCATTGTACGGTGTGGCGTTACTGTTATGTGGGTCTCCCCGAATGACACTAGTTTCTGTAGTTGCTCATATTGCTTCTGGTCGCGGAGCTCCAATAGGAGGTCAGCGCTTGCCATCCTGGACACCTTGTAACCTGGTCCAAAAACATCAGTCAAGGACTTTGAGACAAGGAATGGTGATATGTTTCGCACTGCTTTGTTTGGCTTTTCAGAGTGAATGACGTGGAACCGGGGAAAATTCTGGATTTGGTGTCCGAAATACTGAAAAACATCTTCGGTGCGCCCTCGTTTCGGAGGGCGATCAGGAAGTTTGGGGAAGGGAGTTTCCATGAGAATATATAAGATTCGGCAACAGCGCCGACCGCCAACCACGGAGCCCAACGAGGGGACGCGGCAGAGCTTGTGTACAAGCCTGCACGACGCCAGCCGTACGCCATCACTATAACCCAATATGGTGTACCCAAGGTAGGATATCCACACAAGGTTAACCCTTGCCGCCGTGGAGAAAGGAAGCAAATGGAAGAGAGAAGAAGACAGGAAAGATGTAAAGTGAGAGATAAAGACGAAGGTTTGAGAAGAGAGAGACAGGAAAAGGCGACTACCGATTTCCCCCGGGTGGGTCAGTCCGGGGGTGCCGTCTACGTGAAGCAGAGGCCAAAGAGGCGTGTTGCCTCCGCCGGGGGGCCTTAAAGATCCGAACACCCGGCATCGGCTCAGCCCCCAGGATCCCCCTTTCCCCGGACACGGCTAAGCCGCGCACGGCTACACGCGGGAGGGTCCAACCCTCGTGTGCTCGGGTCCGTGGTGTCGCAACACACCAAACGCCTGCTTGCGCAGACGCCCCTGCGGGGGTGCAATCATCTTCGATTGATAACCCATGCCTTCTATATCTTTCATCACGCTTGAAATATATGATCGAGATTGCCAAGTCCACAGCGAAGAATGTCTATTTCGCGTAATAGTGACGCTTACGGTAAAGGTTTAAGCGTGAAGCTTAGACGGTCGCCATTCCCTTAGAGACCACGTGACTCACGTTCATCTCTGATGTTTTGTACAGTGGTATCAGCAGTCAAGTGCACACGCTTTACTGCGCTAGAATGTTGTATTCTGTATTGGCGTAGACATCTATTAAGCTGTAAGGCTTAAGTGGCTCGTTAAAATCGCTCATACCCGAAAAAATGTGTCGTCTGGTCAAGTGATAAAAAGATATCACAGGCAGCAGTGGCTTATAGCCCCTTAAGAAGTCAAAGAACTGCCTACAATCATCGAAATCACCCATACAGCACACAAAACAACGTTTCTTTGCAGAACAAAACAAGCTCGAAAGAAGCGTCCCAACCATCAATAATGCATTGCATACCACCCTCAAAAATACGCTGCAGCTGAGGATAACCGCCAAGCGACAAACGAAGCGCGACGTGACAAGCGGCGGCAGCGAGGTATTCGACCTCGAGTGCTGCTTTCCCCTGCTGAGAGGATGCAACGTATAAGTTGCAGAGAAACGTCGTTGGAACGAGTCTGAGCCCGCAGTACGTGCGCGCGAAGTTGCAGCGAAGCATCGAAAAAGATCCGAAGGAGCCGAACCCAGAAAGCAGCAACGCGACGATGCGAGACGGCGACGTAGAGATGAGGCCGAAACTCGCAGACAACGGCTTCCCACACATGTATTAAAACTTCGGCTCCTTATGTCTTGCAAGAAGTCTGACCCTTCCAATCGTGTAACCTAATGCATTACAAAGTGTGTAGCAGGCTTTCGCCTTCACTTGTTACAGGAGTGTAACAGGCTGCCGAATCTTTTGTTGTTTATATGCTTGAAAGATGGAAAATTACTGGAGACAGAAACATGAAAGGGGGCAATTCGTTTCCACTGGAATTGTAGCAGGAAGCTAGTAAAGAAACCCATACGGCTGTCTTGCTGAGAAACCCGTACGGGTTTTCATTGTAGCTTCGTGATAGAATTCGGGTGGATGCCAATTTTTTTTCCATTTCAAGACTATTCTTTCACCTTGAGGGCTTCCGTAGAACTGGTTACCGATCGACTTAACCAGGCGAGTCCAAATTATGATCTTATTTGAAGCCGTTTTTTGTATATCTCCAGGAGCCCACAGACTACGTACCTTTCACTGCGTATAGCCACATACCGTATGGCAGTCAATCAACTTGAGACGCATTGAAAGCTTGCATATCTACTTATGCGGAGATGACCATCAATATTGTTGCAGGAAGAAAGCAGGCCCACGAGTGTAAAATAATCTACATTTACAACTGAGGTTAATGGCGTTCAGGCAACTGGCAGACTTCGTCTTCCTCTAGTTCAATCCAACTTCTTCCTTCACTTCACCGTAACATCACCCTCCCGGCGGAGTATCTCCGTCCCGGTGCACGTTATAGAGCCTCACTTAATGGGGGCACATAGGGCTTCAGCCTGGCGACGTGAACAACATCGCTGGTGAGGTTGGGAGGCACTGAAGGCTGACCGACTGTGGCGATCTCGTATGTCATGTCGGAGAGTTGGCGCGAAATCTGGTACGGACCAGAATAACGGGAAAGTAGTTTTTCCGACACATCGACGTGACGTGAAGGCGTCCATAGAAGGACAAGGAAACCATGTGAAAAATGGGAGTCTCGGGGCCGAAGGTCGTAGCGTCGCTTTTGAGAAGCTTGCGAGACTGTGAGGCGATGACGGCCGACTTCTCGGGCCGGTGCGGCTAAGTCAATAGCATCGTGCCAGTGCTGGGTGATTGTACCAGTGATTGTACCAATAACCAGTGCTGTGTGATTGTACTGCGGAAGGTATCAACATGTCAAAGAACAAGGTGGGGTCGCAGCCATGCAACATGTAAAAACGTGAAAATCCGGCAGTGTCGTGACGGGACGAGTTGTATGCGAAAATGATGTATGGTAAAGCGACGTCCCAGTCGCGGTGATCGTCGGAAACGTACATGGCCAGCATTTCAGTTAGCGTGCGGTTGAGTCGCTCGGTGAGGCCGTTCGTTTGGGGCGGTAAGCGGTAGCAATCTGGTGTTCTGTAGAACAGGAGCGGAGCAGATCATCGATAACCTTCGATAGAAAGTAGCGCCCGCGATCCGTCAGCAACTGGTGAGGGGTGCCGTGGTGCAGGATGACGTCATATAATAAGAAATCGGCGACATCTGTAGCGCAGCTGGTTGGTAGCGCTCTTGCGATGGCATATCTCGTGGCATAATCGGTTGCCACAGCAATCCATTTGTTCCTTTGATGGAAATTGGAAAGGGGCTAAGGAGGTCTAGGCCCACACGGAAGAAGGGCTCTGTAGGGATATCAATTGGTTGCAGCAAACCAGCGGGAGACATAGCAGGAATTTGCAGACATCCCAGCTCGTTAGGTCAGCTTCGTATTGGTATCAGTATTCGTAGATAAAATATCACGTTTGCTAGCCTCATTGTTCGATCCCACCTCTTGTTGTTGCACACTCGCTCGTACATCGTAAGCCAGTCCTCGACGTCGGCATTGTCCGTGCCACAAAATATCCCTGGGTCCCGTGGACGAGTGAGGATGACCGTTGGCACGGGCTGCTGAGGCGTTGTCGCTTGTGTCGGTTGATTTGCCATTGTGGCGGCCGGTAGATGAAGTCCGCTGCGAAGTTCCGTGATTGTACACCGCACCTTCCACCAAAATATTGCAGGAAGAAAGCAGGCCCACGAGTGTAAAATAATGTATATTTACAACTGAGGTTAATGGCGTTCAGGCAACTGGTAGAATTCGTCTTCCTCTAGTACAATCAAACTTCTTCCTTCACTTCACCGTAACAATATTTCTGGTCGCGTTTTATTTTCTGCCCCCTATGTGCGCGCTTGCTTCTACTCCAAGGAAGAATTAAGATAAAAATTAGGTCCATACTCAGCTCGTGATCGGAAGTGTTGTGTTCATTGTCTTGCAGTTGTTTGAAATCTTTGTATAGTGAGGGGAAGCAAGCTTTTTCACTTCCCAGTTTTTAACATTTGTCAAATAAGGATAACTCTCATATACATCCAAGAATACACTTGCACAACATTGGTGCCCTCAGTAGAGATACTTCTCATACTGACGCAAATAATAAACAACATATACATACGTGGAGCTTGTGTGCGTATGAAAAATATTTTTTTGTTGACAGGCATTCTACTGGAGAACATCAGAATTTGTACAGTAATCGGCGATATGATCAATGAACAGATTTCTAGCAATTTTATCTAGTGGGTTATTCCAGGAGGCATTTTGATAAGCGCAGAAATCGTCATCTGGTATTTAAAGCTCGCCTTCTTGCTAGAAGGTGCGTTGTAGCAATTTTGAACTGTACGCACTGGAAATTCGCTGCGGAAGCCTTCCCTAACCCCGCTCATCTCTGGAGGACATGTCAAGACATCTATACATAAGATAAGTGCAAACTATGCGGCACGGTTCACGCACCTCTTGGACACATTCTCCTGGAGTGTGAAGCTAGGGGCAGTGAAAGTGCAGTCTCCCATGATGAAGCTGTGGCGCCGGAGATGGCTTGCGACGCAGCTCAAACCTCCATGATAAACTATGGGCCATCCAGAAAGCCCGTCAGCTGGCGAGGAGACAGATCCCATGTGCTCGCGGGGGGGGGGGGGGGGGGGGCTGCGCGGCCTAGGCCCACGACCCCACCATTTTCCGTATATTCAATAAAGTTGTTACCACCACCACCACTACGCCATCGTCATAGCACTTAACGTGTTTTCGCACCGCAGTGAATGCAATGTTACGAGGAAAAAAATAAACATTTGTAGCACCATTAGTTAGGCTGCTGCAGGGCGGAAAGGTACACAAGAACGTACAATGAATACAACGGTCACCTCGGTGCCTTTTTTATGTTGTTGTGACACTGTACTGAGTCTAAAGCCCCCAAAAATGTTTTCTAGTACAGCAGTGCACTACTCGCGGAATCGCTTTATTAGCATTGCCCCATGACTAAATAAACCTATACTTGACGGCTTGTGCTTGAAATTTCTGTGGAAATAGAAATGTTTCGCAGAAACAAGTTCTCGCTCCTGTTGAACAAACTCTGTGCCCTCTGTTTTCCGGAAAGATTTTCCACTTGTTTAGCGATTGTAAGCAAGTAGTACATGCAATTGCAGGCTCGTAATACAGGAAGTCGTATTTCGCCATCGCCTACTGAGCACAACATAAAGGTTTTCTTATCTGGTACATTGAGGCTTCTCGACAACCTCTTTGATTTGTCTGACCACTGGTATAAAGCAGCTAAGGCTCAGGAGAGTCCGGTTAACCTACTAGAAAGGGTCGCGCGCACACAGGACACAGCCGAGAACACTTCAGCGATGTCGATGTGGTTGGAGTGCTTGATGCGGTACCTATCGAAATGTGCCGCGTGAGAGGTGCTGATTGATTTTAAAAGCCAGAGGAATGCTCAATTTTCGTAGCACACGTTACCGAGAATGCTATTGCATAAAGAAAAAAATTATATACCGTTAACGCCACTAAAAGAAAAGAAAATATTTGGGGCTCGCTCTCCCGGTGCTGATGCAGTTTCTCACGCAGTACTTGTCACTTGTGTTATCAGTGTCCTCTGATAGCTTTTTAGAGAAGCAGTAAAGGTCCCTGATGTTACGTATACAATCGTTGCCAAAGCTGATGGTCATTGACCATATTTAGGCACAGCGTTCAATGTTATTTTGGTACTGGCTCATAGGCACTGCGCCATTCGAATATTCTACGCTGGCGAACATGTCATTGGCTATGATGGAAAACACTTTGCACTGGCTTTGAATGGAAGGCAACGAAAACAAACTTCACAAATACCAATTTATATGTAAATCATTATTCTGATTTACATTCTGTGCAGGCGAACATCGCTCGTTTGATTACTTCACACGCATTATTATCCCTCAAATTTATACGTCTAGAATATCTCCGTTAAGTGAGCTTTGAACTGGTCGCTGCATTAAAGTTGTTTTAGCCACTCAACCATACCACTCTACGTCAAGCGTCCATTGCTCAAGAAACTGAGCGTTCGTGCGATTTCGTTATTCCGATTCCGCTCGTACAGAAACAGGAGATTTTATACGAGCGTTCTTTATCCAAAAAACTCGGGTACAAATTCTCTTGAACGAGAGGTTGAGGTATCGTAGATTAGAAATGTTCGCAAGTACGAAAGATGCGCAAGTTTATCTTTTTCTGTATATTGCTCAACAAAAGTACATAAAGAGTCAGAGACAGAAAGAACGGGAGAGGAATATAGCAGATTTGCTCGTCAGGGCAACTATTACTATCCACTAATATCAAAGAAGCACGTCCAGGTCACCTCGTTCCGATTTCTCCCAAATCGCCTGCGCATACACCACCGGCCCATTGGTCAAGCCCGGCAATCATCTCTTCCTCGCTTATATGGTTGATCGAAATGGTGGCGAACAGTGATTCTCTGTGGTGAGGAATTCTTCGCATAGTTTCCCAATATCCGAACAACCTGGGACGCAAGTAAAAAAGAAAGCACATAGTCTTTGTTTTTATTGAAGAAAATAGCGTTAACTAATTATGAATGGAGGCGTCACTACGTTTGATCCTTATACATTGGCGTACAGTCTAGGAGTAGGAGGCAGCCGACAGAAATAGAGAAGTCAAAGATGTAAAGCACTGAAGCGTATGGTTAGCTGCCCTACGCTCGGGGACAAGACTGGGGCAATAGAAAGATGGGAGAAAGCGGAAAAAGGTGGCAGTTTTTTATCCATGGCAGCAACAGGTTTAAGACCTTCACACAGGTCAGTGCACCTAAAGAAATTGGCTGCAGCTTAGCTCAGCTAACCCTAGATGTGCAAAGTCAAAGCTTGGTTTAGCCTGGTTAAGCCTTGGTTTCACTTGGTTAACCCTATATTTAGCTCTGATTATTATACTTAGGTATACAATCATCGTTAGGACAGGCATGATGGCTATGCCTACGTTGGTGGCTATACATGGCTGCGATTACGCTGAGGTAGACACTCATCGTGCGAAGGTGCGTCGGTGCGGTTGCCTGTTGTGCCGCAGGGAAAGCGCAAGTGCTAGGCATGCGAAAAGACACCGCGCACCTGCACAGCGCCAAAGCACAAAAGGACAGGGTGGGAACGCGGTCGCTACATTGGTCTCAACATAGCGACACCTGTTGTATTGCGGACCCCCTCCAGTGAAGGAGTTCGCCGGGCGACATCCGCCCAGAGGTCAGACGCCGCTTGGCGAAGAGAGCGGAAAGCCTCCCGCTCCGGCGCAACGCTCACAGCAGACGGCCCGGCCTCGCTGTCATCCATGGCCAAGCTCCCACTGACTAGGCAAGCGCGGCGCACCTCTCAGCCAGGCGCACGCAGAGTCACGTCGGCGACGCAGCTACAGAGAGCGCATGCGCCAAGTCGGCGGCAGCGGCGTAGCTCGGCGCGACGAGTCACGTGATGCGTTGCCAAGGCTGCGGCCCATTTATGGTCAAATAAAGGGCAAAGTACTGGCGACGGCGAAACTCGCCTAGATTGGTGAAGCTTTTGCTTTAAAACACTAAAGCGCCGGCACATTCTCGTGGGTCGGCGAGCGATAGGGGTGTTGTTCGACTAGCGCCTGCAAGGATACCGCCCTTCGCCCAGGCTTCGGAATGCGCTGGAGGCGTAGAACACAAGGAAACTACACCGGCAGCCAGAAAGCAAAACGCACTCTTAAAGGGAAGCTTCTTTTCGCGGTTCTGACGAGTTTAGGACCGTGTTTGGTTGCGGTGGTGGTTGCACACTGGATTTGTCGTTAAACATCGCGCTCCGTATCGTCTATTCTTTCTTCATTACCATGTAATTGCGTTACGGACATCTTTTTGGAGAGTAGGATATAGGTGCGCGGAAGATAGGAGGAAGAAGGGTGGAGAGGCTGTAAGCGCACCCATTGGCTGGCGCAAGCAGCCACGTCATAAGTGAGGGATTTGAGACTAGGAGTGGTTGGTAGAACAAATGCCGTCATCAGATAGCGGCATTGAAGTGTAGAGGTCACGCACAACGGGACTGGTATGATGAACCAGCGCTCAGTCGGTAGCGGCGGCTGACTTTACACGAAAGCTACACTTAGTGCATGGGAACTGCTTATTTTTGTAACGCAGGTTATAGGTGCCTGTTCCTGCGGGGAGCGTCGGCGTTCACTGTAACGGAGCGAACGAACAGAGCGAAGGATCAAATAGCAAAACTGAAGCGCAGGGTGAGATGAAGGACAGCGAAGAAATCGCGAGAAGGAAAGTGGAGGAGGGTGGTGCTAAGGAACCATGAGGCGGAGTTGGAGAAGGAAGTTATGCGAAAAAGCATAAGAAAATAAGCGTAGTGCCGGGCAAGACGGGCTCTGTGGAGACCATGGCTACGAGGTGGCACCAGAGCAGCGGCTGTCGTCTCTTCACCGATGACGCCACCGGTACTGTATTTAAAAGCAAAACGCTGCATGAGCGGAGGTCAGTCTGCGGTGGCTGCTCTAAATTAGGCCCACGCGTCACGCACGCGCTGCTTGGCGGGATCTAGTGATTTGCGAGGCAGTCGCGGCAAACTTCGCTCCGTTTGCAACGTGGTTTACTAAAATGATTCTCACCGCCAACCAATACATCGCAAAATGAAAGCCCATAAAGCTGCGGTCAAATTGCACATTAGGAAGCATCGCAAACGCAGGCGAATTTTATTGCCTTATTCGGTCATTAGCTAGTCCGTAATACAGTTCCCAGTGTGCTTACTGTTTCTCTTCAGTGCTTAATGTCAAAAGCAGGTGTGTTTGTATGACGTAGTGGTAGCGTTTGTTTTGCAAACCACATCGAGAAGTGCTTTCACCTGAAACGTTATTTTCTTTCATTCGGGATGTAAGGTTCTCAGCGGCGACGGGAGTGCCAGTGCCACAGGGCGGTGCTGTTAGATGCGGGACTCGGGGAATGGGAGAGGAGGGCTAGTGATCCACATGTGCCCCCCACTGCAAGCCCTCTCTCTTCTACACACACACACAACATCCCATTGGTGAAGGCCTGGCCCATTTTCAACATAGTAATATTGTTCTGATATTCGGAATAATAAAAACGTTGTGTAGGTGAAATGAACCCCTACTCCTGCCCGGCACTCAGGCTGCACTTCCGTAGCCCTGGCAACGGTGAACTAACTACATGCACTTAAATTTGATGTCTGAATTCACACACAGCTCTTGCTATGCGTTTTGCCGCTCAATCCAATGGTTCTTTTCTCGTAGCTGTCGGCCGTATACTTTTGAAGCTGGAATGTGAAACCACTCGCGCGCCACGATTTCAGTTTAAGTTAACGGAATTGAAGGGGGTCCAATTGATGACGGAGCCCTCCGTAACAGCATCGTATGTAGCTCACTCTGCAACTGTGCAGCGTAATATCCTTCCGTCGAAGGCGATTCTTTTGAATCCTTTTGGATACAGCTGGCTTTTTGTGGTGTCCTATTACCCCGAGCCCACACAATTTATTGAAACCAACAAGAAATGCTACAATTCTCCAAATGGGAACACTCATTTGGCGCCATGCTTTATAAGCAAACCATATGTTCTCCTTTCTTATGAGGAAGGGGGAGGGGAAAGGGTGAGGGATGTGGAGGCCAATTTTACTTCAAGAACGCAAAATATACAGAGTGGACAGTCAACAGAACAAGAAAAAAAGTGTAAGTAGCTCACAGAGGAGTCGCATAGTGTGCTCAAGTTCCTCTCTTTATATGTGCAACACTCTGTCGACACCTTGCTTGCCCTGCGCAGAGGAAAACTGCGTCGGAGAGAAAACGCCGCCATGAAACGCACACTTTCCAAACATTTGGTAGAGTTCAAGCTGCGCAAGCACGTGACAATCCTCCATGTATAGTCGGCACTCATGCACTGTCATATTTAGTGGCAATTGCGCGTTTTCCCTTCATGTGAAGAGTACCGTATTCGGTTGGAGAAGCAAATCGTAAATAGAATGCATAGATATTGAGCGATACCACGCGCTGGAAGAACCTTTTCAGACACGTAACATTTGATGTTTGCTGAAAGTGCTATTCTCGTCAAGCAAGCGTTTCGAAGTACAGGCCACACGTCGAAGTTGGACAAGACTCCGGCTGGATACGCCCCGTACAACGTAAGCTTGCATGCGGCAAATTAACACGACAGACATCTCCTATTACTGCAAACCGACCCGGACTTGTCTCCTATGAAGTGCTTATCAGACAATTTGTCAGCATCCGTAAGAACGGCACGTGCGGTACCCCTACATAGCTGTTTCGTCGCAGCGTACCGATGATATACCAGACTTTACCGCGCAGGTACGCACTCGAATTTCAAGCCAGCTTTATGATGCATAGAAACTCTGATCCGCTTCACGTTTCTAGGCGAAATACCAAACGCGTTCCACTGCATTGGTCCCCGCCACTCGGCGCTGCTTAACTTCATTTTTGTGAGCGTTAGGCGCTCGCGTTCCAACGTAGGCTTCTCTGCGCATTGAGGACGTTTATGCTTCGCTCAGAGCTTCTTCTCCTCTGCGCTCAATTCGTGCTTTGCCCACTCTTTTATTTTCTGGAAATTGTCAATTGGAAGCGAACAATGCACGCGAATGCACAATTGCTCGGAAATGCGAAACCAAGTATCGGCGTCATACGCAGTGATTTGACAGCAGCGAAACGGTACCATGCCGCTTGCGACTGCGAACACCTTCTCGGAGAAACATTTCCTCAAGTGACGTGCATAGCTTATGTGCACAAGCCACCCTTGAACATGCCCCGAAGGATCGATGTAACGCTTCCGTAAGATATCGAAAAAGAAGAAAACCGGCTCACGTCGTATGCGAGTCCCCAGAACACCCGTCGTGCCATGAACACCGCCCGAGCTCCCAGCGCGAGCGCCTTGACCACGTCCGCACCTGTTCGCACTACGCTGTCGAAGTACACTTCCCTCTTGTCACCGACGGCGGCGACGATCTCGGGCAGGACGTCAATCTGAAACAGGTGAATGTTGCTTCTAAACAGCAAAGAAGCATTGCAGGCGGGTATGCATGAATTTCAGTGCGACCGAGAAATCCAAGGACACTTGTGCACTTTCACAAAAGCAGATCCTGGCTCAGTTCATAGAACGGACGTCCGGCGAAAGCGGCTTTCCACTACTTTCGACGAAGCACGCGTATCTGCAGCCAAAGCGATAGCGTGATAGCTGGACGAAAACGATCGCAGGCAAAATGTACAACAACGGACGCGTAACCGTTGTCTATTCGTGCGTTATCTATTCTGCCAATCAGTTCCGCGTGGCAGAAGCCCCACTTTCTTTTTTTTAGTTAGAACAGGTTTGTTTTCTAGAACACCTGTGACGCCTAAATTTCTTCACCTTTTCTTTTGGATTGCCGGAACAGGCGGATACGCTTTACTTGCACTACAAATCGCAACGCGCAGGCAGTTAACTAACAAAAATTTTTGCGGTTTCGCGTCATTTAGCACCATATTTGAATATTTTATTTGGTGGCATACGAACACGTTGATTGGAGACTCATTTTGAGCACTATGCACTATGTATTTTTATTATAGTGTAGGAAAGAGCGTCACATTGGCGCAACATATGGTGCTTTCTCCACCTTAGTTAAACATTTTAGCAATGACTTTCTCAAGGTCATAAATGGTTTCGATATTACTTCTTACTGGATGTTTAAAGTGAAGGCTCACTGAGAAAGTGAAGATGGGATACATATTCTAGAATAAACCGATGATTTCTTTATTTGGTTGCTCCTGGTTCCTTGTTATGGGTAACTATTCGAGCTTCTAGCTTCTCCCGCAAACGTCGACACTAGGACACTTTCGGGGGACTTGATTTTGAGTTCTGTAATGTGGAAACTAGGGCGAGTTGGTAACTATCATCATACCGCGTTGGTGAAGCAGTGCGCTGAACGGGGCCAAGCGTAGAGTACACAAGCAGCCAGTGTTGTGTTTCCTCGTGTGCTCTCCGCAATGTCCAATTCATTGCGCTGATTCACTCACGTTGTGTGACGTTTATTTCGTGTCCTTGGGCCCACCCGAGATGTACTACAATTAGCGCAGGGGTCACACTATAATTGTTCAATGGCACAAGACTATTGGGGTGATGACATACGGTTGCGCCCCACCTTCTAGTGTGACGGAGTGTTAGGCATAAAGTGCGCGTTCATCATTTTGGCTAGCGACTCTCAAACGAGGGACTGCGTTGGCGTTCACCTGGACAGTTATGTAAGCGTCCTCAAAACAAGGTAAGCTGTTAACTGCATCATGACTGGTCCTGGGCAACCGCCGTGGTTGCTCAGTGGCTATGATGTTGGGTTGCAAAGCAAGAAGTCGTCGGATCGAATGCCAACTACGGCGGCCGCTGTCCGATGGGGCATTAATGTGAAAACAGCCCTTTTCTTAGACTTAGGTGCACGTTAAAGAAGTCGATGTGGTCCAGCTTTCCGGAGTCCGCACCTATGGCGTGCCTCATAATCAGGTCATGGATTTAACACGTAAACCCCATAGTGGCAGTAAAACACCCCGTAGCGGGTGTGAAAGAGAAAATCTGCAGACTTTTGCGCCTTGAATGTTAGACTTTACGTAGGCCCAACGTCGGAGAAGTTTCTTTGCCTATGTTTGAGGTTTGTTTGAGTTCTTTCTGTACATCAACAGAAATCGAAGCAAAAGCAAAAGGCTATACAGCCTGACAGAGGCTTTTGCTCCGAGATACAGTTCAGCAAGCAGGCATAAGCAGACAAAAGATAATCATTGAATAATCTAAATTGTCTCTAGTTATAAAAAAACAAAAGCAATATAACAGAGTAGAGAAAACAAGCAGATCGACATTCATATATTGTAACAAGCAGCAAAATAAAAAAAAGAAACAATGTGTGCTAACAAATAAACACAGTGTACATTGAGTAAGATAAAGTCAATACACATGGAGGTTGTAATCAACACTTACAGAAATTAAACATATTCAATGCAATTTTCAAGAAGAATTTGTTTAAACCTATTTTTGGAAATTTGTTTATTTAGGTCTAAAATGTTGCCAAGTTTATTAAGCAGACTGGGTATTTGATGCAGAATATGCTGCCGACCATAGACGAGAAAACCATGGCCAGGCGGCGCTACTGCGCCTCCTGACAGCGCCCCCAATGTGGAAGCGTCAAGCCGCGCGGTCGCGCCGTGGCGCAGTCTCCGCTTTGTTTACATTGTGTTGTCCGCGCTTTTCTTCGCTGCTCGTGTTCACGGCGCTCCGTTTTCGACGGCGGCAGATCGCCTGCTTGCGCAACAGCGATGCAAAGATTGCCGTACGGTTTCAAGAAGGCTGCCGACGCCGACAGCTTTTTTTCGTGGCGGCAACCTCACGATAGGGGAGCGTCTGCTTCCGAACGTGTACGGCGTTGAACAAATTGTGGACGGTGATGTGATAGTGGAAGCCAAGTGCGTGTCACAGGTGTCCGACAAGATCGCAGACGACGTCGAGTTAGAGGTACGCACCATGTTCAGAAATTTAGCCACTTTTATTTCAATTACAACATAAGTCACACTGGCAGCAGGAACTTCTGTTGTCATACTACTCGATGACTGCAGATCCATTGGGCTGCTTCTTGACGGTTCCGTCACTTCACAAAGGCTTTTTCTGGAGTCTGTTTCACACGTGTCTTGCCGCTGCTCAAGAGCTGCGTCGCTGCAGTACGAAAGCAGATGTCCCGGTGGTGCTGACTGCTGAGAAGACTGTTGTGATTGCCATTGGTCTGTTTGGCACCGCTTCCACCTGCATCGCATATGAATGAAACAGTATGGGTGCCTATTTGTTGTGGGGATTAAATTACTCCCAATAATACGTTTGCAAAGGTAACGTTCCTGTGATTGTGTGCATATATTATTCTACAAGAGCGGTACCACTACAAGTTATGATACTTGCACACTTAGATACTTAGAAAGCATGGGAAAACAACAAACATAACGCGCACGTCTCGAGCGGCTGCTTTCCGATCTGCCGCTTCCCGACGCACGCGACGACCGCGGCTTGCATTAAATGCGGTCTGCTAACACACAAAAGTAGCGCGCGGCCCCTTTCGTTACCTGCACAACTAGTAATTTAAGTTGCAGCGTTTGGAAAAGGGAAATAATTCTCTTGAGCTCGTCCATGCCGATCGCGAGGGAAGGCACAGTGCAATCAAATAAATTCGGGGGTTCTAAGCGCCAAAACCATGCCAAAACCACGAAATCATTATGAGGCCCGCTGTAATGGGGAGGCTCAGGAATAATTTTAACCTCTGGGGGTTCTTTAACGTGCACAAAAATCAAAGCACACGGTAACAAGGGTGTTCTTGCATTTTGCCCCTATCGATATGCGACCGCCGTGGCTGGGAATCGAGCACGCGTCGTAGAGCTTAGCGGCGCAACACGCCTGCATTTACCGCTAACAAACGGCGGATGCCACCACAATTCAACAACGCGACACGACTAAACAAACGGCCGTGCACTAACAACAGGCATATGACTATTCCGCTTTCAAGATATTACACGCGAATGCGAAAGTATGAGACTTACTTGACTCGGCGCACTGCAGTTATCCATGCTTGTCGTCTGTCCTTCTCGTACCACTTCCCAGGAAATCTGTAGAACTTCACGGGCGGCGTACAACCGTTCGTATTTTCGAGGCTGTTGTGGCAATCAACAACACATCAGTATTGCGTGCCACCTTTCCTGGCTGATGAGGTCGCACTCGGCATCGCAAAATCCACGCGCACGAGCGCTCCCGCCGTACAGAACACAGGCGCGCGCTAGCGCAGCGACGACCCTCGAAACTTCCATCGGTCCGCTAGGGGAGCATTCGGCGCTGGTGCCGCGCGGGCAAACTTTAGGTTGCCTCGTCTATAGGTAGTTCTAATTTTTGGTGTTCTTATACTTTGTGACCGGAGGCAATATTGAACACATCTAGAAGAACTGTACGTGGGGTATAGCTTATTATTTTGGATATGCAGAAAAAGCTTAAGATAATAGATTTGGTTAGCTTGCAATATGAAATGTTTAGTAAAAAGTGGACGCGTGCTGAGACCTTGCGGCTGACCATAATATCCCTCAAATATTCGTAGTAGCTTTTTTTTGTAATGTGAGTAATGTGGTATAGTTCTGTGCTGTCGTTGTGCCCCAAATCAACACGCAGTAACTAAGCCTGGAATAGAATAATGTATAATATAGCGCTTTCTTGAGCCAAAGTGGTAATAATCGGCTTAACCTGTATGTACATCCAACACTTTTGCTTAATTCTAATGCTAATTTATTTACGTGTTCATTCCAAGACAGGTCTTCCTGGAACCATACGCCCAGAAATTTTTGAACCTTAACTTGCTGAAGCGACTGGCCCTCAAAGTAAACATTTAAGCTTATATTCCGTGGCTTATTGATAGGTGCAAACAATATGTATTTAGTTTTACTCACGTTTAGTCGTAACTTCTTTATTTTAAGCCAACAAGACAGCTTACTTAGATAGGTATTTACACTTCCTTCAAGGTTAGAAACTGAAACATCAGTAAAAATCGGCGTACATAATTATTTTAGGAGAATCCGGAATGCGACACAGGTCATTTACGTAAATTATAAATAACAGTGGACCGAGTATAGATCCTTGTGGGACACCTTTCTTGACCTTAGCATGGGAGGATGTTTCTTGATTAATAACTACATATTGGTAACGGTCTGTCAAGTAATGTTGTAGTAATCTATTGGCAATACCACGGACGCCGTAATTATTAAGTTTTTCTAGAAGAACGCTATGACACACGGTATCAAATGCTTTACGGAAATCTACAAACAGTCCTAGCGTGTAAAGCTTTGACTCGAAATTATTTAGTATCTCACTTTTATTATCGAGTAATGCAAGCTCAGTGGATTTGCTTTTTGAAAGCCAAATTGGGCCTCACTTAGGATATTATACTTCTTAAAAAAATTTTGTAATCTGATATTTATAGCACTTTCAAACACTTTCGACAGTATCGGAAGTACCGATATTGGCCGATAATTTGCAATTTCTTTGTCATTACCACCTTTGAAAACGGGACACACACGAGCTATTTTCAGTTGATCAGGAAAAACTCCAGTAGAGAAAGTTAAGTTAATAATGTATGAGAGCGCGGGCGATATCACATCAGCAACGTATTTTATTGGCATAGGTTTGATGTCATCATGTCCTGCCGCACAGTTGTTTTTGATCTTAGTTATTAATTCTTCAGTCTCACGACATGAAACAGAATGCAAAACTATGGAGTTAGGTAAGCCATGGTCATTTATCGATAATCTTGGATCATCGTCATCACATATCTCATCGTAACCACAACTAGTAATGAAGTAATCGTTCATTTCAGTTGCAACCTCTCTGTAGCCAAGGCCGCTAGAGTTAGCTAGAATGCTAGGGACGTGGTTTTGTTTTATTCGACCGGAAAGATTCCTAACTTAGTTCCAAATTCTCCTGGGATCATTACTTATTTTGCAAAATAAATTCTCATAATATCTGAACTTAGCACACCTTAGTTCACCATTTAGCTGGTTTCTGTACTTTTTAAACTCAATAAATAAATTTATGTCGCGTGTCTTTACAAATGCATGGTACATGCTATTCTTCTTTTTTATTTTTTTAAATAAGATATTAGTTATCCAGACTTTTCTAATTTTCTGCCGTTTTACGTACCTTACAGATACCTGGAAAGCGTCATAACATTTTATCAGTTTAGACATGAAAACGTTGTATGCCAAGTTAGGATCCTTTTCCCGGAACACGTGATTCCACTCGGTCTGAATAACATGATGCCGGAATACTTCTAGTGTCCTAGCGTTGATCTGGCGTGACCGCACTTTTTCATTAGCTTCGCGACTATCGTTGGAAGAAGGAAAGGTACAAAAGATAGGTAAATGGTCGCTTACTTCTACAATCAGCACTCCAGCAACGCAGTGCGGCGGGTGTATGTTCGTCAAACAGATATCAAGCAAAGTCGCAGTCTGCGCAGTGATACGGGTTGCCTTAGAAATGACATTTTTGCAAGCAAATGATTTCGCTAGTACTGTTAACTGACGTGACGATGCATCTTGAGATAACATATCGATATTCACGTCGCCCATTACCACAAATGGAAAGCCAGCATGACACAAATATTCCAGCACGTCTTCCATGAACTTAGCAAATGCAGATTTAGTTCCAGAAGGTGGTCGATAAACGACAACAGCAAATGCTTTTTCTAGGCGTATCATAAGACACTCTACAACCTCGTCAATAATAGAAAATTGGGAGTGAACTTCACGTTTTAATGACTGCTTAACGTAAATAGCCACACCACCTCCTCTTCCTAAAGGACGCACTAGGCCATTGTAAATATAGTTTTCGAAGTATGGCGGATCTTCACCTACAGATAGCCATGTTTCAGAAAATAATAGCAAGTCAAAACTAAATGAAAAGGAGCCGAGGACATCAAGGATCATGTCTGTCTTGTTGCGTATGCTGCGTGTGTTTAGATGAAAGGCCTTGATGCGCTTGCGCGCATCCCGAAGTAGACTATTCAAGGAATGGCTGTCATGATAATCATCGCTAGGCGTTGCGCTAACAGAGTTCATGAAACTTGCGAGCGTCTGTCAAATTTGGGCGTGTTCCGATACAGTGTTTATTCTCCAGTAGTTCCACCTGCTTCTGCAGTCATCTTATCGAGGTCGTTAGCGTTCCTGATTTTCAGTACAGGCGAGCCTTCGTTTCTACGTGAAAAGACATTGCCCCCCGATGTCCAAACAAATTTCCACCGCATTTCCTTCTTTCTCTGTATAGCTGACCAGAGAAGCTGTTTGCCGTGTTTCGTCAGATGCTCATTGACATATACTGCAGAGGAAGTCTGGCTGCCCAAATCCTTGCTATCGATTCTGACTTTCTTTGACTTGCTTAAAACAGCAGCCTTCTTTGTCCTGCGCACAAATCGGACAATTATATTACTTTGGTCATGACGAGCAGTCGGTACTCTGTGACAGATATCGACGTCATCCGCAGTTATGTCTTCTTGAATGAGAACACCGATTTTCTTAACTGCTGCAAGTGGTTCAACATCAGGCGGAACACCCTTAATTTCCAGATTATTTGAGCGCTGATATTGCTCAACCTCCTATATCCTGCGGTGCAGTCTATCATTTTCAGCTCTGAGCTCTTCGTTTAGCCTCATTACTGACTGAATATCTTCTCTGAGATCTTTCACTTCCTTCAAAACATCTTTTATATCTCGAAGTTCTTTTCTCAATTCACGTCGTAAGTCTTCTATGGCTTTGGCGGTATCGCGCGCATCTTTAGACATAGTTAGCCAATACAAATGAAATCACTAGCAAAGCATCAAAGCCAAGAACAGTACGTCCGGCAGCAGTGCACAGCTTGCGAAGTTTAACTGCTGCAAGTGCAGCTGGAAATTTCTCACCTGAAAGAGGCGTAGATTTAGTGTGCGATGCCAAAGTGCACTGCTGCCGGACTGTGGACGACGACTTTCTTGCAGCGTCTTTATGTAGCAGCGGTGAACCGTTGCCCTCTAGTGATGCGCAGCTTCGTCGTCGATTCAGGAAACACGTCCTGCTATGCCAGTTCCGGGGTATCAGGCAGCATCAGCGATGTGTTGGCAGTAGGCGTATCTGAAAGAGGCGTAGATTTAGTGTGCGATGCCAAAGTGCACTGCTGCCGGACTGTGGACGACGACTTTCTTGCAGCGTCTTTATGTAGCAGCGGTGAACCGTTGCCCTCTGGTGATGCGCAGCTTCGTCGTCGATTCAGGAAACACGTCCTGCTATGCCAGTTCCGGGGTATCAGGCAGCATCAGCGATGTGTTGGCAGTAGGCGTATCTGAAAGAGGCGTAGATTTAGTGTGCGATGCCAAAGTGCACTGCTGCCGGACTGTCATTGGACTGTTGTGTGCATTTGTCCCTTAGGGGTGCCGTTATTGAGGAGTGGGATCGAGCTTGCTTACACTCCGACGGTGACTGCCAGCGTGGTGAAGAAGGTGAAGCAGTGGGTACGGACGTGCCATTTGGTGATGGCTGGCTCTAAAGTTAGGTCTGGCGTACGCGACTCTGAAGGGCTGAAGGTAGGTCTGACAGACTTCCTGCGCCTGCGGCGCTGGTGTTGAGCTAGTCGTGCCGGATTAAACATTTCTCACGTCTTACAGAATAAATACTCGACCCCACTCGACCCCATTCAGCAATGCGGGCACTCATAGGGACGAATGCATACAACACGAGCAAAGAAACATCTTCTCCGAGTGTCCAAGCCAAGTTAAACCTTCGATGAGCAATAGCCCCTACATTTTCCTTCCCGCAAACGCTCTTACTCGCGCATGCGCAGAAACGTCCCGTATGCCTGCAAATGTCACGTTGCACTATACTTACTGGCAATTCTACAGTCAAAGCCCGGCCGTTCCACCATATATCGAAAACCATCTGCGACGGCTACAATGTTCGTGCTGCGCTGTGTTTTCAAGTCGTAGTTCGCGCTATCCGAGCGGCTACACGAAGGTCAATTGGTCACTGCTGCTGCCGCGTTTCCCCGCTGCAGCGTTTGGACAGCGAGTTTCTGCGGTCGTCGGGTGAGGCGTGTTCACGTAGACTTGTGAGCGCGTGAAACTATGCTTGTTCATTCGCGGACAACTTTCTGTGACCATAAAGGGAAAGCTACGGAGGCAAAGCGCGCACAAGTGAGAGCGCTCCTGAAAAGAATCCCACGTTTTAATATTCTTTAGTTTAGGCTAGGGGAGACAAACATATCAGAAAGAGTTAACTAAGACAGAACACACCACTTAGTTTAAAGCTTTACATCTTTTGCGATTTTTCCCATTAGCGTCTGGAGAAAGGCGAAACCGTTGAACGCAAAAGTTGCGTCGATTTACGGTCTGTTACGAGCAACTGCCATGGTTGCTCAGCGGCTATTCTGTTGGGCTGTTGAGGAGGAGGTAGCGTTGTCGAATCCCGGCCACGGCGGTCGCATATCAATGGGGGCGAAATGTGAAGACTGCCGCGTACTGAGATTTACCTGCACGTAAAATAACCCCAGGTGTTCCAAATTTCCGTAGTTCACCACTACCGGTGCCTCATAATCCCATGGTGGTTTTGGAACGTAACACCCCATAACTTCAACCTCTCTCCAAGGAACCAAAAGCCCTGTCAAACACTGCCGAGCTACTTGGCGCTGTAACACATGTGCAGCAGCTACGCGTCCGTAGCTTTCCGTTCGTAGCCACGTAAAGTTACCCGCGAGTATAGCATGCTTATGTTGAAATGTTTATAAGGCCCACAAAATTACTATCCCTTATTAGTATAGCTCTCCACCAGTTTGATATCGCAATCGATGCGTCGCCTTCCGGAGGAAATTGCGACTTTTTTGCCGGGACATTTGCTTCTAATGGGCGTTCGCCTAGGTGCGCTTGCTCGATCCCTGTGTCCGCCGCTTAAACTTCTGTCCAAGCGACATAATAACGGCCGATTCAGAGTCCATAATGGCGAACCGGCAGTTGTTTGCCTTCAGTGGGCAGTTTCCAAAACAGATTAGGAGCAGCGAAAGTCCCCAGATTCCTCATTCGTAACTCATGCGTGGGCCCTACTCTCGGAAAAATGCGAAAAAGAAGGTATCCATCAATACAACAGTCGAGTGATGATCATCATCATCGCCCTTCATCCTTTCACTCGCAGGTGAAGGATGGTAGGTTGGAGTGGTCAAGTTCGGGCTTACATCGCTGATTTTCTATTAATAAACTAGTCTACTAATGCTACTCCGTTTTTTGTAGATACAGACATTGTGCAAGCTATACTGAGTTTTCTTTTACCCTTCTTTACTTGAGCTGGCGTGGGGGAGGGATGCGCTAGTATTAGACGAAGTTTTAAGACCCTAGAAGTTTATTGGCTTTGCGCTGCTTTCCGCAGCATTGGTCGCTGAGCTACTTCAAGTGTCATTCACGCACCGTGGCCGGGGCTTCATCCAGCTGGCGGCCTCCGTGGTTGGACACGATGACGGTCGCAGCGCCGTGACGGTGTGCTTGGAGCGCTGCTTCGGCTGCAACATGAAGGACTAGTGTAAGTCAGAGCAACTTCTGCGATTTGTTAGTTCGCGGCGATAGAGAAAATAGCGCTTGCGGTAATGGCTAGACCGTGCGTAGCATATCCGCTTTGCATGAGTTCGCTATTGCTTTCATTATACGCCACCCAAAGTTTGCACTGTAGATGCAGACACCGTCGTAACACATGCTACAGTTGTGTTCCGTGTTTAGGCACTTTAACGTGATTATATTTTTGCCACCGGGTGTTTCTACGCTAGCTCACAAAGATGAAGAAGTAAGCAAAGGGCTCGCGCTGGCCATCTGATGTTTTACAGTGAAGTTGTGAGCCTCAGGATGGTCGGGATTGTTCTTGTGCGCGTGCGCGGCGCTGACACAAAAATGGGGGTCGATCCCAGACACAGTGTAAAGAAGCGAGAAGCGCACAGTGTACTGCCTCTCCAAGAGGCATGACATGACGTCATCAGGTGATATGGTTTGACGAAGACTACATCGGGCGGCTTTTGACATGAGGCCGTTATCACATGTCGGTCAAGTTTTTCGTTTCGCCAATGTATGCTGCCTGACAGAACATTTGATTTTGTAGACGACCGCCTGGGCTCTAAGTCTTGATGAACGGTTCTTGGGTTTCAATAGAGGGTGATTTATTGTGTTAATCGGTTCCTGCATGAATTTCATGCTTTCTTACTTAAAATTCTGTGAATGGCTTCACTGGTACCTTTGATGTAGGGGTGAGTTGTCCGTTTGCGGTAAAATGGGGATAGCAAGGGCTGTTTTCTTCCCGGAAATGGATATTTCTTCCCTATGTGAAAGCTACCAGTGAAGCCATGAGCAGAATATTAAATAAAGAAAGCTTAAAGCTCAAGCAGAAATCGGCGGACACAATAAACCATCTCGTGCCCAAATTCAGGGACCATTCATCAAGACAGAGAGCCGAAGGAGTCTTCGACAAAATCAATTCTTCCGACTGACAGGCAGCATGTATTGGCGAACACTTCACCGAAAGTATGAAGCAACACAAGAACCATGTCAGAACGTTGTTCAGGGAAAGAAACTCCCAAGCCGAACCCTCAGAAGGTGGGGACCAAATAATTACTTTTGAAGAAACGGAAATTCCAACAATTGAGACCAACCAATAGAGACGACTTTTGCTGGAGTCGTGGTATATACAAAACACCAGAAGCAGCTTAAGCCTTTCGTTTACGTTCATGGTTAAAGCACAGCCAAAAAAGGGACCAACGATCTCGGACCGCGCCCAGCCCACTACCCTTGTGTACCCATGAAGAATCTACCCTCACCCACCCCACCTAAGCAATACAAGAACGATGAAGAGCGCATGACATGACACAGAGACAAGACAGATGACACAATGAAATATCCTAGCCGAAAATTCAGAAGACATAGACCATTCGAATAAACCGTAATTACAAGCGAGACGAACCAACAAAACCGACGCTCTCAATCATTCGTAAGAAAACGTGGCGTCAGGTTAAATTCATGATAAGCACAGAACCATCCCTGGCCATGCCCGGCCTACCACCCTCAAGCAGCCAAGACGAATACCACGCCCCTCACTCCACCCCCCTCCAATGTCGGACCATGAAAGCTTAAGCATGGCTCCTTCACAGTTCTATCATCATCCCTCCTACAGGAGGAGCGATGTTGGTTCCGAAACGTTCGAAAAATAAACTTCCTTTTTTTGGAGCTCCTCAAAGTCATGAATCATTAATCTATTAGACACGCAAATCTGTCAAAATGCTTTGCTTGAAGTCTACATACGGTCCTATTTTAAAGGCGATAAAAAGCTTAAATATGTCCTTTGGAACTGTAGAGCCCATTCGATGGATTCGAAGAAGGCTATTTGTACAGAAACAGTCCTGAAGACGCATGTAGCAATGGGAATACCAAAGTGATAAGTAGAACCTAATATCTTGAAAGCATTAGGCGTAGCAGAATTACAGACTACAGCTGCTTAGTCAGGTCTGATTGTACGAAAGTCTAATACAATCACGCCTTGCGAAGTGCGTGAGAAGAGCTTCAGCAGATTCGCAGCCTTGAGGAACTTGGCTTTGAGATACTTCAGGTTGCAAATAAAGGTTACTTTATTGTCCAATAATCTGTGTTCGGAGCTCACAGGTAGTCGTTCTCCATGGAGAGCTATCGCGGGGTACGGTAGCAAACCTCTCTTCTTCGAGAAGAGGATGCACGTACTTTTTCGAGTGTTCACTTTAAAACCATTTTTGTCCGCCCGCTTAGGAAATTTATTTGGCTAACATACTTGGATGTCAACACACGCCCATAATAAAACATTGTACCTTGTATGGTAGCATAGAGCAAATTCATTCTGACAACCAATAGAGTACACCAGCGCACCACCTTGTGGTGCAGCAGCCTCCTGCGTAAATGAAAAAGACATAACGTTGCCAACCCTAACAAGGAGCATGCGATAAGAGAAGTAACTCCGAATCGCGTTCAGCAAATTGCCTGGAACTTTCATTTCAGCTTGATCACGCAGGATTTCAAAGCACCAAGTTGTACCGCATGCCTTCTCAAATAAAATAATAACACTGGTAAGAGCTGTTTATGCACAAAGTCATCACGGATATTAGTAATAATGTGGACAAGGTTATCTGTTGTGGATGTGCCCTGTCTGAAATTTTATGGTGGGGTCTGTCGTTTGTTTCAATAAAAATAAAGGTGCCACCAGTTACACACTTTCTCAAAGACTTTGCATATCAACTTCTCAGAGCTGCAGGCCTCTACTGGCCGAGGATGGGGCCTCACCCCTTTGGGAATAGGAATTATCATTGGTGTGTCCCCTCTTCATGGGACGGTGAAGTATTGATACAAAAGCATTTACCAAGGCAGTGATGGCAGCCATCCACCACGGACTCCTACAAGGAGACTCAACAACCTTCGAACAATACCTGCAAGAGCGCAATGCATCTCCGCTATTAGCTATTACAAAGAACCTACGTTTGGCTGCAGACACAAGCGGCTCCTTGCATGAATATTTATTACCAAAAGTACTACTGAATTTAAGAACGCGTTATTACGCAGACTAGAGTTGTTTAGGGATTGTTTAAAAACGCGTTCTTAATTTCCTTATTGTTTGCTTTAAAAAATCTTCGTCTGCGCCGCCTGAGGTTACCTCTTCCAACCGAGAAATTCCAAAGTGAGAAGCAAAAAGGAGACGAGAAACATGAAAAGGTGATGCAGGAAGAAAAAAGAATGAAGAGGACAGGAAAAGGCCACTGCCGATTTCTTCCAGGTAGGTCAGTCTGGAGGTGCCGTCTATGTGAAGCAGGGGCCAAAGTGGCGTGTCGCGTCCGCCAGGAGTCTAACGTCCAAACGCGCGGTATCGGCTCAGCACCCAGGGTCCCTCTTTCCCCAGACAAGCCTGAGCCGTGCACAGCTAAATGCAGGAAGGTTCCAACCTCATGTCTTCGGGTACGTCGTGGCGCCGCACGCCAAACACCTATTTATGCAGCCGCCCATGTGGACAATTGTGCTATCGTTAATCAGTCGTTGGTTATGCCACCGTAGTCATGGCATCACCATCATTACTTCGTCTTCATACATTCTTTATCATACCATCACCGTGATGTCGTTGCTGTCGTTTCATTGTCACCATTCAAACTTCGTCATCTGATTCTCGTCACCGTCGTTCTCACGCTATTGTCGTCATACATTTGTCGTCATGCCCTCATGTTGTCACGACGCCAACTTCGTAATGCTATCGTCATCTTTCAAAAGATCATCGCATAGTCCTTTGGCTGTCGTCTTCATACTGCTTTCATCGTTCAATCGACGCCATTCACTCGTCGTATTCACATGATCCTCACTGCATGCGCCGTCAACATACCGTCGTCGCGGTGCCGTCATGGTCTTGAATGACCTTGGAGAGCGAGGGTCATATGAAAGTAGGTCGTTTACAAATACAGCGTATGCCGCATGTAAATGAAGGGCTTGAATGCTGAGAACGACCATTACACATTCTAAGTAAGGGTGCCTTGGGTGATACGTGCTGTCGCTATGTAGTCGCTCCATTGCTTGATTTCTAAGCGCATGAACTTCGATAATCATCTTAAAATGACAGGGATCAGCCGGAGTACTTTTGTTACGCGAAACTAAAAGGTTCTGGTCAGCATTATTCCCACGTTGTTAATATTTCGCATTGGTAGAGCCTGTTGAGCCAATGACAGAGATGGACCACCGGACTTCCGAATGGAGGTATAGCTGTGATTTCGACAGCAGCCCCACCAGTCAAATATTGGAGGCGCATTGCATGGCTGAGAGTGACGACGAGTGACCAATTTCAAAAGTGGCAAGACATCACATATTCGAATGAAAATTGCGAAGAGTAAGGTATTTGCCTTCTAGTGGCTTTGAAGAAAACGCAAACTATTTGAATGGAGTGAGACGTGCTCCAAAAAATCTCCCTAGACTGTCTTCACTCGTGCAACGAATCTTTCGTGGGGCATACAGATGATTATTGAAAGGAAAATCAGTAGAGCTGGTTACGTTTTTCAAAAGCAGAAGTGCCTAAAGGCAGAGGCATCAGCAATATATTTTTTTGCTGAAAAAAATATGAAGATATTTGGCAGGGGTCATTGATGTGCCGCTTTGCACTGCCTTGTCCGTGATCTTTTTAATTGATATACAAAGATGAAATAAACTTTAAGCAAGTTATTGAAGTATTAAATAAAGCGCCAACAAATAAATTCTAGAAAATGTATCCACATTTTTATGTGCGCTAAGGCACAGCGTAACTCGTTACAGGTTTCCATTATATGTCTAGATTACTTGTTCAGGATGAATCTTCTGTCGTTGTTTATCGCATAATTATATCAAATAACACTAAATTTATACTTTCAAGTGTCAAGTTTAGATCAAATGCTTCAAGCCACGCGGACGTTGAAAAATTTCGCGAATTTGGTGAGAGATATGCCAAAAAGAAAACAGAACACCGAAAGTTGTATTCTCTCAGAGAATTTTTCCTTTTAATGCTCTTTTGACACCTTAAGTGACTCAACTATCGTGTTGGTCGCCTTGTAAATATTTTTCTAGCACCGGGTCTGATTGCCGCAAATTTACGTGAACAATAAGAATAGCATAGGCCAATCTCACGAAGAAAAAGACTGCGTTGCATAAGCTGTCCACGTGCTTTACTGAAAATCCTGCCTGGTGAAACAAAATAAGAAACACTGCAAATTTTCACAATCTCCAAAGATCCCTAAATTGTCCAGTTAAATATGTACGACATTATAATAAAGTCGAATGAATAGAGCAATTAAAATGACATGTTCAATGTGAGAATATGTTTGCACATGAGCATTAAGCTTGCGGGGCACGAATTTCTGTTATTAAAAATAAGCTTATGAGATCCGTGAAATTCAGTATACCAGCGTATCTAAATTTTCATTCGCGGAAACCCTTTTGCTTCGTGTTCAATCACTGTATGTCGGTACGATTATGTGAGATTCAAGTATGAGATGAAATGGCTAGCTGTGTGTACAGGAGTGTTCCTCTACGCCGCAATACTTTCTGTTGAAGTTAAAATTGGACAAGCTGTTCAAGGAAAGATAAACATTAAGAATTCACTGTGCCAAATACCATTGTAACACTTGCGACGTTGTCAGAGGCCTGACGACAGAAAACCATAGATTTTAATGTGGTACTTTGCGCCACATCTTATAAATCTTTTTTTTTCAACGGATTGGCTAACGTTATCTGGGAAACCCTGTTTTGCCGCACAGCTGTTTAGAAATTATAGTAGGTTCCTTCGTCTCACACTGCAAAGAGCATGCAAGGTAATTAAGTGATGTACGCCCTCGTTTAGCTCCAATATTAGCGGAAATGCTGACGCAGTGAAACCTGCCTCTTGTCAATACTGCAACTTTATCTATAGAATCCTTCCCTAAGAGTAAGCAGGCGTTGTGCCACTCTCGGTGGCATTTATATCCTTATCTGTCCCTATTTTCTCTTTGCCTAATTGCATATTTGAGCTTTAATACCAACTAATCGGGTCATAAAGTGGATATTAGGCCCATACTAAGATAAAATGAAATAAAACGCAATTATTATTTCCTTCACAAGTAAACAGTTGCCAGAAAGACCAGACACAGCGCAAAGCGCTGCTTATCGCATGTTTAAGGTCACCCGGCGCCCTTTTATCACATGGCAGTTTCCCACAATAACGAAGAACTCGAGCGATATATAGGCTCACTGAACCGAACCGGGTGAGGCAAGCGTGAATCTGTAGGGCCTGGACTGAATACAAGCCAGGTTTCGAATCACCAGGCCGGTCTCGGCGGGCCGACGCATGGCACTTTCGAGCTCCGCCGGGGCGCGGGCCTGAATAAACACCCCTGCAGTGGTCTAAGTTCGGGACCACTTTGAGCGAGACGGACATTATTGCCACACATCTTCACCCGCCGTGGTTGCTTAGTGGTTTTTGGTGTTGCGCTGCTAAACACAAGGTCGCACCGTCCAATCTCGGCCGCGGTGGCCGCATATCGATGGGGGGCGAAACGCGAAAACATTCGTGCCCTTAGACTTCAGTGCACAGTAAGAAACCCGGGTGGTCAAAATCAATCCGGAGTTACCCCATACAGCGTGCCTTATAATGTAATCGTAGCTATGGAACGTAAAACTCTTTGATTTAATTACTATGCAACGTTTCCCACTAGCGTATAGGAACTATTTTATCAGTCTTACGTCCTACGTCTGAGCAATTCACTTCAACCAATTCACTTCAAGAAGCCATGCTTCATCGTTTGACGTGCTGTATGGTTTGAAGCACACGGGTTCACCATTTTACGGCTGCACACTATACTGAGTTGAAAGCGCCGTTAAGAAAATATGCGCTTACCAGTAAGGACACCTTTGACCACTACACCCGCCATGGTTGCTCAGTGGCTATGGTGTTGGGCTGCTGAGCACGAGGTCGCGTGATCGAATCCCGGCCACGGCGGCCGCATTTCGATGGGGGCGAAATGCGAAAACACCCGTGTGCTTAGATTTAGGTGCACGTTAAAGAACCCCAGGTGGTCAAAATTTCCGGAGTCCTCCACTACGGCGCGCCTCATAATCAGAAAGTGGTTTTGGCGCGTAAAACCCCAAATGTTATTATTTGACCACTACGGGCAGCTTCGAGAGCCCGCTTAGCCAGTCGATGTTCAACGTGGCCGAAGCCAGACAGTACATGTCTCTCAAATACGTTTCTTGGGGCTTGCAACCATGGACCTCATCCGCATGGTTGGCGAAACTTCGACAATGCGACACTCGGACGTGGTAGACAGTAATTGTACTACTTAATAAAATGTTTAAATATAGTAATTGTACTATTCGTGGGAAGATAACAAACCATAAAGAGAGCTGATCCAAGAGCGTTACCACGTTATTCAGAGATCCGGAGTAAGTTTAACGTGGCTTCCAGTGTTTTGACTGTCTGTATACTACAATTTGGCGCTCACTTTCGTGATGAGGAAAGTTGATTGTGGGCAGCGTGTGCTAAACTATCTACCTCGGTGTTGCCTTAAATGTTGAAGTGACCAGGAATCCACTGAAATGAAATCTAATGTCGCAAGATTATCGCTTTTGTATTTATATATATTGTACACTAGAGCATGACCATTTTTGTTTATGCTTGTAGAAAAAATTCTCAATAGTGTGACCTGGAAGCCTTAGGATGACGCATTTCAGTAGGTGTGGTTGTGAGCATATGAAAGTCAAGCCAGACGTTATGGCGTAATGTTTTGCTGTAGTGACGTTTTACAATTTGTACGTTCTGTGTTCTCTCGTAGAGGGTTTGCGGAATGCAGACGTTGAATTTCCTTTCTGCACGAGTCATATGTGACTTGAATGAAACATCTGTAGACATAGTAGATATGCTACAGTGTAGACAGTTTCACAGCCATTTCTGGTAGGTTATATTTTCAGGATATGCCCCGCACTTTCGCTGAAACTACTGGAATGTATAGAAGCCATAAGCGATACGCCGCTTCTGACGAAAACGTACTCTGCTGATTGTTCTTCAAGCCTTTTGGTGTACTAGTTCTTTCTTTCCCTTCCTCTTAATTTAGTTTTCCTTGGCCTTTGGACCACTCAGGCGTTCACCGTCAGTTGGATCATTTACGTAGCCACAGACCTGCACTGCCCCATTCTTTGTCGCTAAATTATAAAGATAGAACCCCGTTGTACGAGCATTATTGGAAGTGTAGTATCCTTCTCGAGTGCTTAAGGAATCTGATTAAACCAGCAAAATATAAATCATTATAACGGAAGTTCGGGCGAGTTTGTAAGCCAGAATTGAAAAAGAGCCGCGCGGTTTTGACGGGGACGTAAGGGAGACACGACACGGACGAGCGCTAACTTGCAACTGAGGTTTATTGCTTGGAACGAAGAATATATAACTCCAACCAAGAGGGGAAATCAAAAAACATTGCCCATATTCACAGTCAATCATACATGCCGCTTTGAAAAGAGAGATAGCTGTAATCTTCACATCCCCCCGCTAAAAATTTCAGTTCTTTAGACGTAAACGATAAAAAGGGGCTACTGACCCTTGCTTCTTTTGACCAGGCGTTGTGCGCAGCTTCGTTAAGTTCACGCCTTAGTTGGTTACTGCGTTTACTTAAAACTTGTGTTCCAGCGAAGACAGGGTGGCAAACCTTGCTGTCGCAGTCTCTACAATGGATGCCAAGATGCACTTTTACAGTATTATGCATATTGCTGTTGTGCTCTTTCAGGCGAATATGCATTCTCCTGAAAGCAATAATCGATAGCATTCTAGAAACTTCCGATACACGTAGACGCATCCTGCGCTGAGCAATAACACTTCATAGACGTTAAAAGCGCTCACCCGTAAAAGATAAACGAGTTAACGTGTCAATTCCCCTCTCTAAAGGCGTCGTCCCGATGCTACAAACATAACAGGAGAGTGAAACACGAAAGGTCACTTGTTCAGCAAAGTAACAAAACAACAAAAAACAAAGCCCCAGGTGACAAAATAAAAAAAGTCCAAAGTTCAGTTATGCGACGTCCCCAAAGTTCATTAGCGCTGGTTGAACGGCTTAAGTCGCACAACATCAACTACTTCAGGTCGTGGGTGGCGCCGCTCTGATAGCGAAGCGCCGTCTTGCACCACCTCAGAGTCGAGTGCGCCAATCCGTCGGATGATCTTGTATGGTCAGAAATAGCGGCGTAACAACTTCGCGCTCAGTGCTCTTCGGTGTATAAGGGTCCGAACCCACACACGGTTGCCGGGCACACTACAACCTTCGACGAAGCTACGTCGAGTACCAAGTCTAGGTAGCTTCGTCGAAGGTTGTAGTATCGGCTGCCGGTCCTCTGTTGGTTCTTGGCCGGCAGGCGGGCGAGCTGTCGGGCTTCTTCGGCCCTCTAGAGATAGGTGGCGACGTCAAGACTCTCTTTGTCGCAGACGTGCGGCAGCATGACACCTAGAGTAGTCGTCAGATTCTTGCCGTAAACCAGCTTGAACGGCGTGATCTGTGTTGTTTCTTGCACCGCCGCGTTGTAAGCAAAAATTATGTAAGGCAGGACCGTGTCCCACGTCTTGTGCTCGACGTAGACGTACATTGCTAGGATGTCGGCGACGGTCTTGTTCAGGCGCTCCTAAGACCATTGGTCTGCGGGGGGTAAGCAGTTGTCCTCCTGTGGCTTGTCTGGCTGTATTGCAGAATGGCTTAGGTGAGCTCTGTAGTAAAGGCCGTTTTTCTGTCGGTGATGAGGATTTCTGGGGCGCCAGGTCGCTGCAGAATGTTCTCGACGAAAAATTTTGCCACTTCGGCTGCGCTTCCGTTCGGTAGAGCTTTATTTTCAGCAAAGCGGGTGAGATAGTGCGTTGCCATAACAATCAATTTCTTTCCGGATATTGACGTGGAAACGGTCCCAACAAATCCATCCCGATTTGCTGAAATGGTCGGCAAGAACGTTTGATCAGCTGTAGTAATCCTTCTGGCTTTGTCGGTGGTGTCTTGCGTCGCTGAGAGTCTGGGTATGTCTGGACGTAACGGGCAAAGTGGGCGGTCAGACGCGGCCAGTAATAGTTTTCCTGTAACCTCGGCAGTGTCCGGGAGAATCCGAGGTGCCCAGCGGTTGGATCGTCATGTATTGCGTGCAATACTTCTGGACGCAGCGCTAACGGAACAACAAGAACGTAGTTGGCGCGGACTGGTGAGAACTTCTTCACGAGCAGGTTGTTTGGCATCGTAAACAAAGACAATCTGCGCTTAAGTACCCTAAGGACAACGTTGGTGTTCCATTCCAAATACTCGACGAGGTGTTTTAGCTCCGGGTCTGCTCATTGCTGCTTAGTGAAATCTTCCGCGCTTATTATTGCAAGGAAGGCGTCGTCGTCCTCGTCGTCGTCAACTTTCAATGGTCTGCCATATAGGTAAGGGCAATGATGGCGAGCATTCCTTTACAGTTGTAGAATAGTTGCCTTGCACTTTTGACAGCGACCAGCAAGCATAAGTTATCACCCGTTCAAGTCCCTCTTTCCTCTGGACTAGGACCGCGCCGACGCCTAGGATACTGGCATCAGTATGGATTTCGGTTTCGGCGTCTTCATCGAAATGTGCAAGTACCGGCGGTGACTGCTTGCGTCGTCTTAGTTCTTGAAATGCGTCGGCCTGCGTTGTTTCCTACTTGAACTCGACATAACATTTGGTTAGATGTGTAAGCGGCTCCGGGACGCATGAGAAGACCTTGACAGAGCGCCTGTAGTAGGCACGCATGCCAAGGAATCTACACACTGCCTTCTTGTCAATGCGCTGCGGCAACTTTGCGATGGCAGCTGTCTTCTGCGGGTTGGGGCGGACTACAGATTTGCTGATGACGTGGCCTAGAAACAGGAGCTCACCGTAAGCGAAGCGGCACTTTTCCGGCTTCAAACCCTGATGAATTGATGGCCTCTAGTACTGTGGCAAGCCGCCTAAGGTGAGCTTCAAAATTTCCGGCGAAGACGACGACGTCGTCAAGTAAAGAAGACATGTCTGCCACTTCAGTCCCGCTAAAACCGTGTCCATCACGCGCTCGAATGTTGCAGGCGCCGAGCAGTCCATATGACATAACCTTGAACTCATAGAGGCCGTCTGGCGTGATGAAGGCGGTCTTTTCGCGATCTCTGTCATTGACTTCTATTTGCCAGCAGCCAGACTTGAGGTCCATCGACGAGAAGTATTGAGCTTTGCAGAGACGATCCAATGGGTCGTCTGTCCATGGGAGGGGGTATACGTCCTTCTTCGTAATCTTGTTCAGCCGACGATAATCGACGCAGAAACGTAGAGTCTCGTAGTTTTTCTTCACTAAGACAACAGGAGACGCCCACGGGCTTTTCGACGGCTGGATGATGTCGTCGCGCCGCATTTCGTCGACTTGTCGTCTTATAGCTTCGCGTTCTGGCGTCGAAACTCGGTAAGGGCTCTGGCGGAGTGGTCGAGCGCACTCTTCGCTTATTACGCGATGATTTGCTAACAGTGTTTGTCGAATTCTTGATGACGTCGAAAAGCAGTATTTGTATCGTCGAAGAAGACTTCTGAGCTCTTGCTGCTTAATCACGGGAAGACTTGAACTTATGTCGAAGTATGGCTCGAGAACTATGTTCGTCGGGGTAGATGCGGCAGAATCCGAGAGGACAAACGCATTGCTGGTCTCCAGAATTTGCTCGATGCATGCGATCGTCGCGCCGTTGTTGATGTGCTTGAACTCCCGGCTGAACTTTATCAACAAAACTTTCTTGTTTCCTCCACGCAGTAAAGCGATCCCTCTTGCGACGCAAATTTCAAAGTCGAGCAGTAGACGTTGGTCGCCTTCGATGAAGCCTTCTACGTCAGCGGGTATTTCGGTGCCGACCGAAATAACAATACTGGAGCGAGGGGGGATGCTCACTTGATCTTCGAGCACACTCAAGGCGCGATGACTACGAGGGCTCTCCGGGGGTATCGCTTTATCTTCCGACAGCATTATTGACTTTGACTTCAGGTCGATGATTGCGTCGTGTTGGTTCAGCAAGTCCATACCGAGAATGACGTCTCCTGAGCACTGTTGGAGGATAACGAAGGTGGCAGGGAAAGTCCGGTCATGAATGCTTATTCTCGCCGTGCACATTCCACTCGGAGTGATGAGGTGTCCTCCAGCGGTCCGAATTTGAGGGCTCCTCATGCGGTTTTAACTTTCTTCAACTGGGTGCCAATGGGTCGACTCATGACGGAGTGATCGGCTCGTGTGTTTACTAAGGCGGTGACTGCTTCGCCGTCGAGAAGCACGTCAAGGTCGGTGGTTCTTTGTCTTTGTCTTGATCTTGGCGTCGGATCACGGCTGCGTCGCGTTGACCTGTGGCTGACACGTGGCGTCATCAGAGGGTCTTTTGTCTGCGTATTCGTTGCTTCCAGGCTTCGTCGGGGTAGTCTCATCGTTGTCTTTGTAGGCGGCGGAGGATCTTCATCAGTTCGACGAAAAGCAACCCCACGTCCTTTGGTTGCTGCTTTTAGTTTTCCGCATATGGGCTCACGGACCGGCCCCGGGCTGTGCCAGTGTACGGACGGCGCTGCGGCGACAGGTAGCGGCCTGGTGACGGCGAACGGGGTGGCTGTCGAGAGCTCCACTGTGTAGCGGCAAGGTAGTCGGTGATGTCGCGAGGGCGTTCACCTTCCCTCGGGCAGGCTGCGTTGACGGCGCCCGCCCTAGGGAATCCCAGGTCGCGGTATGGGCATCGGCGGTACACATGGCCGGCTCCGCCGCAGTAGTAGCAGAGTGGTTGCGCCAAATGTCCGTCTTCCTTGTGTAGGTATGCTGCACGGCGGTTAGGCGTGCTGGCGGCGGCGGCGGCCGACGACGGAATTGGGGCCTTACAGGGCCCTGACGTGGTCGCGGAGTGGGACCTTGACGCCGTTCTACGGCGGCGTAGGTCATCGCTTCTTGCTGGGACCACAGTAATTAAGGTTGCACCGCAGGAACTCCAAGCGATCGCTGAATCTCATCTTTCACGATGTCAGCGATCGAGGCCACTTGAGGCTGCGACGAAGGCAAGACCTTGCGCAGTTCTTCGCGCACAATGGCACTGATGGTCCCTTGGAGATCACCGGAGCCCAGTGCTTGGATGGCGCTCTAATGCGTGAGCACTTGGCGGTTATATTGCCTAGTGTGCATTTCTAAAGTTTTCTCAATCGTGGTGGCCTCTGTCTTGAACTCGGCTATGGTCTGAGGTGGGTTTCGTATGATTCCGGCGAAAAGTTCTTGCTTTACGCCTCGCATCAAGAAACGCACTTTTTTCCCTTCGGACATTTCCGGGTCAGCCTGCCGGAAAAGACGGGTCATCTCTTCCGTGAGGATGGCGATGATCTCATTGGGTAGTTGGCCTCGGGTTTCCAGCAGATTTTCGGCCCTTTCTTTACGGACAGCGCTCGTGAACGTCCTCAGGAAGTTACTGTGGAACAGGTCCCATGTTGTAAGGGTGGACTTCTGGTTCTCGAACCAAGTTCTCGCGACATCTTCCAATGAGAAATACACTAGTCGTAGCTTATGCTCAGAGGTCCCGTTGTTGAAGGTCGAGATTTCCTTTTGAAGGTTTCGAGGCAGGTTTCCGGATCCTCCGACGTAGCTTCAAGGTAGGTAGAGGGCTCTCTGGGCTGTTGAAATACGATGGGTGACACTGGGGCTGCCATTGTGGTTGCCTTGGCCACAATCGTCTTGGTCTTCTCAGGTAGAAGTCCGTGCTCCGGGAGCAGCTGTTGAAGACGGCGGCTTGCTCGATAGTCCGGGACAACGTTAGTGTTCTCTTTGCGCTCCGGACTTGGATCACGGCTTGTCGGGGGCGTTTGGTACATGAACGAAAATCCACAAGATGTCACATGGAGTGACTTATGAAAAACACAGTAGCAATACTGTGGAAGACGAAACTAACTTTTATTGGGGGAACCTGTGCCCACAAAAATAGGCTACACTTAAAGAACGGCGACAACGGCGAACACAGTCGGCGATCGTCAAAATCTGATCAGCGGGACAAGAGCGTCGGCCTTTATAGAACAGTCGTCGAACGCGCGCGCCTTCCACAAAGTTCTACACCATTCGCGTCGCGCAAACATGCTATCAGATTACTCAAGGTTCAGCGACCACAGACAGCGCATAGAAGCATCGATAACATTCTAGGAACTTCCCATACATGTAGACGCGTCCTGCGCTGAGCGATAACATTTCTTAGACATTAAAAGCGCTCACCCGTAAAAGATAAACGAGTTCACGTTGCAATATATCGTTCTTTAATTCGTGTCTACATCTCCTTAAGCTTCTTTTCCTTCGTCGAACCTTCTTTAACTGCTACGCGCCTAACGCTGCAACGCCAAATGTCTCATTAGTAGCGAGTTCTCGAATGCTGGCCCATCATTGTACTGTCTTACGGAGTTTTGTTTTCACGTACACTAGTGTCTAAGGTCTCAGGAATGCATATTGTAGGCCGGTTTGCCGATCAGGTCCACAGTGTGGGAATCACGTAAGTGGTGAGCACTGAAACAACCTACATATATCGAGGCGACCAACGGGATATATGTAGCGACCAACGTAGATGGCTTTGGAGCCGAAAGTGACACATAGTGCCTACGAACTGTTTCAACTGCTTGGTTATTCATGTGCCTGCACGGTGAGCAAGGGACAACGTCCTCAACAAGGCATCGAAGTGGAGCTGTGCACAACACATAGCAATAAGTTACACATAAATAAATATTTCCCACCGCTGCAGCTCAGCGGACTCCGCATAACCCCTGAGCCCAAGGTTTGGATTTGTTTCTTCTGCATGGTGGCAGTATTGTCATCCACGCGGAATGCGTGTTGCTTGATAGGGTGTGGGTATAGTTTTACGGAACTCCGTCATGGTGAAATTTATCCTGTAGCGTTCAGTTATGGCCTCACCCGTGCACACTGCATCAAGAGAGATTCAAAACACAGAGTTGGGGAAAGGTTGGGTTTCTATAGTAGATCACAAAATGTCCATTGGCGGCAACGTCTGCCTTCAAATGCAACATCAGGGTAGCGCAACGTGCGCTGGTGTAAAGCTACACCTCAAGGCAACCTGCTCATTGTTTCAAAACTGCATCTCCATGGGAATTTCGCATTAACCGGCACCCCTACTTTTCCGCTATATTTTTCGCACTTTTGGTGCGGGTTGTAAGCACAAAAATTGGGTAAACAAGTTCAACAATACACCCTTTCATAAATGTACACTGAGCTTTCCTATTCGCCCGTTTTCAATGAGAAAGGGTTTCTAGCGGCTGCACCCTGGTAAAGACAGCGCCCTCGACGCCATAGCAGACACGCGCAGGCTCGCGCCACATGCGCTCGTGCAGGGGGTCGCCAGCGTTCAGGGGACCTGCTGACGCAGTGATAATACATCTAGTTTTCCTTTAGGTGTGAAGCCTCTTCTATACGCTCTGCTACATCTAAGGCCCCCACAGTGTGGTGACCCGAAGATTTATTTAAGCTGTGTGAGGGGCATTGTCAACCGAGTAGCAAACACAACCTGATGAGGGCCAAACCACTATCGACCCCATGGAAGCTGCCTCTTTTACTGACGTTTCTAACTGACGTCACTGGCAACCTGGCTCTCCCAGGCGGTATCCTACTTTTCCATGCGGCATTCGCACCCAGCTGCGCAAGTACCACTTGGTCGTCTCCACCTGTCCCCACCTGTCATAGCCGGAGTTAACGATATCTTGTCTGCGCCGCTTTCCACTACGCCATATGAAGATCTCAAAACCGTACTGACGCAGCATACGACGTCGTCATCAAGCAGTCGTCTACAACAGTTCTTCTCTATCGAATATGGTCGGCCTTCGCAACTTTTCGGCACTTGCGTCCATTGCTGGGCCTAAACAAATCTAGCATGGATGATGCATTCCTGCGCGTGATATACCTCCAGCGCCTGCCGAAGAACGTGCAGATGATCATCGCCCCTACAGGGAACGTCAGCTTGGCCGACCTTGTTTATTTGGCCGACTACCCGATGGAAGTCATTGCATAACCTGTCTGGGCTCTCATCTACGTTCAAGACACAATTCCTTCGAGCACCCAGCCATTGTCTAGCTCTTCCGCCACTCCGCCGGCGCTTGAAAGCCTCTGCGATCTCTTTGAGGACATTGTCTGTGTCGCAAAACATCAACGGTCTTCTCGTTCCCAATATCGGCAACGGCGCACCGGCGTTTCACCCCGCTCACCTGCCTTCCATGCACGCAACCAAATTTACCTAGAGTTTGCTGGTATCATAGTCCTTTCGGGGGGGACGCGCTCCACTGCAGGTGCAGTTGCTCGAGGAAGGGAAACGCACGGCCGATGTCTAGAGGCGAACAGTGGTCAAGGCACAAGGTGCAAGTCGCCTGTTCTGCGTGCGCGATCGTGCCACAGGTCAGCACTTCCAGGTCCACGCGGGTACTGAAGTTAGCATCGCCTCTGGGCAGCACACTGATTCTAAACAGCCACCAACTTTCTAACTTCAGGCGGTAAACGGCGCAAGAATTTCCTTTCCTTTATCTGCCTTTATTTCCATAAACATACAATTTATGGGGGATTTAAGGAAAAAGTGGCCCGCAGCAACTTGACGGGCCTTTAACCCGGTCTGAGGGTAGCAGCAGAAGGGACAAGCACTGATTCAGGACCGACAAAAAGAATATATAATCAAAAAATAAGAATGGCAAGTTGGTTTAGACATTATTCCAGCAAACAGAAATGCAAACTAAAAAATTACAAAGCATAGAAACTACGCAATCCACAGTGTACACTAAAGCAAAAACGCAGAGGTAGAATCATTAACCAAGTAATCATTGTAAGGAAACAATAAGACATGGTTGAGCCGTTGACAGAGACTAATATCAAACAGAGATGTGTAACCACAGTCTACCTCATAAACAGTCACAAACAACAAATTAATTCGTGTTCAAAAATCACTGAAACGCTCATATAAATGCGGCATAGGACAAGAAGTCACATCTATGTTGTTACATTTAGGCGTGTTTAACAGGCGTGGTAAGCAATGGCCCAATCATTTAAGATCATAGTTAGTGTGAGGATGCGGCACATACCAAAGTTCAGAGGACCGTGTACTGTATTCTGTTCTGTTTCTAATTAATTGCGCTAACGACGTGATGTATGACCGGCTTTGTTTTACTTCTTACGATAGGCTAGTAACAGCCTGGACTCTAACAGAGAATGCAGTGTAACTTCAACTGTTTGAATAGAGGTGTAGTGTGAGCGTCTACTGGAGCATTACAGATGTTACGTATTAGCTTTTTTTGAAACCAGAGCAACTGGTTTATGTTTGTAGCAGACGTCGTACCCCACACGAGACAGCAGTAGTGCACGTGACTCAGGAAGAGAGCGTTGTACAAAATAAGTATTACCTTGCGTGGCAGCGGTCTTAAACTGAAGAGCGCCCCAGCGACTTGCGCAAGTTTGTCTCCAAGGAAGTCGATGTGATCAATTCATAAAATATCGCTGCCAAAAAAAAAACACCTAGCGTCATTGCAGACTGAAAAAGCTAAATTCTTGAAGAGCCTATTATAATTTCGGTCTTTAAGTTCACACCTTTATTTTTTGGTTGAAATGAAATACCTTTGTTTTGTCATTGTTAATTTTGAAGCCATTATGCTGTGACCATCACGGTATTTTTTCAAGAACAGAGTTTGCATTCGAAACCAGCCTTGCAATGTTGTTCGATGAAAAAAGCACCGTAGTATCATTTGCATAGATGATGTATTTAGGTTCACTATCGACAAGAACAAGGTCACTTACGTAAATATTGAAAAGAAGGGGGCCCAATGTGCTCGCTTGGGGAACACCAGCTGTTACTTGTTTGAACTGGAAGCAGATGCCAATAATTTCAACAAGTTGATTCCGTTGATTCCACAAGTTGATTTCTACCTACATCCAGCGAACGTTCACCTATACCTTAGGTTTACGTCGTGCTTCCAGTTGGATATTTCTTGTTATCAACGTCCGCTGTGCAACAATCAGAGATACCTTCCTGACAAGTCATGACCTCTTGGTCAATGGCATGAGTAGACAAGAGGTTACATTTCCTTTCTCAGTGCAAATTATGCACTAACTCAAAACCTACGCGATTAACCTTAGAAAATTCAAAAACACTTATAAAAAAAGAAGGTTAACTAATACACACGCGCGTTACCATAGGCCTCTCACCGATAACCTTGACCTTCAGGTTACTTACACAAAAAGAAGCCGATCTACTCAATAATTAGGACCTCGCGAAACTAAAGGTTTACATAAAACGCATCTTTCAAATCTCGGAGCTTTCCAAAATGAAAACATAAACAAAGCTCATACCTTACATATGAAAGAAACCTATCTCAAATCGCGAAAAAGTTCATATGCTCAAAATTAGAACAAGACAACACGTTTCACTTCTACGCAAGGTGTGTTCGTCTCCCTTTCCAAACGTTTACGACTGACTCATGCTTTTGAGCCGTACTTGAGGTGGTCGCGGTTCGGAAGTTATTCTGGCTACCAGGAACAACAAAAAGACCGACACCCAATCAGCTTCTTCACGACGCTGCCGTTTCTTGCCAATTTGCGTCCTGGTGCTAGGCTTCATCATCAACTCGACTGACCGCGTCATGACTCCCTACCGCCTCGTCTCGTCTTGCCAGCTTGTGCTCATTCGCACTACATGCTGCACCCCGAAAAGAACGACGGAACGACGAGGAACTTAACTGCCCGTGCCTTTTGTCCACGTCCGCACAGAACATGCCTCTCGGTCTCTTTTTGACCGGTGGCTCGAACGTGCTTGATGCGCCAGTGTCACTAACGACGACGGCATCTTTCCTTTCCTCGCTCCCTGGCTATTTGCGTCTGTCGCCGTATGTGGCCGCTCTACATTACTCACCGCCATCCGATGTTTACCGCGCTTCTTTCTACGGCGCTTTTTCCTCGAACTCTCTTTCATGCCGCCTTCTCGCGCCTCAAGCTGGCCGGTACACGTCTCGTCGGCCCTGATCGCTCTTCTGCCCACACGGTCTGAGAGATTTCCAATGAAATCGACTCTCTCTTTGCTTCGACTGGCAGACAGCTCAACCGATTCTGGAACGATGCACCAGTCTTTACTCGAGCTATGCAACTCGCACTCCTGCGAACTGCTCTCTACTGCATTGCCCAGCTCGCCCTGTGCATCGGCACACAGCTCATTGGTCCCGATCGCTCTGTCACCCGCACAATCCGAATTATTCATTACAAAATCATCCCTCTGTTCGCTAAGTGGACTGGCGGACAGTTGCACCGATCCCTGAACAATGCAGCTGTCTTCCCTTGAGCTACGCAGCTCGCAATCCTGTGAACTGCCCTCAACTGCATCGCCCAGTTGGCATTGCACTTCGGCACGCAGATCTGACTCGACATGGCTGCACGCGTCTGCTGGGTCAGCAGTACTCTGTACTTCGTTAACAACCTCGTTAACATTACATGCGACGCACACGCGCGGTGACTGTAATAAATCATTCAGAGCTGGCCTAGCTGTCTCTACAGTGCTATGTTGGCACATCACCTCATCGCTCTCACTGCGGCCTTTAGCGGCCTCTGTTGCCACTAAGGCATCGTTCGCTGCTAGAACTTCGATTTCACCTATGAACGTGCTGCTAATCTCGCAGGTGGTGCTACTTCTCTGGGCTTTCGGCCAAAATCTGCTATCGACTTCCTCCCACTTTCGCGGCGTTCAGCCTACCGATTTCTCAAGACGCTGTTGAATTCGTTCGATTGACTGCTCCAAACCTTGAATCTCTTTGTTCAACGCAGCAGCGTACTGCCTCATTACTTCTATTTGGCCGTCTTCCTGCGAAATTCTTTCCCGTTTCTACCTAGCTTCTTCCTGTTTTTGTCTCATATCTTCCTGTTCTTGCCTAATTGCTTCCTGTTCCTAGCTTAGAATTCGTTTACCTAGTTGTTCGATGAGTTTCAAATCATTGTCGCTTAGGATAATGGTTTTATGAATTCCCGCTTCCGTCAAGTCCCCCTCTATGTCTACCTCGACCTCTTCACACAACCACAACAGGTCAACTCTCGTCAAACACAATAAGGTCATGGTCACTACTTTAAACTTTGGCTCTGCTGTCACACAATTCTGGCTACGATACCCATGCAAATCGCAATACAAGTAAAAGATCCCAGCGATTCAAATATACAAACACAGAGAAATTGAAGCCTGGCAAGTTATACAGCCAAACACTTATCCACTCAAGCAGCACCATACTACTAGTCCTTCTCCGCCGTATCCAGTTAACTGTAAGAGGTGGTCATTCCCAAGTCGCCTCCAACTTGATCGGGGTACCGGTTGGTCACAATGTCCCAAAGTCCGTGAGATATCATTGCTGTCTACGAGTTGTAGGACGATCTCACCATTGCCATCCAGTTGTAATAGTTGGAGGACAATCCCACCACTGCTACCAGTTGTAAGTTTTAGACCTTCTTGAAGCGAGGGACTTCCCACCTCGGGCAAACAGTTACGGGTCGTAGTCGGGCATGAAATATATATGGTAGCTGTCCCATGCCGGTCGTCTATCTCACCCACGCTTGGGACGTGATTGTAGGTAGGAACTTGCTCTCATCGAGAACTAGGAGTACAAGATTTATGTATAATATTTACATCCCGACAGGAGGTGCGTTTCGACAGTCAACATGCCTCCCAAGTGAAGCACGCAATACGAAGCACACAGCACACGAGCACGACCAGCAGCCCACAAACTGCTGCTTAAAAACCCTCTGTCCTCTCTAGATCACCAGGTGAAGGAAAACGGCGGTAGAATTAACCTTCGTCCAATCGAACCGTGCACAGTCGTTGGAGGCGTAGTCGACGCACCTTTGAGGGGGAGGGCTCACACATTCACATAAGCAATTTGGATTCCCAGAACCTGCCGGGTTGAGCGGGTCCTCGTATAGAGGTTGTCACCCTTGACCCTAGCGGGTCCTCTTGATTCCAGAGCTGACCACTTGCCTTTAGTGACACTGATGTCCGCGCCCCTTTATTCTGAAGATTTTAGCCATTATTACATACTATGCAACTTACATATTGACACGTGTACTTCTCTTTATCGGGCGACCACGTTTCGCCGCCTAACAAATGTAATCGCACAGCGTGGGACGCGCCTGCATGTATCCGAAGTTTCTGGAAAATTATCGATGCTTCAATCCGCTGTCTGTTGTCGCCGAGACTTATGATATCTGATTTCATCGCCTGACGCGAATGGTGTAGAACTTTGTGGAAGGCACGCGGGTCCGAACGATTAGTCTGGAACATTCGACGACTGCTCTATAAAAGCCGACGCGCTTGACCCGCAGATCAGATTTCCGACGATCGCCGACCGTGTTCGCCGCTATCGTTGTGCTATAAGTGTAGCCTGTTTTTGTGGGCACAGGTTCGCCCAATAAAAGATAGTTTTGTATTTCACCGTATTGCTTCTTTCTTCACCGTCACTACCACGTCACATCTGGTGGAGGTGCTTGAGCGTTCATGTACCGAACGCCCCCGCAAAGCCGCGATCCAAGCCCGAAACCCGAGGACAAAACGAACGTCACCCAAGACCAGCGTGCTAGCCGCCATCTGCAAGGACGGCTCCCAGTGCACGGACTTCTACCTGAGACGAGCAGGAAAATTGTCACCAAGTCCACCCCAATGGCAGCCCCAGCATCCCCCATCGTGCTGCAGCAGCCCAGGGAGCCCCCCACGTTCCGCGGTTCAACATTCGAGGACCCGGAAACCTGGCTCGAGACGTACGAGAGGGTCGCTGCATTTAACAGCTGGAACAGCGACGACAAACTGCGACGTGTCTTCTTCGCATTGGAAGACGCTGCCAGGACGTGGTTCGAGAACAGAGAAGCCACCTTAACGACTTGGGACCTCTTCCGAAGCGGCTTCCTGCAAACATTTCAAAGCGTCGTGCGAAAAGAGCGAGCCCAAGCTCTACTGGAGACAAGAGCGCAGCTGCCGAATGACACTATCGTGACTTTCACTGAGGAAATGAGCCGTCTGTTCCGCCACGCCGACCCAGAAATGTCCGAGGAGAAGAAAGTACGTCTACTGATGCGTGGTGTAAAGGAGGAACTTTTCGCCGGTGTGGTAAGAAGCCCACCGAAGACCGTCGACGAGTTTCTTCGTGAGGCGACGAGCATCGAGAAGACACTGGAATTGCGGAACCGGCAATTCGACCGACGCACCAAGCCAACAAGCTACTCCGGAATTCAATCACTGGCCACGGACGATCTGTGCGAGACCATCAGGGCCATTGTGCGCGAAGAACTGCGCAAGGTCTTGCCATCGTCGCAGCCTCAAGTGGCCTCGATCGCCGACATCGTGAAAGAAAAGGTGCACCGATCGCTAGGAGTTCCTGAGGTGCAACCACAATTACCGCAACCCCATCCAGAAGCGATGACTTACGCCGCCGTCGCACGCCGTCAAGCTCCCCCTCCGCGACAACGCCAGGGCCCTGTAACGCCTCAATTCCGTCGTCCACCACCGCCGCCGCCAGCACGCCCACCTGCCGCCCAGTGCACCTACACGAGGAAGACGGACATTTGGCGCGCCCCCGACCACCGCCCGCTCTACTACCACTGCGGCGAAGCCGGCCATGTGTACCGCCGATGCCCATACCGCGAGCTGGGATTGCGAGGCTTCGCCGTCAACGCACAGCGCCCGAGGGAAGGTGAACGCCCTCGTGACATCGCCGACTACCTCGCCGCTACTCAGTGGAGCCCTCGACGACCGTCCCGTTCGCCGTCACCAGGCCGCTACCTGTCGCCGCAGCGCCGACCATACACCGGCCCAGCCCGAGGCCGCTCTGCGAGCCCATATCCGGAAAACTAAAAGCAGCAACCGATGGAGGTGCGGTTGCTGTTCGTCGAACTGACGAAGATCCTCCGCCGCCGACGAAGACGACGAAGAAACGATCTCGACGACATAACAACGACTCGCCGCCGTTCCGACGAAGTCAGGAAGGCAAGACTACACCGACGAACGACGACGTGACGACGCGACGCTCCAACTTCAGTTCAACACGACGCAGCCGCGATCCGACGCCACAACCTAACTGCAACGCCAGACAAAGAACCAGCGACCTCGACGTGCTTCTCGACGGCCGCGCAGTCACTGCCTTAGTCGACACAGGGGCCGATTACTCCGTAATGAGTGGACACATCGCCGCCCAGTTGAAGAAGGTTAAGACTGCATGGGAGGGCCCCCAAATTCGGACCGCTGGAGGACACCTCATTACGCCTAGTGGAATATGCACGGCAAGAATTACCATTCATGACCGGACTTACCCTACCACCTTCGTCATCCTGCAACAGTGTTCACGAGACGTCATTCTCGGCATGGACTTCCTGAACCAACACGGCGCAATCATCGACCTGAAGTCGCAGTCAATAACGCTGTCGGAAGATCAAGCGATACCGTCGGAGAGCCCTCGTAGTTACCACGCCTTGAGTGTGCTCGAAGATCAAGTGAGCATCCCGCCTCGCTCCAGCATCGTTATTTCGGTCGGCACCCAAACACTCGCTGACGTAGAAGGCGTCATCGAAGGCGACCAACGTCTACTACTCGACAGTGAAATTTGCGTCGCAAGAGGGATCGCTCGACTACACGGAGGAAACACGAAAGTGCTGCTGACAAACTTCAGCCAGGAGTTCAAGCACATAAACAAGGGCACGACGATCGCATTCATCGAGGAAATACAGGAAACCAGCGATGCGTTTGTCCTCTCGGATTCTGTCGTATCTACCCCGACGACCGTAGTTCCCGAGCCAGACTTTGACATAAATCCAAGTCTCCCCGTGATTAAGCAGCAACAGCTCAGAAGTCTGCTTCGACGATATAAAGACTGCTTTTCGACGTCATCGAGAATTCGACAAACACCAGTCGCAATGCATCGCATATGAACCGAAGAGTGCGCTCGACCACTCCGCCAGAAGCCTTACCGAGTTTCGACGCGAGAACGCGAAGCTATAAGACAACAAGTCGACGAAATGCTGCGCGACGACATCATCCAGCCATCGAAAAGCCCGTGGGCGTCTCCAGTTGTTTTAGTGAAGAAAAAGGACGGAACCCTACGTTTCTGCGTCGATTATCGTCGACTGAACAAAATCACGAAGAAACACGTATACCCCCTCCCACGGATAGACGACGCATTGGGTCGGCTCTGCAATGCTAAATACTTCTCATCGATGGACCTCAAGTCTGGCTACTGGCAAATAGAAGTCGACGAAAGAGATCGCGAAAAGACCACCTTCATCACGCCAGACGGCCTCTATGAGTTCAAGGTTATGCCATTTGGACTGTGCTCGGCGCCTGCAACGTTCCAGCGCGTGATGGACACGGTTTTAGCAGGATTGAAGTGGCAGACTTGTCTTGTTTACTTGGATGACGTCGTTGTCTTCGCCAGAAATTTCGACGATCACCTTAGGCGACTTGCAACAGTACTAGATGCCATCAGGTCATCAGGACTTACTCTAAAGCCGGAAAAGTGCCGCTTCGCTTACGAGGAGCTTCTATTTTTAGGCCACGTCATCAGCAAATCTGGAGTCCGCCCCGACCCGCAGAAGACAGCTGCCATAGCAAAGTTCCCACAGCCCATCGACAAGAAGGCAGTGCGTAGATTTCTTGGCATGTGTGCCTACTACAGGCGATTTGTCAAGAACTTTTCACGCATCGCTGAGCCGCTTACGCAGCTAACTAAATGTGACGTCGAGTTCAAGTGGGAAACGCCGCAGGCCGACGCATTTCAAGAACTCAAACGACGCATGCAGTCGCCGCCCGTACTTGCGCACTTCGACGAGCACGCCGATACCGAAATCCACACTGACGCCAGTAGCCTAGGCCTCGGTGCCGTCCTAGTCCAGAGAAAAGATTGACATGAACACGTGATAGCTTACGCTAGCCGGTCGTTGTCAAAAGCGGAAGGCAATTATTGTACAACCGAAAAGGAATGCCTCGCCATCGTTTGGGCTACAGCGAAATTTCGCCCTTACCTATATGGCAGGCCATTCAAAGTCGTCAGCGACCATCACGCCTTGTGTTGGCTAGCGAATTTAAAGGATCCCTCAGGACGGCTGGCACGGTGGAGCCTCAGACTACAAGAATACGACATCACTGTAACATACAAGTCCGGACGAAAACACTCAGACGCCGATTGCCTATCACGCGCCCCCATTGACCCGCCGCCGCAAGATGACGAGGATGACGACGCCTTCCTTGGAATAATAAGCGCGGACGACTTCGCCGAACAACAACGAGCGGACCCGTAGCTTAAAGGCCTCGTCGATTATTTGGAAGGGCACACCGACGTTGTCCCCAGGGCATTTAAGCGCGGATTATCTTCCTTCACGCTTCAAGACAGTCTACTCGTGAAGAAGAACTTCTCACCAGTCCGCGCCAATTACCTTCTTGTTGTCCCGTCAGGACTTCGTCCAGAAGTATTGCACGCCCTACATGACGATCCGACCGCTGGACACCTCGGATTTTCCCGGACACTATCGAGGATACAAGAAAAGTATTATTGGCCGCGCCTGACCGCCGACGTCGCCCGTTATGTCAGAACATGCCGAGACTGTGAGCGACGCAAGACACCGCCGACAACCCAGCCGGATTACTACAGCCAATCGAGCCTCCTTGCCGACCATTCCAGCAGATCGGGATGGACTTGCTGGGACCCTTTCCGACGTCAATAACCGGAAATAAGTGGATCGTCGTGGCGACGGACTACCTCACCCGCTTCGCTGAAACAAAAGCACTGCCGAAAGGTAGCGCAGCCGAAGTGGCGAAATTCTTTGTCGAAAACATCCTGTTGCGACATGGCGCCCCAGAAGTCCTCATCACCGACCGAGGAACGGCCTTTACAGCGGAGCTCACCCAAGCCATTCTGAAATACAGTCAGACAAGGCACAGGAGGACAACGGCCTACCACCCGCAGACGAATGGTCTTACGGAGCGGCTGAATACGACCATCGCCGACATGCTAGCGATGTACGTCGACGTCGAACACAAGACCTGGGATGCCGTCCTGCCGTACGTAACATTCGCTTATAACACGGCGGTACAAGAAACAACACAGATCACGCCGTTCAAGCTGGTCTACGGCAGGAACCCGACGACGACGCTTGACGCCATGCTGCCGCACGTCACTGACGAGGAGAACCTTGACATCCGTACCTACCTCCAGCGCGCCGAAGAAGCCCGACAGCTCGCCCGCCTGCGGATCAAGAACCAGCAGAGGACCGACAGCCGACACTACAACCTCCGACGACGCTTCGTCGAGTACCAGCCCGGTGACCGTGTTTGGGTTTGGACCCCTGTACGCCGACGAGGACTGAGCGAGAAGCTTTTGCGTCGCTATTTCGGACCGTACAAGATCATCCGACGTATTGGCGCACTGGACTATGAGGTAGTGCCAGACGGTATTTCGCTATCACAGCGGCGCCGCTCACGACCTGAAATAGTCCACGTTGGGCGACTCAAGCCCTACTACCAGCGTTAATGAACTTTGGGGCTTCGCGTAACTGACCTTTGGACTTTGTTTCTTTTTGTTGTTACTTATGTTTAATGAGTGTCCTTTTGTGTTTCGCTCTCTTATATTTGTAGCATCGGGACGATGCTTTTTAAGAGGGGGGTATTGACACGTGTACTTCTCTTTATCGGGCGACCACGTTTCGCCGCCTAACAAATGTAATCGCACAGCGTGGGACGCGCCTGCATGTATCCGAAGTTTCTGGAAAATTATCGATGCTTCAATCCGCTGTCTGTTGTCGCCGAGACTTATGTTATCTGATTTCATCGCCTGACGCGAATGGTGTAGAACTTTGTGGAAGGCACGCGGGTCCGAATGATTAGTCTGGAACATTCGACGACTGCTCTATAAAAGCCGACGCGCTTGACCGCAGATCAGATTTCCGACGATCGCCGACCGTGTTCGCCGCTATCGTTGTGCTATAAGTGTAGCCTGTTTTTGTGGGCACAGGTTTGCCCAATAAAAGATAGTTTTGTATTTCACCGTATTGCTTCTTTCTTCACCGTCACTACCACGTGACAATATTGTGGAAAATCTTTATAACGCAGAAATATGATCCTCGCTATTGGTATGGCGTGTAAATGGAGTACTTACTTGTTACTCGTATTACCAGAGTTATTTCATAGTTTTAAGAAGAGCAGTAAATGTCACTCATGTTAGGGATATATTCATTGCCAAAATTGACCGTCGTTGATTATATTTATTTTCACAGCATTTAATGTCATTTTGGTGTTAGATCATAGGCACTGCACCATTCGAATATTCTTCGCTGGCGAACATGTCGTTGGCTGAGCTTTCGTACGATTCTGTTATTCCAATTCCGCTAGTATTAAAACCAACGAGGATTTAATACGAGCGTCATTTATCGAACAAACTCGAGTACACATTCTCTTGAACAAGCCGTTCGGGTATCGTGGACTAGAAATGTGGGCAAGAACGAAATCTTTGCAACTTTCTATTTTTCTGTGCATTCTACCACAAAAGTACATAAAGCGCCTGAGACAAAAACAATGTGACAGGAAAATACGCAGTCGTTCGTCAGGGCATATATTAGCATCCAATAACAAACAAAGCAGCACGTCCGGGTCGTCTCGTTCTCATGGCTCCCGATTTTGCAGCGCATACACCACCACCCCACATAGCAGGCCCGGCAATCATGTCTTCCTCGCATATTGGGTAGATCGGAATGGTCGCGAACAGTGATTCTTGGTGATGAGGAATTCTTCGCACAGGTCCCCAATATCCGAACAACCTAGGACGCAAGTAAAAAAGAAAGCACATACTCAGTGTTTTTAATGAAGAAAACATAGTTCAACCAATTATGGACTGAGTCGTCACTCCACCTAATCCTTATACATTCGCGTGCCGTCTAGGAGTAGGAGGTGGCGGATAGGAATAAAGAAGGCAAAGATGTTCAGCACGAAACCGTCTGGTTAGCTACCCTATATATGCTGGGGGACAAGAATGGGGCAATAGAAAGATGGGCGATAGGGGAAAAGAGTGGCAGTAATTTAGCCACGGCAGCAACAGGTCCAAGGCGGTGACGCAGGTCAGTTGACCACAAAAAATTGGCTGCGCCTTAGCTCAGCCAGCCCCGCATATGCATAGTAAAAGCTAGGTTTAACCTAGTTAAGACTTGGTGTAACTTGGTTAATCTTATATTTACCTGTAATTATTACACTTAGGTATCAATCATCGTAAAGACATACATGTATGAAGGCAGCGCCTAGATCGGTGGCTAGACATGTCTGCGATTAGGCAAAGGTAGACACGCATCACTCGACGATGCGGCGCCTGTTGTGCTACAGGGAAAGCGCAAGTGCTAGACATGCTAAAAGACGCCGCGAACCTGAGCAGCGTTGAAGCACAAACGGAAAGGATGCGAAAGCGGTCACTGCAGTGATCTCGACGTAGCGACACCTCTTCTATTCCGGACCTTCTCGAGTGAAGGAGCTCGCCGGGCGATATCAGCCCGGAGGTCAAACGCCGCTTGGCGTAGACGGCTCAAAGCCTCCCGCTCCTGCCCAACGCTCAGAGAAGACGGCCCGGCCTGTCTCTCATCCATGGCCAAGCTTGCACCGACTATGCATGCGCGGCGCTCCTCTCAGCCCGACTCGCGGCGAGTCACGTTGTCAGTCGGCCACCCAGCTACAGAGAGCGCATGCGCCAAGCCGGTGGCGTGTAGTGGGCGCGGTGAGTGACGTACGGCATTGCCAAAACGACAGCGAATTGCGCTCAAATCAAGGTCAAAGTGCTGGCGATGGCGAAACTCGACTCGACAAGATTGGTAAAGCTTTCGCTACTCGCCAGAGTAGCGGATGTCGTCCGTTCACCCATGACGCCACCGGTAGCATATATGGAAACAAAACGCTGCATCAGCGGAGGCCTGTCAGCGGCGTTTGCTGCGAATTGCGCCCACGCGTCACCCACGCGCTCCTTCTAGGGATCTACTGATTTGCGAGGCAACCGCGGCAGACTTCGCTCCGTTTGCAACGTGGTGCACGAAACTGATTGTCACTGCCAACCAATACATCGCAAAATGAAAGCCCATAAAGCTGCGGTCAATTTTTACATTTGGAAGCATCGTAAACGAAGGTAAATTTTATTGCCTTATTGGGTCATTAGCTAGGCGGTAATATCGTTTTCATTGTGCTTACTGTGTCTCTTCAGTGCTTAATGTCAAAAGCAGGTGTGTTTGTATGACGTAGTGGTAGTGTTTGCTTTGCAAACCACAGCGAGAAGTGCTTTCACCTGAAACGTCATTTTCTTTCATTCGGGATGTAAGGTTCTCAGTGGCGACGGGATTCCTTGTGCCACAGGGCGCTGCCGTTAGATGCCGGACTCCGGGAACCGGAGAGGAGGGCTAGTGACCCACAAGTGCCACTGCAAACCCTCTCTCTCCTACTAACACACAGCATCCCATTGGTGAAGGCCTGGCCCATTTTCAACATAGTAATATTGTTCTGATATTCAGCATAATAGAAAAGTTGTGTAGGTGAAATGAACCCCTCCTCCTGCCCGGCACTCAGAGTGCACTTCCGTAGCCCTGGCAACGGTGAACTAACTACATGCACTTAAATTTGATGTCTGCGATGAGCCATCGCCCGTCGATTGTCCCGCCGTCACGTCGATCACTACATTTACCCGGCGCTCAACAAAATACACGACAAGAAATATTCACACACAGCACTTGCTATGGCGTTTTGCCGCTCAATCCAATGGTTCTTTTCTCGTAGCTCTCGGCCGTATTATCATGAAGGTGGAGTGTGAAACCACTAGCGTGCCACGATTTCAGTTTAAGTTACCGGAAATGAAGGAGGTCCAATTGATGACGGAGCCTTCCGTTAACTGTCGTATATAGCTCACTCTGCAGCTGTGGAGCCTAATATCCTTCCGTCGAAGGCGATTACTTTTATTGCTTTTCAAATAGCTGGCTCTTTGTGGTGTCCTATTACCCCAAGCCCACACAATTTATTGAAACCAACAAGAAATACTACAATTCTCCAAATGGCAACGCTCATTTGGAGCCATTCTTTATAAGTAAACCATATGTACCCTTTTCTTATGTGGATTGGGGGGAGAAGAGAGGGCGAGGGTGTGTAGGCCTATTTTACTTCAAAAACGCAAAATACATGCAGTAGAAAGTCAATAGAACAAGAAAAAAGTGTAAGTAGCTCACCGAGAAGTCGCATAGTGTGTTCAAGTTCCTCTCTTAATATGTGCAACACTTTTTCGACACCTTGCTTGCCCTGCGTAGAGGAAAACTGAGTTGGAGAGAAAACTCCGCCTTAAAACGCACACTTTCCAAGCATTTAGTAGAGTTCAAGCTGAGAGAGCACGTGACAAACGTCCAAGTATAGTCGCCACTCATGCACTGTCATATTTAGTGACCATTGCGCGTTTTTACTTCATGTGGAGAGTACCGGATTCGGTTGGAGAAGCAAATCGTAAATAGAATGCATAGATATTAAGCGAAGACTCCGCGCGGGAAAGATCCTTCCAGACACGCGACAATCGTTGCTTAAGAAAAGTGCCATTCTTGTCAAGCAACCATTTTGAAGTACAGGCCACACGACGAAGTTACACACGGTTCCGACAGGAAACACCCCGTACAACGTATGCTTGCATGCGGCAGTCCAGCACCACGGACATCTCCTATTACTGCAAAAAGAACCCGAACTCGCATCGTATGAAGTGCTGATCAGAAAACTTGTCAGCACCGGCAAAAATGACACGTGCGGTCCCCATACGGTGCTGTTTCATCGCGGCGTACGGATGCTATAGCTGGCTTTGCAGCGCAAATGAGAACTCTCATTTCAAGCCACCTTTGTGATGCATATCAACGCTGATCCGCTTCCCGTTTCTAGACGCAATGTCCATCACGTTCTTTTCCACTAGTCCCCGCATCTCGAGATTGCTTTGTTTTGTGAGCTATCAGACGCTCGCTTTCCAAACCAGGCTTCTCTCTCAGCATCCAAGTTTCTGCTCTGTTCAACGTTTGTTCCGAGTCTGTCTCCTCGGCACTCCATACTTGCTTTGCAAAACTTTTTATGTTCTAGAAATCCTCGATGCGCAGCGAAAGATGTTTCATAACGCGAATTCAGAATTGCTCGTAAATGCGAAACCAGCTTCGTCATCATACGCAGTGATGTGATAGCAGCAGAGCGGGACCATGCCGCTTGCGACTGTGAACACATGTTTGTAGAAACACTTCTTTCCTGACAGGCTGAGTGAAGTGATGTGCACAACTGTTTAAGCAGAAAAAGCGTACGCTTGTTGATCTCCACCCTTGAACATGCCCGAAGGATGGGTGCAAGGCTCACGTGAGATATCGAAAAAGAAGGAAACCGGCTCACGTCGTATGCGAGTCCCCAGAGCACAGGTCGTCCCACGAACACCGCCCGAGCTCCCAGCGCGAGCGCCTTGACCGCGTCCGCACCTGTTCGCACTCCGCTGTCCAAGTATACTTCCATCTTTTCAGCAACAGCGGAGACGATCTCGGGCAGGGCGTCGATCTGAAACAGGTGTATGCGGATTCTAAACAGCACAGAAGTATTACGAGCGGGTATGCACGTTTTCCGGTGTGACCGAGAAATGCAAGGACACTTTTCTACTTTCACAAAAGTAGATCCTGGATCAGTTCATAGAACGGACGTCCGGTGAAAGAAGCTTTCAGCTTCTTTCTGCACAGCACGCATGCCTTGAGCGAAAGCGATAACATAATAGCTGGACGAAAATCATCGCCAGGAAAATGACGGACGCGTGGGCACTGTTGATTCACGCTGGGCTATCGTCCCATGTGACCGGTCCCCTGTTATCTTTCTTTCAGTTAGAGCCTATTTGTTTTTCAGATCAACTGTGAGGTGTAAATTTTTTCACCTTTTCTGTTCGACTACCGTAAGAGGCGAACACCCTTTACTTGCACTTCAAAACGCAACGTCCAGGCAGTTAACTAAAAAATTTATTTCGCGTTTTCGGGGCGTTTAACACCATATAGAAATCTTTTTAAATATTGTATACCAACACTTGGATTCGAGACACAATTCGAGAACGATGTAATATCTATCTCTATTACAGTCTAGAAAAGTGGGCACACAATGGCGTAACCTATGATTGTTTCTCTATCTCCATTAATTAAACGTTTGAGCAGTGAGTTTCTCAAGGTCGTAAATGGCTTCAGTAATAATTCTTACTTCATATTTAAAGGGAATATGTGATAGAGATTCTTGATTAAATTAATGATTTCTTAACTTGGTTGGGCCTTCTTCCTTGCTGCGGTTGATTCTGCAAGATTCTAGCTTCTCCAGAAAACGTCGACACAAGGCCACTTTTGGTGGACTTGATTTTGGGGACGGGACTATCATCATACCGCGTTGGTGATGCAGCGCGCTAAACGCGACCAAGCGGAGAGAACACAAGCCGCGAGTGCCATGTTTTAGGTGTGCTCTCTGCAATGTCCCGTTCATTGCGCTGATTCGCTCCCGTAGTGTAATGTTTATTTTGGGTCCTTGGGCCTACTCGAGATTTACTGCATTTACAGTAGGGGTGACGCTTAAACTGTTCCACGGCACGAGACTATTGGGGGCGATCACATACGGAGGCACCACCTTCCGCTGTGACGAGGTGGGAGGGATAAAGGCCGCGTTCCTCAATTTGACTGCCGACTCTCAAACGAAGGACTGCTTTGGTGAGTTGCTGGACAATTCTGAATGCGCCTGGCATCCTGGTCCCTGGCATCTGCCATGGTAGCTTAATGACTATGATGTTGGGCTGCTAAGTACGAGGTTCTGGTAACGAGTCCCAACTACGGAGGCCGCATTTCGATGGGGGAGTGATGCGAAAACACCCGTGTTCTTAGATTTAGGCGCACGTTAAAGAAGTCCACGTGGTTCTAATTTCCGGATTCGACACCTATGGCGTGCCTCATATTCAGGTCGTGGATTTGGCACATGACACCCAATAAATAGTTCTAAAACACCATGCAGCGGGTGTAAGAGAGAAAATCAGCGGACTTTTGCGCCTTGAATACCTGACTTGACATAGGCCCTGTGGAGAAGTTTGCTTGCCCATGTTGCGTGCGTTGGTCCCCTAGGCGTGACGGTATTGCGGAGTGGGTTCGAGCTTGTTTAAGCCCCGACGCTCGCTGCAAGCGCGGGGAAGCAGGTGAAGCAGTGGGTGCGGACGCACGATTTGATGATCGCTGGCTCTGAAGGTATGTTGGACGGACGTTCTCGTGCCTGCGGCGCTGGTGCTGGGTCAGTCATGCCGGATTAAACCTTTATCACGCCTTACAGATTAAAAACCCGACCTCACTCCCAATGCCGGCACGCATAGGGACAAACGCCTACAACACGAGCAAAGAAACTTTTCCTTCGTATTGGCTAGGCAGAGCAAATGAGCAAAACGCCTACATTTTCCCTCCCGCATACAGTCTTACTCGCGCATGCGCAGGAACGTTGGGTTCGTCCGCAAATGCCACGTTCTGCAATACTTACTAGCAATTGTACAGTCAGCAACCGGCCGGTGTGCCATATCTCGGAAACCATATGCGACGGCTACAGAGTTCGTGCTGCGCTTTGTTTTCCAGTCGTAGTTCGCGTTTATGCGAGCGGCTGCACGAAGGTCGATTCGGTCACTGCTGCTGCCGCGTTTTCTGCCTGCAACGTTTGGCAGCGAGTTTCCGCGGTCATGGATTGAGGTGTGTTCAGGTAGACTTGTGCACGCGTGACACCATGCTTGTTGATTCAGTGGCAAATTTCTGTCACTATGAAGGGAAAGCTACGGAGGTAAAGCGTGCACAAGTGATAGTGCTCCTGAAAAGAGTAGCGCGTTTCAATCCACTGAAGTTTAGACTGGCGAGGGCAAACAAAAACAACTTATTAGTAACAATTAAATAAGACCGAACACACCACTGAATGTAAAGGTTTACTTATTTTGCTTCTTTTCCCTTCCACGTCCGGAGAAACGCGAAAGCGTGGCACGTGGAATTTTCGTCGATTCAGCATCTGTTCCGAGCACCCACCTTGGTGTTGGGTTCCACAGAACGAGGTCGCGGAATGGTGTCCCGGCTACGGCGGCCGCATTTAGATAAGGGTGAAATGCGAATACACCGTCTAGTTAGTTAGAGTCGTACTTCTTATTCTACGTTAGTTTAGGCTCGCGAAGAAAAACATAAATAACGTATTAGAAAGAGTTCAATAGAGGAGAACACACCACTTTGATTCTTTAGGGGTTCTTTTTTCCCTTCAGAGTCAGCGGGTACAACGGAGGACTGTGCACTTCGCTCGATCCCCACCTCCGCCGCCTGAACTTTTGCCCAAACGGCGTCATAACGACCGATACAGAGTCTACAATAGCGAAGCGGCAGTTTGTCGTCAGTGAGGAGCCTGTGTCAATGTGGCGCACGTAGCGTAAGGCTTGCCGCTTCGCAGAGTGTTTTCGGTGCTCTGCCCGCGCCACGGTCATTGGGACGGGGAGCAGTGCGTGCAGCTTGGACGTTGTATGTGCCGTTGATGAACGAAAACTTAATTATAACCTGCAGAATGTTTACCACTACGACGAATGCGCACGAACAACGTGGCTACAAGCATTGGTCTACGGCATCTGCCTAACCGCCACCCCCTGCCAACCCACCTCCCCCGCGATTCTCTCCCCTTGGCCGGAACCCTCCGTGTCAGGCCTTCCAGAGAAGCATACGTAAAGAACAACTGCTGCAGATGCCAAAAAGGGACAGGATCTAATAATCCTGTCAGTAAAAAAGAAGTACGAAGCTTTTTGAAGCCTGCGATTCGAACCGAAGACCTCCCAGTTACGATTCCAATTCATTGGCGCGGCACCACAAAAGGCGAAAGGAGAGCAAACTTAACCCGTAGTATTTAACAGTAGCCGCGTTGTTCAGCTCAGCTAGGGACAAATGGAGCAAAGCACCGCCCGGTTTCGTGGTACCAGAGTCCTCTGGTGGCACTGTCGTACCTGCGGAAAGGCAGATTCCGAGAAGCGAAGGTCCCGACATGTCTCACTCGTAACCTGCGCGTGGGCACGACAGTCGGGAAAATACGAAAAAGAAGGCCTTCATCGAGACGACAATAGCTTAGTGATCGTCGTCGTCCGTCTTGCTTCTTTCGTTTTCCAGTGCAGCATAGTATAGGCTTCACCGGCCAAGCTAGGACCGAGCTCTTCACTCTTATATAAACAAATTATTGTACTAATATTACTCGCTCTTTTGTAGATACAAATATTGTCTAAATATTATGCGATTTACTTTTTATTTTTGTTTTTTTTTAACTGAAGTGGAAGGAGAGCAGCACGAGTATTTGGCCAAGTTTAAAGCACTTCGAAGTGTTTGTTTTTGTGCGCTGCTTGTTCATATTTAATCATTGAAGTACTTGAAGTGTGATCCACGCACTGTGGCCGGGGTTCCATCCAGCTGGCGGCCGCCGTGGTTGGACACGATGACGGCCGCTGCGCCTTGGCGATGTGCTTGGAGCGCCGCTTCGGCTACAACATGAAGAACAACTGTATAGTCGCAGCAGCTTGTGCGATTTGTTAGTTCACGGCGACAGAAAAAACAACACTTGCGATAAAAACAATGCCGTGAGTCCCGTATCTGCTTTCGATGAGTTCGCTATTGCTCATTATATGATACCAGAAATTTGCACATATACATCAGGACACCTTCGCAACCCATCCAACAGCTGCGCTCCATGTTTAGGTGCTTCCACGTGATTATAATGCTGCCTGAGGTTACTAGGCTAACTCACAAACGATGAAGAAGTGGGAACAGGCCACGTAACAGCCATAAGGTGCATAAAAAGGCCAGTCGATCAAACATATAGTGCAAAGAAGCGAGAAACGCACAATGTATGCTGCCTCTCCAAGAGGCACGACATGACGTCATCAGGAGACATCGTCATTTAACGAAGACTTCATCGCGTGACGTCACGTTTGACATGGTGGCGTTATCAGATTACATCATTAGGGGATAATATCACGTGAAGATACCATTATTATCGTCTATTCGAATTACACTCCGACGCTATGTTTGCAGCGTCTGTGTAAGGTCTACTTTACGAATAACCTGACGCAATTTACTTTAAGGAATTCAATTAAATGAATAACGCACTTACGTTTTGTGGAGGGCTCAGGAGAATCAGTATACATGCTGCAATTCAGCACACCTGCGTGCGTGCGTGACGTATGTGTACACACAATCTAGCTGTCCTTGATGCATGGGCGCTCTGCCCGTCGCCTCTATTCCACAGCGTGTGGTGCAAACGTAACTGACATCGCAGCAAACACTCTCCGAAACTGTACCTCCATCTAGCGGCCGTAGCCACTTATATAGACCTAAAACGGCAGCTGGAAAAGGGCTTTGTCGTTGAGTTCGCACGTAGCATAAATTCGTTTATTCTCAAATTCGAGTTCGAAACCGAGGCTATCATGTTTGAAGCTTGAGTGTAAGTCGTACTTTAACAATTTACTTTGAAAAGTTGAATTAGTTCAACAAGGCACTTGGTATTGGTGGAGGGCCTAGAGCAATGACCACATGCACTCCACTTCCGAACACGTGCATGAGCGCGTGGCGTAAGTCACTTGAGGTGGTGGTGCTTGTGTAACGCCGTCAACGTCAGCGACAGCTTCGCTGGACATCCCCTTTCACGAAGGAGTATAGAGGCACATTTCTTTAGGCTAACTGACCAACGAAGAAGAGGACCTAGCTCGGCAATGCACCAACTGAAGGCTGAGTCTTCGTATCCTGCAGCCGTCAAAGTAAAGCTGTCGTTTTACTTTGGTGCTCCAGAAGATATCGCAAGGTGGTGTCTCCGATCAAAAAAAGAAGCTGCTCCATAATACATCACACGCAGTGCTTACTTTTCTGTCTCGCACACGCACGAACAAACACGCGCACAAACCTGAGGAGCACAAGTTCCTTTAAGAAAGCTGCCCGCTCGGCCACAAATACGATGATGTCACTGCTGAAAACGCAGCTCTTCTACTAGGAGAACTCGAACGACAATATACGTGCGTTCTGTGCGACAAGCAAGGCACAACGGAACATGTGTTGTGTCAGTAGCCAAGACAATACGGTCTCCGCAGGCTTATTGTCAAAGCAATACGAGAGATTGGGAAAACCTTGTTTTGAAGATTACACGCATTCTTGAATCTCCGAAAAGGAAATAATATTCTCCTTGCTGTTAGAGCTCTCGGAATTTGCCCCACAAAAACCCGGACCAATATATCGCCTCCAATAGTTTCGTCCTCAGACGGTTTCACCGACCATTACGATAATCTCGCATGCGAAATTTGAGCGCGGCCCTATGCGTGTTCTCGTTTCGTGATATATTGGCTGGCGCAGAAGATCTGTCTCGTGCGGCACGTTCCAAACGAAGTGAAGTATGGCGCGCCTGCCCTGCTAATCGGAAGATCGCGACAGGCCACACGTTTATGACACGTGGGCGCCATCCAGAGCAGCCACCGCGAACAGACCTCTTCTCATGCAGTGCTTTTCTGCAAGGAAACTCGCGCTATTCTGGCGCGATATCCGAAATGCTGCAGAGAAGCCACCCTAACAGCGGCAACATGGCAGCGCCGACCATCCGCTTCGATCTGAAATTCGCGTTTGTTCCTGGCTCTCCTCCTTGTCAGTAAGAAACAAGCGGCCAAATCGGTCATCGCTGAGTCTCGTGTCAAGCTGAGGTCAAATCATTAGGTAGATTTGTCATAAATGCTGAGATCGGCTGTTTGTTTTCACGCTACTAGGACTGGAAACACGACATCAAGCCGTAAAACTGGTTCGATTTTTAGTTACCAGATGGCGCCACAGCATTAGCATTGGTGATGCGTTGACGATATGGAAAGCTATAAAATTCTAACTGTTCACTGAATCATTAATTTACTACCGCGTTCTAGCATGGTACATGACCCTGGTGTTAAGCGCGCAAACCGTAGACGGGAGACGACACGAGAAGACAACACCACAAGCACTGTGGTACATGATGACAGTAGCGAGCAAACGCCAAGTAGACCCCAAATAGATGCCGAGTAGAAGCTGTGGCGCTGGATAGCACTAGTGAAGGTATTCGCCTGGACAGCTTGCTAAGAAGACTGCAAAGTAACTACAGGGAAACTTGTAGGCAAAACGAAGCCCTGCTGTCGCATGCATGTAAACGCAGCTGATGGCTACCGCGTCAAAACATTTTTTTGTCACTCCCCCCACTATGGAGTATGTAACAGGAAAACAGGCGTTGAGCAGACTACTCGACGCGGATGAGCCCATCTCCAGGAACATACGGCATTCCTATTGGCTAAGAATTCCTCTTGATTCCACACTGCTGCAACCAACTTGTGAGATGGATCCCCTCTTTAATATCTCTCAGCCTCAATATAATATCTTCGTCTAATATCAAAATAATAAAATAAATAATAAATATATAAGAAATAATAACAATGAAAAATAAAATGATATCAAAATAATATCTTAGTCTAAGGGCATAATGAGTGAAATAGCCCCCTGGTGAACAAAAGGTGACTTCACTGCACTAATGTGAATTGCAAGATGGCGGACTTATGCGCGCTCGGCTCTCCACTCTCAGCGCCGACGCCGAGCGACGCTGGGTGACGAAATGCCAGAAAACGCCAGGAAAACACTGAATGTCGGGCCGCCTCGTAGCCTCTCGCCATCGTCCCTGGCAGGAGCAGTGATCCCCGTCACAAACGCTGGTACGGCGGACTGACCTAAGCAGCAGATGCCGCGGACGAGCATAGCTACTGCGCCCCCCTCTGCCCCCCCCCCTCGGAAGAATAGGCGAGATCGCCCACGCGGAAGCATGCAGATGCAGTGGCCGCCGGAACTCAGCGCCGCAACTCCCCTCCTCTCCTCCTCGGCTTTCCGACTGACGCTTCCAATGCACCCTCCTCCCGCCCTTTCGTCCTTCTCTTTCGCTATGGCCTTCCTTTCAGTTACCACTGTGTTCCGCGTTGGCTTTCACTCTGCTCGGTGTTCGCTCGCACGATTACGCCAGCGCCGCTGGAGCTCGCTGCCAGAAGGGGTTCTTAAAAGGTTCGCTCTAAATAGCAAGCATGTAGTATCCTCACAAGAGGCTGCACACATGCCGCAAGTGTATGCGCCAATTGAAGCGGTTTCTTATGTATAAAAAGGTTATGGACCAAACCACTCACTTTGTTTTTCTTGGAATCAAAGTGAAAACCATTGCACATATTCTTGGAAATGTCTTGTGGAAGATTGGAGATGTGTATCTTCCAGATGCCATTTCCGAGACACCAAAGAAATCACCAAAGTAAAATCAGATAAAATAGGTAACCTTAAGGTAAATAAAATAAGTACCCTTGCGTAGTCTTCCAAGGAAAATGGTGCATGTCTTCTACAAGTGGATAAAGACCGCAGATTTGGGGTGATGCCAGAAGCTATATTAGGCAGAAAGCTGCTGAGGCTTTAGCTAAGAGCTTCGGGCCTGCAAGAGCGAGCTGGTCCCAGGTAAAGACAAACGTTGTTTCCTTGTATCAACATAAGGATTTTTCTAGGTTGGCGAAGTACATTATCGAGTGCAAGTCGTCTTCTCTATATGTATTTTTAGTTTTAATATGCATATATTGGATGTGCCTTTTAGAAGCGTTGTTGGTGAGAAGGGTACCTGGCAGCAGCAGCTCACCCAGTTTTTGATAAAACATTTAAACGGTCTGGTCATCGGTAACCCATACATTGTTAGAAATTCGAAATAAGTCGCAATGTTCTTGAGATCACATGATTCTTGTAGGTTTGCCTTTTCCATAGATATTAAGGACCTCTTTTGCAGTGTACTATGTATGGTTTTCTTGCTTGCGGTGTACTCTTGCATAGAAGAAAATTGTGATGTCGCATTCCAGAATTATACCGGAAACTTCTGTTGACAATTTGTTAGTGTTACTAGGGTGTAATCTTTGATCAACTTTTGCTTCTTTGGACTGCCAGGTGTATATATAGCGAAAGGGAAATTGTATTGGTTCGTGTGTTGCCCTATATCAGCACTCGGCGCACTCTGTCTCCAACGCAGATCGTTTTCAAAATAGGACGCATGCGGCCACGCCATACGCAGACTCTGCTAAAGGAAAACTCCCCCCCCCCCCGTCCATCCCATGTGTGCCTTGCGCATGACGAAAGACGGCGCGCTTTCTCCGGGCTTTGCTCCCTTGTGCGCGCAACAGAGAGCCACCATCGTCGGCTCACCCTCGCATACTCTCACTCGAACTTGCAACATACGGCGGGCTTCGACCATGCAATCACCCTTGGAATTTATACAGAATATTATGAAGCTAACGACGCTCACGACAGAAACACGGTTGGAGTGTCCAAAAATTTATTGTAGCAGTAAAGCTTTTATTAATCTTTCGCGGCATAAACCGTAATTTGGCAGCAACAGTCGCTACATTTTAATGTTTTCTTTTATATCCAACAAACCTTATTAAACTCGGTGCTCTGGTTTCCTAGAAAAAGTATTTATTTCCCATGTATTCAGAAAGGCCATCCACGTCTAAAGCTTCCTCTTAAATGCATCACACAGAATACAGTACCTTTACGCTCAATTTGTATTTCTCTGCGCTGGACAGCGACATGGACAAGGGTAAGGCTGTCAACACACCTAGTGGGAGAATATACAGAACACCAGAAACAACTTAAACTGTTCAAAAAAAAAACCTGTCCTCAATTTTCATTCACGGTTCAAGCACAGCCAATAAAAGAAATTAATCATCTTGGGCCGCGCCCAGCCCACTGCCCTTGCGTACCCATAGAGAATTCACCCTCCCTTTCCCCACGTCATCAAAACAAGAATGATGACAGAGCATACGGCATGAAATGTTTTTTGGGGTAGTCTGACATTACTCACGGCCATCGATGTCCAAAAAGAAATCAGCTTATGGTCGGAAATGCCACTTTCAATTTCGATGATTTCTTCACCAAAAACTTCCCTAAGGAATAAGAGGTGAAGAATATTCCCTCCCCGAGTACATTCACTGACAACCTGCTGAAGACTGAAAATTAGCATGATATGAATGAGTAAGTCAGAGGAAAGACTGTGTCCATAACTCAAATTTTGCCATTGTATTTCTGGGAGATTAAAATCACCAGTAATTATTAAGCTTTCTCCTGTATATTTCAATAGGTGATTATATAACTGCTGCAAAAAGTGATCATCAGCATTTGGTGTCCGATACACAGAACATAATATGAATGAGACACCTCAGAGACACTCGAAAACAAACTTTCATGATTATCTATCTGATCTAATTTCCTTCCAACAACACTATTCTTTGCAATAACTGCGACGCCACCGCCTCTGGAGAACCTATCTTTTTTGAACAACTGGGTGGTTTGGTGAAACGATTTCATCATCATGCACCCCGTCGTGCAACCAAGTTCCAGACATAACACACACATGAGGATCGTGTGCCCGTGTCGCCTCCTACGGCGTGCCTCACAATCACATCGTTGTTATGGCACGTAAATCCCCTTAATCTAATTAATATGCAACGTTTCCCACTTGCATGTAGGAATTATCTGATCAATCTTACGCCCTACGTCTGAGCAAGACGCCCAACAAATCCAGTTCAAGCAGCCATTCCTCGTCGTTTGACGGCCTGCGTGGTTTGAAGCACGCGGGTTCACCACATTACGGCTGCACATTAAACTGAGTTCAAAGCGCCGTTGAGAAACTATGCGCTTACCAGTAAGGACGCCCTTAACGACTACGGGCAGCTTGGAGAGCCCGCGTAGCCATTCGATGTCGTTCAACGTGGCCGAAACCACTTCCATGTCGGTCGAATACGTGGCTTGGAGCTTGCATGCTTGAAGCTCATCCGTAAATGCGGCCTGGATATTGGCGAAACTGCGCCAATGCCACAGTCGTATACGGGAAACAGCAACTGTAATCCTTAATAAATATCCTAACTAAAGTATCTGCACTATTTGGTGGAAGATAACAAACCGTAAAAACAGCTGATCCGTGAGTGTCACCGCGTTATCAAAAAATCTGGATTAGGTTACCTTGTTTCCAGAGCTTTCTCTGTCTTCGAATTTCAATTCGCCACTTCACTTGCGGGATGAGGCAGCGTGATTGTGGACAGCGTGTACTAAACTATCTTCCTCTGTGTTGTCTGTAATGCCACAGTAAGTAGGAGTCCGTTGAATTGAAAAATAATGTTGCAGACTATCGCTGTTGTATACATCTTTTGTACAGCAAACCATAACCATTTTTGTTTATGCTTGTTAAAATAATGCTCAACAACGATACCTAGTGTTAGGTTGAGTTATTTGAGTGGGTGCGGTTTTGAGGCAATGAAAGTCAAGGCAGACATTAGGGCGAAATATTTCGCTGTAGTATAGTGGTAGTGAGGTTCGATAGTTTGAACTTTCTCTCTTCTTTTGTAGAGGGTGTGTGGAATGCAGACGTTTAACTTCAATTTAACACGAGCCATTTGTGATTTCAATGTAATCTCCGTAGGTATAGTAGATATGCTATAGTGTTGTTTGTTTCACAGCTGATTCCGACACGTCATATTTACGAAAAATGCGCAGATATTTGGTTCAAACTACTTGAATTGATAGAAGTGATGTGGTATAGTCAGCTTCCGCCGGTCAAAACATAATCTGCTGATTGTTCTCTTCGTCTTTTGGTACCGGCCTTCTCTCTTACCTTTCCTCCCAATTTATTTTTCCTCCCAATTTATCGTTGGACTGCTCCGGCGTTCACCAACAGATGGCAAAGTTGCGAAGCCACACACCCACCTTATCCCATTCTTTCTCGCTAATGAATAGCAAGACGCTATAATAAACCAATGAAACAACAACCCCGTTGTACCAGCGTTAGTGGAAGCGCACAGGCCTATTCGACTGCTTACCGAACACAGAACAAACGAGTAGGATATAAATTATGTCAGGCATAAAAAACACAATATTCCGTCTTACATCCAAGCAACAATGTTTACGCCTTAGTGTTTGTGTTGTCCCCAAAATCATTATCATCTCTCTTGCGCGCATTTTCTCTATTTAACACTTTCCGTTCGCTGTACTTTCCTGTCAAGACCGCTATGTCCACCGACACACGGATCGTGAGCTGAAAGTACGGGGAGCCCAAATAGAACAAAAGATAAATGGCGAATATTGTTTAGGGACCAAGTAATTAAACCACAAATGATACAGACTTTTCTAAAAAGTCAATGTGCGTTTGAAGAAACCCAAAGATACCTGAGGCCATGCGGCAATTGTGCCAGATACCCGAGGTGCCGCACGCCGTCTCCAAACACGGGCGAGTCCACGGTGACCACAATGGCGCCGAAGCCGCAGGCAGCTGCCCGCTTCACCAGCGACTCGGTGAGTGACCGGTTGCGAAAAATGTACGTCTGCTGCCACAGAAGACACCCGGGGGCCGCGGCCCTCACGTCTTCCAGCGCCACGGTGCTCAGGCTGCTCAATATCATCACCGTACCGGCGCCCTGCGCCGCTGTTTGTATTACAAAATCAACCATAGATGATGTGTTTGCTTTTGGAAGGGCATCTATCTGCTAAGCATCCGTGCAGTGATTGATAAAAAAGCTCGTTAAGACAAGAACAAATGTGTCCGGTGAGCCCGCTGCATATTTAGAATGGTGATCTAACCGGCGTGATAGTAGACACGAAACACAAAGAGAAGCGACAAGGACAACCGCTCGCTTCCAACTGATGTTTATTAGAAAGAAGTAGGTGCTTCTTTCTAGTAAACGCCAGTTAAAAATCATCACTTTTACTTGTCGCTTATTTTTATGTTTTGTGTCTGCTTTCAACCTGGTTATATCATTATGGAATACGCACTAGCCTGCTTCACACTTTGCTTCAGTATACTTAGAGTTCTGAAACTGCCTGCTACGCTACGCGCATTGACGTTTTCAAACTCCAACTGCGTGATTTGTGCGTGTTGGGAGCAAACAGTACCAGACATTTCACCTAGCCCATGGTGAATTGTCCTTCAAAATACGCTTCAAGTAAAGCGCATTAGGCAATGAAGCGGTTTCCCGTGTCGTCAAACTTGCTTAACAAAATGGTGACGGTGAAATAACGTTGATTTATTCGCAATGCCGCCTCTGGAAGGAGAGCGCGGGGCTTTTGGCAAGTAAAATAGATATACAAACGCATTGCGGAAAATTGATTACATCACACTTAGAGAGCTAGTAAGCATTTTGTAACTCAGATGCTGAATTTTACTTGAATGCGCCGAGGTGTTGTTGGGACGCTAAATTTAATGGAAGTTATTTCAACTATATTTATAAATCGTCCAGAGACCACTGAATATTTAACTGCCATGTAGCAAAGAAAAGTTCCCACAACAAAAAAAAACATTTGTTCGCCGTGCTTACGGACGACGTGAATTGTTTTTGTGATACACATCGTTTGCTTCAAGTGGAAAAAATACCGCTCCATTCCCACGAAAGGCACACGATAAAAAGCGACGTCAAGTTTGTGGGAAACCTGTCCCTACCTTCCAGACGAGGATGTGCGAATAGTGCACATGGAGTTGTCTGCGGTGCGATTCCTTTTATCCTAAACACCGCTAGCCGAAAGATCTCAGCATGGGAAAGCAGAAGCCTTCATGGAAAAAGTAAGAATTCTAGAGGAGTAAAGTAAGAATTCTAGACAAAATTGGAGGCCTTGCCTTGAGCAGAGCCGAACTCTCCTGCAGGGTTCACCAACTTGTGAGCCGCTGACGGAGACAGCCCCACTGGGAAGGATACTGGACGGCCCAGGACGGTGGTCGTGATGTTCACCTTTTACACGTCCACGAGAATACGCGGCCGGAAACGCATCCTGCACACATGTCCTAGATATCACTGTGGCTGAGTCTGAAGGTCTTTCCTGAGCTTAAATGGCGACAACATGCGGGCTTGACAATAGAAAAAACGATTCCGGTCAGTTTCCAGAAAATAGATCATAAACGTTTCTACCAAGACCAATTTCCACACAAGGCAGCACCAATGCTCGGATGCTCAGTACGAGCTCGACAATGTGCAAAACTACATGAACTATCGACATGGCAGGCATGATTGCTCGCATTGGCTGCATATGGCACCATGCTTGCCGGGCTACGATTCAATCTTTGCACCGTCTCCCAGGGAGAAGGTGAAGACGAAGGAATAGGAAAGCAACCCGGAGGGTGTGGGCACTCCGAGGTGCAATAATATACTGCGAGCTTTGCTCCGCGATAGGGACAGTATCAGGGATGGTGTGGAGCGGAAGAGGTGAAGAAAGAAAAGACAGGGAAATGAATTAACTTGAAGCTGTTGGCCACACAATGGCGCCCTCTCAGTTTATGGAATTATGTAGCGGGGGAAGTGTCTCCTGCTATGTCTGTAATGTTGCAGAGTTTTATTGTAGCTCAGTGCTTTTTCGGTGCGTCGTTCGGGTTGACATGGGCGGGTGGTTCGGCTGATCCGTCGGGTACCTGCAGTGTTGCGAGCCAATATGGGCCTGAACCTTGTGAGGAAGCCTCCCCAAATCACTAAAAATTAATTTTCCCCTTTCGTTCTCTCTCTCTCTTTCAATCTCATCATGTACTACGTGTCACGGCATTCAAAAATTCATATTCCTTTCCTAAAATAAAATTTAAAAAATCACATTACACAACGGGCGTTCTGTGGTGACCATCGAACGCCTGCCCTGGCTAAACGCATTCCGCCCTTGACTACGAGATCTCGGGTTCTTTGACAAGCAATGGGTAGGTGATCCTATCGCCAATAACTGCAACATGAATCGTTTCAGCAACGCGTTAAGGTATTAAGCCTTTGCTCTGTGAGTCCTAACAACTGGCCGATCTCACTCCAAGCCACCTTAAGGTGCCGAAGTGCTTTTCTGTGAATGGGAATAATTCATGCAATTTTTAATCCGAAAACGCGACGCAATGGCAATTACTTTCTAGAAAAGATTTCTTTTTGTGTAGCACGCTCTCAGTCACATGCCCACACACAGATGTTACCTGTGCGACATTCATCTTCTGAACAATAATTCACAAGTTGGAATTTCTGTCTTGAACACTCGCATCCTGTTGAGAGCGGAATAATAGCGAAAGGAAAAGAAACGCTCGTGTTCATCGTTTTGAGGTGTAGGTCAAAGAATTCCGGGTGGGCAAAATTTATTCGCAACACCGTACAAGGGTATTTTTTGTAGCCTCGCTACAGCTTTCCGGGATGTTAAAAGCCACCAACCAATCAATAGCTGCATCAAGGGACAAGGGTTGCGTAGATACTTTTCCGTGCTTGCGCCGTATTCTATTGCTGCTAGTCTCGGCACCGGTTCGCCATGCAGTATGCTTACCCTGACTCCCCCATGCAATATGGAAGACCTTATACATTGTTGACTACACACGACTCCGTATAAAAGATGCTCCTTCTTCTCATTATCTCTGCCAAGTGGAAGCGAGCTTCTTTATTCCTTTGTGCTAGATGAGTAGAGCTTATGCGTTTGTTTTCTTCATATGTGAGCTATTTTCGCTTTATAGTCCCGTAGCGAAATGGTGTTCTCTCATTGACCTCTCTTTCTCGAGCGGAGACGCTGAACTCGAACCCTTTCCATTCGCTGCTGCTGCACTTGGCGGGCTTCCGTTTCAAACAAAATCTTTCAATTCAAGAACTCAGGACTAGACTTCTTTATTGCGAAGCCTTCCTCTATTATTCAACTTTGCTTTTGTGGTGCATCTCTGCGCCTTCGATGGCCTGTTCAGAACCTAGTGGAGCGCATGCAAACATGTGTCACTGGGGCCACTTGGGCCAATGTTTATTTGCTCCTAGGTATTTGCCCTGCCGCCATGCGGTAATAGCTGCTTGGTGTGTGCTCTGGTGCCACTGTGTATCTGCCTGCATTAGGTACATGCACTAGGATGGACCACGGGTTGTATGCCACTAGGTACTTGTTAGCTGACATGTGCTACTGGCTATATGGCAATAGGCAAGTGCCACCCAGTGCCTCTGGGCATGAGCCATTGGACACTTGCCCCAAGTGCCACGAGGTTTGTGCCAATGGGCGTGCAACGCTCGTCAACCAAGTTCTTTCCCGCCAACCTCTGTGATCCGTGTGCGCCACTTTCTGGAAATACGAACTAGACGACTGCTGCCTTGGCAAAGTCCTTCTTTCATGCTGGATGATGGTAAATTTAATTGAATCCTTGCGTTTGACGGGACAGAACCATGATCTGACTATGAGGGACGGCGTAGTGGAGGACGATGGATAAAGGTTCGCCCAGCGCAAGGTGAACGGGCGCTTCTGCATTTCGCCCCCATTGAAAAGCGGTTGCAGAGGCCAGGATTTTATCCCGCCACCTCGTGTTTAGCAGGCAACGCATTAACTAGTAAGCTAACACGGCGGGTAGCTTCGATAGTCGTCGTAGAATAATTCTGCCCATTTTTTTCTTGTATTAAATACGTTTTGAACCATAGCAGCTAAAGGCAATATATATTTAAAACAGGTTGGAGTTAGAAACGATCGGCATCACTAGACTACAGCCGTACACCTTGACTTCACCGCTGCACTCTCCGGCTTCATTTCTCCCGTCCTGTTAGCCAACTAGTACCCCTACGCAAAAAGAAGGTCACAATGGGTCAAGCTTGGCACGCTGCCTGCTTTACAGTTAACAAATAAAGCTGCCTTATTCGCTTTGGATCTACCCGCGCGGGGGATGTACAGGGCTGAATGTTCCACCTAAGAGGGCCATAGATAGTTCTGTGCCGAGCCCCGCTGCCTTATTTAATTTGTCCACCCTGTTTTGCCTGTCGGTGCCCAGTGGCACACAGCAGGCTTTATAAGAAACACTCATCTGTTTCATTTGCTTGCTTCATGTTCTATTCCAAACTCTATTTGTACACCATAATATTTTATATATATAATATAAGAAATACACGCACCTATACCACAATACAGGGTGTTTGTCTAGCCGCACCAATTTGAAAAAAAAATTGCCTGCTGTAGAATGCAAAATTATAAAGTTTGATTAAATCATTTGATGAGGCAGCCAGGATTTCAACAAGCAATCGATATGCTTGATTGAGTAGTTAACATAAATATAATAATTAGATTTTAAATAATTGCTTTACAGCAGATATTTCAATCTATGAATAGTAGCTAGTGCTATGCAACGCATATCGACTTGGAACCAATTTTCTAGGCTTAGCCAGTTTCCAGATACTTATTTTCAAATTGTTCGATGAAACGCGTTGGCCTTCCAGTTACTTTCGTGCTTCAATGTATAAAACAGCGTTTTCTTTAGAAAAGTAAGTGGAACAACAGTGAATTTTTACTGCAAGCCCGACGCAGCATATTTCGGAACCAGTGTCATCCTCAGAATTCCTTCTAAGTTTATATGCCTTGCATACTCACTAGCTACTAGCTACCCGTAGCTTTAAGTATCTGCCATAAATATGGCTAATTAAAATGTTAACTAGCGTAGTTATGTTTGCTATTCAATTATACATTTCGATTTCTCGTTGGTGTAATAGGCGCCTCATTAGCCAGTACAGATCTAGTGTTAGGATTGTGCTATGCGCAAGAAGCAGTCTTCTATAATTTGGTGCAGCCTGCGTATGTACTATTACATATATAGGCTGCACCTATATATGCAATATATAAACAGTCTTATATACGCAATATTACCATAACAGTGATATCACAGGCATCGTTACTTTTTAACTTTGCAACTCTTCCACGTGTATATATTATTACGATATTACGATACTCAAGAGACGAGGTGCCGCGAGAACGACGATGAAGTGGATCTGTGCTCTTGGCGCGTGCGAATGTCGGCCTGGCGCTCTGGCTCCAGTCCAGTGTAAATTACTGTAAATAGCGTGTAAATAGCCTCTTCCGTCAGTGTCTTTCTACACGTAACATTCTGGTGGAGGTGAGCGATCCCTGTCCTCGCGAAAGAACTCTGGAGTGGTCAGTACATCGAACTTGTCACCATGCCTCCCGGTGACGAGACCGCCTCTGCAACGGCTTCGGCATGTCCGACGGCTCCCATCGTCACGGTCGCCCAACATCTTGACCCTGGTGTGTTCTCTGGCCTGGAGGGACATGACGTTGACGAATGGATCAAGCTATATGAAAACGCCAGCCCTAATAACAGATGGGGCCCAACCATTATGCTCGCCAATGTCATCTTTTATCTTGGCGGCACCCCACGCGTGTGGTACCAGACGCATGAAGACGAGATCAGAAGTTGGGACTCTTTCAAAGAAAAGCTACGGGAACTGTTCGGCGACCCCATTGGCCGCAAGGTTGCCGCGAGAAAGGCTCTTGCGTCTCGTGTTCAGACATCTACAGAGCCGTACGTTTCATACAACATCGACGTCTTGGCTCTGTGCCGCAAAGCTGACGATCCTATGTCTGAAGCTGATAAAGTGCCACATGTTCTAAGAGGCATCGCTGACGACGCTTTCAATTTGCTTGTTTTCGGCAACGGCACGACAATCGACGCCATCATTAAAGAATGCTGTCGCCTTGAACAAGCTTAGAGTCGCCATATCACACACCACATCACGCGGCTACCCAACACTGCTGCTACGTTGACATGTAAGGGTCGTCCGCGTCAGGCCACCACCTGTGACGACGTTACCCGTATTGTTCGCAGCGAGCTCGAGGCCGCCTGTTTGCCAGCTTTCTCCGCGACGCCTCCCGATCCGCCAGCAACTACGATTGCGATGATTCAGGCCGTGGTCAGACAGGAATTTGAGGACATGATTCTGCACTGCGTGTGTCCAAAATCTCGACCCAGCGTTCCCCAGTTCTCTACCGGCCCTCCTCGCCCCCGGCAGTTCTTTTCTGCCATATCTCGCCGCAAGCCGTCCGAATAGCGTACGCCTGATGACAGGCCGATCTGCTTCCACTGCTGTCGCTTCGGCCACGTCGCTCGTCACTGCCGCAACCGATGGCCACCACCTCCTCGAACATACGCCGCGACTTATTCCCGCAGCTTTGGACCTTCTGTTCCCTATTCCACCCGCCGTGAATCCACTGCCGCTGCTGCCCCTGCTCCGAACCTTCGGTACAGCCGTTCGCCCTCACCTCGACGCCATCACTCTCGTTCGCCCCAACCCCGCCACTTCTCTTCGCCACTTATCGCCTCCCGGATCTAGCCGGGAAACTAGGGACTGCAGCTTCTTTCTGGAGGTGAAGCTGCGTTGTCGACCCTGCCCTCAAATCCTCTGCTCACGTAACCTACGAACCAAAACCTTCTTGACGTTGACGTTGACGGCTATCCTGCCACTGCACTCATCAATACAGGCGCTCATCTTTCTATTATGAGTGCTGCCTTCCAACGACGGCTCAAAAAGCTCCTCACCCCAGCGTCGGCATGCGTCGTCCGTGTTCCGGATAGCAGTACTGTGCCTATCGTCGGCATGTGTGCGGCACGTGGCAGTATCGCCAGCCACCAAACTCCTGTCCTCTTCACCGTGATTGCTCATTGCCCCCACGACCTCATTCTTGGCCTCGACTTTCTCTCCGCGCAATCTGCTCTTATTGACTGCTCTTCCAGTAAACTTCGCCTTGAGTTGCCGATTCTCGCAGAACCTTCTGACGCACCCCAGTGCCTCTTATGCCCCACCGACTTCCTTCGCCTGCCGCCAAAGTCAATAGCCTTTATTGAACTGTCGTCTTCCCCACCAGTTCCTGATGGCGAGTACCTCGTCACTCCTCTGCCCGACATTCTACTACATTATGACGCTACCATGCCTCATACTATAATTACTGTTACTACGAACCGCACCCACATATTTATCTTTAACCTTGGATTGGCAAAGCAAATTCTACCGCAAGGTATTTGCCTGGCCAGCGTTGATTGTCTCGGCGACCATCATGTGGCAGCGTTATCAAACAATGGTTCTTGCGAGCTTCGCAAACCCCTCGCGCGGGCCTCGGGGGCCAATCCTAACACAAAATAGCTGCGACGGACCTGTCCTCCGCGCAGTCTGAAGACCTTTCCCAAGTATTATTGTCCTACCGAGATATTAACGACTTCGACGATCGCCCTTTAGGCTGGACGATCGCGGTCAAGCATCGGATTCTTACTGGCGATGCTACGCCTCTTCACCGAGGATCGTATGGAGTTTCTGCGTCGGAACGCCGAGTAATTGAAAGTGAAGTGAACAAAATGCTAGATAAAAAAATCAGTGAGCCTTCTTCGGGTCCCTGCGCGTCGCCGGTGGTGCTGGTTAAGAAGAAGGACGGCACATGGCGCTTCTGTGTAGACTACCGTCATCTGAACAACGTTACTAAGGATGTCTACCCACTCCCACGTATAGACGATGTCCTTGACTGCCTCCACGGTTTCAGCTATTTCTCTTCTATTGTTCTTCGTTCTGGAAACTGGCAGATTGCTGTTGACGATATGGGCAGAGAAAAAAGCGCGTTCATCAAACCTGATGCCCCATACCAATTTAAAGTAATGCCGTTTGGATGATGCAACGCCCCTGCCACCTTTGAGCGTATGATCGACTCCTTCCTCCAAGGTTTCAAATGGTCCACATGCCTCTGCTACCTCGACGACGTCATCGTCTTCTCGCCAACGTTCAACACTCACCTTGAGCGTCTAACAACTATACTTGATGCATTTCGAAAGGCGAAGCTGCAGCTTAACTCGTCCAAATGTCGTTTTGGCCACCGTCAAATTACTCGTGTGGCCCATCTCATTGACGCCTCCGCAATACAGCCTAATCGCGACAAAACTCCCGCTGTCCGAGACTATCCGGCTCCGAAGACAGCCGCAGACGTCCGAAGTTTTGTGGGACTATGCTCGTACTTTCGTCGTTTTGTTCCAGGTTTTACGACAATTGCTAGACCCTTCACTAATTTTTTAAAGAAAGGCGTACAATTCTCGTGGGGCACTTCAGAAGCCGCCGCCTTCTCTCGTCTCGTCAATCTTCTAACCTCACCACACATTCTCGCCCACTTCGACCCTGATGCCCCTACAGAATTGCTCACAGATCCCAGCGGCCATGGCGTAGGGCGCGCGCCGTCTTAGCCCAGCGTCAGCGTGGCCAGGATCGCGTTATTGCTTATGCGAGCCGCCTCCTAGCACCATCGGAGTGCCACTTTTCCATTACGGAACGAGAATGCTTTGCTGTTGTCTGTGCGGTTGCGAAGTTCCGTTCTTACATTTACGGTGGCCCTTTTTCCGTAGTCACTGACCATCATGCTCTCTGCTGGCTCTCATAGCTAAAAGATCCTACAGAACTGCTTGGTCGATGGGCTTTGAGGCTACAAAAATTTTCATATTCCGTGGTCTACAAGTCTGGCCGCCTGCACCAAGACGCTGGCAGCTTGTCGCGTTACCCTGTTGACGACCCTGACTTCTCCTATATTACCAGTGCTGCTTGCGTATTCTCTGTATCACAGCTGCTTCATTTCGCCTACGAGCAACGTCGTGACGCCTATATCAGAGCACTCATCGACCGTTTTGAACACTCTCAAACCGATGACACTCTACGCCTCTTCGTCCTCTGTGACGGTACTCTGTACCGTCGTAACCTTCATCCGAACGGCTCTGAGTTCCTACTTGTCATACCTAAACACTTCCGCTCAACCGTTGTAGAGTAGCTTCACGGCGCACCAACGGCAGGACACCTCGGCGTATCTCGAACCTATGACTGTGTACGTCGCCGTTATTTCTGGCCGGGCCTTGCCCGTTCCGTACAACGTTACGTCGCCGCTTGTGAACTTTGCCAACGACGTATGAAGCCTTTTCCCAGCTCCCCTCTTGTTACCTGCTGCCGCTCAACATCCCTGCCGAGCCCTTCCATCGTGTTGGCGAAGACCTTCTCGGCCCATTTCCTGATTCTACATCAGGAAACAAGTGGGTTACAGTCGCGGCTGACTATGCGACCCGCTACGCTGTAACCCGCGCTCTTCCGACCAGTTGCGCAACTCATGTTGCGGACTTGCTTCTACATGTTATCATTTTGGTGCATGGTGCTCCGCGTCAATTGCTAACAGACCGTGGCCGTACCACCTCCTACCACCCTTAAACGAACGGCCTCACTGAGCGTTTGAACAGCACCCTTACCGACATGCTATCGAAATGCGTTTCAGACGACCACCGGGACTGGGACCAGGCTCTACCTTACATGACCTTTGTGTACAACTCTTCCCGTATCGAAATTGCCGGCTTTTCCCCGTTTTACCTCTTGTATGGCCGCGAACCGACGCTACTATTAGACACCGTGCTTCCGTCCACCACAGCTTCAACTAGCGCTTATGCCCGTCATGCAATCGCCCGTGCTGACCATGCTCGTCAACTTGCGTGCTTTTGTCTACAAATGTCTCAAGACAAACAGAAGCAACGCTACTACCTCCGTCACCGTGATGTCCATTTGGTGCCCGGCACCCTCGTGTTGCTTTGGTCACCATCACGTAAAGTTGGCCTTTGTGGGAAACTGTTTCCCTGTTATACAGGCCCATATCGCGTGCTCCGCCAACTGACCGAATCGTTCTAGCCACGCCCACTACGTCTTCCGCTGTGACAACCAGTGACATTGTCCCCGTCGCCCGACTCAAGCCCAACAAGTCTCCACGCGCCTTGGATATTTAACAGCACCGTGCTTTTGCCTTTTGCGGCTTTGCTTTTGCCGCCGGGGGTTAGTATTACGATACTACGATACTAAAGAGACGAGCCGCCGCGAGAACGGCGACGAAGTGGGTCTGTGCCCTTGGCGCGAGCGAATATCGGCCTGGCGCTCTGTCTCCAGTCCAGTGTAAATTAGCGTAAATAGCCTGTAAATAGCCTCTGCCTTCTGTGTCTTTCTACACGTAACAATATAAACGACGATAATTTTTAGGCTTTACAAAATTTTTAGAAATATGCTACGGCCGGTAATTTTTTTCTAGTCCACAAGTACCATTATTCTATGAGGCGGAAGCTACTTGCACAGGAATTTGAAACACATATTCAACTAATTACCAACATTCACTAATTATATTTTGCAATAATTATTTTATGCAGATATTGCAATTCACGAATGGCAGCCGATATGCTTGCAAGGAGTATCCTCTGTTGAATGAATTTTCAAGATAACACCAATTTGCACCGTAAAAATGCACTCTCTTTGAGCTAACTTTCTTTAAGAGGAAGCATTAGCTCGGGCCTAACACCGACGCGGCCTATTCAAATACGTTTAAAACGCTAAAATGGTTTACTGAGATAACCCCACGACAGATTTAAATGAAATTTATTGTACTTGAGAGAATAACGTAAATTCTAGTCTCTCTTGCAAGCGGAATTTCGATTTAGGTCCGGAATATTGTTTAAAAATAATTAAAAAATTTGAAAGTTCAAAAAAGATGGAAGCGCGAAGTTTACAAATTATTAGCTCTGCATCAAAAACCGATATCTTATTCTATAAACGCTATCCATTAGATCATTCAAAGTGGGCAAATTCTATATGTCACTTTATTTCCTGAGTGAATTTTTATGTTGTGTACAAGGGTTCTGCAAAAGCTGCATTGCCATATTGGCAAAGTTTTTGAGATGTATGTGTAACATACCAATTTTGTTCGCTTTAGATGTACTATTACATGTAATTCACAGAATAGTAATACAAATTTTCATAGCTGAGTTACAGAGTTGTAAACTTGACAGCTTCGTTTTCTTAAAATTATTGATATTTGCCAATGTTTATTAAAATATTGACAAATTAAATCAAAAATCGGAAACCAGCATTCACTAGATTTTAAGTTTTTCCTTTAAATGCAGCAAGCCTCGTCAAATTTGGCGCAGTAGTTGCCGAGAAAAACGAATTCTGCTTTTACATGTATTTAATAGGAGCAACCGAGCTAAATCTTCCTCTTAGGAACACAATTTATGCATTGAAGCACAAAACAGGAACCCGCGGTACATCATCCCGCACTTTGGGAAAGATATCTCGAACTTTGTATCATCTGGTAAATTATTTCAAGTGGATAAGTCTTGAAATCTCAGGAACTACAATAGGCAAATTGCAATATGTACCGTAAAGTAATTAGTTAAGATGGTTATTAGTAAATTTTGTTGACTAGTTGAATATGTGTCTCAGTTTCTGCTGCTAGTAGTGTCTGCCTCGTCGAATAATTCCGGTTAAGGACAATAATATTGCTATCTACCACTGATGATGTCTACAAATTTCACAAAGCTTAAAATGATCACCCTGTATACTTCATAACTGCCTCACGAATAACCTTTCGGGAGCTTCAGAAGATTGTGGATAAACGTAAACATTTTTCTAAACGAAATTATCACCCTTCCAGGGGATCAAGTTGCGTCATACTATCCTGGACATCTCATTCTCCAGCCGCCGTGGTTGCTCAGTGGCTATGGTGTTGGGCTGCTGAGCACGAGGTCGCGCGATCGAATCCCGGCCACGGCGGCCGCATTTCGATGGGGGCGAAATGCGAAAACACCCGTGTGCTTAGATTTAGGTGCACGCTAAAAAACCCCAGGTGGTCAAAATTTCCGGAGTCCTCCACTACGGCGTGCCTCATAATCAGAAAGTGGTTTTGGCACGTAAAACCCCAAATATTATTATTATCTCATTCTCCCCCACGGCACACATTCGCCACATACGCGAATTGCTCCTACGAAGGCTGGAGGGAGCTGATACTTTTCCGACCGCGTACGATTCGGTAGATCTCTCTCTCTCTCTCTCTCTCTCTCTCTCATGCATGGATGCAAGGAAGCCTCTGTACACCAGTGTGCGTAAAAATTCGACAATCACCAACCTCTTGAAGGCTTCGATGTTCTCTTTGAGGGTCTGTCCATCGCCTGTCCCAATGGCGACGTAGGTCCTCAGGCCTGCCTCCATTTTGGCCTCGGCCAGGCGCTGGATATCTGCCATTGTGGTCACTGCCATTGGACCTGCTTTCGCAGTTTCTTGATACCTTGTCTTGCTGCAGATGAAAGCAATTTACCACTGCAATGTGGCCTAAGCATACGGCCTTCACTGGCGTGACCCGCTTATGCCAATCTCAGGCTACACGTTTCTCTTTTCTTGCTAGAGAGGAGTTTAGTTACATAGGAGTACGAGTGTAGAGTTAGTAAATTATGAGGGAAATAAGCCTCAAAATTACTGCTAACAGGTGAATAATTGGCAGGAAAATCTTGGGGACGTCGAGGCATCCTCAAATTACTACAGCTCCAAACAGCACTGGAATAGTCGTGCACGAAATTGATAATTTGCATCCGACCGCAGGCACGTCATGCGGAGACGCTTCACGATTTGGCTAAAGTACCTGCGCTAACACCCGGGTGCTTCGGACCAAACTACAGCCTTTTGAAATCGCCAATTGTTTCAGAGAAAGACACTGTTGGCGAAGAAAGTACCTTGCGCAGCAGATTTGCAGATCGCCCATACAACCATACACTAAAGCATTTGCTTTCATTTATTTTAAACAGCTTGTTTGTAAACTACGTAAGCACACTTACCGAATCGAACTTTCTCTAAAATAACTGGTCTTACGAGGGGTATCTCAGAAAGGAGCCTGATGTCTATCGCAGTAGTCAACCTGGAGTTCGAGACAAGGGGGGGGGGACTTTTTCCTTTTCAACCCTCATTTAGGTCGATCTGCTTTGCCCCTAATGTAAGAGGAGAATAAGAGGGTGCCTGGAGTAGGGTGTTCACTGCAGTTCCTTGTAACGTGGGGGTAACATGTGGGAAGTCGAAATGCTCTGTGCGGGTGTACTGTGACAACCTGAAAACGATCGAGGGGAAGATAAGGGTTTGTGTTGTCGGTGCTTTCCGCAAGTAGGGGCGAACTGCTAATTGTGGATGATAAGCTCTACTTAACGCTTATGCAGATTTGTAATGACGAAGATCTAGACGCATTTTTAACCATTATATGCCTTATGTCCTACCAAGCAGTTAAAAAGCTAGTGAAGGGACGCCAATAGTTCAGGAGCCATTGCACTCTGTGAAGATATATGGCCCGCGAAGCTGTCCATATATCTTCTTTGCCCTTGTCTAACCCTGTAACACATTACACACGGTTAGACAAGGGTAAATGTATTTATTTTTCTCATTTGGTAATGGCAGTGATGATAGCTTTGTCATTACTTTGACATATACTGATTGGTTCGATTACTACCTTAGACAGAATGTTGGTCAAAGTTAAATTTATACACGATCATTGCGGAGTAGCAGAGTAACTAGGATTGCTGTGCGACTTCAAGCCAAACTTTTCTTGCACAGACTAAGTGAACTATTTCTCGTTTAGTTTTATTAGGTCCACATTGAAGCCCCAACGATTATCACAGGGTAGCGTCATCACGGATAATCCATTCAAAGGGCGTGGTCATGACCTTCTCGATATCACATTTGGGTGGGTCTGGAGATATATACGCAGTGGATATCACAATTTCGTCTTTCGTTTGTACGGCTTAGACATCGATCTGCACAGTCGCTCGCATTGTCCTCTTGCGAGAGAAGAGGACAAATGTACATACAATTTGTACCCATGAACCATAGGGGGCTATGAACCATCGCATTTCGTTGCTTACTTACGGGAGCATGAGACATTCCTTGCTTGTTCCTTAATTATAGCGCGTACTCACTATTGGATAAGCCGGCGGTTAAGGTTAGGGGAAGGGCAGAGAGAAATCCTGAGCGGAAAAGTAAATCAGAGTGAAGTATAACGTTCAAGGTTTACGTGGTAGATGCAGAAATAAAGATATCTGTAATTACACATAAACAGAATGTTCTGTTTCTTGGGAGGTATTATTTATTTTATTTATTTATGCCTACTGTCGATCCCAATAGGGCTTATAACAGGAGGGCACGTACAAGACAAAAAATAGAAATAAAAACACGTAAGACAGTATACCGCCGAATGTCGCGCAATTGACGGCTGTAAAGCATACAACTAAATCTACAAAAGTCAATGGCACAGACAAATGACATTGGCACTTCGTTTATATGAGGACAAAGCCAAAAAGCATACCACTGTTTCAAAATTGCGAGGCTAGAAAATCGCTTTCAATTAGCTTAGAGAAACGAGCTAATGATGGTGCTACTGGTAATACAGGGAGTCAGGTTATTCCATTCTCTGATCGCCAGGGGAAAAAACGAGAATTTGATGGCCTCTATATGGAGTTTTAAGACATAAGGGTACGGCATTGTTTCTGGCGGGTAGTTCTTCCTGTGGATTACTTAATGCAACGGCACATGTCTATATTTAGGTGGTCATGTAACCGCTGGTACATTACGTTTAAGCACGCCGATTTCGCGCGGTTTGTTTAGTATTATTAACCTAGCTTTTTTGAGCAGTTCTGTGGGCGAATCTGTTTGGTTAAGATTGTTAAAAATGACCCTAAGCGCTTTTCTTTGAACTTCTTCGAGTTTCTTGGTTAGTTTCTTGTGTACGGAAACCAAGCAGTGTTTGCGTATCCCAGGATGGGTATGATACGTGCATTATAGGCCAGTAATTTGTGTCTGGTGGCGCTAGCTGTAATTGTCTCTTTAGAAAAAGCAGTGTTTTTAGTGAAGATGATGTGATGCATGATATATGAGAATCGCATCGTAGATATTGCGAGAATATGACACCTAGGTATTTATGCTCCTTAACTTTAGCCAGGTTAGTTGAACTAACCATACAATTAAAATTGGATAAATGTTTTTTTCTAGTTACGGATAACAGAGCGGCACTTTTTTCGTTAATGTACATTTGCCAGTCACTATACCACACTGAAACTGTCTCTAAGGCTCTATTTAAGGTGATGTGGTCATCATGGGGATTGATTTCTTTGTACAGAATGCAGTCGTCTGCAAACAACCTGCATCCGTTATTAACAGATGAAGAAGGCACATCGTTCACAAAAGTATGAATAATACCGGCGCCAAGACACTACTCTGCCGGTACACCAGAGGTCATCGGTATGACTAATGATTTCATATGATTGTGTTCTGCGAATTGCGTTCTTTCTTTGAGGAAGTTAGTGATCCAGGGAAGAATTCGTCTCTCGCCAATGGTAAATATGAGTTTTAGAATAATGTTCTCATGCGACAACTGGGTAAAAGCTTTAGAGAAATGCTGCAAAATGAGATCGATTTGTTTTCGATGATCAATGCTTGAGGAAACATTCTACTGTGCACATTCACGCTTGCAAAGGTATTTCGGCCGATGGTGAGGTCTCCGGAGGTTCGCATGAAGCGTTTTTTTTTTTCATTTTCTGGGTTTACTTCGGGTGTTAGAGTAAAGAAAACAGAAAATACGTTCGTGGTCGTTTACGTCATCTGATAATGGTTCTAATTCAGATGGCTGGTATGTAAATACAGGAGGGTGAACGTTCGAGTTGCATCAAGTGCTATTGCGTCGTGACAGTTGTGGAACGCTATTAAATTCCGTGTCCGATACGTAAACATCATTCTTCATAAACAACTTATTGAAAACAAGATGAACATGGTCGCCGTCCTTGCTTAAGCCTTTAGAAAATTGAAGCAATTTACGTGTTTTCACAAGTAAAGCGTCAAAGTCGCGTGCGACACTTGATCTTCATTTCATTTCATTTATTTATTTTACCCTCAAGGTACATAGTACATTATAGAGGGGAAGAAGTCTTTAATTTCTACCCCTTGCTGATTATGGATTCTACTTCTTTCTGGTTAGAAATTTCACAATTTAACAATAATTTAACGATAAGTTCGAACAGACAATGAGCAATTTAATGATCTATTTAATTATTTATTTCGTGTATTGACATAGTGGCCTTATTTCGCAGAGATAGTCGCAAATGACCACGCAGATGTTCTGTGGCTAAAGCCTAATGAAGAAGCCCTGAAGGAGAGGATACTTTAAGCAATTAAAGAAATATCCAATTATCGGAACGAACATTCTAATTTCTTCCTCTCATTTCATAATCAATGGCATGCTAGTAGAAAGTTCCTCAATGTTTTCGGTTTCCTGGCACGTAGGACACAGGGGGGACAGTGCCAGACCGAGACCTGGATAAGCAAAAATTTAATAGTGGGATGCGGCATCGTAATTTTGTTTTGGAGATTTCTAATTTACGCGTCGGACACAATTTATTGTTCCAGGAAAAGGACAAGCGATTAAATTCCAATGTGTGGATTTTCATTTTTGTAGAATCTTGTTATGGATAAAAATTTCTAAGCCCAGCCACCGTTACATAAGCTCAAGTAGGCATAACGGACATAGCTGGTCCATCAAGAGATATCCATGCAAGTGTGTCTGCCATTTCATTTAGGAGTGTACCACAGTTGCCTGGAATTCGCAACATCCGCACCAGAGTTAAATTTGCTGGGATTACTATTGTAAATCTATTGGCTACCGTACTATGTGAAGATGAAGTGAGGGATGTGCACATTGACAGTCAAGCAGTCACTGTAACCGCTGTTCAATAAGTTGAAGCAAGTATTCCAAGAGCTATGATCACGGCTGATGGCATATCCATAAATATGTGTGTGAAATCCAGAAAGCCTAACGCATATGACCAGGATAATGACTGGAATAAAATAACCGCACCCGCTTTTTCCTCCCTCACTGACGCATCAGTCGCGATGACATGATGTATTCCCAATTGCGGTAAATGATCCTGTAGCATGCCCTTTAATTATGTAGTCGGCATAAGTTTGGCATTTGATAGAAATATTTCATCAAATTCAGTCTTTATATTAGATAAGCACTTGCCGGGACAATGAACTCACTTCAATAACGTTTAGTGGATCTACCCCAGTTTGTAGAAAAAAGAAACTGAGGCCTATGTAAGCGGGACCAATGCTATTGAAGAATGCCCTCATTTCACTAATAAATACAAATTGGGTGGCCTCAAAGAACATTCATATAAGTTTGGGTACATCTTTACGTTTAGAATGCGGAATCGGCCGGGAAGAGCAGGGAGTCGGGGTGCTTCTTGATAGAAAACATTGTTAGCTACAAATCCTGGTAAACCAGGGCGACTCCGGAGAGCACCTGGCTCAAGAAGAACCAGGGCGTTAATTTTCTATGCTGACCAGAGAATACCACGCACCCAAATTCAGTATCGGTTGAACGTACATGCGAGAAATCATTATTAGACTTTCCCTGCCTAGGCCAGAGTGATGTCACCCGCCGTGGTTGCTCAGTGGCTATGGTGTTGGGCTGCTGAGCACGAGGTCGCGGGATCAAATCCCGGCCACGGCGGCCGCATTTTGATGGGGGCGAAATGCGAAAACACCCGTGTGCTTAGATTTAGGTGCACGTTAAAGAACCCCAGGCGGTCAAAATTTCCGGAATCCTCCACTACGGCGCGCCTCATAATCAGAAAGTGGTTTTGGCACGCAAAACCCCAAATATTATTATTATTAGGCCAGAGTGATGTCGGCCAAGTTTCCTTATGAAGCAGCAGCGCATGCTGCCCTAAATTTAACATGATCAATATGATTTCACCAGCTCAGTTTTGCGTCGTATATTACATCTAGTTATAGGGTAAAGTTAACTTGCGGAATCATGTCCTGTCGGAATTGCAGAGAGATATTAACCGGTACATTCAATGAAAACACACTCAAGAAACTTTTGTTGATACTATGTGACATTCAAATATTGCCAACAAAGCTTCAAGCGTTCCTAAGTATGACTACAGTGTTCTTTATAAGGAACGAATATTACTCGCAGACGCAAGTGATGCTGTCGTCTGCATAGAAATATACTTGTACGGTATTCCACAATAAAGTTGAGCTTAATAAAACGTCAAACAAAATAGGAGAAAGGACAGATCCATGGGAAACTCCTCTTAAGTGGTTATATTCTTGCATCAACGGGCCACTTGGGAACAATAAACTTTCCTATTCTTTAAAAATTTATGTATCTAAATTATAATATACCGAGCAAAATGCATGCTATTTAAAGCCTTAAGGAGTATGACATGCTCTACGCTGCCGTATGCTTTAGCTTAATCACGGGTCACTAAAGCTCCATATTACCGCCTGTATCAAGCAAACTTAATGCATCCCTTTAAATCGACATTAGCACACCACATCGAGCATGCAGGTTTAAATCGAATCTGCCATGGGCTTAATATTCCGTCATTATTTTTTTAATATGATACGAATGTGCAAATCCTTTTCTATTATTTTAACACCGTGGCTGTTAGTGCGATTGCCGTTGTATTATCTACATCCACTCGCGCTCCTTGCTTTTTAAGGAGGGGAATTACATTTGCGAGTTTCCGCTCAGGAGGTATTGAGGCGTTGATGAGCAATTCCTTAAGTATATTGCAGAGGCCTTGCAGGGAAATTCCAAAACGTATTTTCAGCATTCCCGGTGTAATGCCATCTGAACCCGGAGCTGTGCCAAGAGGAAGCCGAAAAACATGAACTTCTTCCATTGTTACCTCTAAAAAATTATCCCCTGACAGAGCCCCTATTCCGTTGACTTGCAGCTGAGTTGTGAAGCGCTGTTCTAAACCGTTAGCAATTTTATGTAATTATTCTAACATTTTTCGTTAGAGAACAACTGAGCCCATATTTATGGGCACGGGAACGGCCCTGCCAGAGCGAAGATTCCAAACCTAGACAGTGCTTTTTAATCACCACTTTTCGATGAAGAATTTTATCGTTTTTCATCATAATTATTCACTAATGAAATTGTTCTTTTAAACAGAGCATCAGCATACACATAACTGCTCCAATAATAGTAGGACACTGATTGAAAATAACTTTCTTCCATGAAGCTTTTCGGTGTGTATAATCTCGTCTGCAATCGCTATTCCACTATGGACAACCAGTACTCCCTTTTGCTGATGAGACTACGACTGACATTTTTAATGGTACCTTTCAATATTGCACAAACGCTCATCGTTTTAATATCTTTTTGATAACATGTCAAAGAAGATAAAATTGACTGTAAATTATTTTTAAACTTGGAATAGTCCACAAAAGTTTGCGCAGGTATATTTTTATAAATCAGGGGCTATCAATGACAATCCGGTGGTGATCACTACTAGTGGCGGCATCGACCACAGCCCTAAATGATATGGAAACGCCTGAGGTCGCAAATGGCAAATACAGGAGAGACCGCGACTGCGAACGTGCGAAAGTGGCAACATTAGCAATGAAGCATTTGAAATTGTTAACATTCGTCCAATGCGATAAAGCTTTCCAGATGAGTCAGTGCGGAATAGTCATGACACATGATGTCAGTTGAAGTCTCCAGGAAATAATATCTCATTTTGCAAAAGGCCACTGTGACATCAAGTGAGCACACGTCTTGCTCGCCAGCGGGAAAGTAGGAGGTAATTTAGAGAGCGTGACGTTTTGAAATAGTTTTTCCCAATGCTAAGATTTCCCGTTCGGATGGTAGAGCGTGATCTGAGCTTTTTTCTCTATTATGTAATTTACAAGAAATGTAAAAAAATGTAATCTATCCACCATTTCGGGAAGGTCTTTCCTATTCAACACACTGTAGTTGTTTAAAGGAAAATGTTGGTCAGTGGACAAACTAGTTTTTTGTAATAGTATAACGCCGGGAGTTTGTTACAAAAATAAATAGAATAAATATGTAGCTGCAAAAGGTATTGATCGACAATTGCACTTGAGTATTCTTATGCCCCCTATGTTGACGGTAGACAAGCAGCCGCAACTGCTTGTTCCCCAATACTGTATTTCAGAAAGTCAGTGCTGGTAAATGATACTTTCGCAAACTTTATTGTTTTACAGATTCGACAATTAGGCTGTTTGTTAGGCGATATTGTGCGTTTAAGAACACGAGTTGTCCGTATCTAAAACTCCATTGCCTTGAGACTCAGAATCAGAATAACATTCATAATTAACCGGATGTGAAATTGAAGGTCTTGCTAAACCTACACTATTAAAGGGAAGGTGTGTCTGACACTTAGGCGAGCTTGTAAATAAGGCGGGAAGATTTTGCACACTTGTTTGTAATTGTCTGAGACATACAAGACAGTTGCGTGGATATTACTGTAGCCAACGTGTCATATAGGTTTAGTAGAATCTTTTCTAATGCTTTTTCCATCGCTTTTGCTAGCACTGATACAATTGTCTCTGAAAATGGCAAGTTCATGCCAAGTGAATGACGTGCTGTTACACCAGCATAACCATGGGCCCTGCTGTGAACTTCAGCGAGACCTTCTCGACGGGAGGGGGGGCACCGCCACCTCTCAAATATTTCAATGACATGGACCTCTTTCGATCTTGCAGGGAGTAGTCGGCAGCATGCAACAGCATGTCTGAGCCAGAGACGTGTATAGTTCGCAGTGCTCGTTGCCAACGATTGCAGTGCTCAAACGGCAATGCTCGTTGCAGTTTATGCCCTCCCCGCATAAATGGCAGCGAGCATTTGATCAACAGCCATTAGCGCTGTGTCCGTGCCGCCAGCCCCAGGCATTGCAGTGGTCGGGAAGTTAAGGGTTCAACTCTTTATGTTAATGACCATGCCTTTATCCCTGATGGGCGGATCGTCCCTGCAAATGTTGGTATGCTTGTTTATGTAGGGACCCTCTCATTGTCAACAAGCCTGGTACTGTGGCGCACGGAAAGTACACCAGCTCGAGAAGATATATCGAGGATTTCTGATAGACTTAAGCTTACGTCCCGTCCCCCCGCAGACTAGGCCTTAGCAGCGAGCTTGGTTACGAGGGATGAATGAGCTCACAGGCTGCGTGGCAAAATTAGTGCATTTCAGCAGATCCTATTCACAGGTCGGATCTGTTGAATAACAGAGGATCCCCGACGACCAAACTGTTGGACCTCAGTTAGACGCTGGGAGTGGAATGACATTGCCTTAAGCTCTGACTGAATGTCCTTGGGGTTCTTCATACGAATAACTGCTCCATTCGTAGGTAACAAAGCCAAAGTAACGCTTCAAGTTCCACTGCGAATGAAGAATTCTACTGGTAGACCCTGCGGTGGGGGAATGGAAACTGACCAGAGAGTGGCTCTCTCTCCCGGAGTTAAAAGAGGCATCACTTTATCAATAAACACCACTTTCAATCAAAGGAATAAGGAAGAAAGAATAAAGTTAAGAAAAGTACCCGACGGCTACTTGTCAGCAAACCCGGATGAGTTCCCCGCCAAGGTCCACCAGAGCGACAGAGAAGGACTGTTGAATGGTCGCTCGAACCGCTTATGGCCACTGGAGGCGGGAGGCATTCCTTACGGGAGTATGAGTCGCTGCTTACAGGGGTAGGAGGTATTGGTGACAGTTTCCGACATGGTGTTCTCTTTGTTGTATGCGTGATTAGACATAATGTAAGCACTGTTTACTTCGCTTTGCTGAATTCTTGTAGCCTGCGTTACGGGGCTATGGGTCATTGCATTTTTTCCTTGCTAACGGGGTATGATCGATTGATGATGATAGTTTTTGTTGATGCATATGAAAAATGTACGGAACCCTAGCCATACAGATTCGCTGTAAAACATAAAGAAACTGTTTCTCGCATCAAGTCACCGTTTTCCTGTGATCATCGGCATAGTTTCGTTTTCCAATCACAAAGCCCCTATTATTTAGCGAAACTATGACATCCGTGCCAATAAGCGCTCATGCGAGCAGCGGTCCTTACGAGATCTTTTCGACTGCCAGAGCTTTATAGTTCTGGCTCTATGAGGCGAACGTTTACTTTGCCACTTTGTTGGGTCGTCATTGCCGCGTCGCTGTTTATGCTAACGCAGACTGGTCTGACGCACCACTTCACGGTTTGCGTCATGGCTGGAATTTCGCCTTTGCGAGTGAACAGCTGTGGCGCAGGGGGGACCCTGTGGCCAGATTAAGTAACATGTCTAGCCCTTATCCGTCTGACTGGCGCATTGACGGTGAGGAAACATGTCGCCTCTCTTTTCTTTACTGAGCTGGACTAGCCACGTCAAGATTGGTTCAACTAAATTGAATATGAATTAGTATCGCACTAAATGTAACTGAAGAGAAGGCTCCTCCAAGTGGCCGAGGACTCCCGGAATCCTGGCCACCGCTAGAGAAGGACGCCGGAACGACTCATATATATATATATATATATATATATTGCCACGACAAGGTTCCATTGAAGTTGCGCTCCCTACCTATGGGACAGTGTGCACGCCATACTGTGGTGTCTTCAGCAAGAACAGGCAGCGATCTTCGTGGCACGGGTAGCCTGTTGGACCCGGCTCGCATGCGCCACGCGCACGAGGTGTCACCGGGCATAAGAATAAGACGGTTCGAGGCCAGTTTGAGAACGCGACTGCAGGGGATTTCTTCGCGACCGCAGTGACTTTTGCTTGTGGGCACAAGTTCGCCCTCAATAAACATCGTTGTTTTATTAACATCGTTACAATATATATATTTCCACATTTAGTACATGGCACGTAGAGCAAGACGAAGATCCCGCGCATTGCGGAAGGGAAAAGGTCCCTGCATGGTCGTTTTTCAGTTGGCCTGCAATTAAAGTGCCCTGCCCTTTTTTATCAGTTCCTGCTGCTTGTGAATCGTCACACTGGCTCGGTATAAATGTTTAGGACACCTGTCAACAGCCCCACATCAAGCCCAGGACGTTTTCCGCGTGTCAAAACACCCGCTGACAACGCCATCCGTCGCTACTAGGCCTAAGCTCAGAATTTGTTTCCCTACCAGGAAGTCTGCCTGTTACCAAGAGTGCTCAAGCCATGGTAAACCCAGGCCCAGCACAGGTGGCTCTTTTGACTCCTGTATCTCCCGTAAGCTTCCACGGCAATGCCTACGAGGATGCAGAAGACTGGCTCAAGGAATACGAGCGCGTAGCCACGTATAATGAGTGGCATGCTGGACAGAAGCTATTCCATGTGTATTTCTCTTTTGAAGACGGAGCCCGCACTTGGTTCGTAAATCGCGAGGGAATCTGGCCAAACTGGGATGAGCTGCGCCGCAAGTTCCTCCATACGTTCGGTAGCACCGAAAGGCGAGACCGCGCGCAGCGTGTTCTCGAATCACGGATTCAAAAGCCGAATGAAACTGTTGCCATGTTCGCTGAGGACATGGCTCGTACTTGTCGTCGTGCAGGCCCTGATATGGCCAAGAAAAAAAACGCAGCCAGCTCATGCGCGGCGTAAAGGAGAAGCTGTTTGACAGCCTTGTGCGGAACCTGCCGACGAGCGTCGATGAATTTATTAAAGAATCGACGGCCATAGAGCGCGTGTTACAGCTACGCAGCCACGAATATGGTCACCTGAACAGCACTGAACCGGCAAGCGCCGCAGGGGTGATGGTCACAGACGTGGGTTCCTTGCGCCGGCTGATACGCGAAATTGTTCAGGAAGAAATTAAGAAGCTCACAGCCACGCCAAATGAATGCACAGCTACGTCGGTGACTGAAGTTGCGCACCAAAAGGTAAAGCAAGTGTTTGCGGGTTCGTGAGCCTAATTCCCATACGTGGCAGCCCAGCTTCGCAGATGTTGTCCGCCGACCACCTCCTCCGATGCCAAAGCCAGAGTATAAGCATCAGTCAGCACCGGCATCACGTTGGTACCACAGGGAAAAACCGACGCAACCACCGCTTCGCAGAACCGGCATTTGGCGCATAGCTGACTACAGGCCCTTGTGCTTCCACTGTGGGGAAGCGGGCGACATCTGCTGTCATTGCCCTTATCGCGTCCGAGGTTACCAAGCGTTCCCATTGACTGCTTCTCGTCGACCTTTCGATGGCCACCGAGCGAACATCGGCGCGAATTCGACGAACTGGCAAGCCGATTCTCCCGGTTGTCGGTTGCGCTCCCCTTCTCCGGGACATCGCTTTCCAGCTGCAGGACGCAGTTCCACCGACGTGCGCCGAGGGCCATCTCCCAGCCCACGCCGTGGAAACTGAAGGCCGCGACCTCAGGAGGGAAGGTTGCCACACGTTGAAGTGCCGAAAATCCTCCATTGGCGTCAAACAAGAAGCCGATACAGCCCGATCGTTTGACGACAAACGAGATTGTTAGCGCCGATGTTACTGTATCAATTGATGGCCATGACGTGATGGCACTAGTAGACACTGGCGCGGATTTTCCATCGTAACTGAAAACTGGGGGCAGACTTCAGAAAGTGATAATGGAATGGTCAGAGCCGAACATTAGAGGTGATGGAGGCCAGCTACTGACACCGACTGGCAAGTGTACTGCAAGGGTCAACATATGGGATTCGTCCTTCGTCGCCAATTTTGTTATTCTCCCCGACTGCTGCAAAGATGTAGTCTTAGGTATGGACTTCCTATGCGAGTACTGCGCCGTCATGAACATGCCAGAAGGAATGCTAACTTTTTCTAGGGACGAAAGTGCAGAACGACCACGCAAGTCCTTGTGCATCATAGACGACGTGACCGTACCACAGTTATCTTGCCGTATCGTTTCCGTCAGGTGCGACACAGAGTGCGATAGGGAAGGTGTTGCCGAACAGATAATTCGGGTTTTGCTCACTCAAGGTATTGGCACACCCAGAAGTCTCGTCAAAGTAATGGGCGAATATTGGCGAACAAACTACTGCTGACAAACTTCAGTAAGCAACGACGACGCATTGCAAAAGGCGCAGCAGTTGCTTACCTCGACCCGACTGCGGAATTCGGGGAATGGTTTGCATTACAAAAAGGGGAGCAAGACGCCTCGGCACCATTGCCAGCGGAAAGGCAGCACCTTGTGGACCTGCATCACCAGTTTCGCGATTGCTTCTCGCCGATATTTAGAGTTGGTTAGACGCCCCTGACGAAGCACCGTATTAACACGGAGGACGCAGCGAGATCAATTCGACTAAACCAGTACGATGTAGCACCAAAATAACGCGAAGCAATCCGAGAGCGAGAGACGAAAATGCTCGACGACGACGCTATCCAACCACCAAAAACCCGTGGGCATCCCCGGTAGTGATGTACAAAAAGAAAGATGGCCGTCTACGTTTTTGTGTCGACTACCATAAGCTGAACCGAGGGACAAAGAAAGACGTATACCCATTACCGCATAACGACGATTCTCTCGACAGGCCGAGGCATGCGCGCTACTTCTCGTCGATGGACCTCAAATGTGGCTATTGCCAAATCTAGGTTGACGAGAGAGACAGAGAAAAGGCTGCTTTCGTAACGCCTGATGGGCTTTACGAATTCAAGGTCCTGCCTTTCGGTTTATGCTCAGCTCCAGTAACTTTTCAACGACTTATAGATATCGGTCTGTCAGGCCTGAAGTGGGAGACATGCCTAATATACTTCAACGACGTCATACTTTTTTTTTCGGAAACGTTCGAGGAATACCTCAGACGGCTGCTGGCGGTTATACAAACGATCCGGGCCGTCACAAAGTTTCCAAGGCCAACGGATAAGAAGGCAGTGAGGCATTTCCTAGGTCTCTGCTCGTATTACCAAAGATTTACAACCAATTTTTCACATATAGCTTCACCGTTAACGCGCCTTACAAGAGAAGACGTTGCCTTCGTATGGGGCGAAGAAGAATAAGCAGCGTTTAATGATCTCCGACAGCGCATGCAAACACCTCTTGTACTGTCTCACTTTGACGTGGACGCTCCTACTATGATTCACACGGACGCTAGCAACATCGGCCTAGGCGCTGTGCTCGTGCAGTGGCAAGACTCAGCCTAGAGAGTCATTGCAGACGCAAGCAGTACGCTCTTACGTGCTGAGTCTAATTACTCAACCAGAGAAAAACAATGCTTTGCGGTGGTGGGCAGTTATGAAGTTTCGCCCGTATCTCTAGGGTCGTTCCTTGATGTTGTCTGCGATCATCATTCACTTTGCTGGCTGACCAACTTAAAGGATCCGTCGGTCAACTGGCGCACTGGAGCCTAAGACTTCAAGAATTCGATATGAAAGCGGTGTACAAGTCCGGACGAAAGCACTCCGACGCCAATAGCCTTTCAAGGTCACCGATTGAGCAGGAAGTCAAAGCAGATGACGAAGATGTGGCTTTTATAGGTGTTCTAGACACTGCCACAATTTCTCGTCATCAACAGGAAGACAGCGAATTAAATCCGCTTATTCAATCTTTAGAAGGCAGGATTACAAGCGCGCCCAAAACATTCGCAAGGAGCTTGCCATCATTCTGCTTCCGTAATAATTTTCCTTGCAAGAAGAACTTCTCTCCAAGCGGAAGCAGCCGCCTACTAGCCGTCCCAACGCGCCTCCGTCATGAGGTCTTGCAAGCCGGCCATGACGAACCGACATCTGGCCACTTCAGCTACACGCGCACACTGTCCTGAGTCAAAGAGAAATATTACTGGCCAAGGATTGCCACCTTTGTGAAACACTATGTGCGCACGTGCCTCGATTGTCAGCGACGCAAACTACCATATATGAAACCAGCTGGGCTAGTGCAACCAGTCCAAGTGCCCACGACACCATTTGCCCAAATCGCGATGGACCTTCTTGGACCATTCCCGACTTCGAATACTGGCAATAAGTGGGTAATGGTTGGTGCCATTTACCTGACACGCTATGCAGAAACCAAGGTCCTTCCAAGTGGCACCGCAGTCGAAGCAGCGCGATTCTTAATTGAAAACGTAGTTCTAAGGCACGGTGCACCAGCGTTGATAATAACGGACAGAGGGACTGCCATTGAGGCTACACTTCTAAAGACAGTGCTTAGCCTCAACGGCACGGCTCACCGAAAGACCACAGCCCACAGACCCGCGAACGAGCGGCCTAACAGAACGCTTGAACAAGACTATCACCGACATGCTGAGCATGCACGTAGACGTGGAACACAAGCATTGGGGTGACATTCTACCAGACGTCACACTCACTTACAACACTGTTCAAGAGGAAACAACGCGAAAGGCACCATTTAGCCTTCTTCATGGCCGTGAAGTAACGACGGTGCGCGATGCGATGTTAACACATGACTGCGGTGATATAGGCAGGGACGCGGAAGCATTCGCTCAACGTGCTGAAGAAGCGTGACTACTCGACCGCGTCACAATCGCCCGACAACAGGACTACGACGCTCGACGCTACAATCTACGGCACCCATACATCACATATCAGCCAGGCGACAAAGTGTGGGTTTGGATTCCCATCCGTCGGCGAGGGCTTTAAGAAAAGCTACTCAGGCGGTATTTTGGTGCTTACAATGTTTTACGGCGCCTCAGCGACCTGAACTACGAGGTCTTCCCTGACAGTTATGCTTCCTCCAGGACAAGGCAACGTCCACCAGAATTTGTGCACATTGTGCATGAAGCCCTATTATACAGAATTAAGTGCCCACGCTTGGTCTGACACATCTTCCTGCCGCTACCGATGCTCCATCTAGAGGGAGGCAAATGCCACATCCAGTACGTGGCATGTAGACGAAAGCGAAGACCTCGCGCACTGCGGAAGAGAAGAGGTCTCTGCGCGATCATTTTTCAGTTGGCCTGCAATTAAAGTGCCCTGCCCTATTTTTATAAGTTCCTGCTGCTTGTGAATTGTGGCATATCGAACGATATATATATATATATATATATATATATATGAAAGAACAGTAAAAACATCAATTTAGAAGCACGGTTAGGTCAATTTAGAGTTACTTTTTATATTCGAGTCATTCTCTCTCTGCAATTCTCCTCCCCCTGACATTCTCACGGAGATGGTAGCTGAATAGCCGAGTGTTTCAGTTATGTTTCAAGATGATTACATTGATAAATTGTTAGTATACTGTGTTCCCTTTAATTCGCCTGAGCATTCTCCAAAAAAGAAGCTGCTTTAAACAATTTCCAGGAAACGAGGCGGAGCTTCTTTTGCCTCTCAAAGCCCAGTACTTCTCCAACCAGCCATCGGATCCTCTGCCACCCTACACCGGTTCCGCTAACGAGCTCCTAGAGGTGGACATCCATCTACATGAAGTAACAGTAGCGATAATGGGCTTGAGACGCCACACAGCCCCGGGAATGGACCAAATTACCAATAAGGCATTTGTAAATCTTGGCAGCCCTCGCTAATAGAACTTACCGCTCATCATAACGAAGTACGGAGGGAAGGAAACCTTCCTGAAGACTGGAAAGAGGACGAGGTTCGTCTGATACCGAAGCCAGGCAAGCCACCAGCCATTGAAAACCTACAACCGATATCCCTCACTTCGTGTGTAGGAAAGCTCCTAGAGCACATCGTTCTCAACCGGCTACCACCATTCCTGGAGGAATCGGCGAAACTTCCAACAACGAAGGTAGGATTCCGCCCACACCTCTCAACTCAAGATATGCCACTTCAGCTGAAACAGGAGGTAATTGTACCAGCGACACGCAACTCCGCCACGGCTATCCTCGCCATAGGTGCTAAAGGGGCGTTCAATAACGTCAATCATACAGCAATCTTACAGAGGCGTAACACGCTGGGCTGGGGGGCCAGGACGTATTCTTATATCAGAGATTTCCTCCCAAATAGAAAAGCCATCCCAAAGGTTGGGGACCAAGCCACAAACCTTTTCCTACTCGGCGGCCACGGCACACCACAGGGCGCAGTGTTATCTCCTCTCCTTTTGAATATCGCCCTAATAGGCCTACCGCCGCTCCTCAATAACATCCCGGGCATCCGGCATGGCCTATATGCCGACGACATTACCATCTGGTCATCCACAGGGTCCATCGAGGAACTGAAGAGCCGCTTGCAGGAAGTGGCAGACGTGGTGGATGCTTATTCATAGTCATGCGGTCTCAGTTGCGCCTCCCGAAAGGCGGAGCTAGTCCTGGTCTCACCGCGAAAGAAGCATGCATCCGACTCGCCCACTACAAACATACAACTCAAGGGACACACTATCGTTCTGTCTCAGAGCGTAAAGATATTGGAAATGGTTTTGCAGTCGGATCGCACCAATACAACATTATTTCACAAGCTTAAAAATACAACAGCCCAAGTCACCCACATGATCCGGCGAATAACAACCAAGACAAGAGGCATGGGAGAGGCGGACATGCTTCGGCTTGTCCAAGCCTTCGTCGTGTCTCGAATAACTTACGCTATTTTATACGCAGTACTCAACGCGACGGAATTCAACAAAATCAACACAATGATCAGAAGGGCATAAAAGAAGGCGATGGGCCTACGGATCACTACGTCCACAGAATGCCTACTACGACTAAGTGCGCGCAACATGGCTGCGGAGTTTATCGAAGCACATTTACCCAGTCAGCAAGCGAGACTGGCGGTTTCGGAAGCGGGGAGGTCCATCCTCTTACGCCTGGGGCTATCTGCCCCTCTCAGGCATCCGCCGCCTCAGACTGTGAGTTTACCCCATGCCATCCGGAGCAACATCACCGCATGTCCTCTGCTTCGCAACATGCTCCCAGTGCATCACGCAGAGCGAGGGGAGGCCCGGGCCCTGGCAATACACAAGTGATACAGGACTCTACCCTCTACAGCCTACAGGGGCACAGATTCTTACCCCAGACGAGCAGCCACAACAGCCACCATAGTCATCAACAAAGAACATCGGAGCAGCATTTCGCTCACACGAAACAATCCCCTCCAAGCCGAGGAAGCGGCCATAGCCCTCGCGTTCTCCCAAACAGAGATTGAAGTCATAGTGACCGACTCCCAACAGGCGTGCCGCAGCTTTGCTAGCGGCAGAATTCATACCGCTACGCTCAAAAGCCGCCAACGAGATCAGTCATGATCATCTGGGCGCCAGCTCACCACGGCATTCCTGGCAACGAAGTCGCCAGCCACGTGGCTCGAGATTTGACCCACTGAGCTGACGCCCAGGAATGTGAACCCGAGCGCATGCAGCCTCTAGTCTCGTACCGAGACATCACACAGGACTACAAGCTAACCCGCAGAACATATGCACCCCCACACAAGTTACTACCTAGAGAGCAGGAGCGATTCCTTCGAGCTCTACAGGTTAAAACATTCCCCCACCCAACCAGAAATCACCTCATAGCCCCTACACAATTCTCTCCGCCATACCGCTTCTGCGCAGAGCCCGGGTCCCTCAGTGACGTAGTAGGGGGTTGCCCAGCGGCGCCATTATATCCTCCCAACCCTCTCCCCACCAACGAGCTTTGGGCGAGAGCCTTGGCCAGCTCCGACCTTGATTATCAGCAACGCTGATTGCGAGGGCCCTGGATGCGGCCCGAGCTCAAGGCATTCTGGAATGAGGACGCCTCTCCAAAGCGGCATTCACCCAATGAAAATGTTTATTCTTTCTCTCTTTCTCGCAATATAAGCTGGAATGTCAACACAAAAAGAAAGCTAGACCAAGAAGCAGAACTGAATAGGCATCTTTGTAAAAGAAGACAAAAACGACCAGGCTTAGTAAGGTTTCCTGCTCAACCGAATGAAGCCGTTGTTGCACGTCGATTCACTTACCGAATGTGCCGTTTCGCGTCAACGGAGCGTTCTGATCTGTTCAGTGCGTTCGTGGCACACAAGTTGGCATTGCTCGGTTATGAGTGGAAGCTTTCCATACCCGCTCTTAATACACATCACTTTTTTTTAAACGTAAGCTATAAGGAAAACTCAGAACCGGAAAATTCGAGCTGTCGCTACGGTAACAACTGCATTCAAGGACAGCTGTATCGCTATGCTCATAGGCAAACAGGAAATAACGCTAGTAAAATATTCGCCATTCTACAGGTTAACTTGTTGTCGTTAGTAGGTTTCGTTCTAAACGGATTCGAAAGACTAAGCCATAAGTCCATAAACAAAATAAATTTTTTTATATAAGACAATGTTTGTCTTCTGTATGGTATCGAGTACGTTTATAGGCTCTATCGTGGGCCAATCGCAGAGATAGCGCGTTCTGCATCTTTGCGCCGATATGAGCGGCTGGGGCCACTGGCGGCCATGATGGTGTGAATATGTGTACGCACATATTTAAATGTGTAAATCAATAAATACGTGAATATATATATATATATATATATATATATAGTTGAAGAAACGGAGCACACTTACGAAAATTGCATTGTTAATGGTTTAACGTTTCGGCCGTGGCACGGCCTTCGTCAGAATAAACACAGATACAAGTACGCACCCGCTTTTATGGGCATACGCACGCGGGCATAATCAGCCGTGCATGCACGTGTACACTTGCAAATAACAGAAAAAGTATATATATATATATATATATATATATATATATATATATATATATATATATATATATATATATATATAGTAGGCAAAGAGGGATTCTTCAGGCTACCTTTCAAACGTAAAGAACTTGAGTGGTGCTACAAGGTAAACAGAACAAGTATTTAATTTCGACAGTTTCGATCGGTGGACCGATCTTCATCAGGGTTTACAAAAAAATGGCAGTTCGGCCCTGGTAGTGAAGACACCAGACCGGGTGCCCGGTCGTTCTTACATACATCAAACCGAGAGGAACAGTTGTGACAGTGATTGATTTTCAGCGCCTTGGCAGATTTACAGCGGCCTTTGGCAGCTATGCAGGGCAAGAGGAAGGCGGAGTCACATGTATGTAGAGCAAGGAGGTCAGTGAGGGAAAAAAAGGAAAAAGAAAGAAAACGGAAAGAAACAGAAAAAAAAAACACACAGGAGGAGGGAGACGTAAGACGGAGAGGGAGGGGGGCGGGAAGTAGCGGCAGCTAGGTTCCCGTGCACCCGAGGCAAGGAGGGAGAAAGCGGTCGTTCCGCAGCACCAGTGCGTGGGCTGCCGTTGTAGCGGGAGAGAGGGCAAGTTCAATCGGGTGGCGGGGGGCACAATAGAGAAGGGGCCCAGAATGAAGACAGAAGAGCGGCAACTTTAAGAAAGACACACAGTGTCACAGTACACATATACAAGGCACGGCCCGTTCCGGCAACCTTGTGGTCCAGCTACGGTGCGGACCACAAGGTTGCCGTAGTAGTATATATATATATATACAGTTTGGCGGCCGGATTCAAATAGAAGCCTGAAGATGCAATGTAACGCCACCGACACTTTTCCACCGTTAGGGCGAGCCTTATAATCAGATCGTAGTTTCGGCATGGAAATAGCCAGCAGTTATTTAAGATGAACGCGTCATCATTTGTCAAACTGTTGGCCGATCCCAACGTAGTGCAGCCTGCAAATTTAATAAATCTATGGGGTTTTACGTGCCAAAACCACTTTCTGATTATGAGGCACGCCGTAGTGGAGGGCTCCGGAAATTTCGACCACCTGGGGATCTTTAACGTGCACCTAAATCTAAGTACACGGGTGCTTTCGCATTTCGCCTCCATCGAAATGCGGCCGCCGTGGCCGCGATTCGATCCCGCGACCTCGTACTCATCAGCCCAACACCATAGCCATTGAGAAACCACAGCGGGTGAGCCAGTAAATTTAAGCAGCCCTATGCTCCTCCTACTCCCCTCACACGAGCGGTGGCGCCAAAGAGTGCCCTGTGCAGTGACTCGGCCCCATTCTCATCTCCAGCTTCCTGAGAATAACGTTGTCCTTCGTCGATTTCAACTTGGTGGACTTGTTTTCCAGCTTTCCTCTAATTTTAGTTATTGTCGTATTGTCAGTAGCTTCAATAAAAGTTCATCCTGTCTGTTTTGTCATCGCGCCGTGAACGTACCGCTATTATTTATGTTAAAGATGAATTCCTACTTGAACCGTGCCACATTTCATCTCACAGTGAACGCCATTTCAATGTCGATGTTGCTACGCGTTGCACTAACGCGTACCTTGATTATTTCAAAACCCGCACCAGCTGCGGATGCAGCAGCTTTCCCTCTTTCATTGCTGCCTTCAGTGACATTGCCGCATTCAAAACATTTGTTTCTGATATCTTCTGTTTCTTAATTAGGAATAATTTATTACTTTAATAACATAATTGTCGTCTTATCCACCTGAACACGAAAAGCGCCTGAATTATTGTTCTCGTATTACCGCCAGAAGAGTTTGGCCTATCACCTCCACTAGACACGTTCCATTTTTGAAAGAAGCCACCATCACTATAATCATGATAATCATCAGTATAATTCATTCGCACAGATTTTACCGCAGTTGTGTAATAATAACGGACTCTGGCTGCACATTCAAACTGCGAAAGAACAAATTTTTGAACAGGGCAGCATCACTGATGGAGGAGAAAAACAGTTGCATTGGCTGCCGGTGCCGAGTACGAAAAGATCATTGTACGCTTTGGTGCGACACGTAGCGACACTCATATTGTAGCAATTTTCGCTGCGATGAGAAATGCAGGTCGGTTCCAGCAGCGGTTGGTTTTTAACAGACAAATGCGGCTACATTTATGACGCGATTCAAAAACACCACCGTTAAAGGAAGAATGCGATGCGAGTTCCTAGTTGATCGGTTGTGAGGAAACAAAATCACGTGCGTGTCTGCCCTGAACGAAGTACCGTTGCGCCATCTGTCAAGCTATAATTTGGCTTTCCCTTTACAACCTTCTAAAAAGGAGAAAAGAATAATTAAGTGACGGTTAAGTGATTCACGTGACTGCCTTGACTGAAGTAACTAAGTGAAGGGAGACAATCTGACACGCAGCATGTCAGCTTAAGGCCACAATAAACGATTATGTGGCAGATAAATTGAAAGCGTAGGAATTATATACTCTAAAAGGGTGCGAACTTGAGCTCGTTGGCATGGATTGAATACGGAAAACACTGCGAAAAATAAAATGGCAAGAAAGAAAGCCTGGGCAGGCACTGTCCTGTGCAGTGTTAAAAATTGAAGTGAAATTGCGGGCATTCGTAAATAAATTATCTGCGACGTGGTAATCCTGAACAGTGTGACCAAAAAAAAAATCAATTAACAAAATTGATTCGCAAACATAGGTCGCTCAACTCGGATTTAGTCTACGCCTAACTGAGTGTGAGTGAACCTGAGGTCTGAGTGAGTCGATGCGAGTCGAAACGAGTTTCAGTGAAGTGGCCTGAGTGGGAGTCAATCCCAGTGAATTTCCTTAAACTGGAGCTAGCGTTTGTTTGAGCACGTCGGAATAAGACGTGATTCCATAGTTTTGCGCCCACTAAACTCGTTTATTTATGAAGATTGTTTAATGACCGGAGCAGCCATGTGGAAGAATGGATGCATGCAATTAGCGTCCCCTTCGAAACGGCGTGGTCGGTTGCGTCATCAAGTGTTTTTTTTTTTTATTCCTCATTTTCCTTAATGTCTTCTATATTCTTTTTTCTTTGGTGCAGAGAAAAGATTCCCAACATCAAACTTTCTGAACCATTATTGCTAACCTTGTTTTTGTGCGCTTCCGTTGTCTGTGGTCTGCCTGCTTGTCTGCAATCAAACCTAGAATTTCTACTGCTTGCAAATTTACTTTCCACCTGCTATCCCTGCACTCAACGGCATCAAAGACGCTAGCAGAGCCTAAATCGACAGTTCGAGAGATAAGTTCACATTCTAAAAGTATAAGGACAAATGATCGACGATTACGATACTCCCTTAGGCGAAATTCGGGCGCAGCTATATACGTGTTTCAATTTCGCGACATCTGCCTCGTGTGGCACGTTGCAAATGGAGCGAAGTGAGGAGCGGCCTCCTCGCCAATCAGGAGATCGCGAGAGGCAGCGCCTTGGTAACGGCTGGCCGCGATTCCCTGCAGCCGCCGCCGACAGACCTCCCAGATGATGCACGCTACTCTGGCTGCATCTCCTAGCCATTGTCGCCGCACTACACTTTTTTTCTGGCGCTGTCGTAATGCCGTCCTCTCCTTTCAACCTCCTGGTTCCGTTGCACCCTCCCCTCCGCTTTTCTCCTCATGTCGTTCATCCCACGCTGTAATCTGCTTTCGCTTTCATCTTTGGCTGTGCTCGTTCTCGCGGTTGCACCGAAGTACGACGCCGAGGCGCGCCGACGCTGGCCGCAGGAACGGTCGCCTAAGAGCCTGCTTCTAAAGGTCGAAGCATCATTAATCCCCCCATCCCTTCCGCCCTCTTCCGCCCGCGTGCGGACAGGTGTGGATGCCCGAAACGCGGATCCTGTCGAAAAATTCGGTGCACGCTCAGTCCGCACGATCGGATCGCACTGGTATGACACGGTCTCTTGACAGCTGTAGACCATTCGGTGAAGCAAAGGTTTTCAAGGTTGGCAGCTACCTTTGACAGCACACATCACCTCATTTACGTAGAGAAGGCGCTGCACCAGACGACACAGGTATATATATATATATATATATATATATGGAGGGTTTCTTCAAAGTTCAGCACGCAGGACCGGACGTAACATGCGCAGGAAAGAAACGACGTACCTTTAGGAAGGCTTACTTACTGAACGTTTTCGGCTGGTGTACCATGACGAAGTACAGAGTACAGAATACTGTGCCCTGACGAAGGCTGGTCCACCTGACTAAATGTTGGTCGTGCATATATATATATATATATATATATATATATATATATATATATATATATATATATATATATATATATATATATATACTGACACGTATACATGTTTATCTTTCTCGGGTTACCACAATCCACCACTTCACAAATGTTATCACGCAGTGCAGAAAGCGCCTGCATGTATCGGAAGTCTCTGGAATGTCATCGGTGGTTCCATCCGCTGTCTTTCACCGAACCTTCTGTAATCAGATTGCTTGTATGCGCGACGCGAATAGTGTAGAACTCTGTGGAAGACACCCGGGTCCCAGTGATTAGTCTGGAACATTCGACGATTGATGTATAAAAGCTGACACGCTTGATCCGTTGATCAGATTTTCGACGATCGCCGACCGTCTTCGCTGCTACCGTTGTGCTAAAAGTGTAGCCTGTTTTTGGGGGCACAACTTCGCCCAATAAAAGTTAGTTATGCCTTTAACAGTATTGCTACTGTGTTCTTCAACGTCACCAACACGTGACATCTGGTGGAGGTGTTTTGCGTTCATGTACCGGACGCCACCACAAAGCCGTGACCCAAGCCCGCACGCGGAAGACAACACCAACGTCGCCAAGAACCAGCGAGGTAGCCGCACGCTGCAAATACTGCCCCCGAAGCACGGACTTTTGCCTGAGACGACCAGGAAGATCGTCGCCCAGTCAACCCAAATGGCGGCCCCAACGTCCCCCATCGTTCTACAGCAGCCCAGGCAGGCTCCACCGTTCCGCGGTGCAACACTCGAGGACCCGGAAACCTGGCTTGAGACATACGAGAGGGTCGCTGCTTATAACAGCTGGAACAGTGACGCCAAAATTCGACATGTCTTTTTCGCACGGGAAGACGCCACCAGAACGTGGTTCAAAAACCGAGAAGCTGCCTTAACGACACGGGACCTGTTCCGAAGTGGCTTCCTGCAGACATTCACAAGCGTCGTACACCGGGAACGAGCCCAAGCACTAGTAGAAACCCGAGTGAAGCTCCCTAATAAGACCACCGCTATTCTTACAAAAGAAATTAGCCGCCTATTCGGCCACGCCGAACCGGAAATATCCGAGGAGAAGAAAATCCGCCTACTGATGCGTGGTGTAAAGGAGGAACGTTTCGCCGGAATGGCACGAAGCCCACCAAAGACTGTCGACGAGTGTCTTCGCGAGGCCACCAGCATCGAGAATACACTGGAGAAGCGGAACCGGCAATTCAACCGCCTCACGAACTCCACAAGGAACGCCGGAGTTCAGTAACTCGCCATCGACGACCTGCGCGAGGCTATCCGAGCGGTAGTGCGGAAGGAGCTACAGAAGCTATTCCCGTCATCACAGCTCAAGTGGCCTCGATTACCGACGCCGTACGTGAGGAGCTCCAACAACAACTCGGAGTAGCCCTTGAATCACCGCAGCCTCAGCCGCAAGCGATGACATATGCCGCTGTAGTCCGCCGTCACGTTCCCCCTTCGCGCCCATGGCAGGGCCCAGTGACGACACAATTCCGTCGTCCACCACCACCGCCGCCGGCAGCACTCCAACCCGTCACGCCACGCAAGATTCCAAGGAAGACTGATGTTTGGCATGCCCCCGACCACCATCCGCTTTGCTATCACCATGGAGAAGCCGGGCACATCTACCGCCGATGCCCATACCGGGATATGGTACTCCGAGGGTTCGGCGTTAACGCGCCGCGACCACAGATTGGCGAAAGACCTCGCGATATCGCTGACTACCTCGCCACCACTCAGGGGAGCCTTCGACGAACATCCCGTTCGCCGTCCCCAGGCCGCTACCTGTCGCTACAGCGCTGACCATACACTGGCCTAGTCTGGGGCCGCTCTGCGAGCCCATATCCGGAAAACTAAAAGCAGCAACCGATGGAGGTGCGGTTGCTGTTCGTCGAACGGACGAAAATCCTCCGCCGCCGACGAAGCCGACGAGGCGACCATCTCGAGGACATAATAACGATACGCCGCCGTCCCGGCGAAGTCAGGAAGCCAAGAGTACACCAACTAAATACGACTTGACGACGCGACGTTCCAGTTCAACACGACGCAGCCGTGATATGACGCCAAGACCTAACTGCAACGCGAGACAAAGAACCACCGACCTCAACATGCTTCTCAACGGCCCTGCAGTTACCGCCTTAGTGACCACAGGGGCCGATTACTCCGTAATGAGTGGGCCCATCGCCGCCCAGTGGAGGAAAGGTAAAACCGCATGGGAAGCCCCTCAAATTCGTACCGCTGGAGGACACCTCATTTCGCGGACTGCAATCTGCACTGCAAGAATTACCGTTCATGACCGAATTTAATCTGCCACCTTCGTTATCCTCCAACGGTCTTCACGAGACGTCGTTCTCGGCATTGGCTTCCTGAACCAAGACGGCGCAATCATACACCTGAAGTCAAAATCGATAACGCTACCGGAACATCAAGCGATACCTCCGGAGAGCTCTCGTAGTCAGCACGCATTGAGTGTGCTCGGAGATCAAGTGAGCATCCCGCCACGCTCCAGCATTATTATTTCCGCCGGCGCCAAAACACCCGCTGACGTAGGAGGCGTCATCGAGGGCGACCAACATCTACTGCTCGACCGTGAAATTTGCATCGCAAGAAGGATCGCTCGACTCCACGGAGAGAAAGCGGAAGTTATGCTAACCAAGTTAAGCCAAGAGTTCAAGCACATCAACAAGGGCTCGACAATCGCGTACATCGAGGAAATTGTGGAAACCAGCAATGCCTTTGCCCTCTCGGATTCTGCCGCATCTACGCCTATGAGCATAGTCCCCGAACCAGACTTCGACGTAAATCCAAGTCTTCCTATGAGTAAGCAGCAACAGATGAGAAGTCTTCTCCGACAATACAAAGACTGCTTTTCAACGTCATCTAGGATTTGACAAGCACCAGTTTCAAAGCATCGCGTAATAACCGAAGAGTGTGCTCAACCATTCCGCCAGAACCCTTACCTAGTTTCGTGCGAGAACGAGAAGTTACTAGGCGACAAGTCGACGAAATGCTGTGAGGCAACATCATCTAGCCATCGAAAAGCCCATGGACATCTCCTGTAGTCCTGGTGAAGAAAAAGGACGGAACCCTGCGCTTCTGCGTCAATTATTGTCGACTGAACAAGGTCACAAAGAAGGACGTGCACCCCCTTCCACGGGTAGACGACGCATTGGATCCGCTCTGCAACGCTAAATACTTATCGTCGATGGACCTCAAGGAAACTGAAGTTATTGGATATCCTGTGCTGATATTTATTTAGTGCTGCAGGACTTAAAGTCTCCCTTAAGTGGAGTGGAGGCCCTCAAGGGCGGCTACCAGTATTGAGCGCGCACATTCACATCTACTCCTATCTATATACGCGCATATGTAGAGCATTGAATAGAAACACGCAGTAAAAATAAAAAATAGTACCCCGCACAATGCACTACTGGTAATAAAATCACGTCCAGCGCATGTCGTATAGGTGCGGCAGTGCTACAGTCGACCTGCCGAGGGGGGAGGCAGGGGGGAGCCCCTTGTTGAAGACATGGAGGGCGCTGAGGCCGCCCTCCCCTCACTCTAAGCACGGCATTTCGCTTACCACCACTAGCACAAACATTAGCACATTTTAAACTGCGCAAGGAAGGCGGAACATGACCAGAAACTTAGACGCACCCACAAAGCGCTTTGTGTGTGCGTGTTTCTCCTTTTGTCCCGTCTTCCTTGTGCAGTTTAAAATTTTGCTAGATAACTTGTCCCCGGCGGTAGACGAACCTGCAACCTCCGCATTACGCGTGCGTTGCAGTACAAATTGTGCTACGACGGCGGCCGCCAGTTCATGCGCTAACTTGGGTATTTGTGTTTATTGATATAGACCTAGGCGTGTTAGTAGGCGCCACTCAAAGCCAAGGGGGACGGAGGTGTAATTTTATTTTTTTCCCGATGGTGTCACCTAGAACGCGAACTTAGGAAAAGAGGAACGTGGCTACAAAGTCCTCGAATACACGACACGTTCATTTGAGGGCTCGCTAGCTGCTTGTGCGCAGGCGCGAGCAAGAACGGGCGCGAGAGAGAAAATCTTTGGGATTTGGCTTCTCGACCCTGCCTAGGCACTACGGAGGGGGTTTCTAAGCGCGTGTTGTAGGCGTTTGTCCCTAGGCGTGCAGGTATTGCTGAGTGGGGTCGAGTTTGTTTACGCTGGGACGGCCGCCATGGAACGCCGGTGACAATGACTGACTCAGCACCAGCGCCGCAGGCGCGAGAAAGTCTGTCCGCCGTACCTTCAGACGCAAAATTCGGACTGGCGATGCAGAAGTCGCGGGACGCAGTAGTGCTGAACTTAGCGTCACAAGTTGGCGGCTGGACGAAATTATATTTCTTCAATCGTGTTGTTACTAATTCAAACAACGTCTCATTATTTCGCATTATTGGCGGCACGACTCCGAAGTGGCAATGGGGACACCAAAGCTAGAACCCGGACTGGTGCCAGGGGTGTCTAAGGATGTATACACCCCTTGCGCGCCTGCGCGTGCCAGAAGTGCATAAGATCGGCTGTCCGCTATCGCGGACAGCCGATCTTACATCTCTGGCATGCTTCACCTGGTATGCATGCAGCGCACCTGCATGTTTCATGCTTCACCTGGCACGCATGCAGGGCATGCATCCCCTGGCATGCTTCGGCCTCCACGGCCCCAACCCACGGGCCACCCTGCTTCCAGCTTTGATCCCCCCGCTACCCCTTGGGTACCCTGTAGATCCTGCGCCGCCTGCTCTCGTGAGGCCTCCGAGATGAGAATCGTGGCGCGCCGCTGGCCGGTGAATATTTAGTAGGGTATTTAGTGGAAGAAAATATAACTTGTCGCCGGTGCGAGACTAACCTACAATCTCCGCGTTACGCATGCGTTGCGTTACCGATGGGCCACTGGTGAGATGTTACCTTTTCGTCCACTAAATACCCTACTAAATAGTCACCGGTCACCGGCGCGCAACGCTTCTCATCTCGGAGGCCATGCCAGGACTTCTCGGCAGCGCCACTAGATAGCGCAACGTGTCCAGTAAGAATATGAAACATTGATAGCAGCGCCACCATTCATAGTGGAGACACCCTTTGACCCAGTGTTCGCCGCTGCCATGCAGGTTCTCTGTGGCGCTGCCGTGTACGTAGTGCTTTGCTGCACGAGTGTCTTATTTCAGGAATCGCCAGCTGTTTGTACGCACGCGCGAGTACAAGCGCCTGCGAGATAGAAAATCTAGGGGGCTCTTGTTCCTTGAATGTCTGGCTTTGCCTAGGTACTACTAAGAAGCTTTTTGTTCGTTTCGTATACGTTTATTTCTAAGTGAGCCGGCATTGCGGTGTGGGGTAGTGTGTCTGCGTTGATTCCATGTGCCATCCACAAGTTTTCCTCGTGCGTGAAGGGGCGCTGTGAGCTGTCAAAGAGAGCGGGCGCGTTTCAAGTCGGCTCCGTCAAATCAATGTCCTATCGCCAAACATTTAGTCTGCACTGCCGGAAACCAGTTGGACCGCATCTGGGAAGTTACCAGGAACCCATGAAGACCCTTCTTATCAAAGTAGGCCAATTGTTGGCCGTGCTACGGGTCCTTATTATTCGACCATGCGAACGCCGTAAACGCGGGAGCCGCGTACGTAGCACCAGACGCGGCCGCCATGGGATCATGTGAGACTAAATGATGAAGTGTGCCGAGGTGTGGTCATGTACAGGCTGACTAAACATCCGCATCCCTAAAGGCTAAGCTTGAATAGCGAGAGGGTGATATTGCCTTCATACGGAAACTGGCGCATCTGATGTGGTGGTGGTGACCTTCGTGGGCCGGCGGTTACCGCGTTACAGACACTACAACTGCGAGTGTACCCCGGTCAGGGATTACAAAAAGAGGATCCCCGCCTGCTACATATTTATTTATTTATTTATTTTACCCTCAGGGCAAAGTATTACCCAGAAGAGTGGGTAATACATAACACTGAAAATACAAGCAACAGCAGAGAACAATTACCAAGACATATATAAGTTAGAATAAGGGATTAACACAATATATCATTCAATAGAAGCGGTGACAGCAGTCCGAAACAATACAGGGTCAGGAATTGTGGCAATTGAGGAAGGAAGATGGTTCCAGCCATATGAGGTGAGAGGAATAAAAGAATCCGAGAATGTTTTAGTTTTGCATGTAGAAATGCATACCTTATGTATGTGATCTGTGCGGTGTGAAACATATGAAGGGCGAAGAAGTAACTCGTAGCCAATAGAATCATGATGAAATATTTTGTGAAAAAGGCACAGGCTGCAATTTTGCGTCGTGATGCAAGTGAAGTTAGACCCAGGGTAGTCTTCATAGCGGTTACGCTTGATGTACGCCGAAAGTCAGAAAGAATAAACCGCGCTGATTTGTATTGTACCATCTCCAGTAGGTCGATCAAACTCTTAAAACCAGGGTCCTAGATTGATGAAGCATATTCCAGTTGTGAACGTACGAGTGTGGTATAGAGTAGAAGTTTGATGTTTGTTGGGGCTGCGTGAAAGTGCGTTTCAGATATCCAAGCATGCGATTAGCTTTATTAGTGATGTGCTCAATGTGCGCATGCCAGCTAAGGTTAGACATAATATGAATTCCGAGGTACTTGTATCTTGTAACAGGATCAAGTAACACACCATTAAGAGTATATACTGGCAATTCATTATTAACACGAGAGATGCGCACAAGTTTGCACTTTTCAGCATTTAAAGTCATATTCCATGTTTTGCACCATGTTGAGATAGCGTTAAGGTCAGACTGAATGATGTGCTAATCACTATCATTTGTTATTTGCCGAAAAAGGACGCAGTCATCGGCGAAAAGATGCACAGAACAAGAAAGGTTACTGGGTAAGTCGTTGATAAATATAAGAAAAAGCAGGGGTCCCAAGACGGTGCCTTGGGGCACACCGGAAAGAACAGGGTGAACGGTGGAATTAACATTGTTGACGGAAACAAATTGCTGACGATGGGTAAGGAACACTTCAAGCCATTTTAGAATGTTAGTGTCTAATCCTACCATGCGAAGCTTTAGTAACAAAAGATGATTGGAAACCTTATCAAATGCCTTCGCGAAATCTAGAAAGATGCAGTCGGCGATAGAGCGGTAGTGTAAAATTGCGTGAAGTTTGTGCGTGAATAAGTGTAGCTGTGTTTCGCATGAATAGGACTTCCTAAAATCGTGCTGAGAAGGATGAAAAAACGAGTTTGATTCAAAGAAAGTGACAATATGTGAAAAGAGTATGTGCTCTAAGATTTTGCATGGGATGCTGGTAATAGATATGGGCCGGTAGTTAAAAGGCGAGTGTTTATTACCAGATTTATGTACAAGAACCACCTTACCTATCTTCCGATCGGCCGGTAGTTCACCGTTTTCCAATGATTGCTGAAATATTTTAGTTAAGGCAAGTGATGAATACATTTTAGTACTATTCAGGTACTTTGTAGTAATGCAATCGACACCAGCACTGGAAGATATCTTCAGATTGTCAAATATTTTAGCTATACCATCAGGATGGATGACTACAGGGTACATTGGGAGGAAGTTGTTACGATCCAATTGAGGGAAATCGGTAGTTTCACCATTTGAAAAAAAGCTCGAAAAAACATTGTTCAGTACATTTGCACAGGCAGCATCGGATATAGGTTCGTCACTTGAATTGGTTAGTATTATTCTAGACGTTTCAGGAGGGTTAATGACGCTCCAAAATTTTCTTGGGTTATTGAGCAACATACCTGGTAGAGTGCTATTCTGGTAATTTGCTTTAGCGTTCATGACCGCAGAATTTTAAGTGCAAGCTGCAGACCGATAACGGGACCAATGATGTTCAGTGCGTTATTCTTTAGCTGAACGGAAGAAGCGTTTCTTACGGTTAGAAAAGCGCTTAAGATGCGCGTTATACCATGGCGCATGTAGGTGATAAGACATTACGCGAGTGGGTATGAAACGGCTGGTGAGATCTAAGATTTTGTTCTTGAATAAGAGCCAGTTTGCGTTCACCGATCGTGAGTCGAATTCGTCGAAAAAGGTGGCCAGGAAAGAGCCTAGTTCATTATTAACTTTGTTGAAGTCGGCGCGATGATACATGCGTATAATTTCAGTATGACTAGCAGATTTTTGTGTGGGAATGTTTACAGAAAAATTTAGCAAAGAATGGTCGCTTAACTGGGGCATGTAGGTTATTTCCGAACACAGTTCTGGGCATGTTGTTAGTATGAGGTCTAATGTACTTGTTGTAACTTGAGTAATTCTTGTAGGCTGAGTAACAATTTGGATAAGATCGAATAGTCAACATAAATGAGTGAATTCCTTGCATAGCGCCGAAGAGGAGGATGGTTGCACCGAGGACCAATTGATGCCTGGGAAGTTAAAATCACCCAATAGAAAGATAGATGACGAGGGGTAACCCGTTACTATGACATTAATGGTATCATGAATATCTGCAACAAATGTAGCAGAGGTATTAGGCGGTCGGTAGCATGCGCCTAGGATTATTCTGCGGTAGCCTAGTTGAAGAGATACCCATATAATTTCGATGCTTTCAATGTGGCACGATGGGGCACCGCGTGGACAATTGCCCCCACCCAGTCGTAGGATGGTGTGGGTACTGCGGCCAGCACGTTGAAACTTCGGACCAAGGCCTGGCAGAACACGACCGCACCCCGACATGCATGACCTGCGAAGGGGCCCACCTCACTGGCTCCACAGATTGTGTAGGCAGGTTTCGGAAGCTATAGCGACGGGGACAACCTACCCAGCAACAACGAGGTCAACCACCGAAGACGGGCAAGAAAGGACACGTCACCCAGCAGGGTCCCGTAACTTCTACCAACAGTAAGACGGGCAAGTCCAGGCAAGCCAACCGAAAGGAACCTTGTCAGGACCAACATGTAAAGTCCAGGACCAGTGCCAAGCCGCCAGCCTTCCAAGCCGAGGGTTTTTCATCCCTTGGCAACAACCCAACTGCAACACAGGTGAACAACTGGGCGGGGTTTTCCTCTACTTCCTCGCAACCCTTTCCCACGACCATGGTAATGGAGCTGAGACAGGATGAGAAATTCTCAGAAGTCAGAACGAGCAGCTGGCAACTAAACTGAATGCACTGGAAAAGGCTAGGGCAGAGCCGCTTATTCCAGGAACAATGGATGAGGGGGACGACTCGGCATTTGTGTGCTCGAGCTTTCCTCCGATTTCACGCTCCCCTGTAATTGTTAACTTGGAAAGCCGCATAACGGCGCTTCAGCAAACCATGGCCGAACAAATGGCCACGCTTCCCGGTCTGATTACGGAGACGATTCAAACTCGGTTGCAAAAAATTGCAGCCACTATAACTGAACAGGTGACGGTACAAGTAACGCAGAACATCAAGGCCTGGATCCAGGCCAGTCCAAAATTTTTTAGGCGCACAGGACCTGTCAAGGCGGTGAGCCGCCCATCAAAAGTGTGTCGTTCCATCGATGACCATCAAAATGATGATTCCCCCCAACAGGTCTCCAAAGTGCCGGAGCAGTTGCGGCAGTGGGCGGGTTAGAACAACCAGCCTTGACTCAGTAACATGGCTCAAGGCACTAATCGCTCTCATTGTAAACCAAAACGGGAACATTTATCATTAACACAGTAGAATTGTAGAGGATGCCGTGATCGCCATAAAAGAGCACACTTCAGCCTCTACCTCGAAACTCTTGAATATTTAGCAGTCATTGTAGCTCTGTAAGAACCAGGTGCATCTGCCAAAATGTCGGGCTACAGCACATTCCACAAAGACCCATCCACCTGCCATCATCATCATCATCATCATTATCATCATCATCAGCCTCGATACGCCCACTGCTGGACAAAGGCCTCTTCCATACTTCAACTACACCGGTCATGTGCTAATTGTGGCCATGTTGCCCCTGCAAACTTTTCTAATCTCATCCGCCTACCTAACTTTCTGCCACCCTCTGCTAAGCTTCCCTTCCTTTGGAATCCAGTCCGTAACCCTTAATGACCCCCGGTTACCTTTCCTCCTCATCAAAAGTCCTGACCATGCCCCCCATTCCTTTTTCTTGATTTTAACTATGATGTCATTAACTAGCGTTTGTTCCCTCACCCAATCTGCTTCTTTCTTATCTCTTATCGTTACACCAATCATTCTTCTTTCCATAGCTCGTTGCGTCGTCCCCAAATTGAGCAGAGCCCTGTTCGTAAGCCTCCAGGTTTCTGGCCCGTACGTGAGTACTGGTAAGACACAGATGCTATACACTTTTCTCTTGAGGGATAATGGCAACCTGCTGTTCATGATCTCAGAATGCCTGTCAAATGCACCCCAGCCCATTCTTATTCTTCTCAATATTTCAGTCTGATGATCCGGATCCGCGGTCACTACCTGTCCTGAATAGATGTATTCCCTTACCGCTTCCAGTGCCTCGCTACATATCGTAATCTGCTGTTCTCTTCCGAGACTGTTAAAGATTACTTTAGTTTTCTGCAGATTATTTTTAGACCCACCCTTCTGCTATGCCTCTCCTGGTCAGTGATCATGCATTGCAATTGGTCCCCTGAGCTACTAAGCAAGGCAATATCATCAGCGAATCGCAAGTTACTAAGGTATTCGCCATTAACTCTTATCCCCGTTCTTCCCAATCAGATCTCTTAATACTTTCTGTAAACGCGCTGTTAATAGCAACGGAGAGCTCGTATCTCCCTGGCTGACTCCTTCCTTTATTGCGATTTTGTTGCTTTGTTTACTCAGGACTACGGTGGCTGTGGAGCCGCTATAGATATCTTTCAGTATTTTTACATACGGCTCGTCTACATCTTTATTCCGTAATGCCTCCATGACTGCTGAGGTTCCGACTGAATCAAACGCTTTCTCGTAATTAATAAAAGCCACATATAAGGGTTGGTTATATTCCGCACATTTCTTTATCACCTGATTGATAGTGTGAATATGGTCTATTGTTGAGTAGTCCTTACAAAATCCTGCCTGGTCCTTCGTTTGATGGAAGCCTAAGATGTTCCTGATTCTATTTGCAGTTACCTTAGTGAATACTTTGTAGGCAATGGACAGCAAGCTGATCGGTCTATATTTTTTCAAGTCTGTGGCGTCCCCGTCCTTAAGGATAAGGATTATGTTAGTGTTCTTCCATGACTCCGGTACGCTCGAAGTCATAAGGCAATGCGTATACAGGGTGGCCAGTTTTTTTAGAACAATCTGCCCCCCATCCTTCAACAAATCTGCTTTTACCTGACCCTCCCCAGCTGCCTTCCCCCTTTGCATAGCTCTCAAGGCTTTCTTTACTTCCTACTTCTTCAGACGTTACTTGTGGGATTTCAAATTCATCTAGACTATTCTCTCTTCCATTATCTTCGTGGCTGCCACTGGTACTATGTAAATCTCTATAGAACTCCTCAGCCACTTGAACGATTTCATCCATATTAGTAATGATATTGCCGGCTTTGTCTCTTAATGCGTACATTCGATTATTGTCTATTCTAAGTTTTTCTTCACTGCTTTTATGCTTCCTCCGTTCCTGAGAGCATGTCCCATTTTATACATATTATACTTCCTTGCGTCAGCTCTCTTACTCTACTTGATTAATTTGAAAAGTTCTGCCAGTTCTTCTCTAACTGTAGGGTTAGAGGCTTTCATACATTCGCGTTTCTTGATCAGATCTTCCGTCTGCTGCGATAGCTGACCAGCATCCTGTCTAATGGAGTTTCTACCGACTGCTATTGCACATTCCTTAATGATGCCCGTACGATTGTCGTTTATACCTTCAACACTAAGGTCCTCTTCCTGAGTTAAGGCCGAATACCTGGTCTGTAGCTTGATCGGGAATTCCTCTATTTTCGCTCTTACAGCTAACTCATTGATCGGCTTCTTCTGTACCAGTTATTTCCGTTCCATCCTCAAGTCTAGACTAATTTGAGTTCTTACCATCCTATGGTCTCTGCAGCGCACCTTGCCGAGCACGTCTACATCTCGTATGATGCTAGGGTTTGCGCAGAGTACAAAATCTATTTCATTTCTTATCTCGCCATTCGGGCTCCTTCACGTCCACTTTCGGCTATCCCGCTTGCGGAACAAGGTATTAATTATCCGCATATTATTCTGTTCTGCAAACTCTACTAAGAACCCTCCCCTGCTATTCCTAGAGCCTATGCCATATTCCCCCACTGACTTGTCTCCAGCCTGCTTCTTGCCTACCGTAGCATTGAAGTCGCCCATCAGTTCAGTGTATTTTGTTTTGACTTTAGCCATCGCCGATTCCACGTCTTCATACATGTATCCACCATACCGTCATCCACCTGTATTCTTGTTAAAAAATCGTACACGGAACAGGAAGTGCATCTAGACATTCACCTGGCCTACTCGTACTCAGTGGTCACTGTGCTTCCCCTGCGGCGCTCCGACTTATCAGTGCATATTTTTCATATCTATTGTCCGCCCAAACTCAAACACGTCAATTTCTTTAACACCTTTAATCGAACGCTAAAGATAGCGGGTCGAGACCCATTGTTGATTGTGGGTGATTTCAATCCCCCCAGTCAACATGGGGTCACATGAAGGAGGAAGCACGTGGGCGTAAACTAGCGGAGCTTATCTCAACGCTAGACATCAACCGGCAAACCGAACCGGCGCACCGTACGCGTATGGGGAATTCCGTTACCAGGGACACGTGCCCTGACCTCACGCTTTCCAAACACGTGCAAAACATCGAATGGCACAGCATGGAGGACACTGTCGGTAGTGACCATTGTATCATTAATACATTATTACATGTACGACCTCTAAAGCGGCCACTTACTCACGCCTGACTCCCAAACTGGTAATTCCGTAAGTCCTTACCAGCCACCGCTCTCATTGAACAGCGATATGAAGCGTGGGGACGAACGCTCACCTCAACCCTCAAACAACACGAGAAGCACATCCAGACAACGGATGACTTCCCAGCTGTGGATAACCATCTACTCCACCTCTAGGAAGCCCGCCGCAGTCTTACCAAACGCTGGCATAGACAGAAACACAACCGTGACCTCAAAAGACGAATTGTAGAACTCACCCAAAAGGCCGCGGAATATGCCTCTCACCTGGCTGACACAAACTGGGTGGACAGGTGCAACACAGCAGCTATATAAATGTCTGGTAAGAACACATGGAGATTTCTCTGCCATCTCGCTGACCCCTCAAAATCAAGAGGAGAAACACAAAGACGTTTACAACGTGTACTCCACAACTTCAAAGGCACCACAACACATCTGGCCCGGACATTACGGGACAACTACTTGTGCCAGAAACAGGACCCCTAAGGAACGGAATATCTTTATCCAGGCAAAGATATTCCGGGGTTGGACCAACCGTTCCAACTCTACGGCCTCAAGGATGCTCTGGCCAAATGCGACGGGGCACGGCGCCAGGTAGGCACAAGGTCACAGTCACACTGCTGGCCAACCTCCCTGACCAGCGATATGAAGCCCTGCTCGAATACATTAGTGCAATTTGGAAAGGGGAAAAACCGGTTCCCTTATATTGGAAAACAGCACTGGGCACATTCATTCCTAAATCAGGCAAAGCAATCAACACAGACAACTTAAGACCTATCTGGCTCATCGTGCGTGGCCAAACTCATGAAAACGATGGTGTGGTAGAGACTCTGAGAATATTTGGAACACCGTAACACTTTCTCGAACACGATATTCGGCTTTCGCCCCCACAAGTCAGCACAGGACATCCTGCTCCAACTTAAGATATATGTATTACATATCTATTGAGCCCAGTCATAATGACAAGGTTATCTTATCCTTGGACTTGAAAGGTGCTTCGCATAACGTTAAACACAGCGTCATACTGAGTCACCTCAGTGAGACACACTGCGGCCACAACACTTTCAATTACATAAAAGATTTCTTGACAGATCGGGCCGCACTGATCCGGATTCAAGACACCGAACATGGACCCTATCAAATAGGCACGCGGGGCACGCCCCAAGGTGCGGTGTTGTCCCTACTGCTCTTCAATTTAGCTATGCTACACCTCCCGGCACAGTTGAATGATATTGAAGGCATACAGCATGCGCGTGTATGCTGATGATATCACAATCTGTGCCACCGAACGCAACTTAAGGCTCATGGAGGAGAGCCTACAAGCAGCTTCATGGGTAGTGTATAGCTACGAGCAGCACTGCGGCCTCCAGTGTGCACCATCAAAGTCAGAATTTGTTCACCTTAGGGCTTCCCCTAAGGGTAATGCAAACATCCACTTATCCCTCGGCAGTGGCCCCATCCACGAGTCTAAGGAGATTAGAATTCTGGGACTCTTCGTACACCAGCGGCGAGAGGTCGGTGCAACACCTTAAGAGCTCCGGAAGATTGGAGACCATGTGGGTCGAATGGTCCGCCGGCTCTCCAATAAGAGAAGAGGGTTACGAAGCAAGGACGCGGTGCGGGTCGCTCACGCTTTCGTAACTAGCCGCATCCTGTATTCAGTACCCTACCTCCACTTGCGGAAGCACGATGAAGACAGGGTAGAGGTTATCCTCCGCAAAATGATGAAAGGGGCTCTTCACCTCCCGGTATCCACTTCCAACGGACGACTTCTCGATATTACAATGGTCAACACCTTCCAGGAGCTCAAAGAGGCTCATATAACAAATCAATCCACAAAGTTGCCCCAAACACGATCAGGCCAACTACTTCTGGCTCGATTACACATCCAACACAATTTTCATATAACAGAAACAGTTAGAGTGCCAGAACTATGGAGACTATCTGAGTTCGACCTCTTGCAACCAAGATGGATAAAAAAGACAATATTGGACGCCGCCAAGCTAGGGCGGACGCTTTGGAGCGCCACTATGGCAACAAACATGGAGTTTACTACGTAGATGTCGCTGGGATAAACCACGGGGGACGGTATACAGCAGCAGTCATACATCAGGGAACACAGGTGGATGGGCTCGCTTTTCGTGCACCAGGTACAACACAAGCAGAGGAGGTAGCGATCGCCTTGGCTGCCTCGGACTCAAATTCTATATATATCATTACGGATTCGCGTGGCGCGTGCCGCAATTACGAGGCTGGTTGGGTCACCCTATTGGCCGAGCGAATACTGCGAAACTGCAGCAAGAATGTCGATCCCACCCCCCGCTTTATATTTTGGACTCCTGGCCATCAGGGCCTTCAAGGGAATGAAGCTGCTGATGCGGCAGCACGAGCACTCACTTACCGGGCGTCCCCTTTGGCCTCTGAGGTCCTGGAACAAGAAGGCGGAATTAACTTTCAAAGACATTTCTGCCTATTATAAGGATGGCCATCGCCGGTACCCAGCCCCACGCAAAGGACAGGGGAAAGCGAACGAACATGTTTTATTTCGCTTATACACCAACACAATGCTGTGCCTGACAATAATGAAACATTTTGATCCTGCGATCCCTGGCAGGTGCCAACACTGTGGCGGGGTGGCTGACATATATCACATGTTATGGGCCTGCTCACAAAATTCGGCTCTCACCCCCCATCCTAACCCTACCCGAGAGGACTAGGAGGCGGCCCTGCTTGGTTGCTCAGACCTTCAGGCCCGAAAGACCTAGGACAAGAGGGCCAGGCTGGAGGCTTCGACCCAAGGAGTCCCGGACTAGGGACTCCACCTAGCATGTATGGCTCCTGCGCGAATCCACACCTCTCTTTCTTAATAAATGCTGTCGACCACCCTCGCTCGCGTGCGGGGTTACGACCCAGACAGCATGCGAGAAATCGAGCTTTCTATAGTCGAGACGCTTGTTTTTGATGAAACTACGAATTATAGAATCCAGAAAAAGTTAGAACAGTGGGAGCGAGCAACCTCGATGCGCGCCCGTTCCGAACAGCTCGGAAGCCACGCTGGGGGTAGTGACGTCCACGTCACCCCTTCGGTGCTTGGCAAGCCCAAAGTAAACACTGAAAGCCACAAGTTATGCCCAAATTCGCAGCGGAAGGCGCTGTGATCATCATCAAGCCAAAGGGAACATCTCAACTTCACACAATTTAGGGCCAGCAACCAGATCGGGGAAGCCACGTACGCTGCTGCAGGCATACCGCGGGCTTCGCAGGCGCTCGCTATAAGGCCGCTCTGAGATCAAAAGATAATTATTTGCATCAAGAACGCCCAACCTTTTCGTCAGGTCCTTGCGATCGGACAGCTTCCGCTCGGAGAATAGGCCCAAATTGTTCAAGCCTATACCTCAATTCATCGGACAACACAAGCCATGGTGCTATTCACTGAAGCCACTAAGGCGGGTATTACTCAGGCCATTTACTCGCCAGAAGCTTCAGTGGTAGTAGTACGAAAATTAGGAGAGTCCAACGTAGGAGCCATCACGTTCGAGGGCCGGAAGGTGCCTTTGGACGTTTAATACTGGCGAGAAGCTGCGCCGGTTCGCCTCTGCCGCAGGACGACGCCTCCCTGTCCGCGCTACGGCACGATTGAACATCGCGCCGATGTTTGCCCTAATGCGCAGGCCGGTCAATGCCAGGCTTGCGGCGAGACGAATCTAGAAGACGGCCATGAGCCTCAACCCCGCTGCCTCATTTGCGGGGGCACTCATGCCACACGAACCATACAGTGCACTCAATAATACAGGAGAGGCGGTGTCGGAACTTGAGCAAGGAGAAAACCTATGATTGAAAAAGCTAATCAGCAACATCACTCCACCCTATTGCAAAAACCAGCACCACTGGGACCCAGCGCGCCGGATTATGGGCCCAGTACAGCGCGCTGGACGCTGGGGCGCTGGGAAGGCGCGGCGTACTGGGAGGCACTGGCTACTCGTGCGAAAAACAGCTCTAGCGCGTTAAATATATGGTGCCTGGACACCGTATATATTTTTTTGAATACAGAAAGCAAGAAAGAGCGCTTTATTGCAATAAAAAAAAGAAAAAAAACGTAAAAAATAAAACTGCTCCGACAAGGATTCGAACGTACTACCTGCAGTTCCCAAGCCCGTCATTTTACCTCTACGCCACGCCATCAACGGGAAATACGAGGATAATTTGCCATGTCAAAGCCGAGAAGCAGTTTGTTTCGCAGAGATACGTCTCGTACATACGTGGTTGATGCGCTATCGCCCAGCAACTAGAACTCACGCCTGTACCAGAAATAAAAAGTTGCTGTCCGTATTCAGCAGTATGCTTGGAAGTGCCACACCATCGATTTTCGCTTGCGATTGCTATTTTAACTACCCGCGCCGAGATCGCTCCCCACCGAAGCTTAGGCCTAGCGAATCCGCCGAGTCCGTGCTCTTGGCGTGTCTAGGCGCAGGAATCAAGAAATCCAACACGGATAAATCACTCTATATTTCAGCTTTCGCATCGATATTCTTAAATAAACGATTTTTTCATGTCTACATTGCCAGCACAAGAAGCGGTGACCGCAGATGTGACGTGTCATAAACACAGGTATGTGTGCTATCGCCGAAGGCTCCCAGCACTAGCCCGCGCTTCTCTGACAAAGATCTATGACTAGACATGCGTGTTGACTGAAAGGCATCACTGAACTAAGGAAACGGTGCATATCCTTTGCGTGAGGAACAAGAAATGGCTATCGAAATCGGCAGTAACAGGCCATACACCATCCCGGGTCGGCGGTTCATTTAGGACTTCTTTTCGAAATTAAAATAGCAATCGCAAGCGAAAATCGATGGTGTGGCACTTCCAAGCATACTGCTGAATACGGACAGCAACTTTTTATTTCTGGTACAGGCGTGAGTTCTAGTTGCTGGGCGATAGCGCATCAACCATGTCTGTACGAGACGTAGCTCTGCGGAACAAACTGCTTCTCGGCTTTGACATGCCAAATTATCCGCGTATTTCCCATTGATGGCGTGGCGTAGTGGTAAAGTGACGGGCTTGGGATCTGTAGGTCGGACGTTCGAATCCTTGTCAGAGCAGTTTTATGTTTTACGTTTTTTTTTCTTTTTTTATTGCACTAAAGCGCTCTTTCTTGCTTTCTGTATTCAAAAAAATATATACGGTGTCCAGGCACCGTATATTTAACGCGCTAGAGCTGTTTTTCGCACGAGTAGCCAGTGCCTCCCAGTACGCCGCGCCTTCCCAGCGCCTTCCCAGCGCTCCAGCGTCCAGCGCGCTGTACTGGGCCCATAATCCGGCGCACTGGGTCCCAGTGGCGCTGGTTTTTGCAATAGGGCAGGAACGCTAGAAGGAGCGAAGCCCTCCATTTGCAAGATCGCAAGCGGGGGGAGACCCCTCCGCCTTGCCAGAATGCGAGAACCTTCAGCACGGGCCCTAGAGGAGGCGGTCGTCCAGCGGACAGGCACGATGGGCTCCAGCCAGAACCCAGACCCGGAAACGAAACAAGCAACAACAAGGCGAGCTGGGCAAAAGTGGTTGCCTCCTTTCCCCTTACGTTGTCTGATGAGGAACTTGGGGCTGAGAACGAAAGGCTCAAACTATAAATACAAAAACTTGGAGAGAAGACGGCAGAGACCGATCCAGGGAACTTTAGGACCGCAGGTACCCTCAGCGCAGGCGATGGAAGAGGACAACCCTCTCCCGCCGTCGTCACGTAGTGTGACTTAATTGCTCTCTCGCATGTCAGAAATCAAGCGAGGAGCGTCAAGCGGCGGCATTGCGTTGGCAGCTGCACTCTCGTTAAGGGAGTGTACGGCTCGAGCAGAAGCGGACGCAGTTACATAGAAATTCAGTACATGCACGGAAAACATGGAAAAGCAAATGCAGGAGTATATCGCGAAAATGGAATCTCGCATGCTACGATGCATACAAGCTAGCGTAGAAAGAATCGAAAAGAAGTCAAGCAATAGAAATTGAGCAGTACTTACAAGGAATTAGAGACGAAGTGAGAACTGGCGTGCGTACTAGTGCAAGCAGCGTATTATTATTATTATTATTATTATTATTATTATTATTATTATTATTATTATTATTATTATTATTATTATTATCTCAGGTGTCCGCCTGAGGCATCCGCAGATAAGGATGCAGCGTATTGCCGTGAAGCGAAGAGAGAATTTGAGCCCAGTACTACACCCAGGTGACCGCGCCGGCAGCAAGCGTCGTAGCGTAAACTCGCGCAAGGGCATGGTCGGCGCGTGCAATCTCGAATCGCCCACGCCATTGCACTGTGCCGGCAACATCCATGGAGACACACGAGGGAATCTTGTGGACAACGCATGCCATCAACACACAGACACGTGACCTCACAGCGCAATGCCAGCCCACCTAGGGATAAACGCATACCAATAGAGCAAAGAAGCTTCTCCGTAGTACCCAGGCAAAGTCAGACATTCAGTTCTCCCAGATTCCCTCTCACTTGTACCCCTCGTACTCGCGCCTGCGCATAACAAACGGCTGGCGATTCTTGAAATTAGACGCTGGTCTTTGCAGCTTGCCGGACGAGCTTGCTCAGCGTGTTCATCAGCGTGTTTTCGGCTATCTGGCGTATATGCGTTTGTGCAGGCAGCATGACTTCATGAGTGTTTGTTAGTGCGGGTGTGTTGTGTACACAGTTGTTTTTGTGCGTGTTTGCGTTTGTGCCTGTTTGTCTGTCTGCAAGCGTATGGGTGTCTGCCTACGTGTTTGTGCGTGCCTGTGTATAGTGGATTGTGTATGCGCGTGCGTGTACCTTCTTTATGCGAGTGCATATCTGTGTGTATCTGAGTATGTGCACGTGTGTGCTTGTGTTCACACTTGCGTGTTTGCGGGCCTTTGTGTTTGTGCGAGTGCATGCATGCGCCTGTTTTAGACCACAGCTCTTAAGCGCCCGTTCCTAGGTTGACCGTCGTCGTCCTTCGGCGCAAACGCGTGAACGCACTCTTGCCACTGTTCGCGCGCTCATCGTCGTCGCCTTTCACAGCTAGCTCTGATGGCACTTATCATGCCGCAGCGTTTCTGTATTGCCGCTTCCTCTGTGAAGGTACTGACGGCAATGGCCCACCGCCAGTTGGTGTGGCGATTTCGGTTTCAAATTCTTTGCCTCAATAACTTGCGAAATGAAATTTGAGAATGGGCGAATTTAAATGTGGGGGTGGGCCAACTTGAAATTTAGGGATGAACCAACTTAAATTTGTAGTTGGGCCAACATAAATTTGGGAGTGGGTTAACTTGAAATTTTCACGTGGGCCAACTGAAATTTGCGGGAGGCCCTACTTTTAATTTGGGCGTGGGCCAACTCAAAATTCAGGGGTGGCCTAACTGAAATTTGGGATTGGCCAAGTTTAAATTCATGAACAGCAGGCTGCCATTATCCCTCAAAAGAAAAGTGTATAAAAGCTGTGTCTTACCAGTACTCACCTACGAAGCAGAGACCTGGAGGCTTACGAAAAGGGTCCTTCTTAAATTGAGGACGACGCAACGAGCTATGGAAACAAGAATGGTGGATTTAACGTTAAGGGATAAGAAAATGGCAGATTCGGTGAGGGAACAAACGCAAGTTAATGACATCTTAGTTGAAATCAAGAAAAAGAAATGGGAATGAGCTGGACATGTAATGAGGAGGGAAGATAACCGATGGTCATTAAGGCTTACGGACTGAATTCCAAGGAAAGGGAAGCATGGCAGGGGGCGGCAGAAAGTTAGGTGGGCGGATGAGATTAAAAAGTTTGTAGGGACAACATGGCCACAATTACCACATGACTGGGGTAGTTGGAGAAGTATAGGAGAGGCCTTTGCCCTGGAGTTGCCCTGGAGTGGACGTAGCCAGGCTGATGATGATGAACTTGAAATACGGAGGTTGGCCATCCTAAATCGGGGGGTGAGACAAGTGAAATTTGGGAGTGGGCTAACTTGAAATTTAGAAGTGGCCCAAGTTGAGTTTGGTGGTTGGACAACTTGAAAATTAGGGGTGGACCAACTTAAATTTGCAGGTGGGCCAACTGAAATTTGGGGGCGAGCGGACTTGAAATTTTGATGTGGGCCAACTAAAATTTGAGGGAGGCCCAACTTTTAATTGGGGGGTGTGCCAACTCGAAATTCGTGGGGGGGGGGGGGGGCTAACTGAAATTTCCAGTTGGCCAACTAGAAACTCGGGGGTGGGCCAACCTAAATCTTGGGGTGGGACAAGTGAAATTTAGGGGTGGGCTAACTTGAAATTTAGGAGCGGCCCAACTGAAATTTGGTGGTCGGCCAACTTGAAAATTAGGGGTGGGCCAACTTAAATTTGCAGGTGGGCAACTGAAATTTGAGGGTTGGCCGACTTGAAATTTGTACGTAGGCTAACTATAATTTGGGGCTGAGCCAACTTAAAATTTAGGGGTGGCATCACTGAAATGAGGAGGTGGGCTTGCTAGAAATTTGGGTGTGTCCAACCTAAATTTGGGGGTAAGCCAACTGAAATTGGGGGGGGGGGGAGTATGCTTATGCATGCTTAGACAACGGTAGGGGAGTTCCTGCATACTTTTTTTGCGACCATCGTTCGTGGAGTCGTTGCTTAGGCAAATTAAGTAACCGCAATATTAATCAAGATTTGTAGAAAGCGCCGCACGCAAGATTGACTTCGTTGTTTGCTAAATATATTAAGTACATTATAATAAAAGCAGTTTTTAGGATAAAAGACATGTGCTTCGGGCAATGTTTTATCAATGACTTCACAGATATTACGGCACGTCTCAGAAAAATTACGTTTTCCTGAACCAGAGAAGCTTGTGAACTTGTGCAACGTGCTGACACAGTTTATGTGAGGCGCTGTCGTCAAGAATTCGAAGGTTAAGATCGTGCTATAGAGAAAGAAATTCAACAAGAGGGGACACTCTTCCAAAAGTGGCAACAGGAAACACGTCACGCCTAGTTTCAACAACATCCGTTAGTTGACGCGAGCATCAGAAAATAAAGAGTGTGAAATAAACTTCGAGACAACGTTTTATTTTTTTTATTCCTACCCACTACAATTGAGAAAGTTTTGCGTGTAAATAAACTTATACTTTGCAACTTTTTGTTGCGTTGCCTAGCAACTAGCTAGCGGCACGCCAGACACACGTGCATACGTCATGCGCCAGACAAGTCGCAGGAGTGAGCGAGGCCGGTCGTACGTGCGAATCTCGCGCGCTCGGCGACCCGTCTGTTTTGGATATAGCCCATGTTTTTGGGCTCCCGGCCTTCTCTATGCTTTTCTTGCGTATCGTCTGCATTTCGACACGGCCCCACTGCACTACTGGACTACGGCAAGGTGAGAAATTGTGTTTGACAGTGTGCGGCGCATTTTAAGCACATTTAGGCTTAGTTCGAGTGGCGCAGTTAGCGAAAGACAGCTCCGCCGTCCTGGCGCAGTTAATTTGAGTTAATGCCTCGCCTTGGGAGATGTTTGCGACGCTTTCTATGAGCCCCAACATTACTGTAACTTATTTCGGTAGTTTTTGGGCACGCTTGCCGCGCCCGGTTTATTGACGCAGTAAGCGAAAACCGGCTCGGCCGTGTGACGCATTTGCGCGTGTACATGCTTGTACTACGTCGTAGCGCCAAAGACAGACAAGTTGTCGCGCATTCTGCGGCCCCAAACATTATTGTAACTAACGTCGTTATATTTGGGGTAGTTTAGAAGCACGGTTGCCGCGCCCGGCTTATTGACGCAGTTAGCGAAAAGCCGCTCGGCTGTGTGCCGCAGTTAGTTTCGCGTGTACTTAATCTTACTGGTAGAAGTTCGGGACGCATTCTCTGACCCGAAGAAGTATTGTAATTTATTTGGTAACCTTTTGGGATATCTTGAGGCTTGCTCGCCGCGCCTGGGGTTGTGAAGGTGTTAGCAAAAAAGCAAGCCGGCCATAGTGAGTTAGTTTTGCGTGTACTGAATTTTAGTGGGACAAGTCTGTGACGCAGTTTATAGCCCTGCAACAACATATACCTTATTTCGGTACTCACGTCTCGAAAACGCGACGAGCGATGGCCGAGAACGATAACACGGGAGTGTTGCATGCGCAGGCAGGACGCGTAAAAGATAACACGGAGGAGCTCAAGAACATGATATTTACGTATTCTGAGCGACTGAAAGCAGGCTTTGCACCCACGAGTCTGACTTGAGTGCGATTAGAAGGCATTCTGCGAGCGTGTAACATAGTCTGGCTGAGCCTATGTTGTAGCCACCTTTGTGTAATTGGCGTACCATCGTGTCGACTGAGGCCAAGTTGTTTTGGAAACACGCAGTCACCCGTGTATTTGTGCACTTAAAGTGCAGGAAATAATGCTCTGGAAAGGAGGGATGTTTTAAAATCGGATGTTCAGAATTTATGGCATTGTTTGGGAGGAGTCTTTGCTGTGAAATGTACGTAAAAGTGAATTTATCTGTAATGCCGCTCATTCACCACTTACGCACGTTTCGCCTCTACACGAAATACTCCTGTTAGGTCAATATACGAAAATGATACATGCTTATAATTTACTTTCTTTCAGCTGATGGCATCCGGTGGAGCATCGTACGGCAACGACTGCTGCTTACCTGGTGCCACAACATTGGATGAATGCAGAAGCCCGGAACGAGCATTTATATAGAGCAAAATAAACATTTCATCATTTCAGAAGAAGACTTTCGTTTTCTTTATGACATTGCACCTGACAGATTCGGTGCAGTTTAGCAAAAGTCAATCGCAATCATTTCTACTTAATTATGAAACGATTCCACGCCAAGGCCACGCGAGGTTCAGCAGAAGCGAAAAAAAAATGAATGCCACCCCGAGCAGCGGAGCCGGTGCGGCGTGTACCAACTGGTGTTCAAAACGCGCGCGCCCGAAACCGAAACCGGAAGGATTCAACAACATCCGCTTGGTGTGCTACAGTCAATTCGGCCGCAGGGCTCTATGGGATCGTCCGCTCTTGTTGAAGTTTCTTTTTCTATGATCGTGCTTCACAGGATCATTTCTATAGTACGATCGCCGAAACGCATCCGCGATCTCGGAGCACACTCGACCACGATGAGGAGTCGAGGGTCTCTGCCTGAGCGCGAAGCCGGCATCGGAGCTTTGGGTTCCGACCCGGGTTCATGCCATTGATGACCATTCCCGTGGCTCTTGTGGCCGATGCGAGGGCGGAGACCCTGTCTGAGTGGCCGGATATTTTCATAAAGCCTGCGTGGGCGTTTCACAATCTGACTTTCATTTATTTGACTGCGTCTTTGTGTGTCTTGTCCCCGATGGGCCTTGCCGAGGCATGTCACTCACCAAGCTGTTCTTCTGCTTTGTGCAGGGCTTGCTTCTCTGGGACACCGGAACGTCGGTTGATCGCCTACCGTATGGTGAAATACCGGCACGGCTTCATCAACCTGACGAACATTTCGAGGCACCAGCATGACACGAAGTCAAGCTAATGGAAAATACCGCCCCTCTCCAGCATGCTCCAACGCCCTCTGGTTTCATGACGTCATCTAGCGTTGCCCGTATAAAACAATCTACGCACCAATTTATCTTCAGTGGGCACGGTGGGCCTTGCCGAGGCATGTCACTCACCAAGCCGTTCTTCTGCTTTGTGCAGGTTAGTCCTTGCTATTGTACGTTTGGTAGTGACTGTCCTTTCTTGCTTATACTGCCGTGCCCACGACAGTGTTCTAAAATATGTCGCGAGTGTTTTCATGTTCTAAAGCTTTTGTTGTGTGGGGATGTTGAAACTAATCCTGGACCCACTAATGCCGATTTATTGCATAAAGTTCTTGACGGTCAAAATATGCTGCGAGAGGAATAAGCCGACTTGAAAACAAAGACAGAAAACATGATAGTTGAAACAAGACAACTGTTTCAGCGGGTTCAAGTTCAAATATCAGAACTTAAATCTGATACGGCAAGCTTGGGCTGCCTTGAAAACACAGTAAAAACGTTTCAAGAGTCCGTGAATACTCACGCTAGCAAGCTCATTGATACTGAAGATAGAAGCAGGCGTTCGGACATAGTTATTCATGGTATCCCTGAAGAGCCAAATGAGACTGAATCTGATCTAAAGCGCAAAGTAATTACAGAAACGCTCGAGCATAAGCTAGGTGTTAAGTGTGTTTCCATTGGCCGTATTCACAGACTTGGTAAGGCTGGCCCTAAAAGACCGGTCATAATGTTTCTTCAGGATTATAATGAGAAAGTAACAATATTTAAAAATGTTTCTAAACTGAAGGGAACCAACATTTTCGTTCAAAACTACTATTCGCAGGTCACTTTGAAGAAGCGCAAGCTATTATGGGAAAGTGCCAAACATGACAAATCGCTCGGAAAGTTTTCACTTCAGCATGATAAGCTACGCATTAACAATGATATGTTCATCAGGAATGACAAAACAAACCAACGCGAGATAGCCTCTAATTCCCGTACTGGTCAACATTCTGATTGACCAGTCAAAGAGAGGCTTAACAGATTGCTGAACATTAACGCACGTAGCATCGTGAATAAGACAATTCAACTGGAATCAATTATTTTGTCTCACTCGCTACACGTTGCAGTTATAACGGAAACCTGGCTTCATAGCGAAATCAGTGACAAGGACGTAATCCCGCCTGCCTACAAAATAATTCCTAGAGACAAGACTACTAGGGGTGGTGGGGTAGCTGTTATTGTAGTGTCGTCCGTGGAGGCCATTCTGCTATCATAGTCATGCAACCCCGAAAGTCTGTTCGTAAAACTGAATATTTATGGTCATGTTTTTATATTATGTGCGGTGTACAGACCACCTGACTCTTCCCCCGAATATTTATTTACGATAAGTGAACAGATGGCACAGTTCAATAGAAATAAGCTTTTAGTGGTTGGGGATTTTAACTTGCCGGGCATTGACTGGGATCGTATTATGTCAACTGCCGGTTCTGCTACCGACGCAAATGTGCTTTTTGATATGATGCTCGACCACAACCTTGTACAAGTAGTTCGTGAACATACCAGATTTGGTAATGGTCCTGGTTCGCTCCTTGACCTTGTCTTTCTCGAACGTTCCTTTTCCGATTATTCTGTATCTATCGAACCTGGGCTGTCTGACCATGCTCTTATTGTTGTATCATTCCCCTTGAATGTTACCCGCGCGCATGGCACGCATGCGCTTACAATTGTGAAAAATTTTGCGCAGGCTGATAATGTACGGATAACAGATTATCTGGACTCTTGTCTTTCTGAATTTTGCCAGAATGACGTTCTGCAGCTTTTGAAAAGTTTAAAGCAATGTGTTTATTCTGCATTGATCAATTTATACCTAACAAACTTAAAAAGCCTGCTAAACATACACCATGGATAAATAGACGCACTATTCAATTAAAACGTAAAGCCAAACGCCTAAGAAAGAAAGGCCCAGCTACTGACAATTTAACCAGTGTTCGTGTCGCCCTTTCAGAGGACATTGCAGCAGCAAAAAAATTTCATTTCAGCAACACTTTACCAAATTTTATTAAGGACGATCCCCAGAAGTTCTGGAACTTTATTAAGGAACGGAATAAATCCATAACGAACATTATCCATGACAAAATTCCAATAACTGATCCCAAGGCTGTTGCTAACCTTTTAAATGACCACTTCCACAGTGTCTTCTCACCACCAACTGAACCCTCTTTCCAAACTTCACCATCCTGCTCTTCTGACATTAACATTTCTCATGAAGGTGTACTTAACATGCTCCTCCGGTTAAAAGTAAGATCATCTGTTGGTCCAGACGGCATTCCCAACACCTTCCTTCGACGTTATGCGGAACATTTAAGTAAATTCCTTGTAGTAATCTTTCAGGCATCTCTACATTCCGCGGTACTTCCGCTCGATTAGAAAGTAGCACGTGTTGTCCCTATATTAAAAAAAGGTGACCCAAGCTCAGTTCTAAATTACCGTCTGATTTCCATATTATCCTCTTCTTGTAAATTAATTGAACACATTGTTGCTGACTACAATAATGATTTCTTAAACAAGCGTAACATTTTATCTCCTTTGCAACATGGCTTCAGGAAGGGGCTCTCGACAGTCACCCAATTAAGCACAGTCATTCACTCGTTTGCTTCTGTCTTTGACAAGGCTGGCCAAGTGGATGTGATATTTTGGATTTTCAAAAAGCATTTGATGTAGTTCCTCACGACAAATTAATTTGTATATTAGAATTCCTTGGTCTTCCTGCCTTTATCCTGTCCTGGGTTTCAGCTTACTTGACGCGTCGCAAACAGTACGTAGTGATTGATGGGCAGCAGTCCGATACTCTTTCGGTAACCTCTGGCGTGCCTCAAGGCAGCGTCCTTGGCCCGCTACTTTTTCTTATTTATTGTAACTACATAGTTGTTGTAATAGAGGCCCCTGTCAATATTCGTCTGTTCGCAGGCGACTGTATCATTTTTAACAATATTAATACAGTTCATGATCAACTATCTCTTCATTTTGCCTTAAACAACATTCTTGAGTGGAGCAACAAGTGGGGAATGAAACTTAACTCAGATAAATCTGTGCTTCTACGTATTACAAACAAAAAACTACCACTAAAATTTTCTTATTCCATTGGCCAAGATCCCTTCGTTTCATTATTAAGTAGAAATGATTGCGATTGACTTTTGCAAAACTGCACCGAATCTGTCAGGTAGAATTTCATAAAGAAAACGAAAGACGTCTTCTGAAATGATGAAATGTTTATTTTGCTCTATATAAATGCTCGCTCCAGGTTTCTTGTGCATTCATCCAAAGTTGTGGCCCCAGGTAAGCAGCAGTCGTTGCCGTACCAAGCTCAACCGGATGCCATCAGCTAAAAAAGAATAAATTACCAGCATGTATCATTTTGGTATACTGGCTTGACAGGAATATTGCGCGTAGAGGCAAAACGTGCGACAGTGGTGAATGAGCGGCATTACAGATAAATTCAGTTTTACATACATTTCGTAGCAGATAGACCCTTTCCAAACAAGGTCAGAAAATCCGAGGAAAAGTTCCGATTTTCAAGCATCGATCCCTCCCTTCCCGGGCTATTATTTCCTGCACTTCAAGAGCACAATTATACCGGTGACTGCGCGCTTCCAAAACAACTTGGCGTCAGCCGACGCGATGGTACCCCAAGTACACAGAGGTGGCTACAACACAAGCTCTCAGCCAGACCATGTTACACGCTCGAAGAATGCCTTCTAGTCGCACTCAAGACATTCGTGGGTGCAAAGCCTGTTTTAAGTTTCTCAGAAGACAGAAATGTCAAGTTCTTGAGCTCATCGGTGTTATCTTTTATGCGTCCTGATGGCGCAATCAATATAATCCCGTGTTATCACTCTCGGCAATCGCTCGTCGCGTTTTCGACTAGCGTCAGTACCTATATAAGGTATATGCTATTGCAGGGCCATAAAAAGCGTCACAAACTTGTACCACTAAAATTCAGTAGACGCAAAACTAAATGCGGCACACAGCCGAGCTGCTATTCGCTACCTGCGCCACTACGCCGAGCGCGGCCGCTGTGCTTGAAAAGTACCCCAATCAATAGCGAAATTAGTTGCAATAATGTCTGGGGTCCTAGAAAACGCCAAAACTTGTCCCAGTAAGATTAGGTTCTGTTGTATTTAGGTTCGTTATTCATTTGAATTCTTTATTCCCCAGGGGGCGCTTCTGTTCTTCATTATATATATGGTTGTATATAAGTTGAATAAACGACTTTTTACTTCGGGACGGCTGGAGCCTGACTTCCACCTACGGTAAACACCACATTGGCGACGGAGATGTCGTGAACGTACCCCCAGCCCCGCTGCGCCGTCCGTATCCGCCCGCCATGAGCTTAACCGGGCTTGCTCCGCCACCGTTTTTCCTTCCGGCGCCCGGCCGTCCTTCATTGACATGGGAGCAGTGGGAGCAGATGTTCAACGTGTACTTGCTGGCATACGGAGCCGCCGCATTCCAGCCGGAGCAACGCAGGGCTATTCTTTTGCATTCTTTGGGGGCGGAGGGCCAGCGTATTTATCAGACGCCCACTCCGAATAGCACGCTGGAATGCACGACTGGTTTGCTACAATTTCACTATTGAATACCGCAAGGGGTCCACAAACACTGTAGCAGACGCACTTTCTCGGCTACCAGCACCTACCTCGGAGGCAGAGATTGCTAAGGAGGAAGAATTTATCTATTTCATTGAGCCAGCCTGCGTGACAAATGAGAAGTTCAGGCAGGCCGCCCTCGATGACAGTTGCCTGGAAACCGTCAAGTCATTCGTCCTGAGTTCCTGGCCGCCTAAGAAGTCCATACCAGAAGAGGCGAAACCATTCTACCCCATGCGGGAAGAACTCCCTGTTGTCGATAACCTGCTACTGCGTGGAGAGCGCCTCGTTGTTCCGTCCTCCCTCACGGCTCAGATCATCGGCATCGCGCACGAGACACATCCAGGTATCACGCGCACGAAGACACGACTGCGGGAGCGGTTCTGGTGGCCATGAATGGATAATCAAGTGGAAACGACAGTAAACAACTGCCACATCCACATAGAGGCAGGTAAGTCCGCCAGAACATCACCAGCGCAATTGCAACATGCTGAATGGCCTGAGCGACCGCGGCAGAAACTTGGCCTAGCTATTGTTCGTCCTTTCGAGCATGCAGCTCACAACAGCAGATTTGCTGTAACGCTTGTTGGCTACCATTCTAAATGACCAGAGGTATGTTTTTGCAGCCAAGTGTGCACTAGCACCGTGAAAGACTTCTAAACAAGTGTTTTTGCCCGAGAAGGCTACCCAGAAGAGACTGTTTGCGACAATGGACCTCAGTTAACTTCGCGTGAATTCATCACTTTCTTGCAAAACAGAGGCATCAGTCTTTCACATTCTTCGGTATACTACCCCCAAGCCAATGGGCAAATAGAATGTTTCAGTGGCACATTGAAAAACTTTATTCAAGTGTCACTCCTCGAAAGATGACAACTCCGGCAAGCTGTCACAGAATACCTTGCCATTTACCGCTGTACTCCGCACGCCACCACCGGGGTCGCCCCAGCAGTTCTGCTGCATGGTAGAATTCCCCGAACCAGGCTGGATGTCGTGGGTTTCTCAGCACCAGCATTTGCGGAAGATCCAGCCAAGGAGTTGGCGCGACTTCGTCAAAGGGTTCGATGTCAGCAGCAGAGCAGCAAGCACTACACGGACAAAAGGAGAGCTGCCAAGAAGAAGATAGCCGTAGGCGACTTTGTCCATATCAGAAAACGTCCGTTCGTTTCAAGGGAGACTGCGCCGTTTCTTCATCAACTGAGGTGATCATGAGGAGGGAACCAGCCTCTTTCCGACTTGGAGACGGCCGTACGTGGAATGCCTCCAAGCTTTCCGTGATTCCGGAGAGGGGCACCTGGGAACCAGGCCAGCCTGCCACGCCGCAGCCGCGGTCTCCTGATACGCTGCAGCCAACCACGCCGCAGCGTCCTGATGCGCTGCAACCTGCCACGCCGCAGCCGCGGTCTCCTGATGTGCTGCAGCCTGCCGTGCTACAGCCTCCTTCTTCCAGGACGCAGGCACAGTCTGCTGGCATACCGCAGCAACAGTCTACGAGCCCGTCGCCAGTGCGACGTCCAATGCGGCCGACCCGAGAGCGCCGGCCACCGACCTGGCTCCAAGACTAACAGACCGACTAGTTGGTGGTCTGACGTTGTGTACATAGTTTGTAAATATGTGTAAATAAGTACAGTGTGCATGCTTTAGGGTTCTTCTTACTAATACTTACTAACAACTAATCACTAAAAGTAAGGGAGGTAGTATGTTGTATTTAGTTTCGTTATTCATTTGAATTCTTCATTCCCCAGCGGGCGCTTCTCTTCTTCATTATATATATGGTTGTATATACGTTGAATAAACGGCTTTTTTCTTCGGGACGGCTGGAGCCTGACTTCCACGTACGGTCGACACCACAGGTAAACGTGAAACTGCGTCACACGGCCGAGGTGCTTTTCGTCACAAAACCAGGTGCGGCAAGCATGCCCAAAAACTACCGAAATAAGTTATAATAATGCTTGAGCTCGTAGAAAGCGTCGCAAACATCTCCCAGTAGGAGTAATTAACTCAAATGAACTAGGCCTGGACGGCGGAGCTGTTTTTCGGTAACTGCGTCACTATATAGGTTCAGTTTTGTGCAGTAAGCCTAAATATTCTTGAAGTGCGTCGCACTCTGTCACACAAAATTCCTCACCTTGCTGTAGTCCAGTAGTGCAGCATTGCCGTGTCGAAGTGCAGACGGAACACAAGAGAACGCCGGCGGCACAAGAAACGGGCTGCATCCAAAACAAACGGGTCGCCGAACACGCGAGCTTCGCATGTGCAGCCGGCCTCGCTCGCTCCTGTAATATGTCTGCCGCATGACGTATGCACGCGCGTCTGGCGTGCCGCTAGCTTGTTGCTAGGCAACGCAAGAAAAATAAGTCGCAATGTATAAGGTCACTTACGCCCAAAACGTTTTTAGCTTTAGTAGGAAAGAATAAAAAATAAAACGTTGTCTGCAAGTTCATTTCACATTCTTTTTTTCTGATGCTCGCGCCAATTAACGGATGGAGTTGACACTAGGCATGACGTGTTTCCTGTTGCGAGTTTTTGCCGAGTGCCTCCTCTTGGTGAATTTCTTTCTCTGAGACGTGCGTGTCTTTTATCTATTTATGCTTGTGCGTGTGCAGGCTTATGTATATCTGCGTGTGTGTGCCTGTTTGTTGTATGAGCGCGCGCGTATCTGTGCGTTTCTGCGTGCATAAGCATATTTAGGCGTGTGCGTCTGTGTGCGAGTAAACGATTGTAATCCATACGATCGGCAGAGATATATACCTGCAAAAAACATTTTCCAAATTATTTAAGTGGTTCCGTTCGCATGTATTTAAATAGGGGCTCGTGAATACACCTTCCTCTAAAGTGCCCAAGTGCGTATTTAAAAGTTTTTTGAAAATATAATATGAAACCGAACACTTCCTTTTACGAAATCTCTACTAATAATTCCCTTTGCCCGCGCAAGTGTGGACGATTTCAAAAATATCGCGAGGGCTTTTGTACACACTCCAACACCGCAACGGAGGTGAGAACCAATATGGCACCGGCAAGGACCGTAGACCTACCAAGGAGGATGTATAACTTCTGGAAGTGGAGTCCCAGCCGCCGCTTACGGGAGAGTGAAGGCGCCCGCGGCCATACTATTAGAGGCAAAATAGTGAAGCCCTGTGCTTCTGCTTCCGCGATGAAAAATGAAAAAAAAACGAAGCCCCTTAGAAAGTATACGAGACCGCACTTGCTCTCGCTGTTGTCGGTGAAAAATATATTACTGCGTCTATTTATTGTCGCGAGCTTTCAGAAAAGCTAACGGTGGGTCGCTTCGCTAATCACACTTCAGCGCTTGGTTAATTATAAACACTCTCTCGACAGAAACCATGGTTGTGCGATGTGAGTGCGTAATGAAGATTCATCGCTGTTTACCCGCTAATTGACGTGAAAGGTACGATAGCCCCTGTTGTTCGCCGCGTCAAGTGACCGGTTTTCGAAATCGAGTAGAACATCACTGCGCAATCCGGGTAAGGCTTTGCCGTGTTCAGTTGTGTCGCGGACACTTACGAAGTGATGTTGGTCCAATAACCTTGGCGGACGTTATAGACGACGACGCCGTTCACGCCGACAGGGATAAATGCGTCAGTACTCGTCCTTTCACAGTACAGTTGGAAAGCTCTGCGAGCATCTGCTTTTCAACACGGAAGTGTTTTAGGCCGGGGTCGATCATCAACTTCTGGTAACGAATATGACGTCAGCGCTAACGCTTAAAATATGCTCTCTCTCGACAAGGATAACGCCACCATCGAGGAGTGATGAAGCGAAGGGCTGCGTCATTACACTAACGAGCCCTGACAGTGTGCGCTTCGGTAGTCTCAGCGTAGCGAAGGCTCCAACGCGGTGTGGCCTGGCGTAGGCGGTGTAGGCCTTCTGCTCAGGTGACGACGCAGTTTCCGCGCATGGCTTCTCTTTCGTGTCCGATTGGCCTGTGACGCCTCGTCGTCTACGGGGTGTAGCTCTAACAAGCATCATTAGTGCTTGCACGCCGCCTACTGATCCGCTTGCCATGACACCAACTGAGAAAACTGCTGCGCCAAGATACGCAGAAGGGCAACGACGTCCATGGGCGAATCTCGCTTTGGTCCGGCGAGAGACACGCCAGCGCGAAGCGGAACGCCTTCGCGCGTTCGCGGCGCACGGTGCGAGCTGTGCCACGCACATTTCTGTAGCTGAGCGCGTCGCAACTCAACTGGCTGCCCAAGACACCACGGAGCCAGACCAAAATGCGCCTACCTGAGCCGAAGCGACTTTGCAGCAGGACGCCACTCGCAAGCAGAACGCCGCGCCCCAAGCAAATATGGAACACGGTCGTCGACACACAAATAGTGCGCCTTTCGTTGCATCGGACCTTGAGTTTACGACGAAAACATGCAACAGCTTTAGTTAAGGCACGTTTCACTTTCGTGTTCTACCGATTCCTATGAAAGATGGATCCACCATATATGTTTGCGTTGTTTCCTGTTTTTATAGTAATAATACCTGTTGGTATAGTAATTTCTATAATAAGCATTATTTTTTTCTTTTTTTGAGCGACCGCAAGTCCCCCTCGCTATGTATTCGTTCTCGAGTTATTTACGTGCAAATACGGCAATTGCTCTTTATTTTAGCACAACTTTACCGAGCTGCTTTACAAGGGGTGCCGCAAGCTATATGTTTTTAGAATCCTCAACAACTTGACAGTTATATGCTAAAGTTAGAAATTGCGTCATGAACTTCTCTGTGGATATTCTTTCATATTTCATACGTGCTTAGAAAAATTTATGCCAATAATCCATTCCACCTAATACTTCGTACTGTAGTGCTCACGACAACTGAAACCACTAAGAAATGCTGTGCAGGCGTAGGGACAGCCAAAAACATTTCAAACTGCACCTGAACTCTTACAATGCATAATGCTTCGCTATACTAGATAAGTTTGTAACTAAGGTTCTGTATTCATTAATTTTCAGATATTACAATCTTGAAAGCAGTCCTCACATTTTTTCTTCGCAATTTCCTTCGTTTCGTATTTTTCAATAATGTCAAGTACCCAAAACCTTAGATGGCACACTGCAATATTCCTGTAAAAGGACTCGCGCTCTTGTGTTCAAGCTAAGCTTTCACAACGGAAGTTTTCGCTTGGCTAGTTAGTGCACATAATTGAACAGGAAACCCACGAAGCATAAAGACGCGTGCATTCTGAGCTTACAACTCTTCTCTTCTAAATCCAGCGCCCATCCTGTCCACGCGTTCTCGTGTGTACGCGTTTGTCTTGCTGGCGGGAAGGGTGCACGCACACTTCTGATGCGCGTAAAGGGGGCTGGGGGACGGTGCCAGGTTAGTGCGCATCTCTTCTACTCAAGCTGCGGTGGCTGAACGCGGCAGCGCGCGTCCTATCATGGAGACAATCTGCGCTGGGTTCGAAGGCTCGCCGACTGGAGATAGCTGATGACTTCGTGCGCGCTGTGTTCTCGTGCGGCTTGTTCGCGTTGAAGCTCGAGGAAGCACGAAGGAGAATTCGCTTGCTGCAGCTGCCGCTCTTCATTGCGCCAGCGTTCTGATTGCGAGCATCCGTGGTCATCGAGTGAGATGTGTTCGTCTTCTGTGTGTGCGTGCGTGAAAATGTGCTTGTTAATTTAGTTACTAAGCCAGCGTTTGCAGCAGTTTATGCAGCTGATGATACGACAAAGCTTGCTTCGTATAGCTGTGTAATAATTTGCTATATTTTTTTGCATTCAATGCATCGCATGCCGGTCTAAACTGTGACATGTTTTTTCATGCACACATCTTCAGAAGTCTCAGCGCGAAAAATTTTCTACATTTCACAGTGCCCATTCAAAAATTGGAGGACGCTTAAGCTTCGCCTTCAAGAGTGGAACGCGACAGCGTTCCCGGCCACTCGCCAAGGGGTGTAAGACAATGGGCTACGGCGCAGCGACTACGCGCCCCGCATCGGACGCGGTGACCGTCGAGCAACGCAGCGTTCGGCGCGACAACGAAATGTGCGCCTGAGCAAGCAACCCACGCCTGAGCCTTAGAAACAGCGCGTTCACTAGAGGCGCTTTTGTACCGCTTTGAAGCATCGAACTCGTGGCTCAGTGGCAACGTCTCCGTCTCACACTCCGGAGACCCTGGTTCGATTCCCACCCAGCCCATCTTGGAAGTTGCTTTTTATTTATGAAGTGCCTGCCGTGATTTATCGCTCACGGCCAACGCCGCGGACGCCGACACCGACGACACCGGCTTTTCTGCGACACGAGCTCCTTAACGCTATCGCGTTAAAACCAATTCAAATGTTGCGACACGGTAGCTATTTTTGTGGGCAGGAGTTCCACAGACGTATGAGATAGGGCTGGGCGAATGTTCGAAGTTTCTGAGGGCGACTCGGACATTACACACTAACTGTTCGTATTCTGAAATGAACTGTTGGGTGTATTCTGATACTCAGAACTGAGTAAATATTTCGCAAAATCCGAATGGTAAAGTCTGGTTACTGTTATCGGTATGCGAAACAAAGTATCGCAAATCATCAGAGCTGCAACAACAAGCTTTCGAAGCAACAGAGAAACAAACTGGGTCATGCCAGCTTTCTCGTCAGCTTTCGCCAGTTTTCCCCAAAATTCGGTCATGACGATTACACGGTGGAAGTCAACATGACAACTGGTGTTTTTTGCTTGTAGTATGAGATTTATTGTTTTTCACAGCATAACAACACATAACATGTAACACATAACATGTAACAGTTATCCTTTACACTAGAACCATTGATGTTTTCCTTGCAACGAGCCCTTTTACATGTCTGCGGCACACAAGTCTTTCATCAATTTCTTAGCTTTAAAAATGCCGAGGTTAATCGTTCCCGCGCAGACTTCTTAAGAACAATAAGTGACCTTGTGCTTAAAACTGATATTTTCTGCCTGATAGTCGTCTTTTAGCACTAGTAAGTACCGGCGTGAAACCCAATTATACAAAAATAAATATTCCTGTTTTATATGTATGCGATGCGTTCGCCTATTCAATCTTCGATTCGATATTTACTATTCGTATTCTAAAAAGCTCGTGTTCACCTATCTCTAGTCGAACAGAAGTGTTTTCAAGAAGTATTTGTCCCATGACGTACCGATAAGTTTACTCTGTTGTTCTTCTTGAATACAGTGTAAAAACAGTTGCACCTTTTAAGGTGTATGTTTGTCACGCAACGATAATCGTCATCTGTCTTTCCCGCATTTCCTTTCTTTAACTGAGCGAGCCTGATACTTCCAAGTCACGAACGGCATGCGCATTGTCAGCATGACAGAGCATTCTTGACAGAAAAGTAGCGACCGCGGCGTTTTCATGAAAGCAAACGCACGCAAGACAGATGATGATTCTTGTTGTGTGCAAAATATACACCTCAAAGGGTGCAACTGTTCTTACAGTGTAGTTGATAGTATGTTGAGTAGCACCACAGTTTAGAAAGAGACTGGTGCTTGTAGTACCTTTCTTAGTGCCAACCAAGAAGCAGGGGATGTGATACGGTAGACTTGTTGGTGCTAACTTGCAACTTAGAGCGGAAGTGAGCCTGGCTGGACCATAGTTCATTTATTATTGTAATGGTGGTAAGAACAGCTCACAATATGACGACGACAGAAGAAACAAGAACGTACAACATGAAGCCTTTCACGGCGTGCATAATCGTTTATTTTGCGGTTGTCGTTTTATATGCGGTTTTTACTACTCATTATCTCCGAATTTATAATTGTTCAATTTATTGATTTCCCGCATGGATACTGCGGTTATCCACCAATATTCGTTTATACTACTCTGACAGTAGATCAACAAAGTCAAATGTCTACACTGAAGTCACCATTGGTATCTGTGCGTGAACGCGGCCTCTGTGAACTTATCTAGTGAAAAAAAAAGAACCTTGAAAACATGCAGAAGGTGGGCTTCTCAGCCTTATAACAGAAGTCAGTTGATTTGTCACCAAAGAAAATAAAATACGTCAGCGCAATAAATAGTGACATGCATAAAGTGCTTGAAAAGACGGGGATATACGCGAACACACTCGTATTGTGTCTACATCCCCATCGTTTCGAGCGCTTCACACTTGCCACATCGTGTCATACAATAGGGCCGGACGTAAGGCCTTGACACTTGTCAGCACTACAAACTTGGGACTACAGAACTGGGAAGTGCCCTGCATCAATAGGAGAGGTCCCTGCCTCAGTGCTATAGAAATAATGTAGCGAAGCCTGATAGATTAGTGTGTAATTTGAAAGAGCTATAAGTTAGGCACTGGGTAGAAACTTCTTGTAAAGAACGTAATCACCTAAAAAATGTACAGTGTGGTGTAGCGCTCAGTACGTTGGTGCCATAGCTGCAAATGGCTGTGGAAGCAATGTCATTTAAGCTATCAACCACAAGTTATCTGCTGCAAACTAGGCAATGGTACTCTTGCGAGAGCTGAACATCCGCATATGTTCTGAACTCAAGCGTTCGCTTTAGCAGTGGACCGCTCTGTTTATGTGTAATTAAGGTAGGAATAATTTGAAGCAATTCACCTTGTATCTCTGTACCAAACAGTCTCCATGCGGTGGGCCGCAATGATAATGCTTTGTCGACTCATCTACCGTGCTAGCTCCGGCAGACTATGGCAAGCGACAGCAGCACGTGGGCTGTAAACGAAGCTCTCTTTTCAAACTTTCGTAGGACTGCAAATCACTACGGTGGTTATGCCCCCAAAGATTAGTTCAGTAACATGGTTCTTATTGTTGTGATTACAACGCAATAAGGGCTTGAAGGCTAGATTGTTAAAGTAAAATGCTCTATCTTCAGCGAGCTGTCTAGTTGCATGCAGCTCGCGATCTGGCGTTTAAGTTATTGGGGATGGTCTTGGTGTAGCTTTTTTTTGTGCAGCAATGAAGTGCGGGTTCACTTGCTCTGATGAAGACGCCGAAGTACAATGCACGAATGTAAAAAAATCTCAGTGCCCTTCCACTCTGTGAAGAAGGATGACCAATGAAGCTGTGTAAGTGAACTGCACCTCAGCCGCGGGTCGACCGGCATGGCACTACCTTCGGTATCGGCCCACGTATGAGGATTGCTTAACGCTTGCTTCACCTCCGCCGCAGGTCGAGCTGGTATTGAACAATCTCCGGGATCGGCCCACGTATGGAGAGTTTTTTGCTTACGATACAAAAATTTCCTTGGATGGTAGAAGTATACAACTTCGCTGTAAAAATCAATAGATAGTTCGTTATGAGGTTGTGCATTTATAAGAACCTCTAATGCGGCAGCATCTAGATGAATCTCTTAAAGGAATGCAATGAACCTTGGAGAAAGGCCAGAAGGCTGACATTTAAGAAAATTCAGCTGATCTTCTCCAGCTTTGACATCTGTTATAGGTATCACAGAAAGCACCTCAAATAAATACCGCAGCGGAAACACTTACGGCCGGTATTTCATTCAGTGGTTTGGTCCTAGGGTGGGGCGCTGTACTTGCTTAACAGCGGCTGGTGAGGTGGTTACATTTGGCGACCATTGGTTAGTTAGCACTTGAACAAAATGCCAGCTCTAGTTTGAATGCAAGCAAAAAGATTCCAGCAGAACCGATCTTACGATGTCGAGGTTAGTGCAGTTTGCATTTAACCAATGTAGCCATTGGTTGAATACAAATTTACAATTTCCAGTGGTTATGCTGAGATATCCGATACCCATTTTTTAATGCGTTAGCATTCTTGGGTACTTAATGCACTTTCCGGGGCTATGTATGTACGCATGTATGTATGTATGTATGTATGTATGTATGTATGTATGTATGTATGTATGTATGTATGTATGTATGTATGTATGTATGTATGTATGTATGTGTGTGTGTGTGTGTGCGTGCGTGCGTGCGTGCGTGCGTGCGTGTGTGTATGTATGTATGTATGTATGTATGTATGTATGTATGTATGTATGTATGTATGTATGTATGTATGTATGTATGTATGTATGTATGTATGTATGTATGTATGTATGTATGTATGTATGTATGTATGTATGTATGTATGTATGTATGTATGTATGTATGTATGTAACCGACCGTTTTCCCGCGTACCTCGGTCGCTGTGTACTCCGTGGTCAAATGGTTATTGCGTAGGGCTGCTGTGCTGAGGTAACAGGGTTCGAAACCAGCCATTTGACCAACTTGGGTCACGCAATATGTGGCATCATGTACATACGTTCCGCTTTTCAACGGACCTCTTTCATGCCTAAATTAGTGACTGTAGGTGCGGAATTGGTTTGAACCGCTGCCCAAAAGACTCTTTGGCGCCAATCTGGAGCGCTGTATATGTGCCACTCGCTCCGTGCTCATCTTCAACGAACCTATTTGATGCCAACTAGTGTGTCTGGACATGTGCCAGTAGATGTGTACCGCTCTTCACTGAACTCTCTAGTTCACCAGCTGCAGTATTTGTACCGGCAAAATCTATTCAGTGATAAAATTCAGGGCATCGCACTTGACACCAATGACGGCTGTCTTGCAGCGTTGCGTGCAGCAGTTCAATTGATCAATCAGGAAACGCCCCAGAAATGGTCCTTCTGCGATACCAAGGTCAACATCCAGAGTTTGCTCTTTGCACTATGCCGTAGACTCCACGAAACGGTTTGTGACGGACACACGAGAAATTCAGCATCGGGCTGTTGAGAAAGGAAATGACATGGTATTTCAGCGGTTGCCAAGTCATTGTAGTATCCTTCAAAACGAGCAAGCAGACGCAGCTGCTAGATCTTCACTTGGCAGTGACGATTGCGTCGTTCTCCCGATGTCAAGAACAGACGCGGCGGGAAAGGCCCGTGCGCTCGCTCACTCACGTTGGCGGAACAGAATTCGACAGTTTCCAAACCAGCGTCTTCGTTCCCGGCTCCTCATCTGAAGCTCCACCTTCCACGTGGCTTACCACGACGGGAGGTAACTCTCCTTTGTCGTCTATGGCTTTTGATAATGCATACTACTACCTCATCTGAATGGCCACAAGTTCAGAATGGGAAGTTTGTGAAAAGAGACGATAGCGCACCTTCTGTGTGATTTCTGTCGTTTCCATGCACAAGAAAATCTTCTCGGCATCACGCTCGACAAGACTGACAACCATCCTCTCACGGAATCCAGAATTCTTATACTCTGGTCCCAGCCGTCGTCTGCTCGAACTGCTCTAAGAGGGCTAGTGCGCTTTTTAAAAGAAACGGGACTGATCGAAAGACTATAGAGTATGCAAACTGACGTGTTTTCTTATCTTCTCTTGTTTTTTCATCTTTTCTCCCCTTACACCATCCCCATGTGCAGAGTAGCCAACCGGACAATTAATCTGGTTACCCTCTCTGTCTTTCACCTCTTGTTTTTCCCTTCCTTGACGCTAACTAAGGCAACTAGGTATGTGTAACTAGGAATGTGCCGCTCTACAATGACGAAAAATATCCCTTCAAGGGACACTAAAGGCAAATACTAAGTCGACGTGGACTGTTTAAATACCTTTCCAAAACCTCGCAACACTTGTTTCGTGCCAAGAAAAGACTTAGTATACGAGGAAATTGTATCTGAAGAGTCCAAATACCTTTTTCGAAATTTAAATCTCCTGCCACTCAAACGGGAGAGTGGTGACGTGGCATACGCCATCACCACCCTTTGCTGCCTGCCATCGGTGAGTAAAACGGCGCCCGACAGACGGCGGCACCGAGCCAAGACAGAGCGGGGATATTTTTTTTTTTTTTTTTTTTTGGTTTTACGTGCCAAAACCACTTTCTGATTATGAGGCACGCCGTAGTGGAGGACTCCGGAAATTTTGACCACCTGGGGTTCTTTAACGTGCACCTAAATCTAAGCACACGGGTGTTTTCGCATTTCGCCCCCATCGAAATGCGGCCGCCGTGGCCGGGATTCGATCCCGCGACCTCGTGCTCAGCAGCCCAACACCATAGCTACTGAGCAACCACGGCGGGTGACAGAGCGGGGATTAGCCGCTAAAGCTTCCTTTTGTTCAAGTGCCGTAGACCGTTCGGGCATCCCGCTACACCACATGCAAGTTGAATTCTCTACTGCTTAACAAGGATATGCGGGCTAGTTCCAATCTCTACTACTTGCAGGTTGTGAGAGTTTCGCGAGCCAGCAAAAACCTGCGCAGCACTACGCACTAACGAAACTGGTGAAATGCGAAACCGTGGGCGACACAGGGTCGAGCGAAAACGAAACCTTTCGACCGCCCACGTCGTTGTGAATGGTAATTTCAATTAGTTTTTTTTTCTAAACATGAAATGGAACTGGACAAGTAGCATTTTATTTCATTTTATAATACAATACGAGGATGTTTTTTTGGCAACGAGTAATTGACTACTAGTGACAGAATTGAACTGTGGAGTGCTTTAGTCATCGGGCAAGTGCTTGAATGTCCCGGGGGAGTGTCTAATCATGTCCTCCATTTACCTGGATTATTATGTCCCTGTACGCAATAATACTGACGCCTTAGTGATTCTCGAGCACCAATCTATCACTTTAGTTTGACTTATTATTTCCCTTTAGTGTGCCTTTAAACTGAGCGCAGTCAAACCCACGTCACAAGCGTTCCTCAATAACAGAAACCCGACGAATTAGCAGGCTGCGCAATGAACGCGCTGTGTATGTGGTGTTCTTCAATGGACATCTCGCCAACTTGTTACGGAGTGTGTGACACTGAACGTGCTGCAAGCGAGGGAACAATTCTCAGCTACTATTCTCAGCGTTCGTATGAAGCCCCTCTTTACGTTCGCAGGAACCGGCGCGCCCCGCTTCTCGACTATGAAAAAAAAAACGCGTAGATTTCGCTGCAGTGCCACTGGGTGACGCAGAGCGTCCAGAAATAGGCACGAGAGCAACGGAGTGGCGCGTTTCTCAGCGTTCGCACGCTTCGGCGCGCCATGCATATTCTACGGTGGCAATACCTTGTGTCGCCATTAGGTACAACGCTAACGCATTACCGTCAGCAGTAATCGTGAGATAGTTTCTAGCGCAATTTTCTTCAAGCTCGACAGTCTAGTGCGCCACATGGAGTGGCTCAGTAAATGCGGCCTCGCAAGCCCATTTTTTTTCTCCCACTGGCAATGTATAATTCGGCTCCAACATATCTGGCTTTGAATGAACTACGGTCGGATCGTATAGGCTTACTTCTCAGTCGTACGATTTTTATTTTCAATGTCGGCTAGAAACGGACGCGTTTTCACTCTTATTAGTAAATAGTTGCCAAGTGACGCGACTCTCGTGCCAAGCGTTTCAAAACGCTGGGTTGCACGATTGAAGCTGTCAAAAGTGCTTCGCGAGATCTCTGGGCATGCGTCAATAATCGAATGGGTATGTAAGAAACGCAGGTACTTCAATTTTGAGCACAACGTAATTTTAGCGCAATTCACATGGGTCTGCTTCCAAAACGCTGTAGCGAGTCCCGAAAGCTGTCAACTTGTAGTCCTTAACGAGGCAAGATGTTATAATCACTCGCAGAGTCCGTAAAATTAACGGTACGGGCGTAATTAGCGCCAATAAAGTTAAGAATTAACGTTGCACTGTACCCCTCTAAAGGGTGCACCGCCGCATATTAAGAACGCATTGAAACAAAGCAGCCGTAGTTCACCTTTGGGAAATAGAGCGAGTTCACTTGATTAAGCTCGTGCGAGGCAATGGTATCTGCAAGGCGGCTTCAGCGGTGCCCAAAAGAAGCCTGAATTAGTCACAGAGTAGGTAAAATTAACCGTGCAGACGTAATTAGCGCCGATATAGGAAAAAATTTGCCGCATTGCACCACAAACTGATCTATCTCTGGATCGGCTCTCCTGGCCTCTAGATGAAAAATAAAATTTAATAAAATAAAAATAAAGGGATAACCAAGTGTTGACGCTAAAGAAGACAAGGTCCACGTAATTGTAACTGCGATACGATTAAGACACGAAAATGAGTGCATAATGAACATGCAAGAGGCGGAAATACGTACTAGAGAGATATACTCCATATTTAACCATCGAATCATTTGAACCACCATGTAGGTCGACCTTGTCTTCATTAGCGTTGACTATTGGATATGACTGCTATAGCAATTGCACCATCGAGGAAGGAAAGCGTAGGATAGGCCTCGGCCAGCACGGGAGGAATGGAGAAAGTCTGGCGGAAGTCACATGCTGTTTTTCGCAAAGGAGCACCGGGACTGGCGCCACACACGTCACTGTTGCCATACCAACCGCACTCGCGAAGCTTTCGCTGCTGTTCTCGGCCTCTGAAAAGTGAGATGAGATTTTCCGGCCCGTGTCCTTCTCGCAGCACATTCTGCTCTGTTCGCGAGACAAGCTGACGTCGGAGCGTGGTGTCTAAGCGTGAAAGTTGTGTGTAGGGTGTATGAGCCCGAGTGTGAGCCAGCAACAGAGACATTCAAGTTATCACAGCGCGGGTCCTCGTTGTCTTTTTCAACGTGCCACAGTAAAGCACAGAAGCGCTTCTTCTTCACTAAAACTGTTACAGAAGTTTCGTAGGCTTTGTTCTCACGCGTGTCGCCAGCACAAGCTTCCAGTGGCTCGTAGCAATGCAAAGGAAAGCTCGTGCCTATCGGCTCCGGCGAGATGATTGGAGGTGCAACAGAGATGGCACCCCAACATGGCCGTACTTCCGGCTTCAAAAACGTGACGTCAGGATTTCTCCTATTTTGTTTCTTTCCTCCATGAATTTCACGGACATCCAAAGCGCGTCCGCGCCGTCGCCGTGGCGTCCTGCGATCGACGGCGCATGCACCGCTCGCGCCCGTGATTGTTAAGTGTCTCCAGAGACTGGAATGCGTTTGGGAACAAAATCGGCGAAGCGAAGTAAACACATCGTCAACGCTCCGCTCGGCGGTGGAGCGAGGACGGCGTTCTGCCTTCCGATGCTGACATGGTGGCAGCAAGTGTGAGAGCGTGTCGTCAAACGTGCGAACACATTCTCGCCGGTTTTCTTATTTCTTCATTTTTCTTAAGACCCCTCAATGCAGGGGTATCACATAAATATGGGGATATATGTCTGTATGCATATGCAAAAAACGTGAATATACACAGCAACAATATGCATACAAATATAAATGCATGACTACACATAAATACGCATGTAGCCATTTTTAATGGCCGGCAAAGAATACATATGACATCGGCAAACGTTTTTTGTCGTAAAAGATGCGATCCCACACCAAAAAAAAAAGCAAGCGACAGGAAAAGGAATCAATTCTTCAATTCTGTTACAATATGCAGCCGTTTTGTCCATTTCATGTCTTTTATTATCTGCTCTGATTTTGGTGCACGAATGTGTTACTGCATGATTCCGCGTTAACTTGGAAGGATGTTCTTTTTTTAATGACTTTTGGAGTCTGGTATACCATAACGAGTAGGAATCAATTATTCCAAATAGTAATGCTTCAATGCTTTTGCAGGCACCTGTCATTCGCGAACTTCATACGTCCACCAAGTGGCCAGCACGGCCGCGCGCCTTCGATGGAGCTTGAGCAGTCCTTGCATAAACGAAAATTCCGTGAGTTTCACTCGGGTCATATATAGTTTCCAACAATTCACTAAGGGGCGAGGGGCATGCCGCTTATAGTTCATGTCGTCACATTGAGAACTGAGCTTCACAATTTCATTGTGGAACTGAGCGGTTACTTGCGTCCTACTTGGAGAGCCAGGCCACGCCCGACAAATAGAGACCAGTCTGTTGCAATCGAAGTTTAACCCCGCGTTCTAGGACGCTCCTCCACTGAACGCACCACCTTGATTCGATAACGCAAATGGCGGAGCCACCCCTTGAGAGAAGTGGTCAGTGGGCTTCAATGACACCATACCGCAACTCCTGTTAAGCTAAACTGGGTTATCTAAATCGGTTATCTTGTCGGGGTCGGAAGTTAACCAAAGTTCAGAAGACCGTTTGGAATTAGGAGCCCACGGCGCAACCACAAATGTCGCAGTGCTGGGTGACCTGAGTTGGGCCCGTTTAGAAGACGGAGGAGCGCAGAGGAAAATTAGTTTTGAAGAAACATTGAGGTGCACGTATCAAAGTAAATGGGCGGCTAAAGTGCACAAGTATTTGCACCTGAAAATCATGAACACGGAATGAGGGCAGATGTCAAGAAAGTTGGCCACCAAGTACAGGCTAATTAAAAGTGTATACAGACAACTAGGAGTCATAAAGAAAGAGAGAGAAACAGACAGTGAATTTATGCAAAGAATGAAAACAAACACCATGGAGATCTAAAAGAGTGGCAAGAAATTAGAAGGCAAAATATATTTAGTAGCCTCTTAGATAGCTGGCACTGCCATTCACTCGTCCGCCTCAGCTCCCAAATCCTCGCACACCAACAACGAGTCTGACCTCGTCAAGCTTCTAAGATCCATGGAGGGCAGCTTCCCCGATTGGTGGTTAGAACTGTTTCCTTAAATAATTTGTGCAAACACAAAATATGCCACAAATGACCGATTCCCAGAACAATCAAAATAAACATACAAAATCTGAAGTCTGGCGAACCTTTTAAAAGGAAAAAAACCATACGCTCACCCATGGATGCAGCACCACGCCATCTGGTTCATCTGTCCGCTTTTCCCAGTTGTTCAGGACTCCCTGGGTCAAAGGCTCACTCTTCTTCGCTGTTACCAGTTCTTCAGGACTCGCTGGGTCGAAGGCTCATTCTTATCGCTGCCACCAATTATTGGATCTTTCCGTTGAGTGCGGGAGTTGACCGACGCTGAGAGCAACTTCGAGAAATGAAGGTTTATTTACAACATGTGCAGGATTATAAACAGGTAAAATAACAGGCAAAGTTCATGGCTGGCCTGCAGCAAATCGTACATTGCGGCCGCGGCAAGAATAACCTCTCTCCTTTTCCGATGGTTCTCTGGCTTATGACCCCTTCAGTCCATCGGGGTCCCGTCATTTTCAGCCCGTCATCGGGCCCGTGCAGGCGTCGTTATTTTCATCCAGTCGTACGGCTCGTGCAAGTAGCGTCATGTTCGGCCAATGGGGACAATCCCTGTTCTCTATCCTCCGACGGCGGCATCCACCCGGCGTTGCCCCCTCACCTGGTCATGCATGAATAACCTTCCCGTGCTGCAAAGCAGCTTTTCCCGAGACTAAGCTCAACTACCTCGAACCGTGCCTGTCTCCAGGTGCACTTTCGAGAAGCGTGACCTAGGGCGGGGAGGGGGAGACAAAAGCTTCACGCGCGAGAACGAAGGGTGGGATAGCCAGCCTGTCTGGCGGGTCCGGTAACATGGTAATGCGATGGCGAGTGGCTACACTTGGAAAACTTCACCGATGCAATTAATGGTCCGCATCTGACACCGTGTAAAACAATCTGTGCATCGATTTGTCTTCAGTGAGCACGGTGGGCCTGGCCGAGGCATGTCGCTCACTAAGCTGTTCTTCTGCTTTGTGCAGGGCTTGCTTCTATGGGTCGCCAGGACATCAGTTCATCTCCTACTGTATGGTGAAATACAGGCACCCTTTCATCAACCGGACGAGAATCTTGAAGCGCCAGCATGGCACGAAGTCAAGCTAATGGAAAACATGGCCCCTGTGCCTCATAATCAAACCGTAGTTTTGGCACGTAAAATCCCATGATCTAATCTAGCACCGCCCTTCTCCAGCAATGTGCAACGCCCTCCGCCCCGCCCCCCTGAATCCATAAGGTCATCTGGGGCCCTATAACGTAAAACTATTCCAATATGTTTCTATTCCAATTTCCTGACGTCAAATTTGCGTAACCACCAACGCAAGCACCGGGCGGTCACCCGCAGGGTTGTCTGAACAGACAAATCAAACGCTCTCCTCGTTCATACGAGGTCACTTTTGTTTGCTTGAAAAACGAATAACATTTCCTACACTGAGCGGCTTGTCGTATCTAATTGGCTTACAAGAGGCTAGGAGAACGCTCAAGTGGAGAGCGATTCGATGGGGCCGAGCCACTGCACTGAAAGTCGATAACCGGTTTAAGAGGGTAATGCCGGCGTCTACGATTGGTCGGCTTTCCCTTACTTGGCTTGCGGTGGCTGGTCGAAAATCGCGACGGCATGCAACGGAAGCTCAAGATGCCGCTAAAACGGACCCTCAGGAAAGAAGAGTTGGCAGAATGAGGGAGTAAATGTGCCGAAAGTGCACGAAAACGTTATACTGCCACGCAAGAAGTTTTATTATACGCAAATACGCCCATGCTCTCCGGCAGGTGCGAATAGCCCGCGTCTGAGGGATTGGCGGCAGCCATCTTCTGTTCCTTTCGGAACGGGGCAGCCTGCGGCTATTCCGAAGAAAATTCAGTTTTGTTCGGCATATTAATGCATCTTTATCGCGCACACGTCACTTTGACGCGGTGAGTCCTTGAGGTTTTGTGACGTCGCGTGACAGGCAGGTGAAGTGGGTGCAGCCCGAAAGCTTTTTACCAATAGCCGAGGGCTAATGGCAAAAAGGGGTCGAATCAGAAATAACTGTTTTTCTTTTATCTGTCAAATGATGCATAATCAGTGTGTACACATCATATCAGATGGGGAGGTATCGCGGTTTTCGTGACGTCGCGTGACAGACAGGTGAAGTGGGGGTGGTCGAAAAAAGTTTTTGACCAATCGTGGAGGGCTGATAGCAGAATTGGAATAGAAAAGTTTGGAATAGTTTTACGTTATAGCGCCCCTAGTGTTGCCCGTATAAAGCAATCTGCGTATCAATTTATCTTCAGTGGGCACGGAGGGCCGGGCCGAGGCATGTCACTCAACAAGCCGTTCTTCGGCTTTGTGCAGGTTAGTTCTCGCTGCTCTACGTTTAGCAGGCCCTGTCCTTTCTGGCTTATCCTGCCGTGCCTACGACACTGTTCCAAAATATGTCACGAATGTTTTCATGCTATAACACTCTAGCTGTGTGGGGTTGCTCAAAAAAAAAGTCCTGGACCCATTAACGACCAATTATTGCATAAAGTACTTGATGGTCAAAACCTGCTGCAAGAGGAAATTGCTGACTTATAAACAAAAACAGAAAACACGATAGCTAAAACAAGAGAGCTGTTTAAGCAGCTCCAAGCTCAGATATCGAAACTTAAATCTATTACGGATGGCTTAGGCTGTCTTGAAAACACGGTAAAAATGTTTCAGGAGTCTGTGAACACTCACGCTTGCAAGCTCATTCATATTGAGGATACAAGTAGGCGTTCGAACATAGTTGTACATGCTATCCTTGAAGAACCAAATGAGGCGGAATTGGATCTTAAGCGCACAGTAATTATAGGAATGCCAGAGAATAAGCTAGGTATTAAATGCGTCTCTATAGGCAGTATTCACAGACTTGGTAGGACTGGTCCTAAAAGAATGGTAATAACGTTTCTACAAGATTACAATGAGAAAGTAGCGATATTTAAAAAGACTTCTAAACTGAAGGGAACCAACGTTTATGTTAAAAACGACTGCTTGCAGGCCACTTTTGAAGAAACGGAAGCTGTTATTGGAACGTGCCAAGCATGAAAATATGGTCGGAAAGAAAGTTTCACTTCAGCATGATAAGCTACGCAGTGACAATGACGTGTTTATCTGCAATAAAAAAAATCTAACGCGAGATAGCTATTAGTTCCCATACCAATCATCGTTCTGTTTGACCAGTAAATGAGAGGCTTATTAGATTACTAAACATTAACGCACGTGGCATTGTCAATAAATACAATTAAACAGGAATCAATCAGTTCTTTTATCGCACTCACCACACGTTGCATTTATAACCTAAACCTGGCTTCATAGCGAAATTAGGGACAAGGACTTAATCCCATCTGTCTGTAAAATAATTCGTAGAGACAGAACTTCTAGGGGTGGCGGGGTGGCTGTTGTGAAGTCGTTCATGGAGGCTCTTCTGTTACCAAAGTCAAGCGATAGTGTAAGCCTGCTCGTAAAACTTAACAGCCATGGTCATGTTTCTATTTCACGTTGCGCTGTAAAGGCCACCAGACCCTGCCCCTGATTATTCCCCCGATTATGCCCTCTAATTGAGCACATTGTTGGTGACTACATTAAAGATTTCCTAAATGACCGTAACATTTTACCTCCTTTCAAACATTGCTTCAGGAAGGAACTCTCGCATTACCCAATTGAGCACACTCCTTTGCTTCTGTTCTTGACAAGGCTGGCCAAGTCGATGTAATATTTTTGGAATTTCAAAGGGCTTTGGATGTAGTTCCTCACGACAAATTAATTTCTCATGAAAATCATTGATGTTCCTTCCTTTATCCTTTCCTGGGTTTCTGCTTATTAACGCGTTGAAAACAGCACGTAGTGATTGCTGGTCGACTGCCCAATTCTCTTTCAGTAACCTGTGGCGCGCCTCAAGACAGCGTGCTTGGCCCACTACTAGTTATTGTAACGACATAGTTAACGTAATAGTTGCCCCTTTTAATACTCGTATGTTCGCTGATGACTGTAATTTTTAACAATAATACAATTATTGATCAGTTATCGCTTAATTTAGCTTCAAACAAGATTCTTGAGTGGAGCAACAAACGGGGAATGAAACTCAAATCTGATAAACCTGTGCTTCTACCAGGCACGTAAGCAGGATTTTTTTTCTTGGGGGGGGGGGGGGGGGGGGCGACCCGAGTCAACTTTTCTATGCAAATGAGGGGGAGGACTTTTACTAGTATAAATGTGAATAATGCCTACCATTCGCCATTAAGACGCGTAAACCTGCAAAAGAGAATAGAAACAACGTGTATCGCACAGGTACGCCAGTGAGATACACCTCTTCTTTACATGGCAAACAAAGAACCACATCAAATGGACTCCTGCATGAAAGATGCGCACGGAGAACCTTGCCAAGAACCAGTTAACCAGAAAAAGTGCAAAATAAAGATTTCTAGTAGCGTTCTGTGAATGATCTCTGGCAGAATTACAGCGAAGTGTATATATGCGGAACAACCGCAGTTCTTTTGGATCTCTACTGCTCTACCAAATACCAAAACCGACTCGTGTTGTAATTTGGGAAGTTGCGTAACGATTCTTGGTCACCAGTCCCGTACAACCGCGTAGAGCGCAGCACGCTTCGGTTCTAGACATACTGCGCCCACCACGGAAGGTTAGAAAAACACGCCCATTAGTACAGTAGGGAAGTGGCTACGTCAGGGGCTCGATAGATAACTGTACAAAAGTCATTCCAAACACACGGAATTATTCTCCAATTCCGGCAGCGTTTTCGCTACTTCCTTTTGAAATAATAAGATGCTGATCCATAAATATTTTCACAAACAATTTTCGCTTTTCCTCCCTAATTGGTTGTTGCCTTGTCTTTCTCCCTTAGTAGATCCCTTAATTTCTCATCTCCTTAGGACTCTTGTTTCAAGTTGCCAATTTCGCCCGAAAAGTGCTGTACAATTAGGGAAAACAAGACGAGGTAAGGGGTGACAGTCATATTGCTTATGTGTTGAACGGTTATTCCAGGTTCTGTTGATGGATGCTGTTTCGCAATATACTATTTTCCACCTTATCTAACCCCTATCGCGGATATATGGTTCCGAGGATCTGGCAGCGTCGCTAAGAGCCCTTACTCGAGGAAATAATGAAACAAAAGGAAAAGTTAAACGCAAGTGGCATTTTCTCCAGCCGCAACTCGTTCTATGGGCATACACACCAGCTCACTATGAACCGAGTTTCTTTCCTGGCACCTGGATCAGTGTAAACAAAGAAGGTTGGACTAACGAAGCAACAGCGATGCGCGTGATTGTTGAATAGATGGTGACATAAAATGGTGTTGGGCGTCATAAATAAAATAAAATATTATAACTAAATCAATAAACTACGCCCTGCCTGCTGTAATAGGTGGTGACAACTGAATTCATCTTGAGTTAATCGCGCGGGCATCGTATTGATGAGAAAACTGGCCTCACCACCCAAGGAGAAGCCGATAACTACCACCATTCAAAAGCAGTGAAAAACTTGACAACCATTCGACTCTGTGAAGACGGAATGGCAGCGAAAGCTGACGACAGTGAAAGCTCTCAAACGAAAAGCAAAGTGTTTCACCTCCGTTGCGGGTCGGCCTGAAGATAGTGTAATATCGGGGCAACTCGCGGCAGAGGTGAAGCAGGCATTAAGAACTACCCATACGTAGGCCGATGCCGAAGATATTTCAATGCCGGGCCCACCCGCGACGGAGGTGAAGCAGGCGTTAAGCACCCCCCATACGTGGGCTGCTCCCGATTATATTGCAATACCGAGCCTAGCCGCGGCGGAGGTGAAGCAGGCGTTAAGCTCCCCCTCCCCCCCATACCTGTGCCACTCCCGAAGATAGTGTAACATCGGGCCGACCCTCGGCGGAGGTGAAGCAGGCGTAAAGCGCTCCCCATACGTAGGTCCATCCCGAAGTAGTGCAATGATGGGCCGAACCAAGGTGGAGGTGAAGCGGGCGTTAAGCACTACACATACGTGGGCCCATCCCCAAGATTCCGAAGCGTGCCTTATAGGTTCCCGAGTCCACAGGCGTAGGTGCTATTGATCTTGGACCCCTTTTGCACGATCACCAGGATCAGTCCACATTATGATTTTTTTTCTGTTAATGAACTAAATTACGAAAGAAACTACGGAAGTTAGTCATACTCTGCTTTCGGTTTAAAAGGCAGCAGAATGTTTACCGCCAAGTAGATTGATTTTCTGGCGCTTTATGAATGCGTGTGAGGAGCGGTGGCGTGGGCGAATAGGGGTTGCGGGGTTGCCACTTCATTTCGGGGGAAAGCCCGGACCCCCCCCCCCTCCCCTCTGGGTACGTGCCTGGCTTCTATGTATAACAAACAAGTACCCCTGAAGTTTTCTCATTCCATCGGACAAGACGCCTTGGCCGAAATCAACGACTAGAACTGTCTTTGCATTTTAAATACTAAGAACATAAGTTGAATTAACCACACTGATAACACCGCCTATTCTGCCTTTAGAGAGTTATGTCTGCTTCCGATAGGCTTAAACAACCATCCGATCAAATGAAATCATTAATATATATCACTTCTATTCGACACAAATTGGAATACTCATGCGTTATTTGAGACCCGTTTACTATATCCAACATTAACGACCTTGAAAGGATATAGAGAAGAGGCGAGAAGAGTCCCTAACTGAATTATTGCACACTAATGGTCTCTCCACACCCTTCCAATTAAACGGAAAAAAATATGACTGAAGTTCGTTTACTCCTTAATAAACCGTAAATTTGCCTTAGATCCTAGTCTATAGATAACTCTTTTTGCATCTCGGAAAACCCATCATTCCCACCCCCTCACTCACTCTCTCCCCTTACGTTGCCAGGACAAACCTCTTTAAATTTTCTTTCTTTCGCTGAACTACAGAAGAATGGAACCTGATAACTTTCTATCATTTCAACTCCTCTGAATCAATTTAAACTCATATTATCAGCACTTCCTAAATAACATTGCTGTTTTGTACTATGTCGTTTGCTTTGTTAAGTTTTATATTGTGCAATTCTGCTTTTTATATGCATATTTTTTGTGTTAGCTTGCCCCTCCTGCTTCGGCCACAGTGCCTGCAATATAATGCAAATAAGTAAGTGAAATAAATAACAGCTTGTCAATAAAAGACAGCAATGCTGTAGCGAGCAGTGCGGTGAAAGCTGTTTTGCGGCTCTTGCAAGATACAGCCAGCACTACGTGCACATACTGTGCACACGAAAGTGGCTCTAGCAGCAATACTTACGGTGATTGGTATTAGTGCAGCTACACTCTTTTTATAACACTGTTAGGTTGTAAAACCCACAAAAAGAGGCCGGCCTCTCTCGTTCGAATTTTAAAAAAGTGTGTGTGTGGAAGGGGTTAAGGCTCCTTGAGCAAGCCAAAGTGCTTTTTGGCAAGATAAAGCGAAGCCTTGTGCATTTCAGACTGCAGTCACTCACTGCACTTTCAAAAGCGGAATCAGAACAGAGATCATAGGAAAGCACACGAGCAGTAGATTCAACAATTTATTTGAAACAGATGAACTTTATTTCATAGAACGACCACATTCCCCAAAAGCAACCGCATGCTATGCCCATAACACACCTAAACACACCTAACATACGTGAACTGGACAGAGTTTAATGTGTCCTGCCTTTATATGTGCAAGTGTTTCAAGTATCAGATTGTGCCCCTCCTTTTTACCTTGTACTTTTAATTTTAACATTGGATAACTTGAACAAATTCTAAATTTAGCACCATTGCCACATTGATAGAAGAAAGCTAAGTATTAAAATTGTAACTGCTTGTTGAACAGAAAAGTGTATGCAGCAGACTTCCGTTAATGAGTGTTTGGTTAATTTAAGTTTTGTTGTTAACTCGATACCGACTGAAGGTCTCTGTCTGAGACCATGCATTTCTATGAGCCTAAACATTCGTTATTTCGGCCCTAAAATTGGCATTCGCCAGATAATTGGAACTTGACCAGACCGCAGGGACGCACCTGGCCCCAATAATTACCCCTGTTAGCGGCAGCGTCTGTCTCAGCGAATCTTAGGGGACTGTGAACTCATTGAACAAACGTAATCTCCCTTCGAAAACGGCTATTTTCGTCCCCCCTAGGAAGGTTTTCAAGCAATAAACGTATGTCACAATGTACGATTATGGTATTTACCCGATTCTACCTGGCGTTCTAGTGTATTCGGAGGAAATTGAGCCCAAAATCGCCTGCGCTCTGCAGTCGAGCGCGAAAAACCGCGTTTGTAGCATTCGTCCGCTTTTCCGCGTAACATGCTGTTATTGCGGCAAAGCTTACTTTAGAAAACCCTTTTTTTTATTGGATTTGCGTTAAGTTTCTACTTTGGTTAGAAGTTATAGTCATGTATACGTTAGTTTTCCACTTTGAACAAATGTAAATTTGAGGCGCGTTCGTTTCGACGGCATGCTAAACTCAAGTAAATGTTGCCCAATAAGCAAGCGGTATTTTGACGTGTTTTTACATCTTCTTGAATTTGGCATCTTGTTTGCAGGAAGCCCTGGACCTGTTCTTTGCTACGTTCTTAGCAAGCGGTCTAATCATAAAAAGCAGAGGGCAGGTGAGACTGAACTATTCTGTATAGCGTACACGTGGTCTCAGTTCACATACTTGTACGATGCTAACGGCTAGTGTTTTGAAGAGAACTTCACAGAAAAACCTATGAAGTATCTTCACATGACTGGAAAAAGTACCTGTGGAATTGAACTTGCACAATCTCACCAGAAACATCATAGAGCAGCCAAGCATTAAGCTTAGTCACAATTACTCACTAAAATTTAGCAATGTTACCAAATATTCAGGTGACAGCATTTATGTTGCGTTGCATTACCACAAGCACGGCTGCACACAATATTTTTGTATGAAAGCGTATGTGAAAGCGTATGTAAGTGTAGTATGTTTACTTTCCTATTGTTTACCTTTGTGTTGAAATTGATCAGCTTGATCGCACTGAACAGAAAGGAAAGACATACGATTGCCCTCCGTGCTACCCCTTAGAATAATCACGATTGTTTCTGACCAGATCAATCTTAAATGCATTTTTACTTGATATAAGTACGACAATTGCTCAGGTTAATGTATCGGAGAGGTAGATAAGGAAGAGTTAGTAAGGAATGTCAAATGCGCGCAGCCCACTTGACTCACGAACCAAAAAAAATCTGGTCACTAGTGATGGTTTACTTTTGTGTGTAAAAACTTGATTCTTGAAAAATTCCTCATGCTATAAGGGTTTATGGAAATATAAAAATATTTGGTGGCATTTCAGGTATCACCTGACCCAAGGGACTTCCAGTGACAGCCTGCCTCGGTCTCTTGTCCTGCCGCTCTCCACTATGCAGCATGTCTGACTGATACAATGGTCTGGTGCTCTGCAGCTGCTGGAAACCGAGGGATAAGGGTTGATTGCGAGATTCATGGCAGTTCCTGGTTTGTGTATCCTCTATACAATGTCGATGGTATTACACTAGACAACTGCTGTGCCACAGTCACCATAATATTAATTGTTCACCCTACAGAAAAACCATACAGTTAGGCTTGTTGGTAAACGTATACAGAATGCCAACTCAAGTGAGCACAGCGTGTGTCTGCGCTTCCGTGTTCTTGTGCTGTGGCTCATCCTTGAATGCATGTGTAGTTTTAGTACTAGCTACTACATTTGAACTACTAATGTAATTTCTAGCTTCAAATTACAGTTGAAAAGCGTGCCGCATACTACATTCTGAACATTGCTACAGTGTAGCCGAATTTCTGTCTGACGCGCTGGCATCTACAACCAAATGCCTCAGAACTTTAACAAATGGTTTATAGATCCCAAACAGTGTGATAACTTATGCTACGGGAAGAATTTTGAAGGTGAATAGTTATGTGGCGTTGGTGGAGGTTCTGCCAAGCATTGTAGCCTTGACCAAAGTGTTTATATGTGGCGAGTTATTGCTTGTATGACATAAGCATTGGGAGGAGTGTACGAAGGCGAAGGGACGGCTGTAATGTCAAGGTCCCTTTGCCTCTTCCCGCCTACTTTGTCATGGCTGCTGTTATTTGAGTGGACAAAATGGCTTATGCGGTATTCGCAAATGGGCGTGTGCTTATTGTTGGCCCGTCTACTAGCATGGGTATGTGTCACTGTGACGCAAGGAGTATGGGATCTTTATATTCTCATGTGTGAAAAGATATAGACAAGGGTGACATGGTATTTACACTGGAGCCAGACCACGAGGCAGACACTCATTTAAAAGTCCAGACACTTCTTCGTCGTTCTCTCTGCGGTTCGTCTCGAGCATCTGTCATGGGTATCGTATAATACTAGCCCCCGGTGGCAAAAGCACAGTCCCGGTGGTGTTAGATATCTAAGGCTCGTGGGAAGTTGTAAGGCTTCAATCTGGCGACGTGGAGATTGTCACTGGTTTTCACAGTGTAGGACGTGGTGGGTGTGGCTGGAACGATTTGATGACATCGGTGACTTGGCGGCGCGTGCAATATAGGACTGTGCAGCAGGAGTGTAGTTTTTCACAAATACCAACTTTACCAGATGGTGACCAAAGCAACACGAGGGTGCCGGACGAAAAATCGACATCATGGGGATGGAGGTCGTAGCGGCGCTTCTGTTCCCCTTGACACACTTACAGACACGCGCGTGCAAGTTGGCGAGCATGGTCAGCGCGGGCGATAGTACCTATTGGTAGCGTCGGATCTCGGTCATACGAGAGCTAGAACGGGGAATAGCCAACAGTTTCAAGACGCGAAGAGTTCTAAGCAAAGGGAATGTAAGGTAGAGCAAGGTCCCAGTCGTAGTGGCCGCCTGAAACGCATTTAGATAGCATGTCTGTAAGGGTTCGGTTCAAAGGCTCAGTGAGGACGTTCGTTTGTGGATGGTGGGAGGTGCTAATTTTATCCCGCATGATGCCGTCAATGACATCGAATAAAAACGTACGGCCACGGTGTGTGTGTAATTGGCGTGGAGCGCCACACATCAAAATCATATCGCGTACGGGCAGCTCCCAACATCCAATACGCAACTGGGTCGGAAGAGCGCGTGTTATGGCATAGCGTGTCGCGTATTCTTTATCGACGGCAATCCACTTTTCCCTGATGTAGATTCCGGAAAGGGGCCAAGAAGGTCTAAGCCTACACAATGGAAGGGATTGGCCGAGATCTCGAGTGGCTGCAGGTAACCAGCGGAGAGCTGGGGTAGCTTCTTGCGTAGTTGCAATAAATCACAAGCGGCCACATAACGTCGTGCGGAACGGGTAAGGTCCGGCGGCATACTCGGTCATAGGTTCGAAGTACGCCAAGGTGTTCCACCACTGCCTGCGTCGTGAAGCTCTTCTAAAACGGATGAGCGGATGTGTTTAGGTATTGCAAATAGGAACTGAGAGCCGTCTGGATGAAGGTGTTCGACGGTCCAGAGTGCCGTCGCGGAGGACGACGAGGCGTTCAATAGCTACGGACGAAGAATGTTCAAAACCATCGATGAGTGATTTTGGCATCACGGCGTTGCTTGCCGGCGATATGAAGCTGCTGTGACACTGAGAAAACGCAAGCAGCACTTTCAGTATTCGAGGGGTCAGATTCACCAACAGGATAACGCGACAAGCTGTGTGTGTCTTGGTGCAGGCGGCCATGTTTCTAAACCACGAAATATAGCTAAAGGTGTTTAGTATTTGATTATTTGAACGAGGCACATGGGCGCCATCACTCGAGAAAAGAATAGGAATAATGAACTGAGCTCGCGCTGTGGATCTAACTGGTCAGCGCTGCAACCGCTATTCTAAATATAACCTGTAAATAGTTTCTCGTCTTACTGACATTGCGGTGGAGGTGCTGGGTACGTTCCAAGTCGGGACGCCAACACCAGGACGCAGATTGCCTCTCTCGCTATCCAGTCGAAGACGCGACATCTACGTCTGATACTGATACTGACACCGACGCCTATGTGCTGTTTTTCCACTGCTCCATGTCGCCGACGACCAGCGCCGTGACCTATCCTTGCGTATCATCATTGACCGCTAGAATCGATACTTGCCAACGGTTTCCTTCGCTTATTCACACTTCAAGATGGCATACTCATCCGCCACAACGTTCACCCCGACGGCCCTGCATTACTCCTTGTGATCCCTGAACACTTTCGCTCGGCTGTTCTCCGCGAACTTCACGACCTCCCCACTGCCGGTCACCTGGGTGTGTCACGTACCTACGACCGGATCCGCCAACGTTTCTTTTCGCCGGGGCTTGCCAGCTCCGTTCGAAGATACATAGTTGCGTGTGAGAAATGCCAGCGACGCAAGACACCATCGACGCTCCCTGCTGGGTACCTTCAACCACTCGACATTCCCGCGAAACCATTCTTTCAGGTTGGTTTGGATTTACTTGGCCCTTTTCCTCTTTCTACCTCTAGGAACAGCTGGATCACTGTTGCCACAGATTGCGCCCCGCACTACGCCATCACCCGAGCGCTTCCTACAAGCTGCGCTACAGATGTCGCCGATTTTCTTCTACGCGACGTGATTTTGTTACATAGAGCTCCGCAACAACTTCTCACAGAACGTGGCCGGACATTCCTATCAAAAGTTATCGCGTACATCCTGCAGTCCTGTGCCACGAGGCGCAAGCTATCCGCGTCATACCATCCGCAAACAAATGGCCTCACGGAGCGTCTTAATCGCACTCTCACAGACGTGCTCGCAAAATATGTCTCTTAAGACCACACTGACTGGGACCTCGCTCTACCATTTGTCGCATTTGCTTATAATTCTTCCCGCTACGACACAGCCGGTTATTGCCCATTTTTCCTTCTGTTCGGCCGAGAACAAGCACTGCCCCTTGACACAACCCTCCCTGTTCACGCGGCACCGACCAGTGAATAAGCACTTGACGACATCACCCGATGTGCCCACGCAACGGAAATTGTCCGTGACCGCCTTCTGAAACCGCAAGAGAGGTTTCAAACCCCAAAGGCAAACAAAAAGTACAAACCCCAAAGGCATTTGTACGACCGGCGACACCGAGACGTGCACTTGCCGCCTGGTTCTTTCGTGCCTCTATGGTCTCCGGCGCGACAGGTTGGCCAGTCAGAAAAACTGCTGTCTCGTTACACCGGCCCATACTGAGTGCTTCGTGCCGTGACTCCCGTCGCCTACGAGATCGCCCCTGACGCCCCATCTGCTTCCTAGTCCAGTGATACCATGCACGTTACACGACTGAAGCAGTATCACCCTCCCAGTGATGACATTTAGACGCTCCGGGATGTCGCTTCTGCCACCGGGGGATTATGCTAAAGGCGTGTGGTATTCGATTGTTTGAACGAGCCGCGTGGGTACCATCACTCGAGAAAAGATGAGGAAGTACGAACTGGGATCCCGCCGTGAATCTAAAAGGTCAGCGCTGCAACCGCTGTTGTAAATATAACCTGTAAATAGGAGCTCGTCTTACTGACTCGTCTTTCGCGTAGCAATATGAAAAGTCTTGGAGCCTCAGAGCCCATCGACCAAGCCAGCCTGTAGGATCTTTTGGGATGGGAGTCAGCAGAGAGCATGATAGTCAGTAATTACAAAGAAAGGACGCCCAAAGAGGTAGGGACGGAACTTTGCAACCGCCCAGACAACAGCAAGGCATTCCCTTTTGATCATTGATTGATTGCACTACAATGGTGACAGGAGGCGGCTGGCATAAGCAACAGCGCGATCCTAGACACGATGACGCTGGGCTCAGACAGCACCTACGTGATTACCAATAGCGTGTATGCGCAACTCTGCAGGGGCAACGGAGTCGAAGTGGGCGACGATGGCTGGTGAGGTGAGAAGAGTGACGAGACGAGAGAAGGCGGTGGCTTCTAAAGTACCCCACGAGAATTGTACGCCTTTCTTCGAAAGATAAGTGAGGGGTCTAGCGGTTGCTGCGAAATCTTGAGCAAAACGACGAAAGCACGAGCATAGCCTAAAAAAGCTTCAATATGGGAAAAGACCTTTCTGCCAGGTTTACTGTCGCAGAGCGTTAAGCCGTCCCAGCATGGCGCACTCAAGGTGACAAGACTAACATCCGCATTCTTTCCTGAAATTTTCCCCACCATGACGCGCGCTCAGCAATGAACTTTCATGTGACGTTACTAGATGCAAAAACATTCTCTACCTGGGCATCACGTAGAACTCCATATGTCAGCTTAAGTTCGCGACTGACTGGCTTAACCGTTGAAGCATTGTCAGAATAAATTACAGATGGCAAACCACGGCACAAAGCAAATCGACGAAAGGCCTATAAAAAGGAATTTACAGTCATGTCACTAGAAAGTAATAAGTAAACAGCTCGCACTGCAGCACAGGTAAATACTACAATGATTGTTTTCACATAGCTGCTTCTATCCAAAAACACTATACCAGTGAAGTAGACGCCCGTGCCTTGAAATGGATGAGACCTCGGGACTCTGTCGATCGGAAGAGGGGCTGTCACAGCTGAAGGCGCTTTAAGACGAAACCTGGCACAGACCCCGCACGGGCCAAGCACCTTTTTAATGCACTGGCGACCGTGGACTACCCAAAACTTCTAACGCAACTCGGTGAGTGTAACACAGACACCACTGTGAAGAAGGCGTCGATGTTCGCTGTCCACGATGAGGTGCGTACAGCGATGATCTTCGAGTAGGAGTGCAGGACATTTTACGCTGTCCAAAGCAACTAGGTTGTCAAGACGAGTCTTAATCCTGATTATGCCCTTGGCATCCATGAACGGATGAATGTTTCATATGGTCGACGTCTTGTCTATAGCTTTGTCTGTTGTTAGTGCAGTAATCTCATTTACAAAGCTTTGTGCTTTTAAAATCCTCAGCCACGTACCTTCGCTTTCTGAAATCTACTGAGCGGAAAGTGGACCTTCTCTTCTAGTATTAGAAGGTGCTTGGCAAGTGGGAATGAACCTCTTCACTGAAGTCGTGATTCTAAGGACGGCCTTTCAGCGACTATATTTGGTGACATCTAACATAGGCTCAGGAGCCCTACTCAGAGCCATCAGAACCACTTCACCTGCTGGTTTTCTTTCGTCGAGTAACACCTCAGGGGAGTTCTCGCAGCTCTGTTCTTGTTGTGACCATGTTTGTTGGAGCGTAATTAGCCATTCGGGGCCAAGCCACCATAAAGAATTTGTGCAAATGCTCTGGGCTGACACACCTGTAGTTAGTAAATCGGCTGGATTGGTTTTCCCGTGCAGTGACCCCAGCGACTAGAGTCGCTGCGGTCTTGAATTTCCATAACTCTTTTGCAAACAAAGGGTTTCCACTTATTGGGTGATGACCCAATCCAGCATAGGCAGATGTTCGAATCGGTTCAGCAGAAGTATTCGTCGCATTTTGGTAGTGTCTCTCATAGGAATGTCGCGATCCGCGCGCCCAGGCAAGCCCCGGCGAGTTCAAGACGCGGTAACGTCAGTCTCTTGATGGGAACGACTCGAGCTTTCGAGAGCAGTGGTTAGACATGGGTGTTGGCCGATCTATTTTCAGCCCTTAGGTATGCGACAGCACCGTATGCTTGAGGACTCGCGTCAGTGAAGACATGTAGCTGTGAGCGAGCTCCGTCCGTGTTGACTTCGGTCAATGAGCTCCTCTTCAGAGACAGACCTTTTATATCTTCATCCTCCACAGCAAACTTGTTCCAATCATCTTCGAGAGCCTTTGGTAGTGATACATCCCAACATGATCCTTGCTTCCGTATCTCTTGAAAAAGTATTTTGGCTCTGATTGTGAATGGAGACAAAAAACCCACCGGGTCGAAATTCTTGAGGCGTCTTGGAACATTGTTCGCTTTGTGCTATTTCCTTTATTGGTAATCCCTAGAAGTGGGCCAAGGTTCACAAAAAGTGTGTCTTCTTCCGTATTCCAGTATAGGCCGAGTATCTTCGTTAGTATATGTTCCCTCGTCGATGTTTCTTCTTTTTCCGCAGAGTCTATCACAGCATGTCGTCGTTAGTTGACCATTTCTGCATATTCATACCTGCTAATTTCATGGTCTGGGTTGTTTGTTGGTGCAAGTGAGATATCTCCTCTGGTGTTGAAGCGACAAATACCAAATCATCCACGTAGAAGCTTTCTTTGCGCTGAGCAGCTATTTCTTGGTATTTCGAATCTACGTGGTTGAAGTGATACTGAAGCGTAGCCGATAGGAGAAACGGACTCGAAGTGGTTCCGAAAGGCACCCGCATCATCCTCATCTCCTCGAGCCGTGGGAGCGGTTTGTTCTTGGTGGGAACTTCCTCACACTACAAGAAGCGAAGAGCGTCCCCGTCTTCTTCCTTGATGGATATCTGAAGGAACGCCTTCTGTACATCCGCTACAAGTCCAAATACGTACAATGGAAACCTGATTATCATCTTGAGAAGGTCAGCATTCATGTTCGGTCCCTTTTAGAGTCTTTCAGTTAGAGTGCGTGATCCTGTGCCGTGCGACGATGCGTCGAAAACAACGCGCAGTCTTGTAGTAGTAGACGTCTCACGAATGACTTCATGATGGAGCATGTAATACACGTTTTCTCGAGATGTTTGGACGTCCTTAACCTTCTCCACATGGCCATCCTTGTCGTACTGTCTGACTGTTTTGTCGTACGCTTCCAAGGTTTCATCTTTTGACGAAAGCCTTCGAGCCAACGAATACATTCCCGAAAGCAGAACTTTGAGATTGTCTGTCATATCAGATCTAGCTGATTTACATGGGAGCGATACTTCATAGCGACCATGCTGAAATTTGATGGTTTCATTAAACTTCATCCAAACATCTATTCCCTGTTTGGATGATGGCGCATCCACCATACCGATCACTTCCATTTCCCAGAATTGTTGTAACGAGAGGGGAAGCTCTTGATTCTCGTATGCATCTACGCGTAACACGCATATCTGACTACTCTTTTGCCGACCAACTTTCCTTGTGAACGCCAAGGGCCCTTGAATAGTCCAGCCGATGTTCGTGTTGATCGCTACCAGAGATCGGTTTTCTGTATCCCATTTCACCTCACTTGAATTCGGCATGAGCTTCCACATCTAGACGCAACCAATCAAAGAGTCACTCCGGGGTTCACCTCTTACGCCAGGGAAAACCACTGCGTCTGCTAGTGGATTGTCTTCCACGACGATGGCACGGAACAGCTGGATATCTGGTGGAACTTCGATCATGTCTTCGCAGATGAAAGGCACGACGATTGCTTCTGTCTGTACTGATACATTCTTCTGCTGACTCCGAAGTGTTATGCTGACTACCTTAGCCCGCTGAGCATTCTGTGACCGAGCTCGTCCGAACGTGCTTATCACCATGCCTATATCTCGTATGGGAGATAAATTGAGCTTCTTACAGACATCGTCCCGCAGAAATGTTATCTGACTACCATTGTCCAAAACACGGCGCACGTAACAGCAGTGGGTCGGAGTCGTCAGACAGGCACGGAACGTCTGTTGGATAGAGTCGAGGCTGTGTACCGTTCGTTGCAACGTGCATGGCAACATCCGCCGTTTTTTGTGGCGCTGAAGAGGGCGATCTTTCGTTAACGCCAGCGTTGCACATCATGGAAGCATGACGACGCTTGCATGCGGTACACTGGATTCTGCGACGACATTCACGCGCAAGGTGTCTCCTCGTCTTGCACTTAAAGCATCGACCATCTTTCCTGAATATGCTGCGTTTGTCTTCGAGGCTAATTTCACTGGTGCATCGTTCGGTCCTGTGGTCTTTGGCTGAACAAAAGAAGCATGGTTCTGTTAATACTTCTGCCTTGTTGTGAAGAACCCATGCAGCAGGAGTCGACGACATATTGAAGCTCGGATTGTGTTTAGCACGTGTTTCGTTCAGCTTTGGGTGTTCTAGTCTGAGCATATCTCTCTCTCTACGTTCGACTTCTAGCTGAAGGAATTTCAGCAAGGGCTCTAACTCCTGCTTCAGTGAGTTCTCACTGCTGCTTGAGCCTACCGATGGCATAGTGGACTCGATGCTCTCGCACTTGTAATACTCTACTACCATATCTTGAGGTATAGCTTTCAGAAGCATTTCACATAGCATCAAAGCGTAAAATATAGCGCTCACCCGAGGTCTGCGAGTCCTCGTCGGTTGCGAGTCCTCGTCAAGCAACTTCCGCAAGGCTGTAACGTTGTTTGAAGAAGTTGCCGATCCGAGCATTCGTAGGTTTTCCAAGAGCTTCTGCTAGATCAACTGGCGGTTGCCGTAGCGCTGCTTCAATATTCCCAGCGCGTCACTGCAGCTTGATTCCGTCACTAGGATTCCGGCGACCGCTTGAGCAGCAGCTCTATCAAGTAGTGAAATCTAGTAATGGAAGCGATCCGTGTGGGAGAGTCGAGGGTTCTCTGGAACAGAATGAAGCAACATATCCCAGAACGACTGGCATCGGGAGATCGTTCCGTCGAAGCGTACAAATTCTAACTTCGGTAACCTAGCGCCAAAATTACGCTGTGAACGTGTCGCGTTCGTCGAGGAAGCAGACACTTGGTTCCCGTCAGATGCGGTTGGTGGCTGAGTAGTCGAAAGTGAGGAGGAAACTTTGAGCATGTCGATGTTGTGCTCAAGCAAGGCAAGCGCTGGTAGCAGCGTCTTCATATTCCATGACGGAATCATAATCTGCGGTGGCTTGCTCGTCGGTCACGCATGTTTCCAACTCAGTGTTGAGTACGGATAACTCTGACAATCACGGGCTGTGCAGGACAGGAAGGGCAAAAAGGTCGATCTGTCAGGATTGAATGATATCGTTCACCTCGATAATCATTCTCGTGCTCTGCGCTCGGCTACAAGTCCGCGTGTTCCTCAAGCGCTCCATGTTAGTCTGGCTGCAGGGGTCTCTCCCACACGAAGCCGGAAGTTGCAAAGGCGCTGGCTGGCTTCACGGGTTTCGTCACCAAATACGTTGTTGGAAAAGACACTTCTGCCAGGCTTGCAGTCGCAGAGCGTTAAGCCGCCCTAACATGGCGCACTCAAGGTGACAAGCCTCCTTTCCCGAAATCATCCCCACCATGAAGCGCGCTCAGCAATGAACTTCCACGTGAGGTTACTAGATACGCAAAAGTTCTGTACCTGAACATCACGTAAAAGCCCATGTGTCAGCTTAAGTTCGCGACTGGCTGCCTTAAACGTTAAATCATTGTCAAAATAAATTACAATATCTGCGGCTCTATTCAAAACCGGAAAGTCTCGCACAGCGTGAGTTTTGTCTGGATCAGGCTGTACTCCTGAAGTGTCAACGAGATTTCCCAGGAAAGTTATTCGGCGGTGGCCAAAAGGAAATTTTGACGAGATGAGTTGCAGCTTCGCCTTTCGAAACACTTCCAAGTAATTTGCTAGACGCTCAAGATGAGTGTCGAACGTCGGCGAGGAAACGATCTCGTCGTCGAGGAAGCAACATTGTGTGGACCATTTAAAACTTTGGAGCAAGGAGTCCACCATAAGTTCAAAGGTGGCCAGAGCGTTGCATAATCCAAAGTGCACCACTTTAAATTGGCATAGGCAATCGGGTGTTATGATCGCGATCTTTCTTCTGTCCGTATCCTCAACAGCAATCTTCCAATATCCAGAACGAAAATGAATAGAACATAAACAGCTGGAACCGTGGAAGCAGTCAAGGGCGTCGTCTATATACGTGTATAGTGCCTAGAATATACTGGCTAGTGAGCCGTCCACCCGCTCTTTTCAATGGAGGAGCGTGGCGCCGCCTGCAATGAATGCCCACGGTGGCCGGCAGAGGTCGCTGCCATATGGGTGGGTGCAGACTGCGCGTGTCGTCTGCTTGGCATTTCGCAGCGGTTGCGTCGGTTTCCATGTTTGCGTTCTCAGTGTTATTACAGTGTTGCGTGTTTGTTCTTGGTGTTATCAAAGAGTGAGTGTGTCGCTGTTGTGTTTGTGTGCCTGTGAAAAGATGCCGAAGCTAAAGAGACAGTGCAAGGAGAGGACCTGCTTTGTGCCGTTGTGTAAAAGCGGTTACCGCTCGAACACAGAGCGTGTATCCTTGTTCACTGCACCATCTGATGTGAAGCGGCTAGCAGAATGGGCAAGAATGATCAAGAGAACAGACAGAAGACTAACACCAACTGCTGTGGTTTGCGAAAAACATTTCGAAAGCAGTTTAATCGAGCGCGCGTTCTCTGTCACCGTGAACGGCGTCGTGCAGGAGATTCCCCGCGATAAACCGCGCCTGATACCCGACGCCGTACCCACGATATTTCCTGAGTATCCTAAGCACCTTGTGCGTAAAGTGCCAGTAAAAAGAAAAACAAGAAACCTGTGCGAGCAAGATCTAAAGCTTCCATCAAAGCGGCGCAAGCGCGGTGAGTCAGCTGCCTCTGAGCTGTGCTCAGCCATTGAGGGAGCGGGAACAGAGAGTCTCGAAGGTGTCCACCAGAATGCTGCTGTACGTGAAGAGTGCATCCCACGCAGTAGCTTTGAAGCAGCGAGTGCGCAAAATGATGGAGCTCAGTGCCTGCAAAACACTACTGAAAGTCGCCATCCGTTCAGCGACCTCTCTATAATTCCTGTCGCGTGGATGAAAGTGTCATCTCTGCCAGCAGAATCAGTAGCTTACGCTTATTGTGAAGCCGAAATAAATAACTTCGCCACCCTTTTCATTGAGAAAATGGTATTGTTCGAAAAGCCTTTGCCTGAGCGACAGTAGTAGCCACGGTTTACTTGAGAGGGAGAGAGAAATCAAAACAAGTCCTCACAACTCGTGATGAGGCCGAATCCCTGATCAAGAACGTTTCCATTGACAGTTCTTTGTGGTGGATGCGGCCTAAAGCCTGCTTCAAAGACGCACACTTCCTACAGAGACATGTATTTTGCGGTACCAAAAAGTTCTAGCTCAAAACCAAGCCTGCAGGAGAAAGAAAAGGGAAAAGGCAAGCGCAGGGAAGCATGGCGAAAAGAAACACTGTAAGAACATTTCTCGAAATTTGTCGAGAACCAAGAAACGACTCGCAACTGCAAAAGAACAGGTGGCACACATGAAAGAGCAAAATGAGGCTGTTAGCGAAGAGGCATTTGAAAATAAAATTAAATCTCTTCCTCACAAACAGCAATTGACTCGCTGTCAAGAAATGCTTCCTCGCGCTGCAAGACGGAAGTCACATAAAGGCATGCGATACAATGATGAGTGGATCGTAGAATGCATGATGATGAAGATGCGAAGCCCGAAGTTGTACGAACATCTCCGCAGAGAAACCATTATGGTACTGCCTGGGAGAACTTGCCTGCAAAGGTATTTGCAACGCTTCAAGGGTGGCTTTGGCCTCAGTGCCAATATTTTCAATGCCTTGACTGAAAAGACGAAGGCCATGGATGTTTACAGTCGACACGGTGGTCTCGTCATCGATGAGATCAAGCTTTCAGAGCACCTAAATGTAAAATCAGCAGGTGAGTAAAGCTTCATTGAATATTCTTCGAAACTCCTGCGTACATGAAGAAAATGGAGTGTTCTGCTAACCGCTATGATTTTCCTCAAACGAAATGTATTACGATCGAACGCCCATATGCCTAAGGTGCTCTGCAATGTGTTGCTTAATTTTATTGCGATATTATATGAACACGTACTCCAGGTAAATTTTCGCCACCGCCGTAATGTTCTGTCTAAAGTTAAAGTGCGGTAAGATCCATTCACACCCCGAGCGCCGTATGGTGTGCGTGCAACGGTGCGCCAAAACTTATGATGGTTTCATGCACACCGTCTTCCCGTGCGCTCTAGTGTTGGAGCTGACATTCAAGCGCGAGCTATAGGGGGTAGCAGGCTCCTCTAGCCCGGCCGTGACTGCGCATGGCTGTTCGCGCACCGCACTTTTGCGACCGGTGCATAGCCTAATCAGGGCGAGCCGAGATGGTTTGTGGCTACATAAACGCTCTCTGTTCGCCTTAATTGAGTCGGAGGTCGTGTAACATCAAATTCTGGAACGGCGGTGAAGCGAGAGGCATTTCCTCCCCGCTGCATGTGCTCTCCACCAGAGTTCCTGTTCATCGAGTGCTGTCCGTCAAAAAGTACCGGTGCGCACGCGACACCGTACTTGTAAATTGAATTAGCGAATCTTTACTGTAACCTATACGACTGATAAAACTACGAACCTTAATACTTCGTGTAGGTTAATGCTTTGCCATCGCTATAAATTCCTCGCCTTTCATGGGAAACTGGCATGTTTACATTGTTTTACTAACGAGTGATATGTTCCAACCTTTCTTGAGATGTCAAAGTAAAACTGGATGTTCCTCCTGTGCTTCTTTTTTACAATTAAGGCTACATTGAAGGCTTTGTCGACCTCGGGGATCATACACCTGCTGACCAGAAGAATGTGCTGGCAGACCATGGCATGGTAGTGCTGTTACAGCCATTTACTGGTTAGCTGATTTCTTTTAGAGCGCAGCTCTTTGGCGTCCGTTCCTGGGTTTCGCGTCGTCGTCGTCGTCGGCCTCGTAACCAGCTCCGCCCCCCTTTCAACCCCCCAGCGCTAGCAGCGACCGACTGATACCGCTGGATGCCGCTGACGCCGCTAGAGAGTCAAGATAACGTGACTGCATAGAACACCGTCGCCGCCATGCAGAAAGAGGAGGAAAGGGTCCCCCCCCCCCCTGTTCTTGTGTGGCGGATAGGGTGCTCTTCAGTTGCCGACGTGCCGGTTATTCGTTGTCCCTGAAACCAACTCCGCAGCTGGGGTTGACTCACTATCGGCGTCAGCGGCATCAGTCAGTCGCTGCTATCTCTTCCCTCCTCCCTTTATCGTGTTGTCCGCTTGCTGCGCGCGCTTCTGCCCCCATCGTTTGCCGCTGGGTGTACACGCCGCCCCCCTCCCCCCTCTTCCTGCGAGTCTCCGGTTGTCAAAGCGCCGGCTCGAACTTAATTCCTTTCTTCGCTCCTCCTCCAATGTAACCCCTGTGCGGTGGCAATCAGAGAGCCAGATCGGTGGCGGCGGATCTGTATATGTGCACCGCCCGAGCCGAAATTGCCGCTGCCGTTCGCCCTGTGCGGTGGCAATCAGAGAGCCAGATCGGTGGCGGCTTGACATAAAGACAAACAGCAATTTCTAACACTTATGCGGGAGAACATCCCGTTCCTCTCGCTCGTAACGCGTCCCACGGCTGTGACAACCTCGCGAGGCACTTGTATACATCTCGTCTTTGAGAATCAAGCATTGGTGTACCAAGTCGAACATATATCAGTCTATTTCTCCGACCACAAAGCTTCCTTCATGACTGTCAAGAACTGTTAGTGGAGTCTTTGTTAAAGGAATACGTGTGAAAAATTAAAAAAAAATTCTGTGATAGCGCATACAGGTGTTGCTCGATTTCTTTGCCTCAATCTATCGAAAAGGTGAAACAGCTTATTTGCTGCGCTCAAACTTCGCATTAGGAAGTAACGTAATCGTCGGTATTTTTTTCTTTTTTGCTTCGCAACCGTATAATATGTAAGGCGTATGCTCTCAGAAAATACTTATACATTTATTCAGGAAGCTGGACACAAATTCTTGGCGTTTTTGCCTCCAAAGGCAATGTGAAATCCGCGACACTGGCGAAAATCATTGTGGAAACAGCCATCCTTGCGGAAAAGGCTGGTCTCTTTGTAGACTGCATAACATGCGACGGCGCCAGCTGGAATAGGAGCATGTGGCGGCTGTTTGGAATAAACGGTGAGATATCTTATTTGAGTGCAATATGCTAAGCTGTTCTTGCAACGTTGTGCTAGTACTGCAGCACACGCTCTACGATTTTTTAACTTGTGATGAATCAATCGCCAACCGTGGTGGAGCAGTGGCTTTGTTGTAGAGCGCGCTGCAAAGCCCGAGGGTGCGGGATCAAATCATTGCTGCAGCGGCCGCATTTCGACTGGGGCGAAATGCAAAAACGCCCATGTACCGCGCATTGGGTGGACGTTAAAGCACCCCAGGTGGTGAAAATTAATCCATAGTCCAGTCACCCACCACGGTGTGCCTTAAAATCTTATTGTGGTTTTGGCATGTAAAACCACACAATTAATCTTTTTTTTTTGAAATTAGGTAATAACTGCTTCTCCTTGACATGTTTTCTTTATTTATTTTTTACAAGGTTCTGCATGCCACGTTCGGAGCAGCACCAAGCACCCAGTCGATCCGGAGAGGCAGCTGTTCTTTGTGTCCGATTTTCCACACTTAATGAAGAACGTGAGAAATGGATTTGTTGCAAAAGGGTACCTGACACCAACTGGACATGTCCACAATGGTATTGTTCAAGCAGCTTTCGAAGCAGATCGGGAAAGTGTACACTGAAAGTGATGCCGAGCATTACAAATGCACACATTAAGCCGAACTGTTTCGAAAAAATGAAGGTGGACATCGCGTTTCAGCTCTTCAGCGATCAGGTCATCAAAGGGCTATTTGTGTACAGGGAGCGCATTGAGTCTTCGTATGGGACTGTGCAGCCGACTGTAGATTTTGTGAAAGAAATGAATCGCCTGATTCGTGTCATGACATCACGGACAAGCGGAAAGGCGCTCAAGCCTGGAAGTCCAAACATGCGCTTCTTGAAAGGGTTTCTTGAATATTTGCGAGAGTGGGAGCAGCATGCAAAGCCGGCTGGTGGTGGTTTTCTTACAGAAAGCACAGCTTCTGGACTAAGGGTTACCATCACAAGTATCCTTAATCTGTTGTCCTACCTGTCATCTACCGTGGGCTTCAAATATCTTTTAACGTCCCGCTTAAGCCAAGATAAGCTAGAAAACCTTTTTGGAATAATTAGACAATCATCAGGGTGCAACGACCATCCAACAGTTTCGCAGTTTCTCGTGACTGTCAACTTACTGGCATTTTATAATCTAGCCAAACCACCCAGAGGAGGAAACTGCCCACCAGACGTGGTCAGAGCACTGCTGAATTCAAATGAGTTGTGTGCAACAACAGGCAGGCGCCTACTGGACAGGATAGACGGCCTTCTTGACCGCGGAAGTATCAATGAAGCTGAGGATGTCATTCAATCTCTTGCTTCCAGCGGTGAACACGAAGCTTACACAGAAAAAAGGAGCAATAGCGCTTTGATATACTATACTGCAGGTTATGTTGCACGAAAAATCATTGCCAAAAATTCTTGTCCCCAGTGTGCAGGCTGCCTTTGCGTAAGTAAATCAGAAGCTAGTGCCGACGCTGCTTCATATTTCACAACCCATTTTGACAATGGAGGCCTTGTCTATCCTAGTAAAACCTTGTCAACAGCTCTGAAGGCCATGGAAGATGCATTCACTGCGTTCTTTAGTAAAGACAAGCTGCATGCAGCGAGTCTAGCTGATTTTTCAAGTCAGCTGCAGACACTAGCCTTTCCACAACTAGGGTGCCCAGAGCACGAAAAAGCAACTTTGACCGCAGTTGTAAAGTTCTGTGTTCTTTTGAGGTTTCGTTTTTTCGCAAAAAGCATCAACAAAGAGAGGGAAGCGCAAAGAAAACGGCAGAAGCTCCTTAAACTGCGTCACTGCAACTAGATATATGTTCATGTATGTATGCTTTATCTCATCTAGTGCAGTATTGTGCCTCCGTTTGACTGTTGTTCCACTTGAATAAAATCTTTGTTACGCTTAAATAAAAGCTCTGTTTCCTATTTTTGTTCAAGTACATCAGACATAAAAAGAAAAGTGCACGTTCTTACCAGCTTTAAAAAATATATATAGTACACGGAACACCAGCAGTCCATTTTACAGGCTAACTTACTTATTATCATATACCCTCGGGACCGAATGGGTATTATGAGTCAGGGGATGGATACATTGTTTACAAACAATCAAAAGCATTCAAACCTATCAGGACAACAATAAGAAACAGGCAGAAACAACAGCAAATAAAAAGAAAGAACAGCGAAATTCGAGTCATTTCGAAAGATGATCGGGTACAGCGGTCTTGAATGGTTATGCATTAATATAACATTAATAGAACAGTAATATAACCTCAGCATTCTTTTATTTTATTAGAATAAAAAAGTAACCTAACACTTACCTTTAAAAAATTACGCTGCTATCATGGCTAGAATAAAAAACAGGCATCCTATAGCTATCGCCTAAGAGATCTCGACGCGAAGGTGAACGCCTTGTAAAGCTTACTATAATTCACCTTAATCCTCCGTCATCCACCCTAATGCTCCTTAATAAACCGTGATCCCCCCTAATTCAACCTAATACCCCTTAATCCAATCACTATAATCAATAATTAAATTTGCTAATCATTTAGCATCCCTTATACACGGCTGGACATGCTTTGGTTCGTTTCTGGCCTTCCTTGGATCGTGTGATATGTTCTGTACCTCGCAACACGACCTTGGAAAATGGAGATCTAAGGCATTTGCCTTAAAAATTACGTTTTCTCTTCGCCAGCATAGAAACACATCAGGTTCCCCGCTCGAAGCCGAGCTGAGATAGCACACGCTTTTCACGCAATCGACAAGCGCTAGAGAAGCCTGTTGTAATCGAAACAAACCCTGATGTATAAATCAGCTGCCCACATTTGAACTGTGCTGCTGCTACGGCTTAATAAAAACAAAAAGCGCAGCAGCTCGCTTGCCAATGCTGTGGAAACACGGCGGGCTACGAAGACCGGATGGTGCCGCGGCACCCACCCGCACTGCAGCGCCCCTAGCGGCAGCCGCCGGCATTCATTGCATCTGGTGCCACCCGGGAAGCCGCGGACGGCACACTAGCCAGTATATTCTAGGCACTATAATACGTGGAAGCCGCTAGACGTCTTTCTTAGTAATTTTGTTCAAATGACGGGCGTCGACAGGTGCCGTCCTTCCTCTTAACCAACACCACAGGGGACACCCAGGGACTAGGAGAAGGCTTAATGATGTTTTTATCGGGCACTTTGTTAGCTTTACTTTGAATTACTCGGGGGCCGAACACAGAAACTCGACATGGTCGTCGGTGAATAGCTTTAGCATCGCCAGTATGAATGCTATGCTTGACCGCGAGCGTCTTGCCTAAAAGGCGACTCGTGCCGACGCTGGAGTGAGGTGCTGTCTGAGTCGTCGGAAGGCAGCAATCATAGTAGTAAGATGGGCTCTGCATCGATCAGTGCAGTGGCAGGATAGCCGTCAACGTCTAGAAGGTTCGTAGGTAACGTGAGCATAAGATTTCAGGGCAGGGTTGACAGCGCAGTTTCATCTCAAGCTGCAGTGCCTAGTTTTCCGTCTGGGTGCGGGCTACGATAGGCGGCGAAAAGAAGCGACGGGGTTGAGGCGAACGAGACTAATGTCGTCTTGGTGAAGGCGAGCAGCGGTAGGGAAGGTTCGGAGCTGTGCATCAGCAGCAGTGAGTTCATAGCAGGTAGAAAAGGGAGCAGTAGATCTAAATGTGCGAGGCTAATCGCCGGCATAGGTTCCAGGCGGTGGTGGCCATCGGTTGCAGCAGTAAAGTGCGACGTGGCCCACGCGACAGCAGTAGAAGCAGACAAACATCAAAGGTGCGCCATTCGGACGGTTTGCAAAATGTGGCGGAAAAGGACTGTCGGAGACGAGGATGGCCGCGAGAGAACTGGGGGACGCCGGGATGAGTTTACGAACACACGAAGTTGAGACTCATGTTCTCAAATTCTTGTCTGACGACACCCCGAATCATCGCAATCGTGGTTGCTGGCGGATTGGCAGGCGTCGCGAAAGTTGGCGAACAGGCAGCCTCGTACTGGCGCTGAACAATGCGAGTTACCTCATCACAGGCGCTGAGCTGACGCGGTCGACCTTAGACTTAGACTTAGCAGTATTGGGTAGCTGCGAGATGTAGTGTGTGATACAGCGGCTCATAGCTTCCTCACTGCGACCGCATTCGTTTACAATGGCGTCGATAGTCGAGACGTTGCCAAAAAGAAGCAAATTGAAAGCATTTTCCTCAATTGCTTTTAGTATGTTAGCCACTTCATCTGCTTCAGACATAGTGTCGTCAGCTTTGTGTGAAAGCGACAAGACGTCTTGGATGTATAGAACGTACGGCTCTATATATGTCTGAACACGAGTCGCAAGAGCCTTTAACGGGGCAACCTTGCGCAGAACAGTTCCCGCAGCTTTTTTTTTTTTTTAACATGTCGCATCTCGTTATCTCGTCTCCATGTGTTTGTACCACACGTGTGGTGGGCCGCTGAGATAAAACATGACATTGGCGAGAATGATCGTTGGGTCCAACCTGTTATTAGCACTGAAGCGTTCGTAGAGTTTGATCCATTCGTCCACGTCATGTCCCTCCAGGCCAGAGTACGTGCCAGAGTCGTGATGGTGGGAAAACGTGACAATTGGAGAGGTATCACAAGCCGCAGCTGTTGCTCGTGCGGTCTCTTCACCGAGAGGCATGGTGACAAGTTCGATGTACCGACCACTGCGGACCTCCATCGCGATGACCGGGAACGCAAATCCCCACCAAGATGTTACGTGTGAAAAGGCGAAAAGACAAGAGAGACTATTTACGCGGTATTTAATCTAGAACCAGAATGCCAGGCAGGCGTTTGCTCGCGCGAAAAGCCTATCGTCTTTCTCGTGACGGCTCGTCACTCGAGCATCTGTCGAGGGTACTGTAATAATATCTAGTATTAAGATAAGTATCGTACTTCTCTGTGGATACACCTCTCGTCAACATTCTTCACTCCACAAGCACTTATCTTCATCCTAATTGCACACGCGATGAGACGGCTTCTCACGTAAGATGCTTACGTAACAGCAGTAGCGTGTGTCACAAACATACGCTACTGCTGCCTTGCTGAGTCAAACAAGTTTTCCATCATATAGATCGCAGCATTGCATTAGATATGCATGTTTCACAGATTCTGATTAACCGCTGTACATAGATTCTAACATTTACGTTCGATCTGCATAATTTCTTTTTGTACTCCAGTGAAGAAACATTACAACCTAGACTGGTTCTAAAGATCGCACACTCTCTGTTTTGTGCTAGCTGCTATAATGAAGGGACTGAGAAATGTGGGTGAATCCCTAAAGTGGTGCAGTCAAACAAAGCAGCTCAACGTGCTGCCACAAAGGAACAATTGGAGAGGCCGACATGCTCTCACATCTATAAGCAGCTTGTACATACATACAATCCGTGACACATAACATGCACCGTAATGCACGTGCCTCTTTCTCCCTCCTATCTATGCAATGGCGAGTGAGAATTATGTCCACAGCAGTAGTCTAATGGTTAGAGCATCCGGTTGTCGTGCTGGGAGACAGGTTCGAGCTGTCAGACATATCTTTTTTTTCAGTGGACAAGACCTAAATAAGCTGGTACATAAACTTGCCTACCTTAAAGTACTTGATATGAGGAAACGATTATTTGCATTAAAAATGCCCAAATCCAGCGGATACAATATTCTGCTAGTGTGCTTTCCCGCAAACTTTACGTGCTTTGTGGTGCAGCACGGTGCAACTGCGGTGGCTTTGCCACAAGGTTGACGTGCATAACAGTAAATACCAATGCAACGACAGCTTTTTCACATTACCACAATGCATTGCGGTGCAGTACGTTGCAACGGCCGCGGCTTGAACACAAAACTGAGGTGCGCAATGCTCCCGCAGAAACGAGCAATGTTTTTCACAGACACAATGTAGAGGCTGTTTGCCTGCACCTAAATTATTTACAAGTAGCTAAAGTGTTTGTGAACATCGAGACTAAACTTGTTCTTTTTTTTTTACTTTTCAAACTGCACAATGGCCATTTCTACATTATAATATGGCAAATAATTAACTTTTTATTCTCGACATCCTTTAAACACTGCTGTGTAATAGTGACCACAGTATATTAGTGCAATATCAAAAATTAGCATAATGCAACTCAATAACTCATCTCAGCAAGGGTTGCCTCTAGGATGACTTTATATAATGTCAACAAGCTTGGAAAATCGTCTTCTACAGACAGCGCATAAGAAAATTCACCGACGATTACGATACTCCCTAATGTTAAATTTGAGCGCAGCAGTGTAGGTGTTTATGGTTGCGCGATTTATTTGATAGCACGGACAATCTGTCTCGTGTTGTTGGGCTGCTGAGCACAAGGTCGCGGGATCGAATCCCGGCCGCGGCGGCCGCATTACGATGGGGGCGAAATGCGAGAACACCCGTGTACTTAGATTTAGGTGCACGTTAAAGAACCCCAGGTGGTCGAAATTTCCGGAGTCCTCCACTACGACGTGCCTCATAATCAGAAAGTGGTTTTGGCACGTTAAGCCCCATAATTTCAATCTGTCTCGTGCGGCACGTTGCAAATGGAGCGAAGTGTGGCGCGACTGCCTCGCTAATCGGGAGATTTCCAGAGGCAACGCGTGGGTGGCACGTGGGCACGTTTCATAACATCCGCCGCAAACAGACCTCCGCTCATGCAACGCTTTGTTTCTATATGTGGCGTCGGTGGCGTCATCGGCAAACAGATGACGCGCGCTTACCGTGGCGCCATCTCGTAGCCGTCGTCGCCACAGAGCCCGTCTTGCGTTGCACTACGTTTTTTTTTTCTCGCTTTCGCCATCCCTCCTCTTCCACTATCTGCCTCACGATTCTACTCCACTCTCCCTATCCGTTTTTCTCCTCGCGCTCTCTTCCGTATTGCCGTCTTTCATCCTTTGCTGCTCTCCGCGTTCGCTCTGTCACTCTTCGCTGTGCTTGTTCGCTCGGTTATCAAAGATGGCGATGCTCGCCGCCGGAACGGGCGCCTCAGAGCAGCGCTCTGAAAGCATTGCAAAAAGGTGGGCTCGAAATGCTCGAACTTCAGTCGCAGGATGCGTTCTTGGTGTTCACCAAAATATGGATCATGACCCTGTGATAGCCTAAACCAGATCCAGCTTGCAAGCGTGAGGTGGCCTGCGAGTTCACAAATAGATGTTAAGTGATTTTAAAGCAAATTATAGGCTGTAGTTCGCACCCGCAGTTGTGCATGTTCATAGCGGAAGTGACGCTGTCTAGCACACTTGTGAGAAAAACAGTTCCCCAAGAGGTTTCTGCTCCGTTTTTTGTAACTTCAGGGGATGCCTGTTAGGTCTGATAGACAATCACGAAATAGCGAAAGGGTCCGACATTTCTTTGAAAAAATACCTCAAGTTTAGGATTGAGCCAGTTTGGTCACCAGGAACAGTCATTGCTACTTACAGATGCTTAGTTTATTTTCTGATTTAGTTTCAGGTCCACCTAAATTAAAGCCGTATGATAACTATCAAATAATATGACAGCATCAACTCTTTATTAATCATTAAAGTATTGAAATCTAAATGCTTGCAGCACAGTCAAAGGTCAGAAGGACAAGATAAGACAGGGAAGGCATCATTGTTTGACATTTTATATTTTTAGTGGGCTGTTTCGTAACGGAAATTACCAAGCACCGGTTAAACGAAAAGGCCACTGGACAGAGGAAAATGACGTTTAGTTGAAACACAGCCGCCTTTAAGAAAGAGAGACAACATTCATTCTTTGTTTTGCATCGCGTGTGCAATTATCTTAGTAAAACCGTTTGTGAAAAAGCATGCCAGCAATAATGAGCAGCATGATGTGTGTCTTAAACCATCACATCATAGCGACAAGAACGTTCAGCCATCGTCATACATAATCGGAGCAATGAGGGTACGTCTATAGCGGCTTGAAAGGCTCTAAGGAGCCTGTTCGAATGCTTTGGAACTAATAATCCACATTTAAGGCACTCCAAAAAGAAATCTCCAGTAACCCTAGACAGGGAAGCGAAAAGGCACTCAATGTGCAGATGATATTCGGCCTGCAATGCCCAGTGTGTCATTTATGCTATGCTGTTTCATACCTCAAAATTATGATTTAAACATGAGAAACACAAGTGCCTATAAACATGTTTTTTTCTATGCTCGAGCGAACATTCAGTTGTGAATAGCTTAGTAAAATAATTACTCATTAGTTACTATGTAGCTACAAAAACAGGCGCCTGCAAAAGATATGAAAGATGGCGGGGGGTTTTTTTGTGCTCACTTTGTTCGGCCATTGACCAAGCCGCTTTCGTGAATCTTTATTTCTGGCATAAATTATTGCACAACCTGCAGTTGGGCAATAAATGTCATCAAGCTCTGGCCCACCGCACTCTCCGCCACTTAAAGCTTCTAAACAAGTGCAAAAAAAATCTAGCCACAATACCATAGCACACGAAATTCGGGCGAATTGCATGTGCACGATGCGCGCGTGATCGAGACACAAGCCTTGCCATCCGAGTTCGAGAGCAGCTATTTCAAAAAGTAAGAACGAACTACAATGTGACACCACATTTGGTAAAGAAAAACTGTTCTCCTTCCTCACGTTGTCTCAGCTCACACATGCGCAGCAACCACGGAGCCGTCAGGGGTGGAGCTCAGGTCCTATACACTGCTGACTAGAAGACAGTGCAGAGTTTTGAGCCTGTGAGATTCATTTGTGCATGCATAAGGTCAAATTTATTTTATCGCAGTTCTTAGTTTCTCTTGGCGTCATTCTAACTTGGTACTGGTCGCAACATGACACGTGTTTTGGTTGCCCGTGACTCGGTGATGAAATACGCGCCAGTATTTCCCATCGAATCTTGGCCCGTCTGTCAGCGTGGTCAGGCATACAGGAATAATGATTGGGTACTTGCTGCTCCTGTTTGCTGACAAGCTAGCTGGTTTTGATGCCATTGTACACGTTGGCGTTGATACCGTGGTTAACAGTACGTGTGACAGCGTGCGCGGGTAACTATAGTCGGCTCGGTCAGGGGATTATCGAAAGAAATCCCATGGCGAATGTAGCTTTTCCTGCCTTTCTTCCTCGGATGCGTAATCAGTGGCGTCCATAAGGAGCTCAGTCCTTTGGGTTGTGCGAATTGAATAACTACAGATAGATTAATGTTACCGGTAAGTGGGGCTTCTCTTTTCTGGATGGTCTCATGGACAACTGGCCTAGCAGCCTGAGCAGTATACCCGAGCCGTTTTGGTAACAAGGCGCTGGCAAACTCTCTGTATCAGAAGCTTTGCACTCTTTTGATCCATCTGGAGAGACACCGCATCCAGCATTGCTACAAGGTGACCTGGGCGCCTTCATCATGTAGCGACTGGACCCGGCAGAGCCGCGTCCCTGCCATCTCCAAGGCTAATCTTCTCCCCACTTAGTTCGCATAATTTTCTATCTTCTCAAGCAGCACGTGGATCTTCCATGACACCAGCTCCTGTATAGAAAACCAGCCTTGCTCCTTTGCATGGCAAAGGAGCAAGGCGCGACCTGCCAACCGGAACATTTCAAAGGGCTGGCTTCAAACTGCTCGGCCGCGTAAAAGTCCGCCTCAAGAGAAGCGAGAGATGGTAAACTTGGGGTAGCCTGGCTTCCTCCAGTTTCAAATAAAATGTATACCAAGCAGGAGGAAAGACGAGGCGAGGTCTGTTAAGCCAATGATCTTTGGTTGACGTGCAAGCACCACTTGTGTCTGGAGACGAAGGAGAGCCTAAGTGAATCATGCTCCTGTTGTGAGCTCTTCCGTGGGGGAATGAGAGGTTAGCACTGGAGAAACAGTTGTGCCACAGGCTGTCTGCCAGTGAGGCGACAGTGAGTATACACAAGTGTTATCGAAGAAAAGGGCAGTGTAATGCTGTGGAGCACTGCAGAATTAAGAATAGAATTTTGACCTGTCTACAAACAGGGGAGGCAAAGTTCTTGCTGCGACAGCGGTCAAGTCCTTGAAGTTTGCTTTACCTTTGAAAGCAGTTGTAAAGCAAAAACAGACATGTATTGACAGCAGGGAGTCAGAGTCTGCTTCGTCTGCCACGATCCGTTGCAAGCTTCAAGGAAAAGCCAGTGCCTATCATGGCATCATATGTGATAACTTTGACAAGGGGCGGCTCATGGCTAGCGGGCAGTCGAAAGACTTCTTCAGCCGAAAGACCGCAGTCAGCCGCTACAGCTGACTGCGGAGTGACCATAAATGGCGTTGCAAAGGAGGTAACTGCCTTCAAGAACTGTAAGCCAGGAACAATGCAAGAGGGGGAAGATCACGGGCAGTCCTGACACAGAGGTTGGTGGCCCCACCAAAGCTGGGCACATTGCTTCCAAATGACGCAAGCGTAGTGGGGCTGCTTTAACAACCAGTTACGTACTTGCCATTTGTCATGACCAGGAAGTTTGTGTAAAATCTGGTACCAACACTGTAAATGAACTGCATGGCGGAGGCAGCAAAGAACAAGTTCAATTGACATGGTTGTGAAGGCGAGGCTGAAATGTGGTTCCAAACCAATGAGCAGTGGCATCAATTATGGTCGTGCGATTGAAGCGCGACTACATCTCGCGGGCAAAACACTAGTTGACAAAAATTATGCACCCTATAGGTCACCAATGGAAACATTTGAAAAGTAGAGACACTGCCATTAGAATTAGAAAATGGGAAGTCACAGGCTGCTTGCGTCCATGCATGAGTAATCATGACTATAGAACAATGCAAATTTTCTGAAGTTTCCTTGTGGCGATGCGTGCTGAGATAAGCTGAGATTGTATGACTGTATTTAACATTAATATCGTTAATGCTCTTACGCGTAGCTTTAAATATTAATGACCGTGTATACAGTAATAACCTTATGAGGTTTTATCGGTAGCTTTATTTTTGTAAAACTACGTTTTCACTGAGTATTAGGTTGTAGCTATGTTTTTAGTACCAGGGGAAAAGTACAGGTGGCTGGTGTGCTGTGTTGGTGAAGATTAAAGGTTGGTTCTTTTGAATTATTTCATTGCATTGTTTATTTTATGTTAACGCCGAAATAACATATTTGTGTTGCTACAAAGGACACATGCATATGCTACTTAGTTTGATATCTGGCTGACTCCAGTGACCTGAATTCCTGCAACACTCTCATGGCTCACCTGTGCTATGCGTGCCGTTATAGAATGAGGGTTATAAGTACAGACGGGAGTATTTGTTCGATTGTGACGAGAAGTTGTGACGAATATTCTCACTTTACGCTTCATTTGTACGGTTGTGTGCGTTGTATATGCGATGTTATGTGAGCTGGTGCAGTAGAGGACTTGTCGCGACAAGCCTCGAGCGGCAAATGTTTCTTTTTTCACCTAGAAGTTCGCACCGCGAAATGTAGATGGCGCTACCATGCCTCCAGAAGCTGCCCTTGGAGAACTTTCTATAGTAGCCTTGCTACCATGTGCACATATATACCTTGGCGAAGGTAATTAAAATGCAAGATTTGATAACTTTATTTCCTTTAACGAAAGCTTTAACTAGTGTTGCAGGGAAGGCAAACACATAGTCACAATAAATAAGCATAACAAAAGTCCATTTGCAGTCTCCCGAGTGATGCAGGGAAGGCAGAATTCTTTGATTTCGCCAAAAGCAGTGTTGGCCCAAAATATTTAAAAAAATTCGTTCATCAGAAAACAGGCATGAAGTTTAGTACAAAAGATGTCAACATTTACAAGAAAATGTTTCTGGCTCCTATTCGCAACGAACTGGCTCATGGGGAAATAGTTTTAGAAGATGGATAACTTGTCAGTAAACAATTCGAACTAGGTCATTCTGTAAGAAAAAAAAAAGTCATAACCTGCAATGTCTCATACTTCTGTCAATGCACATGCGCGAGGTTTGATTGCCTATAATATCAGAAATGTTAAGGCCCAACCGCAAGAATCAAGTTTCTCACGAATTTTCAGCCGGATTCCTGCTTCGCTAGCCACTTTACTAGCCGTGGCACTGTGATCTGGCGTAGGTAGACGTTGATGACAAGCGAGTGTCGAATTGTTCTTAACAACGCCGGCTGGCTCCGAAAATTCGTCTGGAACTTGTTCCTTGTGATTCAAGCTTTATCTTGGGCAGAATCACATTGTATTATTCGTTTAAAAAACTGAGCATTCTGCTTCTGAACTGTCACAAGTATTTCAAGCATTCAAGTGTGTTGCGAAATTTACTTGCCACTTGACTCCTAGAGCTTTAGCAACCGAAATGTATTTACACTGGCCACGTCGCCTTCCAGTTGCCTCAAGTGTCTTGACAAAGCCTAACCGCTAGAGAGCCCTTTCTCGGGTGGCGGATGGAGAAAGGTATTGTCATGAGTGTTAATTGCTAAACGGTATCATTACAGAGACTTGTGCACGCGGACAACAGGCTGAGGTAATGCTAAACGGCAACACTCAGCCTGTCAAAATCACGCATTTATATCTGAGTGCAATGCAGGTGTAAATATTTAAAATCCTTCATACCTAGTTTGTTTTATTTTCTCCCGTACACGTCCAGTAGATGTGCCAGCAGTGTGCTTTAATACTACCATCAAGTCTCGAAGATTATGGCTTAGCCGGTGCACCTCTAACTAAATTGTACACTGTTGTTTCAGATAGGAAATTTTGTTGTAATAGTTATATAAATAAAAGCTTGATAACAAATTTTTGTGCTGTTGCACTGCTGGCATTGTATACGTAACATGGCAATGCATTATACTTTTAGACAAATAGCTTTATTTCACAAAACGTTACACGGTAAAATAAGTCAGAAATATATGTAAAGGATATTTACAATAACTGTAGCAGCTGACAAGATGGTAGACAGCGCGCGAAGTCCAGAGCGTCGTCCTCTTCGGACCAAGCTTAAAACGTCTTTTTCGTCAGAGGGTCACAATATTATTATGCAGATGCGCTACATTCTCAGCTGCTATGAAATTGAGAAGATTGTGCAACATAGTGAGTTCCTAAAAATCGACACAACACTAAAGAAGAGAGATAGAAATGGGACTTTCGTGTTTTTACGTCGTGTGTATTGATTCGAAAGCATTACTTCGCTCATTGTGCAACCATGCCGTCATCAGCAAGTCGTGACATGAAGGAAGGAAGGAAATGAACTTTATTCAGGTCCTGCAGGCCACGAGAGCTGTGGGCTCTCACGGAGTGGGCGTCTCCCACGGCGGAACCGGGAGGTTGAGTTTCCTGGCGGCGTCGTGGACTACTGGACGGCAGAGTTGGGGAGCGAGTTCTTCGCTCCGGATTGCTTTTTCAAAATTGCGCTTATCCGGTTCGGAGTTTATGTGAGCTTGCGAGCACGGCCAGAGTAAATGATATACGTTAAGGGGTGTACTGCAATTGCTGCAATAAGACTTGTCGTAGAGCTCAGGCATGTAATGGTGTAATCTGTTTTGCGTGGGGTATGTGTCTGTTTGTGGCATTCTGAGTGTAACCGCTTGAGCTCGAGTGAGTGTGCGGTGTGGCCTGCTATACTGTCTACGTTGTAGGTAGTAGTGTTTAGTGATTTCATTGTATGTAGTGGGGGCGTCCTTATTCTCCGAGTGGTCGGGTGAAGCCGCGCGGTCTGTAAGCGCGCGCAGCCTCGTGTGCAGCCTCGTTAAGGTTGGGGACGTCACCGATCTTTGGCCCTAAATGTGCCGGGAACCAGTATATGACGTGGTTCTTAATGTCTTTCTTTGAAACAATTCTGAGAGCCTGTGCGCCGACCGTGCCCTTTTGGAAAGCTCTGATAGCGGCTATGGAGTCGCTATAGATATGGGAAACATTGTCGTCGGTGAGCTCAACAGGGATCGCAACCTCTTCGGCCTGTTCAGGCTTCCTTGCAAAAACCGTGCCTGTAAAACCCACGCACAAATTACGTCACCTAAGCACTTATGAGTTTTGAATGCGAAGCATTGATGTCCCAAGAAAGGCCGCTGAGCGGTCCTTCGAGTTTTGCGCTGCGAGTAATGTTTTCGTGTTTTGCTGCGGGACGCGTATCTGGTACATCGCCTGTGCCTGCTCAGGCCGAGGTTGCGGCCACCGACGTTGTATATGCTTCAGACTCCATAGCGGTACGTGCTGCCCTGTGGTGCCAATGCCGCATGCCACTGACGTCCTGCGTGACGAGATACCGAGGAAGCAGCGGCTGCTAGACGGCCGGCAGTAGCGCTCAGTAGCTAAGCCTAGGGGGGGAGGGGGAGAGAGAGACACACACAGAGAATGCGCACCGGAACACCTGGCGCGCTATCCCGGCAACAGGTGTTCCGTGTTGCCCGCTCTGCTTCGTCGAGGCATGTTCGTGACGTGGCGCTGCAGCCAATGGGAGCTTCTGTGCCGTTTCGCTGCTACGGACGCCAGCTTTTTCGTTCAGTGGACCATTTGATGCTTTTGCATTAAAGAAGTGGCCGCGATTAGGATTCAGTCATTTGTCCCCAGACACTGCTACCCCTCCGCAGCCGAGCGCGTTGATCACTGCGCATCCGTTGTATTGCGCTACCGTTACAACATGCGACAGTGATAATAGCTCCAAGACTGTGCATGTGGTTGGGGTCTGTCTGGCGGGCGGTTCACTAGATGGCGCATGATAAGTGTGGTGCCACTGTCGGTTCTATGGAGTTTCGTCCGAATTTTAACTTCTCTCGTCTACACTATCGGGCGAGACATAAAAACGGGGCTGGAGGCGCCAGTTGACTGCCGACAAAGTACGAGAGCATCGAAATGCAGCGAAACGTGCGAAGCGAGCTGCTGCAGCCAAACAAAGTTCACCACACATGTATCCAACTACGTGAAAGGCAGAGCGAGCGGCTGCGGAGCGAGCACGGCGAACTGAAGCTGCTGCAGCGAGGCAACGTGCACCCCCCCCTCCCACACACACGCACCACATCCCTGACGCGCAGACAAGTGGGAAACTTAGCGAGTAATGATGCTCTCGCATTTACCTATCATAAGAATTGCTTAGGAGCACCCGTAGTTCTTTTGTAACAGCTATTCAGCTCAACTTGGCTTCCATGTTGGAGCCTACACACAACCGTATGAGTGAAGCTTCTATGTACTAGCCTACACACAACTGTGTGTGTTCTAAAAAGCAAAGCTTTCCTTCGCTTACCGCGTCGGGTTTCGTGGCTGTGAGAGCTGCGGCCTGGCTGTTGTCTTGCCGAATAGGTCAGCCAACCACAGTGCAGCAGGCGCACCGCGCGCGCCACGGGGTTACTTGCACCATCACCAGATGGCGCTGGCCTCCGCTGCCACGGCAGCGGCGCCGGCCGCGCGGGGGAAAGCAAAAAATGAACCAGAAAGCTCGCCTTCGTGCATCCGCGGATGGACGGTAATGAAAAAGTAAACGCTTCTTGCGGATAGAATGTGTATGCCCACTACCATGTAACGAACTGCGGAACTGATAGTTGGGCGAGTTGGTATGAATTCATAGTAAAATATTTAGCGCCCACAATTGACAAGGACACAGTGAAGGGAGACACAAGCGCTCGTGTGTCCCCCTTCACTGTGTCCTTGTCAATTGTGTGCGCTAAATATTTTAATATGCCACTACGACGTGCCACAATGGTCCGGTCACAAAAAGACGACGAGTACACGTCCAGAACGCTGACGGGGTGCGAATCACTTCCAATCAGGTGGTATAAATAATGCGGCCTACTAAGACACTGATACAGTCCTCAGTATCTAACGCCACACCTCGAATGCCTATCGACGAGGTAGAGACACCTTCTACATTTATCACTCGACAGACACTACTCCGCCATTCCAACCAAGGGAGGATGGGCCATCTTATTCAGACAACGTTAGTGCCACAGAGATGGAACTTGACACCCGAGCTCCCAAAAGCATGTAATCCCGAATTTGTACGATTACAAAACCAAAATTAAAAAGAGTCAACCATCTCCTGTACTTAAAGAACGTATTCTAATGGCGGCAGTTGCCGCTGCTGTGCGGTGAACTCCATTGGACAATTGAATGTATTGTAGTGGAACTCTCTCTCTATATTCTCAGCTTTAACAGATTTCTCTTGCCTATGTAATCAACTTAACCCACATGGCACACTTCTCCAAGAAACTTGGCTTTCACAGGAGAAATATTTTCATGTGAAAGGTTTTCAGTGTTTCCGATTCGATCGACACTCACGAGGTGAAGGATTACTGACACTTCTTTCCAGTAAAATTTGTCACAAGGCAAAAATCTATTTTCAAATCACCGACTCCGACTGCGAAATTTCGCAATAGATTTATGTCTCCCAGGCATCGACCATTTCCAATTATAGATGCTTATTTTCCCACCGGTGTGCAAAGTATGCGTCAACTTGATAGGGTTGTGGCTGCCTGTAGAAAATCGCATCACGTGTCGGGGGGGGGGGGGGGGGGGGGCTAGAAACAGATTTGTGTGGTAAGCAACTATGGAAGTGGACTATTGATAGTCACATTTCATGTCAGAACACAGGACAAGTAACACATGCTATACGTCACTTTCGTTCGGGGTTATATTTAATATGTTGTCGCGCTTGCATGAATGTTTTGTCGTGATTAGCGATTGATTCCGCAACCAACAGTGATCATCTTCCAGTGTCATTCGAAATAATTTGTCCAATAACATCTTTCGAATATCAGGCATGCACATTTGTGAACTGCAATAAATGTAAGACTTCCTTGCGTTCGGCCGTTTCGAAACTTGCCAGTGCCAATGATAAGGGAATTGCTCCAAACATTCGCTCAATTCTAGGGGTTTTCTGGAAGCAAGCTGAATTTGTCATCCCTTCGGCGAAAGGCACCTTTGTCGTTGATAGAATGATCAATTTACGCGGGAGTATAGAAAAAGAAAAAGTCACTTGGAAAAAGATTCTGCATGATCAGTGCACGACAAATTGGAAAAATTACGGGTTTCACGCTGGTGTATTTAAGCGTACTGTTAATTGAACCAAAGATGAATGTGATATATGCATTACCATTATCTGTCAAATTCAAAAAATAAGCATGCCCTATTCGCATTTCTTCGTGCTAGGAAGGTATTACAGATGTCCTTAGCATTAGACTCGATCGTTTTGACCCCGCAGGAATTGAGCGCCTACCTGGAAGAGATTACCAAAGGCTTAGAATATCAGTTTATCGGTTTCCGGCTATTCATTTTGCTTTAGATCCTACGGATGGCTTCATTGCAATTTCCTCTTTAGCTAAATGAGACTGCACTGTGCTTGCCGAACACAGCCCTTGGTCCTGATGGAGTCACAAATGCAATGTTAAAGATATGGTTACCGGAATCGCCTGACGTTTTTTAGACCTGGTAAATTATTCAATTAAAAGCGCTCGAATTCTTCTGCAATAGAAGCTTGCCAACGTAATTTTGATGCTTACGAAACAAGGGGGAGGGTATATATCGGAGAACATGAGGCCCATTGCGTTTACATCAACCGTAGTAAAATTAACGGAGAGGTTTTCTGACCTTCGAATCATGAAATTTCTTACTGATAATTCTATTCATAGTCCCTGTCACACTGGTTTCAGGGCCGGCTGCTCAATCTGGCATGCCGACATCGACTTAAAAAGCCGAGAACAACTCGCTCGACATCATAAGCAATGCGCTGCCTTGGTGGGGCTCTATATCGCTAAAGCACACGATAGCGTGGAGCACACTGCCGTGATAAATCATTTAACATCCTGTGGTCTTTATGGATATATAGTAGCGTGGATTGACTCATCTTAATGTGAAAGAGAATTCTACTGCTACAATAGCGGCTCGTTTTCTTCTAGGTATAAGCAATCGAGAGGCGTACCGCAAGACTAATCCTTTCCTTTGTGCTCCTCAATATTCTCATGAGCATACTTCCCTGTCATGAAGAAGTAACTACTTATGTTTATGCAGACGATCTTGCCTTTTCGCATCCGCAGACGACATCCACACGCTACACCAATGACTGCAAACTTACATATGTACTCTGGAGAGGAGGTTAGATGTTAATCACTTTTTACTCAATGCCAGCAAATGTGCTTTTCTCGTCTTTCCAATATGTGACAAAGTGCACATCTCATTGTCTTATCGCCTTCAAGACATACCACAGGTAGAGTCTGTTAAATACCTTGAAATCATTTATAATGCCTCCCTCAAATGGCGCCCACACATAGATCATCATCATCATCATCACCCTGGTTGCGCCCATTGCAGGGCAAAGGCCTCTCTCATACTTCTCCAACAACCCCGGTAATGTACTAATTCTGGCCATGTCGTCCCTGCAAACTTCTTAATCTCATCCGCGCACCTAACTTTCTGCCGGACCCTGCTACGCTTCTCTTCCCTTGGAATCCAGTCCGTAACCCTTAATGACCATCGGTTATCTTCCCTCCTCATTACATGACCTGCCTATGCCCCCCATTTCTTTTTCTTAATTTCAACTAAGATGTCATTAACTCGAGTTTGTTCCCTCACCCAATCTGCTCTTTTCTTATCCCTTAACGTTACACCTATCATTCTTCTTTCCATAGCTCGTTGCGTCGTCCTCAATTTAAGTAGAATCCTTTTCGTAAGCCTCCATGTTTCTGCCCCGTAGGTGAGTACTGGTAAGACAAAGCTATTATACACTTTTCTCTGCACATAGATCATCTGACTGGAAAGAAGTGCCCGTGTAATCGGCATATTGCGTGGGCTGAGCAATCGTCGAATAGGATTGAGAAGAGAAACACTCCTAAGAATACATCGTATGTACGTTCGTCCTGTATTAGACTTTGGTTGCGTGATCTGCTCTGAAGTGCCGGCCTACAAGTATCGTCCTCTAATCCTCTTAGGAAGGGAATCATTACGTTTCTGCTTATATCTTCCGAAATTTGTTGCAAATTCTGTTATTTATCTAGAATCCCGTGTTCCTCCTCTTTCATGCAGGTTCCGGCTTTTGACACTGCAGACGTGCTTCAGAATTTATGAATCAGCGCTGCGACATTCTCAAACAATATTTATTTCACTGTCTGCGCTGTTTTTGATGTCAGCTGAGCGCGATTACATACTCCGCAAATTACATTCGCGCAAAAAGGGAAGGCTGGGTGGTGTTTTGCCTTGTACATAACGTCCAATTACCTGCTAATCTCAGGTAGCCTTCGTTGTTTGGAAGCATTGGTTGCCCCCCCCCCTCCATTTTCATCCTTAGCTCAGGTTGCCAGGTTATGGTGGGGTTGTGGCCTTTTTGGGACCCGTCAAGAGTCGGCGGCTGCGCTGCATTGACGTCTGGATAGGCACTGATTGATGGGAGGGTGTTTGCCTTGGGACAAACGTCCAATTAACGCCTTTGTTGTTGGGATGAGCGTTGGGATCTAACAACCTACGTTGAACTTCTATCTACACAGGTCTGGTCTGGTCCCGTCACCATTATGCTCATTCTGTGGCGAAGAGGAGACAATATACCAGTTCTTTTTGTCTTGCAGGCATTTTTCATTTATATATAAACGACTTCTGGAAATCCTACTTCGCAATATTGGCTGTGATCCTATCGTTTGGAGCCTCCATTATTGGATTCAGTCACACAAATGTTTGCTTGGCAATCCAAAATGACCTAATTGAAACCAATCGATTACCATGTTAGACTGAACGTCCTCCCTCCCAATCATAGCAATAATTTATTTATTTATTTGCTTATTTATTTATTTATTGTATTTCTTTATGCACGTCTTTTGTGGTTGCCTTTTTCTCGCGCACAAAAATTTTACTTTTTAAGCTCCAAAGTTCAAATTCCTAACTCGCTTGTTTTTAGACACTCAATTTAACCAGCCGATTCATGGCTAATCCCCCACTTTAGGTATGTGCCACAGTCACTCATTAGAGCAACCACAACAGCGACCTTGCGTGAGCAGTGGGATAGGCGGAATCAGGCTTTTGCCTGATTGAGCGCGCTCGGCTAAAACTATAATTTGTGGGCACCAGCCACCAGCGTCCGATTTTTTTTCACCCACAAATTGGTGACTCCGGACTTCACGTCACCACTCTCAGCTACGGGGGCGTCGCGCTTCGCTGGGCCTACTGCCGCAAGGAGCTCAAGCCCCCCTGTCTTCGCAGTTCGCCTTATATCCAGTCAGTCATGGTCTCGGATTCTCCTGATTAAGTACTGCCGACAACGTCACTACCCCGCGATCCCTAGGTCTCCGCTATCAAGCTTCCGGATTCCTGGTTGTAGAACTCGGAACTTTGGTTCCTTACCATCGAATCCTTGTTCCGTCACCACCGCCTCAGTTCGGAGTTGACCATGTTCAACCACGTCGTTGGAGCCTCCCACCTACTACTGTTGCAATTGTTCGCGATGTTCAACGCTGCCCGTCCGTCGACCGCCCCTATGACCACCTTAAGGCGACGCTCATCCAGCGCACCACTGAAACAAAGCGGCATCGATTACAGCAACTTATTGCAATGAAGGAGCTCGGCCACCGCAAACATACCGACTTGTTGCGTCGCATGCAAGCCGGGGCTGGAGACCTGTCTCCGTCAACCAATAGCGCACTTCTCCGGAAATTTTTCCTGCAGCGCCTTCCACCGCAGGTGGGCGTGATCCTGACCGGGTCGTCATCCTCGACGCTGGAATCTATGGCTCAGTTGGACGACAAGATTGTGGATATCGGTTTCCCCTCCCGGGCTGCAGTTCATCACCCTCCTGACCCTCTGTCCCATGGCGCAGCCACTGGCGACAGCTACGCGCGTCCTCTCGAAACTAACGAGAAATTTACATGGCAGGTAGCGCGACTGACAGCTGAGGTCGCCGCCATGCGAACACGCCGGCCGCGTTCCTCGTCACGACCTCGCCGCCGCCGCCCCGGTCACTCTGGACGCCGTTCTCCTCCTCCTGTTACGCCTTGGTGGTACCACCGTTGCTATGGGTCTCGCGCAAACCAGTCCCACCAGCCCTGCTCCAACGTGGTTAGCGGTTGGGCCGAACACTGACGGTGACCGCTGTTGCCGGCTCCATATCCAGTCGCCTTTTCCGCGTCAGTGAACGTGTCACCAAAGTCTGCCATTTCCTCAAAACTGGCGCCGAGGCTTGCGTCCTTCCTCCTACGTTGAAGAAGTGCCACCATCCTCCCGACTCACCTCCTCTCACCGCGAGCAACGGATCGACTATACGGACCTACGGGAAAAAGTCGGTGACTCATGACATCGGCTTCAGACGCACCTTTCGCTGGATTTTTGTCATCGCGGCCATGCGCGCGCCCATCATCGGAGCCGACTTTCTTTGGCACTAGAAGCTCGTCGTCGACATGCGGCACAGCCGCATATTGGACTCCAAGACGAGCTTAACCGTGCAAGGCCTTTCCTCTGGCGCTGCACCTGTCCGGCTTCTCCAGGCGCGCGTGGCCGTTCCCGACCCTCGGTCAGCCATCCTTGCCGACTTTCCGGACGTCGTCCGACCACCCTCTTCTCAGTGTTCCGTCGCTCACAACGTGACACATTATATCGTCACGACTGGTCCTCCCGTGTTCGCCCGGGCTAGTCGCCTCGCGCCGGATTGTCTAGTTCTCGCCAAAAAGAAGTTTGAACACATGCTTGACCTTGGATTCATCCATACCTCCTCTAGTCCTTGGACCTGGCCACTCCATTGCATTGCACGGCTGTACCATATTTAGCAAGGTCGACCTGGTGAAAGCTTACCACCATATTCCTGTGAAAACCTCAGATATACGGAAGACTTGCATTATAACACCCATCGGCCTGTTCGAATATCTTCACATACCTTTAGGTCTTCGTAATGCGGCCCAGACCTTCCAGCGTTTTGTTGACTAGGTATGACATGGTTTGACGTGCTCCTTTGCCTATCTTGACATTCTTGTCCACAGCACCAGCGCCGAAGCTCATAAGCTCCATCTACGTCAAGTGCTCACAAGACTCAGTAAGTTTGGGCTTGTCGTTAACGGTCCGAAGAGCGAGTTCGGCGTTACGGAGTTGGATTTACTCGGCCATCACGTACACGCATACGGCATTCGTCCACTCCCCACCCGTGTCACAGCCATCCGTGAATTTCCCTAGCCATCCACCACCAGGCAACTGCGCGAATTTCTTGGCCTCGCCAATTATTACTGCCGCTTCATTCCTCGCTACGCCAATGTACTGCAGCGTTTCCACAACCTTTTCTCAGGCCTCAAGACACCGAATAGTCCCGTGGCCTGGAATGACACTGCTGACCTCGCGTTTAGAGGTATCAAAGGAGCCATTGCCAGTGCGACGCTCCTCGTGTTTGATGCCCTCCATTCTTTGGCTGATTCTGGGATTCGCGCAACACAGAGACCCGTCACTTCTCGTTATGCGTGACCCAGTATAAACCCAGACATTTGTCGCTGGTCACGCGGTTGCCTCAACTGCCAACAGTCTAAAGTGAATCGCCCCATTGCTACTCCCCTTGACAGCTTCCCGTCCCCGGACGCCCGCTTCAGCCATCAACCCGTCTATATTGTTGGTCCCCTTCCTCCCTGAGGGAACCATCGCTACGTGTTAACCAGCAATGACAGGTTCACCAGATTGCCTGAAGCGATGCCCTTGCTGGACATAACCACGGAGTCGATAGCTCGAGTACTCATCACACACTGGATTAGCCGCGACCGTGTCCTTTCCACCACTGTGACTGACCGTGGCCGCCTACTCGACTCCACATTCTTCGCCACTCCAGCTCGCCTACTCGGCGTCAATTACATCAAGAATACCTCTTACTACCCGATATCCAATGGGATCATCAACGTTTTCCCCGCCAACTGAAGGCTCCACTCATGGCCTCGATTTTCCTTAATCATGAATCGAGCACCTTGTTTTCGTTATGCTTGGCGTCCACGCCGTTCTTCGCAGTGACCCTTCCACCAGCGCCGCCGAGCTTACGTTTGGCACCACTTTACGAGTCTCTGACTCGTAAACTCGCCCGCCGTACCTGCTGACATTTCCAACTACGCCTACCGTGTACGCAGCGCTGTGCGTACTCTCGTTCATCCCCCCCCCCCCCAACAACAACGTTCATCCCGGCGTGTATACGTCAACTTTGGCCTTGAGAACGGCACGCACGTCCTTGTGCGCCACGACGCTGTGCATCTTCGCTTACGGCCCCCGTATGATGGGCCGTTCAAAGTATGCAAGAATGCACCTAAACACTTCCTATTGCTCATGAACGGCCGACAAGATACGGTCTCTGCCGACCGTCCGAAGCCTGCCTACTTGCACTCTGACGCTTTAGCCACTTCTGCTGCCACATACCCTCCCGACCCGGCCAGTCCCACAAGGCGCGTGCGCTTCCCACCCCCGTCATCCGCGCTTCGCTATTCGTACTGCTCACGGCGTCCTCACTAGAGGGGCGGCCCGGTAGCGCACTACGACGTGCCACAGTGTTTCGGTCACAAAAAGGTGACGAGGACACACCAAGCACGCTGACGGCGCGCGAGTAGTGGAATCGGCGGAATCAGGCTTCCGCCTGATTGAGCGGGGTCGGCTAAAAATGTAATTTGTGGACTCCGCGCACCAGTGTCTGTCTGGTTTTTCTTCACCAGCAGATGGATTCTAATTGCGCTACGTACGTATGCGCCTACTGCCCCTGAAAGCATGATGCGTTCAAGGCATCTGTCGTACTTGCTAGCAGTCAGCAACTGCGTTTAAGAAAAAGCTCAGTATAATTCGTACACGCTCGTGTGCTTATATGTGCGTCTGCGTGTGTGCAGTCGTGTTTCGGCTTTATGCACTCAAACAAAGCTTCGCTGTACATAGATTCTAACTCATTGGATCCGCTTCATCTTTTTTTGTGCTCTCTAACCATGTAAAGTACGCACCGAATGGATCTACAGCGAGCCTCTTTAAACGCCCATCTTTCATCAGGTACTTATCCCTCAGTCTTATCTGAGGCAATGCATAGCTTTGCCTACAATATTTAATGATCATGAACACTAGTGGACAGAGACGACATCATTAAAATAATAGATAACGGGAAGCACGCTATAAAGGCATAACGCTCAAGTCCAGACGTTACTTTTTCGCAATAAACTTTCTTTAAAAGCACAATGAACAAACTACCCGCCGTGGTTGCTTAGTAGCTATGGTGTTGGGCTGCTAAGCGCCAGGTCGCGGGATCGAATCCCAGCCACGGCGACCGCATTTCGTTGAGGTCGAAGTGCGAAAACATCCGTTTACTTACATTCAGGTGCACATTAATAAAATCCCAGGTGGTCCAAATTTCTCGGTTCCCCCACTACGGTGTGTCTCATAATCAGATCGTGGTTATGGCCCGTAAAACTTCATAACCTAATTTTTAACAATGAACGAATTAATTGAAGGACTCTCCCCTTTCAGTTATGCTTTCATTCTTGCGCAAGTGATGGAGTAATGGGCCTCTGTACCTACACCAGCGCGTATTTTAAAGAAATAAATCTAGTTTCACTCATTCAGATCACATTTTCATATCCAATGTACATCCTTCTTAGCTAAAGGATTTGTACTTTCAATAGTAATCACTTCTGCTTTTATAGATAATTTTCTGGGTATCCCGAGACATTGTGACGCAAGATTTCTGCTTATTACGTTGATTTCCAGCAACGGGCATTTGGATGTTAGCTGAAAATGATCTCAATATTCTTTCAGTGTTGTTCATATTTCGCTTTACTACAAGAACACAGCGCTTTCTATGCTGTATAGAAGAAAAAGTTGCATGATCAGTAAAACAGCTTTATAAGAGTGACCTGCTTCAATATATGAAATGAGCATGAAAAGCTGCGACATATATTAAAGACAAGAATAGCACCAAATTATATCACGACAGTTACTGTTGAATGTCAAAGTAGGGCACTCACACAAGGCACAGAAACAAACATTTCCATGCCTTGATTCCATACTGACTTTCACTGCATTACGACACTCTCGATCGTGCAACAAACTTGAAATAAATACGTCGTTGCATTATAATTAATTGGTTTCATTAGACATTCACACAAAAAACTGCCAACTAGATGTGTGGAGCAAACTTTTAAATACGCACAACTTAAGCATTTTATGTGTAAAGGTACTAGGAATATATGGCCTTTTATTTGTATTTCGCAGGAAGCTAAGGTGACCAATAAAAACGAAGAATTCAACAGCACGATCAAGCCAAACTCTTGCTTTGGCACATTATAAGAAGCCAACAAACAAAGACAGCAAAGACAGCATACGGGAAATTACTTGTACTTACTAATTGAATGACAGAAATTAAGTAAATTTACAACAATGAAAGATATTTCGCGACGCCGTCTGGTTGCTTCATGTCAGAAGTATTAGCTATTCTAATGTTTCCACCTATAGGTGAACTTGTATGGCTTCAAGAAGTGCATTTTCTTTGCACGAAGTAAGCAACGCAAACGGCCTCATAAGTAACAGGCTTATAAGTCATACATGCCTTCCAGCGCAGCATCCTAATTAGGGTGCTGCGCTGTGATAGTGGGATGTGGCGTTACAGTGTGCTAACAATCAGAGCATTAATGCTCTAATTGTTAGCCCACTATCACGCCACATGCTTCGCTCGCGCCAAAGTCGCTAACTGGAACGTCTGGCGCAAGCATCACATGCCAAATTCTTGCGTTGCTCGTGACAGCTAGTAATTAGAGGTGCTGTGTTGTGAAAATCAAGATTTTTTTTTTATCCTTTTACAGCACGCCATTGATGCGTTTCCTGGGTATGGAAAATGAAGTTTCTTTGACAGCATGTTGCGCCGAAGGCATGAAAGTCGTTTCACGTGGCAAGCCGCAAACATCACGTGACAGAAGACCTCGCGTGGGCTGCACTTCCGTGCCTTTGGGGGACAGAAGCAAGTGGCTGAGCAACAGAAGCGGCAGAAGTCACAGGGCAAGCTATAAGAGAATGTGTAGACTGAAGTCTCTCTGGTGACAGTATAGTTTGCTACACTTGACACATTGGTTGTGAAGCTTGTACTGTATGGAATTTAGTCATTTAGTCACGAAGACACTATAGACAAAGGCGTACCAGAAATGTAGAGCAAAGTACATTTGGACACGGATTGCATTATGCTTATTCCTGGCCTTTTCACTGTGCCAGAAACATCTACTTTTTGGACAGCGGCAGCTGCATGCAAAAACGTCGCATAGCTGATTCGTGAAGTTTATTTCAGTACAGTAATATTGTCTAATTTATTGTGGTTTCAAACTAGTGGTGCTCATTGAGTTCTCTGTGAGGCGTTTCATAGCACTAGCATATATCACAATTTTACCGACGCTATAATTTCGAATATCGCTAACATTCCTCTTCATCAGAGTGGACAGCGCTGTGGATTCTTTCTCATCTCCTGAGTTGACATTAGGCTTTGTCATTTGTTTATTAGGTCCTTTGTTACTTGTGCACACCTATATACTGGTTGCCTTGGTGCCTTACCTCCCACTTGATCGCTGCTTCTAAAATGAACCTCGTTTTGGTTTCATTCAATATCTCAATTTTACCTTGGCCTTCCTGTTCTAAAGCTGCAAATTTGTTTGCTAGAACCAGCCTGAATTCATCTGCTTTTACTCTTACTGCGCCTAGGTTGACTTGCTTCTCGACTAATTTTGCTCTTTTTCTCTTCAAATTCAGAGCAAGCCTAGACCCTACCTAGCCCTTTACCCTACTAACACTTCTACATACTGTACTGTACTGGAATCGGTAGAGAGTATGAAATCTAATTTCTTCTTTCTCCGTTAGGGTTTTTCAAGGTCCGCTTCCTGTCACTGCGCTTGATACCATAGTTACCGGAGCAGAGGTAGAACACCGGGCCTCGAATCTAAAGGTCGCAAGTTAGAATCCTCGTCAAGCCCACTACAATTTTCAGGCTTGGCGTGGCGTTGACAACGGCACAAAAAAAAAAAAGAAGAAAAGAAGCTGGGAGCCAGTGGAGTTACACTAGTGGAAGTGCAATCAAATCAGGAAGGACCACTGCGCTTCAAGAAAGACACTCGCTCACCAGAACAGGGATTGGATTCCCTGGTGCAGTATATACGGCCAGTACTTCGCTCACGATTCTTACAAATACGCGGAACCAACTAGGACGAATCTTTGGCGTTACTGAGCTTATCATTTTTGTACTGTCGAGCGATATGTCAAGCCAGCGATGCCAACAGCCGTCTGTCGAAGTACCATCGCGTCGGGCCGTCAGCCTCTCCCGGCCGCATACCGCCGACGACCTCGACCAGCTTCTCGGCGGCCCCGAAGGCTTTGCATGCGACGCTGGAAGCACACGCATTGTTTCTCCGCACTTATTTCGCACCTGTCAGCCGACGCGCATTCTTGTGACAAAGTAATGGCCGTGCAGCAGTGGCACCCGCGGCGAGGCACATGTTGGCGGCAACTAGCGCCTGCGTAAGCGCTGACAAACACAAAACAAGAGAGCAGAAAGAAACGCGAACAAATGCGATCGCGTGCACAACTCGCGTTCCTCGCTTTGTTTCTTTCCTCGGTCGCCCGAAGGAAGAGGGCGAAGTGAAAACAGACGGGGGCGTCAAAACAAGAAGCAGACGACCTCAGGAACAAAATGACACTGCGTCGAAAGAACGTCACACGCGCGCTCGCGTTCCCAAAGGTATAGAGGACACAGCAAGACGGAATAAGAGAGGTACGAAGAAATACGAGACGGAAAGGAAAATAACGAAGCAAGAGCAAACACGGGAAGAGCGATCAAGGTGCCGGGTATGCGCGACGCATCAGGAACGAAGCCAGAGAGAGAGAGAGAGAAAGAGAAGCCTGGGAGAGAATGTGCGTTACAGGAGGAGAAGGAGGAGGAGGTAATGACACCTCCTCCTCTCTTATGCCCCTTCGCCCTCTCTCAACCCTTCCCCGGCGAATGGGGACGAAAATTGAAAGGAGTTTTGCGCTTTGTTCGTCGACAGCCGCCGAGGAATACAGGCAGCTCGCCGGCGAAGCCACGCCATGCCTACGGTGAGTCCGAAACGTCGTCTCCCGCTCGCGCGCGTCGTTTTTCGACGCCGCGCGACCGACCTTATTAAAGCGCGCGCAGTTTCTGACGTGGAGCTGAGCTTTGCCATACGTTGTTTTGGTGTTTTGGCAGTGCACTTGTGTCACTTTTGGCGTTTTGCATCGGTGTTAGCAGACGACACGCGTGTAATTGTCGTCTGCGACGAGATTGATACCACTACATTGTCGTGTGCACCTGAGCGTTCCATTTAGTATGGTGCTGGAAACGTTATCGGAGAGCTTGCATCAATTCCTATTGCCTGTTGCAAGAATACTTTTTTTTTTTCGGAACAGCCCCACAGCTGTGTCACTTGTGACAAAAAACAAGAACTGTACAGACGCAATTTTTTCATTCAGCAGGTCTTGATTCATTTTCTATTATCTATAACAGAATTCATCTGTAACACGGAATGAATCTTGTCTCGCGAGTGATCTTTTTTTTTTTTTGTGGTCACTTGCTTTATCCACCTTATGCTTCGCTTTAACCGCTTAAATCCGCTTTAACGGTTATGAGCTATGAGAGGAGAATAGAAAAAAAATACTTCTGCCTATTTGTTTCCACTCGAGGCGCTACATTTTCCCGACAGAGCTATCAAAACCAGCGGCATTACAGATATGTTCAGAAACATTGCTTCCATGGAGTAAATTAGCGAGCAGAATCCGTACGTTGAGGTTTATTTATGTGTACCGCGTCTTCTTCGCGCTTCTGTCAATAAGCCAACGCGCGTTTCGTATCGGTTTAGCTTATTTTTTTAATTTTTGTCTGTGTCTGGTTGGGATGTGTTGCGCAGCGACACCGTCTGCAACCTGGAGTGGTCCGTCGGTTCGCGTCGTCTGCTACAGCGCCGACTTTCTGTAACAACTCTGCGCAGCTGTTGCTCGCCACCTCATAGCAGTTGGCCGCGCGAACTCATTTGACGATTTTTGTTATTTCTCGTCGGCCCTGTAACGTTAGCCAGGTTCCAGGCATCAGGAAGTGCACCGGCGGATCGAATTGAGGTCGCTTTTTCTGTGCGTTTTTCATTTTTTGCCCTCGCCTATCGAGACCGGCCTCAGCGGTGTCTCCGGCATCTGCCGATAGAGCAGCGAGAGAATGCGTTATCCGCCGTGGCCGCCGTTGTGTTTCGGACGTGCGAAGGATGTAACCGATCAGATACGATGATCGGTTTCGCCCGATGTTTGTCGCTTTCTCAGTTTCTGATCCCCGCTAATGGACTTCCTGCTTCGGAATCAAGCTCTTCGAGACGTTGCTTACGTTGTCCCGGGACGAAAACAAGAGCAGTGGAGGTTCCTAGACTCCTTATGTCACATAAGTCTCGTTACGTTAAGTCTCGTTACGTCTCGTCTCGTTAAGTCTCGTCTTATGTCTCGTTACTTAGTTTCTTACTGTTTATTGGTTTATTGTTGAGATGCAGTTTATCCAGTGTGATATTTGCAAGGGATGTTTGCAAAAACGAAAGTTCAATTCAATTAGTGTAGAAAATTTCTATTGGTTGCGCCAGATTTCCTGTTGCTGGACAGTAGGCTCGCTAAGAGGGACGCAAGTGCAGGAACAAAAATGTCGAACGAAGCGCACAAATTTCCTCTGCGAAACGTTCGGCTCCTTTCACCACATCTCATGCTGCTTGTGCTTCTGGATGAATGTACGATTACTTCTACATTTCCTTTCTTTATCGGTGTGCGAGACTCGTCTACATCAAATGCTAATATGGATGCCACAAGGCATACTTTCAAACGCGATCGAGCCCAATCGGGATTAAAGTGCTCTGTCGCGATTGGCTCCTTTGCACGAACTGCGGGATGGAGCCAATCGCGGTCGAGAATTTCGATCCCGATTGGGCGCGATCGGAAGTGGCCGTGTGACATCGCGGTATGAGGAATGTAGGCTCGATTTATCACCGGATTATCCACTGAATTGGAATCCAATCCCATTACGTAATAATGAAATACAGTATCCTCAATTTAGCCCCAGTTGCGGTGCTTTTATCGCTTCGAACCTTTCTTTTTTTTTTTTTTTTTCGAACGCTCGACTAAATCTTAGCGCGGGTCTCGAATGGCGTTCTTATTCCAAACAAGCTCGAGAAATAATGTATGCACGTTTGCAAAACACGTGCCAGCTCTACCCGTTAACAGCGCGCGCGATGTGGCACATCAACTTCGCTATCCATAGGAGCGAGTTCTCGCTTTCCGATTTTTATCAATCGCTCCGTTCCGCCTCCGCAAATTGGGATCTTCCTTCGTCTTAACATTCCTTTTCCTTGCAAATTGCGTGGTGTGCATGCGTGCGTGTTTGTGTGATCGTCGTCTGCATTGACAAGGACAGCGATAGGCTTCTTATCGCAAGATAACGGGTGCCTCTTTTCACGCAAGATTGAAACCAGCGTATAGAGGCCGGTAAGAGGCTTGGTAGGTAGGCAATTGCCGCGATGCAGGGTAAGTGTAGTGCGGGCGAGAAAAGGCAGCACTTCGCGCTGGAAAACAAGGCGCGAGTTCATTGAACTCAAGACGGAACATTATTTCCGACGGATATAAGATTAAGATCCATACGCACGTCCGAAGTGGAGTACGGACGTCCGGTCGACCTACATTAACTGCCCTCAGGTGACATTCCTAGAGGCATGTCCGCTGGACGTTCGCTGTGTACCGACGTCACTCGCGCTATTTATAAAACTGGGTGGAAACTTCTTGCGCCCGTCGCGGGTGCCCAGCTGAGCAGCGGCGTTCACCCGCATCTCTTCCTTAAGTTATGTTTGTCATTGGCTGGCCGCTTTCGGTAACGTGTGCAACATAACGATCTCGCCTACCGCATGCCCTCGCGAATAGTTCTCGCGTATGACCGTTTCTTCTGGAATATACTGGCCTCCATCTCCTAAAGAGGGCCTCGCTCAGTGCGACGTAGGCAACATTTGGCTTTTGCCATAATATGCCGCATATTTGTTTTTGATGCGCGTGTACTTGTATAGTGCCCTTGTACGTCAGTGCCTGAATCCATGATGAAACAATGACGTCATTACGCATGTGACCACGTGGGGTGTACGTTGCTTAACCGTTATTCGCGCCTGTGGAGTTATGTATTTCGCCACGCTGCTCGGTAGGCCGCACCTGTCATTTTGCAAGCAAACCCTTTCTGTCCGTTACAAGATTGGTGGAGGTGCGGGGCACATCATACTGGACGACCGAGGTCGATAACCCCCGCGACGCAGCAAACAGGACGAGGTTGAGTGACAACAGGAAGCCGAGGGAGCGGTATACAGTACGTTTCCTGAAAGAGGTTTTCATACGAAGAAGGTGCGCTCAAGGTGCCATTGTAACGGAAGAAGGAGTTACTCATAATTTGAAGCAACGGATAACGACAGTCGCTGATATTATGAATGGGCAGACTGCTTGCTCGCCCTAGTTGGCGTCGTTTGCGCGCGAGAAGTTTCCCACGGCGTCCCAATTAACACAACACATTCCGAGAAATGTTCACAAAACTCTTACTCTTAAGCTATGAATAGCTTCGAAAATAGCGTTTGCTATAAATATTTCTTTCAGACGAAAGAACGAAGGAAACAAAACAAACCATTGAAAAAGCAAATTACTAACCTAGTACGTGTTCGTCGCGGATGTCTTCGGTTAACTGGAACGTTCGCAATCGTTGGACGTGTCCGACTTTTCTCCTTGCGATTTTTTTTTTCCTTTAACTTAACGCTTCGGTCACTGAGAGAGTTTCTCGGTGTCCAGCACACCTTCTGGAATACTTACATTTCTCAGTGTTGAGAGGCTCAGTAGATCGAAGTTTTTTATTACAGTATTGGGACTTCCGCTATACGGAAACGCTGGGTTTCTTGCTCACTGCTGTGTGCGTTTGCCGAGCGCAGCTTATTCAGTGCTTTTTCAGCGCCCCCATAGTGGACTTATCCTTTGCGATTCATCTGTCCTCCTTCCCCGTACTCTCCGCATCATCTCGCTTCTGATGCAGTTGCTAGCCTGTCTCTGACTGCTCTATTTGGGTTTTGTATTTCTGTTATAACAACAAAAAATGTCACTCGCCGATAAGGTACAACTACTTCTGTGTTTGCGACGATGCTATTTCACCTTGCCACTTTGAGAAAGAAAAATCACCTTTCGAACGACGAGGTTAACAACATAAATTGGGCTTACATGAGGCATCTGGCATGCTAACCTTGACTACACCAGTGTAACGCAAGAATAATTTTCGGTCGATGCAATTCCTTACGTATCGTCCACCATGCACGGCCTGCCGATCCCGGTGATTTGGGGTGGAATCCCGAACTGTGGTGCAGTGATTACTACAAGATATACTGTGTCGTGGTAATGTTCGGCCTCTCGTTGAGCCACTTCGTGTGTCATGCTGATGTGTCCATACTGCATCGCGATTCACGAATGGTATGCGGATTCGATTATCGTCACAATAATCATCATAACATATAAAACATTTGATCACAAATTACACGCCCATCGTAAGAAACACTGCTTATCACTTTATCCTCGCCAATAATTTTAAAAATAAATGGATGCGCCGCCTTCTTTTTTCTCTGTGGAATTCGCCTCTCACTGGTGAATGGGAATATTAAGAGAGAGGGAGAGAGAGAGAGAGATGCAGGGAAATCAATCAGATTCAATTTTCCGGTTTGCTACTCTAAAGAATACTAATATCTCAGTTTAACAACCGAGATAGCAAAAAATTGTGCGGTACATCTCCCGTTATTAGGGGCAAGCGTACTGTGTACAGTACCATCTGTAACATACCACGATCATTTCGTACTTCCAACGCGTTTCTTTATTTCAAGAGCATGTGATGTATCTGTACGTTACTTGTTCTTGAATTGAATAAATACGCTGAAAGCATTTTTCTTGAACGAGACAGGTTCTATTTAGACTTTCTGCGCAGACTGATAGAACAATTAGGCGCCCCTAGCTCAGTCATGTTGGCTGAACGTGCGGCTAATGAATACGCGCAAGAGAGGGAAGTCGAGCTTGATCAAAGTTTCCTAATACAGTTGGACTCTGGGTTAACGAAAATCGCTTAAACGGAACAATGGTAGGAACTTTGGTTGCTCGCCCATAGGCACAATGTTAGTAAGCTTAGGTTAAACGGAAGCAAAGTTTTTTTCGAACTCCAGCGGAACTTCAACTGAAACATACCACCTACCTTATCGGCGCATAGAAACGGCAAAGTCTTACAAGCATGCCAAATAGTGATAATATAAACTGTAAAAAAAAAAGAAAAAGAAGAAACAAGATATCGGGCAGTTGCGGGGAAGTTAATGTGTCTAGAAGTTGCAATGATGTTTCTATTATGGAGGACTTCGCTAAGAAAGTAATGATCCTTTAGGAGGAAGAGCGCACAGCGGTTTAGGCATGGATCTTCAGGCAGTTTAGTCAGATGTCACTACTGCTTCGTTCAAAGTGCCAGCAATAAGCGCCGTATACAACGGTGCACTCGATATCTGCTCTGGAGAGACCGTTGAACAGTTTCTTCTGCGTAACATTGGCTGATAACAATACTATCGGTGAAGTTTGTGGCGAAGGCTATTTCTACAGATGGAAACTGATACTGCTGCTCCAGTGGGCGTTACTATATTCTGACCAGAGGTGCAGTTGCGGGGAGAGGTACAATCGAAACCCTGCAGCTCTATTTTGAACGTGACGACTACGCAACATCGTTGGGATTTCTTTCGCGCATGAACGCAGCATTGCGCGTAAGAAGACAGGCCGTACTAGAATCAGAGCAAAGCACCTATTTCTTACCACTCCAATGCGAAAACACTCAAGTGCGTTTTTTAGGGCAATAACGATTTCTGGTGATTTCTGTGCCCTTCGCGTAAATCGAAACTTTGGACAAACGGACCACACTTTTTTTTTCTTTCCCTCCGTGTTCCGTATCTTGGCCATTTGCGTCGCGTGCGTCACGCGCCGCGACAAGTGGCGCATAAAAAACGAGAATGCAAAAATTTTTTATCCTTCCCTTCCCTCGCGGCAACTACAAAGCTGCGAGGCGCCTTGCGAGACTGCACCTTCACGATCGCTTTAAGCGGAGTCCAGTGTGACGGTATCCGACCGAAGACACGACCGTCACCCACCTCCCGTTGGTGGCTTTCATCCCCCCATCCCGCCCCCATGTGCAGGGCAGTAAACCGGTTAAGCTAAACTGGGGCCCTATAATGTAAAACTATTCCAATATGTTTCTATTCCAATTTCCTGACGTCAAATTTGCGTAACCACCGACGCAAGCACCGGGCGGTCACCCACAGGGTTGTCTGAACAGACCAATCAAACGCTTTCCTCGTTCATAGGAGGTCACTTTTGTTTGCTTCAAAAACGAGTAACATTGCCTACACTGAGCGGCTTGTCGTATCCAATTGGCTGACAAGAGGCGAGGAGAACGTTCAAGTGGAGAGGCATTCACTGGGGCAGAGCCAGTGCACTGAAAATCGATAACCGGATGAATAGGATGGTACCGGCGTCTGCGATTGGTCGGCTTTCCCTTACTTAGCTTGTGGTGGCTCGTCGAAAATCGCAGTGGCATGCAACGGAAGCTTAAGAATGACGCTAAAGCTGACCCTCAGAAAAGAATAGTTCGCAGAATGAGGTAGTAAACGTGACGAAAGTGCTTGAAAAGGTTACACGGTCACGCAAGAAGTTTTATTATACGCAAATACACCCATGCTCTCCGGCAGGTGCGAGTAGCCAGCGTCTCAGCGATCGGCGGCAGCCATCTTTTATTCCTTTCGGAACGGGGCAGCCCGCGGCTATTCCGGAAAAAATTCAGTTTTGTTAGGCATATTAATGCATCCTTATCGCGTACACGTCACTGTGACTCGGTGAGTTCGTGCGATTTTGTGACGTCGCGTCACAGGCAGGTGAAGTGGGTGCAGCCCGAAAACTGTTTACCAATAGCCGAGGGCTAATGGTGAAAAGCGGTCGAATCAGAAATAACTGTTTTTCTTTTTTCTGTCAAATCATGCATAATTAGTGTGTACACATCATATCAGACGGGGAGGTATTGCGGTTTTCGTGACGTCGCGTGACAGACAGGTGAAGTGGGGGGTGGTCGAAAAAAGCTTTTGACCAATCGCGGAGGGCTGATAGCAGAATTGGAATAGAAATGTTTGGAATAGTTTTACGTTATAGCGCCCCTGGTTAACCTCCCTGCCTTTCCTTTTCCACTTTTTCCTTCCTTCCTCTGCGTTCGCAGCCTCGTGGTGAAAAAGAACTCGTGATTTGAAGCGCAGCGCTACCGTAGACGATTGCTTCAATACAGCACTGCTCACCACGAACACAGGGCAAACAATGTTTTCACTTTCTCTTGTTTCTTTTCGCTTTCTTTCTTTTTCTTTTGTTCGCGCTCTGCTACACAACGCACAATGACTCTTGTGTCGTCGTTCGGGCGTTTGCAGTCGTTCCCCGAACGGAAGGCAGAGGTGACGGAAGCACCTGAATAAATAAATAAAAAGAAAGAGATAAAGAAGGAGATAAAGAGAGAAAGCAAAAACACACATAGAGGGGCCTAAACTTTGCATACTTGCATGCCAATGAGATGAAAAATTTTTATTTGCCTTGAGCTCTCGTGCAAGTGGACATGTTTGCGCGTTCCGCGCGTCAAACCAGAGAACGAAACGGGCCAGAAAGCCGAAAGCATAAAAACAGAATAAAGCAAACACGATAGAACGCTCCGTGAGCGTAGAGTGTACTTTGACTCGTGTTGGGAGTTTTTTAGAGTGACGCCACGGAATTTTTGCAAGGACGTGACACGCGAAAGCAGTGCCGCGTGCGTTTTCGTGCCTCGAACGCAATTGTCTGTGCGCGGTGCGGTTTTGGGTGCTGAATCGAAAGATGGCTGGAATTTCGCATTTTCGTTTTTTTTTCTTTTAAATTGACCTTTCTCCGCAAAATAAGCTGATTTAGGGTTTAGAAGGAGTGCTCAGAAAGCCTGCGTTGACGCGGTGCATGTTTTTAGTGTGGTGGCAGAGAGATCATTCATTCATTCATTCATTCATTCATTTTTTTAACAGCTTCAAGGCCTGAAGGCTTTACAGAAGGGACAGAGTAACAGATAGGCATTGTAAAAACAAAACAATGCAGCTGCTAGACATACAAGTAATCTTCAACTGCAGCCTTAAATCCAAGTACTACGTGGATCAGTTCGGCGATGGCAGAAAAACAACGTACTGAAACGACGTTCTCACGGAGCGCTCATTCTTAATTGAATTTCATTTGAAGAAAATTACAGGACAAACTAGTATGCATGCGTCAACTCGCACGTTTAAAAAAAATCAAATAAAAGAAAATAAAGTGACCCTCGGCTCCGCCGAATCACTCGCCTCTGCTGCCCTTCCCTATCATTTTTCTTTCCACACACGCTGACGTGAACACCGAGGAAAGAAGATTAATGATGGCGACCAAGGTTAAGTTTTCTGCACGTTCCCGTTATCCACTGCTTTCCATCTATGACAGCATTGGAGGAATTCCAAGCCTGGCTAGCGCACTTCTTTTTTTTTTTTTCCTAATGTGGATGGCCTCTAAAATTGCTCGCTCATTGTTGTCTTTCTGTCGCACTGCACTTAGTGATAAAGAACTTGATCGCGCCCCGAATCGCACGTTCCCCCTCTGTGTAAGAATATCCGAAGGCGGAGTCAAGTCATGTGCGAAAGGGATTCAAGCTCGAGTACAGCTGCGTGAAAACCCAGCCGCACGAAAGTCATGTTTCTTTCATCATGGCGCGCAATGTTGCAAAACACTTCTGAGGAAAGTGTGCTAGCGAAAAAAAAAAAAAAAACGTACGCTACGGATGTAGGCGCGCGTATTCCATTTACACGCGGCGGATCCTTCCACTTTTCCCAGAGTGTTTCGAGAATCGCGCCCACTACTCGCCCAATAATTCGCTGCACCGCAGCAGGATATGCGACTCGTAAAACGTAAGCTCGCGGAGAACACGGTGGCATCATTATTCAGCTTTCTCGCGCGTGAAGGAACCAGAGTTGCACAATTATCGGAGCTGCCGCGTCCAGTTCCGACCGTAAGGCACATTCGCGTGCGCTCTTATAATTCACTGACAAAAAATGAAATGACCACCTTATCAGCATTTGAAAGATAGACAACAATTTTTGTCGATGGACTATGTGTAGGACTGGGAAAAGACAGAACTAGATGCCTTATCGACTTTGTCTATTGACTGAGAAAATACGAAATAAAATAAGAGATCTCTCGACATTTGTCCAGAGATAGTCTATATAGATTAGGAATAGACAAAACATACACCTTGTTGATTTTTGTCTATAGGCACTTCATATAATGGGTGTAGGCATAAAGAAGTAGACAGTTTATGGACTTTTGTCTTTTGACAGTCTATGGACATTTTATAAGAAAATGAACTAGTCTAGAGAAGAGCGAGTCAGTCTAGAAGAAATCTATAGATTGTCTTAATCCAATTTTGTTAGGGGTAAAGATTGTATTCTGTACATCACAAAAGTACACAGGAAGTTGGCGGCCTGATCACCGTTTATCGAACATGGGATGTCACCGGAACCAACTTTTTGATAACAGGACTTAGTCAAGGTAGTCGTTAGCCTGACGCAGGCAAGTGTCATTATGGAAAGGTGGCCTCTATAGTGCCATCCCTTTAAGGCTACTGGGGCCGAATTCAGGAAGCTCTTTGTTACTAAGTGCTGCTTCTTCATTGGCTGATTGCCTTCGACAATAATATGTCCGACATCACTATTGGCCCGCACGAAAGCTTTCAGCGCAAGAACTTTTGTGAACATGGGCCCTGGTGATCATAAAAGCTGTGTGGCGTTCCTTATTGAAGGCTTGCGAAGACTCCACTGCGGGCACTGTCGGCGGAATCACGCTTTGTACAGCGCATCTTATTCTGTCGCGTTATCTCCTCTCTTCAATAGCGGTTATATCTTAAAATGAATTTAGATTACTAATTATTAATTTTCGATAAGCTACCACATTATGGATGCATAGATTCCGCAATGATTCCGCTTGTGAACAGAGACTAACTGCCTTGCTGCGTTCACAAAACTATCAGTGATCGGAAATTTAGAAAGTTAAAGCGTCGTAATTATACCGTCGCAAAAAGATTTGACGCCACAAACACGACGATCAGACAAATCCATCTCGTAACCATCATTCCCGTGTTATAAAGCTCGTACAGTATACTAAAACTACTAGGAGGAACACACGTGCTGTGATCGTGCTGTGATCGTTCCTCGACCATGGAAATGATGGTTTGTACACGGCCTCGTCTCACGTTCGAGCTTGTGGCTTCGTTTACTATGCTTCGTCTGGCCTAAATTTCGAAGCAAGCATTTCTTTAGGAGTACAAGCTGATCAGCTTCAGCGAACACGCATAATCACCGCGAATCTGTAATTTACAGCGGAATATATTGTCGAAAATTATCAGTTTGCAAACTCACGAACTCCCTTCAAAGCCGGAAGGACGAAGCTTAGACCAAATCCATGCACCGCCCATCATTCGCACGTTGGCTGAAGCGTCATATTTGCAGCTCCCGTAGCAGAGCACTGCACGGGCCCGCTTTGTGAAGCCCGATTTCAGTCCGGGCCCGTAATACCCAGCCATCGGCCCGGCCCGCGCCCGGACGTACATGACTGAACGCAGCCCGGAACCGGCCCGACCCCTTGGTTCCAAGCCCGGGCCCGTCCCAGGCCCGGGTATCCATTGCTAAGCTTAGCCAGGGTCCACGTGTGCATGACTAAGCCCGGCCTGCAAGCAGGAAAATATCTTTCTTTACTCACAGATTTGTGCCGCATGTGTCAGCCTCACCTTCCCGGGGTCTATCAGATGCAGTGTATAGGGAAGAAAGACCGAAAGCTTTGTTTCTCCCATGGAAATATAAGTGGTCTAGCCCAATGCCTTTGCTGTTATCTATCTGCTGGTGCAGATGCATCTGCCTTGATCGCACGATTTGGTCCGGCAAGGTCATTTGACATGCGAACATATATATATATATATATATATATATATATATATATATATATATATATATATATATATATATATATATATGCAAGCAGGCGGCTTTACGAGCTTACAGCATAAAATAAATGCACAAGTAGAAAGAGACACCTCTTGCGTTAGCACTGAAATAATATAATACTATCGAGAGTTGTAATAGCTCAATCGGAAAAGCGGTAACAGGGGAATGGTTCGAAGAATGTTTTCTTGCATAACTTATTTTTTGTTCGCGGAAACAATGTTCATTCTTGTGAAAAAAAAATGGACCATCACCCGTTTTTCTTTCTTAGCTAAGGTACACTAAGAGCCAGTTCTTTACACGTGTCGCTTCAGCTTGGCACAGAATGCCATGGACCATGCAATGCATTATGTTCGCGTGTGCTCGAAGGCACCATACTTAGGCGTTTTAAGGACTCCGGCCCGGGCGCACGGCTTCAAGCCCCATCCGGCCGAGGCCCGCCGGAATGAAACGCTTCGGATAGCCCGGGCCCGTGCAGTGCTCTATCTTCTAGACACTAAAAAAAAAAAAGGGGGGGGGGGGGGGGGTCTTCGACGCTATGGCGCCAGAGTTCGCTCTGGTGTTTTTAATGCGAAGCTTTCTCCGCGGACCTTCTCGGAGTTTCCTGACAATGGCCCCTGGGTGCTGCGCTGCTATCTTCAGAATTTAAGTGCAAATGTGAAGACACCAACAGTCATCTCCTGTGTCACTGTTCTCGCTTTGATAACCGACGTACTACTCTCCAGTGTACCTTGAATAGATTGAATGATAGGCCATTTACAGAAGCGAAGATCGTGGGAGCCTGGCCTCACAGTTCATTAGCGAAGAAAGCAGTTAGAGCGCTTCTTCACTACCTGAAGGCAACAGACTTGAGTGCCTGACTATAGACATCCTACACCTAACTCAGTGCGTGTGAAAGTGCGGTATAGACTCATGTTATCTCTCTCTTTTAGTCCCCATTCCCCTACCCATGTGTAGGGTAGCATACTGGACTCAGTCTCGTTAACCTCCCTGCCTTTCCTTCTTCCCTTCTCTCTCTTGACAATTTACTGAAGATGGACCAACGCCGTTTAGTTACACCAGCCGCGGCGCACCCCAAGGCCGCGTACTCAGCCCTACCGTGTTCGACATGGTGCCCGTCGGCATCGCCGATTCATTGCCGCAAATCATGCCGCAAACCCCTTATATGCGGATGACATTCGCATATGGGCTTCAGGAGTGACACTTGTACAAGTCTGCGCACGATTTCGGGAGACTTCAGCGGCAGTGTCAACATATCTAAGAAGGCAAGGGCTGGAGCTCTCACCCGAGAAGTGGGCACTCTGCTTATACCCGCAAAGCGATGGTTCCGTGTGCTTTGCGGATTAATAGACAAATTGTACCAAACAGACGAATGTACCGATTTCTTGGCGTCGTCATCGAGAGAGTCTTCTCTTGGTGACCTCACGTCTCGTACATGACAAAGAATCACAAAAGCGTTTGGCCGCCTCGCGTTTCTCGGCGGGAAGTCCAGGGACGCTTTAGTAGCATCGATGTGGCAATTGTATAACGCTCTATTCTTGGGCTTCCTGTGGTACAGCTTACCGGTGCTACGAAATATTGGCACGACAAATATTTGCAGACTTCACAGTGTGCAAGCCCAAGCACTCAGAATGTGCCTTGGTCTCTCCCCCCTCCCTCCCCCAATATACATCATCGTTGCGACAGACGCCATTGCCAAAGATTGTCATTTGACCCTCTTGACTGCTGCAGATGTTCTGAGAGCACACATCTAACACCTGACTCGGCTTTCCTGACACCGTCTTGCTTGCTTTCCAACAAAGAGGCCGCATTCTATATTTTCCAAAAGTATTGTAAGACACCAGTTCTACTTGCCAACACAATTCACGCCTTCTACACGAATGTGTTGCGGGCGCCATTATAGGGCCTCCACAAGCCGCAAGTACAATTGATAATGCCGGGCATAAGAAAAAAAAGAATCTGGAGCGCAGTTGCGAGCTTTAAAGCCACCAACGTTGGAACACATTTACAACGTGCACAGATTCCGGCAACATAGCTGGACAGCTGGTTCGGAAAATCTCAACAGCCCTGCTGCTGCGGTCATCATTCCGGCCACATCTGAAGAAATCAAGTGAAGAATTTCTTATGTGACCACATGGACAGGTGCAGAGCTTGCTGCACTCCGTGCTGCACTTGATTTCATTAATCTGGAACCACTAGAACAATGGATCGTTCTTTTTTGTGATTCCAAGGCTGTGATTTCAGTGCATATAAAGCTTAATACGCCACGGGCCCAACTGAACAACTGGACTCAGAAATGACCTATGACAACCTAAACTTTCAATCGCTTCCAGGACGTTGCAACATCAGCGGTAATTACCACAATGACGAAGCCGCCCGATCGGTACATGAAAGTTGCCAATGTGCTTTGGCTGTGGCTGGGCTGCGATTCATGTCCCGTCAATGTACAAGGGTGGTCGAAAGTTCCCAAGCCACAGCGTGCTCGAAATTGTTCACTCTCAAGCAAGTGGCGGGGCTCGTAAATTAATTTTGGCACTCGGAAGCTGCGAGTGGTGAGAAACACTGTCCCTTACCCTCTTCACAACAACCTTGGGGCTCTTATAATCTGATAGATTACACGCCACATGGGCACGAAGTCAACGTGTTCACGCAAGCTGCGGCCTGGAAACTTTTGATCAGCCCTGTAGGTTCAATCTGTGGGACTCGGAACGTTTTCACCATGTGCCGTTCGCGTTCGTTGTCTCCGGATATACAGATGCATCTACGTAGCGCCTGGGTTACCACGACGCGAGCAGACCAGGCTGTGCCGTCTGTGCTAAAGTGTCGAATTTACAAACCCTTACGCTTTCCTTATTGAAATGACCGAGAGCTCCACGTGAGACACATGCAGCTGTGATGAGACGCTCGCACACGTCATCTATGTCTGCCGGCGCTATAATGCCGAGAGGCAAGTGATGTGCAGAGTGATGGACCGACTAGACAATCGCCCACTATCACAACTGAAATCTCTCGGCCAGTGCTCCCAAAGCATCTCTGCGCACATGGCTTTGTTCGCGCTACTAGGGTTCCTGTGGCCTACGAGCCTTCTCGATAGCCTTTAGGAACACCACCAGCTACCGCTGCATAGGGTGCACGGATTCTTTGTGCGCGTCTCTCCCTCTCGCTCCCCTTCCCTTGTCTTTCTATCTCTCTGCCTCTTCCCTCTGTGCAGGGTAGTGTTTGGATCGCCTTGCTGGTACGATCTGTTGGGAACTCGGCGCTGACGCCCGTGGTTGTACCTGGGTCGCAAGCCCCAAGGGTAGCGTTGGCCTGGCGGCCTGGGGTACAACTGGAAGCATCCGAAGGTCCCGGCAAAGCATGAGTCGACTGGTAACAACGAAAAACTTGTTTATTTTAACATCGCAAAGAGTTGGCGGTCAGGTTTGACCGAAGTAGAGAGACGGGAGAGCACTTCACTCAACAGAAGAAATCGGAGCCCTCCTTTTGGCGTCCGGGGGCAGCTGTTTTTATACTCTCGCAGTTGAGGGCAAGAAGGAACCCCTCAAAAGACGAGCACGTGAATGTACAATGGGCTAATGGTGACGCACACTGTCGTAGCGATGCCGTAGCACCATGTCGAGCACGATCTCGTAGCACCCTGTCGTGGCGCTGCCGGTCGGACACAATGACTGTAATGAGAGGATGGTCCCTGCTTTGGCATCGCCTGTTTCGGGCACAATGACTGGAATGAGATCCCTGCTTTGGCATCGCCTGTTTCGGGCACAATGACTGGAATGCGAGGATGATCCCTAGGCGGTCGCATCGCCGCAGTCGCGCCTGGAAACACCTGGCGATGAGTGTTGCGGCGACGACGATCGGGCCAAAATGTCTGCCGCCCCGCCGCAGTCGCGCCGGCAAAACCACGTGTCGCAGGCGAAACGCAACAGACCGCCCCGCCGGGGGAAGGAGATCCCGATGGACAGGGGACTGCATCCGCTGTCCGGAGGGATGTCGCTCGATGATGCTCATAACCGAAGTCGGGCGTCCTTCGACGTTTCTTGAGCGCAGCGCACAGAGAAGGCCTCGTTCTCTCGTTCAGGTTCGCACGGGACACTGCAAAGTGACTTCGGGAGAGTTCACATTTTTGTTCTCGTTCCCGGCAAGCGTTAGAACTACGCTGAAACTCAACCGCTCAGTCAGCAAGCACGGCACAACCCTCACTAAGCCCTGCCAGGCTCTTTCCCCTTTTTATACCACTGCCTAGTTCCTTACAGTAGTCTAGCATCACTCAGAACGCGTCCACAAATTGAAAAATTACACTAGAAAGCATATCATCACTTTGAAACACTAAACAAAAGCAATATGTTAAAAAAAATCCTGCCTCAGGAAGAAAAACATCAGTAACAAACAATATTGAGGCTGATTCCTACGTTAGGGGCTTCGACTTAAGCCATCGGCGTTACCGTTGAGACTCCCCTTTTTGTAACGTACCTCAAAGGAATATTGTTGTAAAGCGAGGCTCCAGCGCAGGAGGCGGCCATTTTTGGGAGAGATGGTCTGCAGCCATTGGAGAGGGCAGTGATCCGTCTCAATGATAAACCTCGAGCCGGCTAGATAGCATGACAATTTCTGAACGGCCCACACGAGACACGCACACTCTTTCTCGGTGGCGCTATACGCCTGCTCACGACTGGTCAGCTTACGACTAGCATACAGGACGGGGTGTTCTACTTCTCCATTTTCCCGTTGGCACAGTACAACGCCCATGCCTCGCTCACTAGCATCGCACTGAACAATGAACCCTTTTGTATAGTCTGGCGATCGTAGCACAGGCTGGCTTGTTAGGGCACTCTTTAGGGCGCTAAAAGCTCTTTCCTTGGTCTCGTCCCAGACGACTGTTTGAGGCTCTGTCTTTCTTAGAGCATCCGTCAGGGGAGCCGCGATATCAGAGTACCTAGGGATGTACCTCTGATAGTAGCCGGCGACACCCAAGAACGACCGAATATCGGTCTTGGTGCGCGGTTGCGGAAAGTCTCGCACAGCGGCCACTTTTATTTCAGAGGGGCGGCGACGACCCTGACCAATCACGTGACCGAGGTAGACAACCTCGGCCTGTGCTAACTGGCACTTAGGAGCCTTGACTGTCAAGCCCGCTTCGCGCAGGCGGGTTAGCACTGCCCGCAAGTGTGTCATATGCTCAGACCAGGATGCGGAGAATATCGCTACGTCGTCTAGATACGGTAAAGCGAATTCTTGCTGTCCCCGCAACACTTTATCCATGAGACTTGAAAAACAGTATGGCGCGTTCTTCAAACCAAAACTCAACACTTTAGGACGGAATGTTCCCATTGGTGAAATGAACGCCGCATACCTACTAGCCTCTTCTGTAAGTGGAACCTGCCAATAACCCCTGACAAGATCTAGGGTGGAAATAAACTGAGCGCTACTAACTTTCTCAAGGCGCTCCTCGATGTTAGGGATTGGATAAATTTGATCCTTAGTGATGGAATTAAGCCTGCGGTAGTCGACGCAAGGACGAGGTTCCTTGCCCGGTACCTCAACTAAAATCAAAGGGGAGGTATAATCACTCTCACCTGCCTCAATAACACCGAGCTGTAGCATTTTCTTTACCTCAGCCTCCATAATATCGCTCTGGCGGGGTGACACCCGATACGCCTTGGATCGTACTGGCTCTGTGGAGGTAAGTTCTATATCATGAGTAAGTACAGAAGTCCTACCAGGCCTCTCAGAGAACAGACCTTGAAACTCTTGTAATAGCTGGTGTAGTTCGGTTTTCTGCTCGGGCGACAGCGGTGCTTTACTGATAAGGTCACTAATGACTTGACCGGTGTCTTCCCTGTTCGTCACTGAGCCTAGTCCCGGAAGCTCGACTGGAAGCTCTTCAGGAACGTTTACCATCATGCACACCACTGCTTCCCTTTGTCTATAAGGTTTGAGCAGATTACAGTGGTAAACTTGCTGTGCTTTCCGCTTTCCTGGCAGACTTACCACGTAGTTAACGTCCGACAGTTTCTGAACAATTCGTGCTGGGCCCTCCCACTGCACGTCTAGTTTGTTGTTTAGCGATGTGCGCAATATCATGACCTCATCGCCCACCTCAAAACGACGGGCCCTGGCTGTCCGATCATAATAAACCTTGGCCCTCTGCTGGGCCTTTGTCATTGCTTCACCTGACAACTCCTGTGCCCTTCTTAAGCGTTCGAGGAGCTTAAGCACGTACTCCACCACGACTGGGTCGTCGCCCCTACCTTCCCATGATTCTCGAAGCATGCGAAGCGGAGACCGAAGCGAGCGACCGTACACCAGTTCAGCTGGCGAAAACCCCGTAGCCGCATGCGGCGCGGTCCTTAAAGCAAACATCACCCCAGGCAGACACAGCTCCCAGTCAGTTCGATGTTCAAAACACAACGCTCTCAACACGCGCTTCATGACGGAGTGGAGCTTCTCAACGGAATTCGACTGTGGGTGGTACACTGAGCTGTGTAACAGCTTTACCCCACACCTTTCGAGAAAAGTTGTCGTCAAAGCGCTAGTAAACACTGTGCCCTGATCTGATTGGATTTCCGCAGGGAAACCAACTCGCGCAAATATGGACAGTAGTGCATTAACTATCTCAACTGAGCTGAGTTCTTTAAGCGGCACTGCTTCAGGGAACTTTGTCGCTGGGCAGATCACAGTCAAAATGTGTCTGTGCCCCGTGGCTGTTACCGGCAGAGGTCCCACAGTATCAATAACGAGCCGTCTAAAAGGCTCCGTAATGATAGGTACCAATTTCAACGGCGCCCTCGATTTGTCCCCTGGTTTGCCCACCCGCTGACAAGTGTCACATGTCCTCACGAAATGGTCTGCGTCCCGAAAACACCCTGGCCAATAGTACTCTTGCAAGAGACGGTCCTTAGTTTTCTTAACTCCTAGGTGTCCGGACCACGAACCCCCATGTGACAAGCGCAACCGATCCTGACGATAGCATTGAGGCACGACCAGCTGATCGAACTCCACTCCTCGGCGGTCTAGATACTTCCGGTACAGGACTCCACCTCTTTCCACAAAACGCGCAGTTTTCCTGGCGATACCTTCTTTGACATTGCAGCGCACGTTTTCCAGGCTGCCATCCTTTTTTTGCTCGGCTATCAAAGCCGACCGGCTGACTTTTAGCAACCTATCAAGTCCGTCTGACGTAGGCGCGATGAGCAAATCAGTAGATAGCTCTTCTAACTTTCCCGAATCGGGATTTTCCTCTCCAGTATCTGGCGCCTTCAACGCTACAGACTCAATTTTATTCTGTTCGGGCGTGCTCTGAATATCAGCTTGCTGCGCCTCTGACCCTTTTTCGTTGTTTGATAACGTCGGCCCCGCAACTACCGCCTTTGCAGCGAGCTCCCGAACCTTCGACCTGGTTAAGGCCTGAACACTAGCTTCACCAAACAAAAGCCCCTTCTCGCGCAGGAGGTGATCGGACCTGTTTGAAAATAGGTACGGGTACTGGGGTGGCAGCATAGATGACACTGCCGCCTCCGTCTCAAGCGCTCCGAAAGGTCCTTCAATAAGCACTTTTGCTACCGGCAGACACACGCTATGAGCTTCCACGGCTTGCTTGATCCACGCGCACTCGCCCGTGAACATATGGGGTTCTACGTAAGACGGGTGAACTACATCCATCGTAGCTGCGGAATCGCGAAGCACTCGGCACTCTTTCCCGTTCACGAGGAGGTCTCGCATGTAAGGCTCGAGAAGCTTCATGTTCTCGTCAGTGCTGCTTATTGAAAAAAACACAACTTTTGGTGTTGTTTCCGGACACTGCGCCGAAAAGTGACCCGGCTTCTGGCACGTATAACAAACGCCCGCTCGCCTCATCTCGAACCGCTTTCTGCGTTCGGCTTCGGCTGCCGTCTCTTTACGTTTGGTCGGATTGCTTTCACTCGCATCCTCACTACGCGTGTCCCCCTTAAATCTCCTGGGCGTGAACCTTGGCCTCTCAGACTTGGAGCCAAATTCACCCTTTTGACCGTCCTTAGCTCCGCGAGCTCGACGCGTCACAAACTCCTCGGCTAGCTCAGCGGCTCTAGCCACCGTACTCACGTCTGGCCTATCCAAGACCCAGTATCGCACGTTCTCCGGTAACCGACTATAAAACTGTTCTAGCCCGAAGCACTGCAGAACTTTATCGTGGTCACCAAACGCTTTCTCTTCTTTGAGCCACTCCTGCATGTTCGACATAAGCCTATACGCAAACTCTGTATATGACTCACTTTTGCCTTTCTCATTTTCCCGAAACTTCCGACGGAACGCCTCCGCAGACAGCCGGTACTTTTTTAGAAGACTCGATTTCACTTTGTCGAAATCCTCTGCTTCCTCTCTATCCAAGCGAGCGACTACGTCGGCCGCCTCGCCGGGTAACAAAGTGAGCAAGCGCTGTGGCCACGTTTCCCGAGAGAACCCCTGCTTCTCGCACGTTCGCTCAAAGTTAACCAGGAACAAACCAATGTCCTCTCCAAGCTTAAACGGCCGCATCAGGTCAGTCATTTTGAACAATACTCGTTCTCCTGCACCGTGTGCCTGACTTCCATTACGAGCGCGTTCCATCTCTACCTCGAGACGCTTCATTTCCAAAGCGTGTTCGCGCTCTTCTTTTTCTTTCTGCTCTTTAAGTTCGCGCTCCTGTTTCTCTTTTTGCTCTTTAAGTTCGCGCTCATATTTCTCTTTTTGCTCTTTAAGTTCGCGCTCCTGTCTTTTTGACCTCTCCTCAATAGTCTCAAGGCATTCCGACAGCTCGTCATCCTCAGCCTCTAACTCAAGAATAGCCTTTAGCAGTTCAGGTTTTCTTAGTTTGTCTGAGACATCCAGACCCAACTCTCTTGCAAGCTCTAACAATTTCGGTTTGCGCAACGACTTCAAATCCATGGCTGCTCTGAATGCTGCTTTCTCTACTGCTTACTATTGTCTTGCCGCAAACTAACCCGGCAGCAACGACAACCACAATTACCAGCTCTGTTTCTGACACTAACAAAAGCCTGGCAAAGCTCAGAAGAAGAAAGTCCCGCACTCACCAAACCTCGCAGGCAGGAATTCCGCGCAGTCGTTCCGCTGCAGGCAACCAGTCGTCACACAGGGCTCGTTGCACTGCTCCCGGATCGTCGTTGAGCTGCTCAGCATACTGTCAACTGCATCTCTTTGCTGCTGGCCTCCGTTGTCGCGATCTCACCGCTGGCAGACAGTTGTTTGAAGTCGGAGGCGATCTCACCGCTGGCAACCAGATGTTTGGATCGCCTTGCTGGTACGATCTGTTGGGAACTCGGCGCTGACGCCCGTGGTTGTACCTGGGTCGCAAGCCCCAAGGGTAGCGTTGGCCTGGCGGCCTGGGGTACAACTGGAAGCATCCGAAGGTCCCGGCAAAGCATGAGTCGACTGGTAACAACGAAAAACTTGTTTATTTTAACATCGCAAAGAGTTGGCGGTCAGGTTTGACCGAAGTAGAGAGACGGGAGAGCACTTCACTCAACAGAAGAAATCGGAGCCCTCCTTTTGGCGTCCGGGGGCAGCTGTTTTTATACTCTCGCAGTTGAGGGCAAGAAGGAACCCCTCAAAAGACGAGCACGTGAATGTACAATGGGCTAATGGTGACGCACACTGTCGTAGCGATGCCGTAGCACCATGTCGAGCACGATCTCGTAGCACCCTGTCGTGGCGCTGCCGGTCGGACACAATGACTGTAATGAGAGGATGGTCCCTGCTTTGGCATCGCCTGTTTCGGGCACAATGACTGGAATGAGATCCCTGCTTTGGCATCGCCTGTTTCGGGCACAATGACTGGAATGCGAGGATGATCCCTAGGCGGTCGCATCGCCGCAGTCGCGCCTGGAAACACCTGGCGATGAGTGTTGCGGCGACGACGATCGGGCCAAAATGTCTGCCGCCCCGCCGCAGTCGCGCCGGCAAAACCACGTGTCGCAGGCGAAACGCAACAGTAGTGAACCCGAACTGCCTCTGGTTAACCTCCCTGCCTTTCTGGCATCCTTTCTCTCACTCACATGCCAAATGACTCATCATGAGGACAATGAATTACGTGTCCGATGGTGGGATCGAGCTTCGGTCCCCCACTGCGTGCAGTCCGGCGCTCTAACCACTAGGATACAATCGCACATAACACCATTGCCGTTCCAACACCAACTAGCTGTTTGAGATGATCACCGCGCGCGTGGCGTGGCGTGACACGGCGGCGCGAGAGCGCGTGCGCGCTCGCCCGAGCAGATGCGAAAGTGCGGCGTTTGGACGGCTTGTAAGGTGGATCATGTGGTTTAGTACCTTGTGTTGGCATTGTTGTTGACGGTACGACCTAGTGTTGACACTTAAAAAGAAAAAAACGCAAGGTCATAGATTTCAAGAATCTGGCTCAATGTTGGATCTGCCGCAATTAGTTGCAGATAACTACCATATGCCTACTTATTCAAAACATAGAAAAGAAAACAGCAGAAAGCAACTAGGACGGACGAGAGACGCAGACGTCAGGGACAAGAGTTGTACAGCAACTGCACAGGCCAACAGTCAATATTAAAGCGCTTGTTCGTGTCATCTTCGCATCTCGTTGCTCTCGCACAATTTTTTCTTAGATAATGAAATACCAGTTGGCCAACTGATTAACCGTCCTACACTGCCCTGTGCCTCCGCAACGGCCTACGAGATCAAACGACTCCGCGGGGACTCCCCGAGTGAGCTTCCACGACATCGCACGCAACTTAATGAGATGCACGCGTCACACACGTGGTGTACAGGTGCAATGAGCGAAGGCCGCCCTCCGGCCACGCCAGCTGCGCCCACTGTTTTTGCGGGAACCACTTTCCCGAACGCTCACTTAGCAGGCGAGGCGCAAACAGAGCTCGCCCATTCCCGGTGTGGCGCTTAAGCCGTCGCCTGCAACCTTTGCTCTTTTAGGCTCACCGGAGATTCGCGACGAGCTGGACGGTTTCCAAAACACCCCGTCCCACGATGAGCCTGGTGTACACCGACGGAAGCGCGATCCGGCTGACTATAGCGTGCGTGAATGCGTAAACAAAAAGCAAGCAACGTGTTGCGGTCACGACTCCTCTTTCCTCGATCGAGCTGCTTTCGCTAGTGTAAGTGCCGGTTTCTTGTTCGTTTCTTAAATTTTGATTTTATTTATTAGGTTATTGATAAATGCGCCTGCCCGGGATCATTATGGTACGCGCTATACAGATGCACACGCGTGGCGATCTGGCTCGTTTTCATTCGCCCGCGATGAGTAATGATGCTTGCGACAGAGTGCCAATTACGATGCGCGAAAAAAAAAAAGAATAAAATGTGGGAGAATAGTCGGGTACGGTCATGGCATCCCTCTGTGTCCGAACCCATGCCGCAAATGAAGGGCGAGTTGTTACATCGAGCTAAAGGCGGAGTCGTTCCTTGTGCAAGTGAGGCGCCATAAATTTCTTTCCTTCCTGCTTTCTATTTTCTTCGCTCGCTTCTTCGCTGTAATTTTTATCTTGCACTTCCTCCCTCGTATCTGAAGTTGTGTCCGCGCGACACTCTTTCACGGTTATATGCCACCTGTTCTGCATAGATTTTAAGACGCTCTTGTTGTACAAAGTAGCGAAGAGATCCTTGAGCCATGAGTCAAGGCAGGTGAGCTGTAGAGAAATGTCTACAATATTGCAGAATGAAGCGGGTCAGCGTAACAAAAAAATTGTGCAAGATACAAAGACACATTCAACTTGACGTTTCATGAATGGTGGTTTTGACGTTGTCGGTATCCAATGGCTGCCGCGGTGGCGGGAAGGTGGTTCCAATCGTTGCTTGTGCTACGGATGAATGCATTGCTACAAAGTTTAGTACTGAAGTAGTGAAGTAGTTCAGCACTTTAGTAGTTCATTATAGACAGTTCACAACTGACTGAATACTTTCGCAAGACGACACCTACACTACGAGACGCTGCAGTGCGGGCTTCAGATATAATTTTGACAACTTCGGCTGTTTTGGCGGACATTTGCATATGCGTGCGCGAGATCGCTCGCGTCCCGCGTCCGCCGTAATTCAATCGTCGGGGCCGGAAATGAAACCTGGCACATTTAATCTGCCGCTACAAATCCAGATCAATTTAGCTACCGCGAGAATGTTTGCCGTGTACATGGTTTTGGACGGGGCTAGCTTATGATCGTTGCCAGTGATATTACACAGCGTGGAAACCACACGTATCCTTCGTTCTTCCTTACATTTTTTGCCGATCTCCACGCTGTGATTTCCAACAGTTAGCGCGCACACTTGCGCAAAGCTGACGGAAGCTGTTCCGCTCTGCCCCACTAGGAATTGAGCAAGCCATCCCAGATTCAACGCGGAGATTTGCGGCAGCGCCACCGGGCAGGGGGCGCCGCTGCAATTAAACGACCGCTGGAGAGACAATAGCGAGCGCGCTTCAAGACGGAATGTAGGTCAAGGGATATGCGGTACACAGCTCGTGCACCGCACCGTGATGCAGCGTCTAAGCCTAGCGGAAACGTCACGTCCATTTCCTGCTGCTTCTACGCGGACGGCCTCCCAGATAACTTTCTGGCAATATCAGGAGACTGACTGGGGGAAGTGACGTCAGCTTTAACGTAGGGAAGCCGTCAACGACCGAGTACAAAACGGGCCGGCAAAATGGCGCGTTGAAGCCCGGCGTGACGTGTGAAGACAGTCTGAAGAGTAGAGATTTTCTGATAGGAAAGAGTGCCGCTCGCCTAGAGTTTCACATTGGCATTAATATAGAGAAATGTGGCGATGAGGCGCTTTAAACGTTCACACAAATCACGGCGTATCAGTAAACATGTAAGAACCCCTTCAGGGTACTGATATCTCCTGTATCGCTACAACAACGCCACCCATAAGTGTGTGTGTGCGTGTGTGTGTCTGTGTTTGCTGTGTTTGACAGCGAGTTCAGATATATACAGCGGCAACGGGAGAAACCGTAGCTGGAAATCTGTGTATGCCAAATCTGACCAATAGGATTCAGCCGTGCTCGTGACAGAACCGTCGGGCGTTTCTCGGTCGTCGTGTCTCCTCTGTTCTATATATCAAAGTGTCTCCTCTGTTCCTATATATCATCTACGACACAACTACAGACGCGAGGTCGTGTTCTGTTTGCGCACGAACTATTGAAGCTACAGCGGTGAGCAAAACGAGAACGAGGTGAAAGCAGGAGCCAACGTTTCGACAAGTGCACTCGTCTTCTTCAAGGCGGCAAGTCTACTTGGTTTCTTCTTCGTTCTGTGTTCCAACAAATCTACTTGTCGAAACGTTGGCTCCTGCTTTCACCTTGTTCTCGTTTTGCTCGTCGTCTTGAACTTCCATCTCCCACCTTCCCCTGTTTTCTTAAGCTAGCGTCCATAGATTTAACCGGGTCCGCTCCTCTCTTGTGCTCAGAAAAAGATATAGTTTGTACTGAATGCATCAACGAATGAATAATTAGACTATACATATGAAAGGATTGATCGTTAGCCTAAGCGGCGAAGTGAATGGCATGGGTGTAAAAAGACTATATCAATGAAAATAATTGTCGCTTTCGCTCGAAGGGCGAAGCAGTGACAGCCAGCTTCAACTCTGCGCCAAAACTCCTCGGACGGTGTTCCATGCATCCGGACGCCGGGGGCGATTTATTGGTGCGACGTAGCGCGCAAAGCAACTGCCGCTGGACGCGAGTAACGCTGTCCCGACAGTTGCATACACCACGCGTCTCACAACGCTGGCCCGATATGAGAAGCGCAGGCAGTGGTGATGTGGCGGGTGTCGCAGCCTCCACGGTGCACGTAGCACGTGATGCGACCGACGACGGGGCAAACAGTCGGGCTTTAGTCGGCGCCGAGTGAACTACCGGACAGTGTTGGCGCGACGTTCGCTGTCCGTTCTTTCCACTTCGTATGGGTGCGTACGCACTGCAGTTCGTGGGAAACGCTTGTGCTCTTATGTGGTGTGTGCGTTCACGGACCTCGAATGTGGCAGTGGTGGGAAAAAAAATGGAGTACGCTAGCTGCCCCGGCTTAGCCACCTATCGCCGTAAACAATGTTTACGCCCTTAAGAGTGTTTCTACTTGTCGCGCTGGTAACACCTCTACCGTTAGGGTCTCGGAAAAAAATTTATGGAGGACGACAAGGGAGCTTGAACTGTAAACTGCAGTGAGAAAAAAGACGTAGTTGAAAACTACATGCAATCATTCTGTCAAGCCCTGGGCGCACAGGAACATCCCACGCGAGAATTTCAGGTGGACAGATATGGAACCCACCTTTCATACATTTCTGTGCATATATATATATATATATATATATATATATATCACGCGTTTTTGCCGTCACCTTAGTGAAATCGTAGAGAGCAGGACCGAGAGACGTTAGCGGGTCCTCTGCTTTCAGGAGCCACTCATTCGCCCGGCGTCGGTATTTTCTCCACGCGTACTTCCGGGGACTATATTCTATGTAATGCAGGGCAATTGCCACAGCAAGCGGCGTTATGCTTGGCCTGACTTGTCTCGCAGCAGAGACAGCCAAGTATGTACTGCAAGCTGGAGGATCCAAATATCATTGTCCTGTTCCTGGTTTCTCCCGTTTCGTAAACTGCGATGCGAATCACGCAAAAACCTCCACTGAAACGGTGCGATTAATAGAAGCGATATAAAACAAAGAAAGAAAGAAAGAAAGAAAGAAAGAACAACGTAGAAACAAAACAGACGCAAAACACACCGCACAACAGGTCGTCTGGGCACCAGGCTCGCTGGTATACGTACGGAAGCTAAGAATACAATCTGGTTCTTTAAGGCGCGCCGTAGAGAGCCGCGCACGATAGAGGCTCTGCCCCCTACCCGCCTCTCACAAGCAGGCAGCGTCGGAGACTTGGTTAAGACGCCCCTCTTGATATGCGGAGTGGTTGAGTGACCCCCCTCCCCCCATCCTTTTTTCCTCACCCCCCCTCGACTATAATGCGCCGTTTCGTCGCGGCCGCGAACCAGCTCGGGGGTTATTTTCCGGGGCAGATCGCTCTCGGCCGTACCTGTACGCGGCGCATATTATACGAGCCAGCGGCCTACGCACGACTCCCCGAAGCGACCGATAAGCGCGCAAATTACTCGTGGCGCGCGCGGCGCAGTTATCGGAAGACCGCGACGCTTCATTCTGAAACCCGATCCTCACGTCGCGGTTCTCCTCTCCCCTTCTCTGTTTCTCCTTTTTATACCCGAAGGAGAGCGCGTGTGACGCGAGAAACAAATTCGTAAAAAAAAAAAAAAAGGAGGGCCGGTCGGGTCGCCTGCCCCTCAAGACTCGATCGCGCGCGAGCAGTGTTGCTGAAGGCATGTTTCGTCGACCGCGATGACCACGAGGACGCCGGTCCGTAGACTCCTTTCAAATTTTTTTTTTCTCCGAGGACGAGAGACGAAGCTCATTCACTCTGTTCATATGAAACCTTTAATTCCGAGTCACGTTTACTATACCATTTGTTTTTTTCTTGTAGTGTGGTAAGCTTGTTAAGGGTAGTTATCGCGATACTGTCATACGTACAGCCCTTGATCAAGTCGAGGGCTCGAGGGAAACCCGTCTGGTCGGGATGAAACACGAAGCGATAAAACGACAGACGCCGACCGAAAGAAGTGCTAAAAATGAATAAATATTTAAGACGTGTCGGCTCCGCTATGGAAGCCTTGTTCACCAACCTGATTGTGTAGAAGGTTCCGTAGCGAAGCCGAAACGTCTTAAAGATTTATTGATTTTTAGCAATTCTTTCGGTCCGTGTTTGTCGTTTTACTGCTTCACATACAGCCCTGCTTGGGCGGAGAGCACACCAACTGATGTCACGCTTATTTCCCATCACTCGATCTTTATTTTCTTTAAAGGCCGAATTACAGCTCTCATCAAATACAACAATACAGATGGCACGGAGTTTAGCAAAACTAACAAACAAACAAAGCTGCCAGGAGGCAGCTTTTCGAAGCCTGCAGCCCTTGAAATCAGTGTTCGACATCGGCACACTATCTGACATGGAATCACAATCCGTGGTACACCAATCATCAGTGCAGATAAATAAGCAAATTTCACAAACAACAAAAGCAAGGCTAGAAAGAAGAATAAAGAAAAGACGTGGCAAAATGTTTTCATATTAATGCGCCCAAACTGTGAAGGTGTCAAAACAAAATGTGAACCTATCAAATGCAAACCATGATCTGCGAAAAAGGAAACAGCTGCCTAGACAGCAAGACATTGCAACCAAGGCCGATCCAAATAGGTCGCGAAGCCTCGGGCGAAAAGCGGTTCAGTACAAATTGTCACCGACATCAGCAAGGGGGGTTAAACATTGGGAAAACATTGGAAAAGAAAAAAGCGTTTTTTTTTTTCATTCAAGCGAGACACAGTTAGATTTATTCAACGAAAATAAAATTCCTGGCCAATCTTATATATTCGTGACGAGTTGAAAAGATACAAGTTTATTGAATTTATTATTATTCATTAATACATTTCTCTTTAGAGCCCATCGTTACAGGGGGCGTTGACGCCACTATCACTCGCAATGCAATGCAGCTCTTGAAATGTGCAGAAAGGCGCACTCGTAAACTTCATTTGTTGAAATACACCCCCCTCACAGGTTGTGCTTTTTTTTTTTTTTTGCTTGTCGAAGTTTGTCTGAATTTGGTGACGCGGGTAGCTTCATCGCTTCTTGACCTGTTCAGTGAAAAGTAGGGAGTTACGACCGCCAGATAACTGTGTGGTGGTTTTCGTGCGACTGCGCTGGCCTACGGGCTTGGCATCCGACGATAGGATCAGCACTCTACACCTGAAGCTTTCGTCGGCCTCGAAAGAAAGTATGTTCTGTGAAGGGGTGCGATTTCGACAACCCCACGGCTGGCCTTTTGCTGCATCGCTTTCCGCACTGAAAGCTCGAAACGCCCATCCAGCCGAATGGCGGGGCATATGAATGTATAGTTCCAAGGGCAGGCCAACAAAGCAAATTTCGCGCTTTCGAAAACAAAACGACGTCCGCTGTGCTTTTAACGGATATGGCGTCACATTATTTTTTCTTCCGCCGGAAGTGTTCCTACCACATACAGATGGCGCTAAGCTCCATGAACCGCCGATGAACCGCCATGTTTTGAACGTATGGGTTCCTATGGAAGCTTCGCTACCAGGTATATATGCGTTGCTGCAACCGTGGGAATCGCACCGAACTATTCCGATCGCATTGTCTGCGCACCCGTAGGTATCTCACCGTGCCGAAGGAACATCCACGGCACTGGCCCAGCGCACAACCTTATCAATACTGCAGCATGCTGCAGCGTCCACATCCCGCTCAACAAGTGCCACTCTTGTCAACAATAGGAGAAAACGAAAGGCGTCCGCAGATAAGCCTCAAGCCGCGAGGACAGGTTGTGCGGGCACGTGCCGCCCCAGTTTCCGCGGCGATAATTTCATTTGCGAACTTTCCCGAAATCTGGGGACCGTGCCGCTGCAACTGTCTGGCTAGCTTACACGTGGGACAGCGCTCACATCAATAGAACTATATGGCCATCTGTCCGCCTTTCTTTTATCACCCTACTCGTACGGATGTGCCAGTGGGTGACACTGTTCTCCACGCGATCGCGCAACCAAACCACAACTCGTACCCTAAACGTCATCATTGCACCGAGATATCCCATCGAGCGGACAATTCCTTTATTAAAGTGAAAGTTTCGATACGGTTATCGTCGGGGGGTTGGCGCGTTTGCTCGACCAGGGAGACAAGGAGCACTTTAAAAAAAGTGCTCCTTGTCTTGCTGATCTCTCAGGAAGGGCACGTAATCGCTGTTCAGCAAAAATGCAGTTCGGAAGACGTGCACCCGTTTATAACATTTCATATTACCGCTTCACGAGTGTTTCGATTCACATTGATGCCAGCGCGTGAGTTAGGTCTGCACAATTGTCGTTTACGTCGCACATCAGCGAGGAGGCGGTTCCGCGGAAAGACCGCCCGTAAGCACAAAGTATGGAAAGATGTACTACGGTCGAAGCAAAGAGAAGAAAAGAGCAACTAAAGCTGGGTTATACGTGCTAAATATTCCTTTATAACTGAAGATGTTCGGTGCCTTCTTTTAAAAAAAATTGCGGACTGTTTGTTCGATGAATGCGTCGCGCTAGATGCGGATTGGCCGCAGTAACCGGGAAGGCCCGAGGAATCGGGCTCTGAAGAATATTACTCGCCTGCTGTATTTGGTGTTTTATTCAAAGAAGCGTATTTTTCCCTAAAGTCGAGGCAAACGAAGAAGCGTAAAAGTATAACTGTCATTATGACAGTCCTAAACAGCTCCAAAGGTCGGGAAACTCACGACGAAATCGCTAACGCTGATTGAAATGCGTAGTGTATCACTATACGCCCCTCCCCCCCCGCCCATCCCCCCCCCTCCCGAACACCCACAGGCGTCCATCGCACTCCAGAAGCTGTATTAGACGACACTGCAAGCTGAAAATGGGAGCAGAGGAGATCGTGTTCCGGATAAACCATTTTATCAAACACCGCGTTACCCGGCGCACGTTAACGCATCACGTCAGCGGGAACGAAGCTGGGATCGACGTGTTCAGTCCGTCGGTATCGGTATCGCCCCGAGCTCTGAGAGACACCGTAACGGAGGACGCCGGAATAGCGGAGAGTTTTAGCACACCGTTACGGGGTTTGCGTTGACTGCCACCCGACGGGCGTGCTGGATCTGGGATGCACAATGCAGGCGCATGCCCAGTGCAGCTTAACGAACACTTGGAATGCTGGCACATGGCTGAAGCGGCACTGCAGACAGCAGAGTGGTAGGTGAATCAACCAGTCAGCAGTCGAGATAAGCGAGAGACGGTTGTTGTATAGGTGGAAAAAGAAAGAAAAAAAAAACGGGCAGGAGATCTGATAGGAAGGCATCCGTTACAAGCATGGGTAACAGTAATGGGTTGAGTTAGAGGTTTTAAGGCAGAGGAAAGAGTGTGGATAGTTTGGGAAAATGATAAACATATAAGAATGCATACGTTACCTTGATCAGCTGACGCAGGCTAGGTGACTATTTGTCAACGCCTTTTTTTCGGAGTGAGCGCCAGGAAATCACCATCATCAATAATCACCATCGGTATGCTGAAGCTTCCCAATTTGACTACCTTTTGATTGTCGATGTAATGTACATTAAAATTGTGCCCGTGTTTTCTTTTCTTTCTTTCTTTTTACAAGTTCGCTCTCGCGTAACCGCGGCCATTAATCAAACCTGCGACCTCGCGCTCAACAGCAGAATGCCATAGCCCGCCGAGGCACCCCTTCAGGTCAGGCCCTAATCACCTAGATGAGACCTATAGAGTCAATACGCGTGCTCAGTTAAGGAAAGAGTGGCACAGTTGAGATCGCGGCCCCATATTCGCTAAAAGTCTCTAAAGTAGATCATCTCTGCGCCGGGATTTCGCATCGCGGACGGTGTTGTGAGGCCACCCGTCTCTGCAACTATTGGCGAGCACCTAAAACGCAGACCATACGCAATGAGGAAACGGTCTCGCAGTTTCGAGTGTTTCGTAACTAGGGGCTCCAATCGTACGCGTACCGCTCACATGGCTTCCCGTATCGGTGATGCCAGTCGCGGGGGCGACGACCGCGCCCGGCACGATCTCGCGTCGGCTAATCGCGAATGACGTCACACGTCTCTCCTCGTGGCCACGTGCATCTCTATCACTTAGCTCCGTGCATGCGCTCGCGGCGCGCCACTAGAAAAAAGTGCTCCTGTTCACCCAGCCCGAAGTCTCTATGTTGATATCAGGTGTATAGGAAGGAAAGACAGAATGGGAAAACGAACTGCGAGTAGCGTTGATTGGCCGAGTCGCCAATCAGTGACAGCGATAGCTGGCGGAACACTGCACATCTGCCTGTTTTTAAATGTTTGTTTTCCCTTTCCACTTTCATAATCATCATCATCATCATCGTCATCATCATCATCATGGTTACGCCCACTGCATGGCAAAGGCCTCTCTCATTCTTCTCCAACTACTCCGGTCGTGTACTAATTGTGGCCATGTCGTCCCTGCAAACTTCTTAATCTCATCCGCCCACCTCACTTTCTGCCGTCCCCTGCTACGCTTCCCTTCCCTTGGAATCCAGTTCCTAACCCTTAATGACCATCGGTTATCTTCCCTCCTCATTACATGTCCTGCCCATGCCCATTTCTTTTTCTTGATTTCAACTAGGATGTCATTAACTCGCGTTTGTTCCCTCACCCAATCTGCTCTTTTCTTATCCCTTGACGTTACACCTATCATTCTTCTTTCCATCGCTCGTTGCGTCGTCCTCAATTTAAGCAGAACCCTCTTAGTAAGCCTCCAGGTTTCTGCCCCGTATGTGAGTACTGGTAAGACGCAGCTGTTATACACTTTTCTCTTGAGGGATAATGGCAACCTGCTGTTCATGATCTGAGAATACCTGCCAAACGCACCCAGCCCATTCTTGTTCTTCTGGTTATTTCAGTCTCAAGATCCAGATCCGCCGTCACTACCTGTCCTAAGTAGATGTATTCCTTTAGCACTTCCAGTGCCTCGCTACCCATCGTAAATTGCTGTTCTCTTCCGAGACTCTTAAACATTAGTTTTCTGCAGATTAATTTTTAGACCCACTCTTCTGCTTTGCCTTTCCAGGTCAGTGAGCATGCATTGCAGTTGGTCCCCTGAGTTACTAAGCAAGGCAATATCATTAGCGAATCGCAAGTTGCTAAGATATGCACCATTAACTCTTATCCCCAATTCTTCCCAATCCAGGACTGTGAACATCTCCTGTAAACACGCTGTGAATAGCATTGGAGAGATCGTATCTCCCTGCCTGAGACCTTTCTTTATTGGGATTTTGTTGCTTTCGTTATGGAAGACTACGGTGGCTGTGGAGCCGCTGTAGATATCTTTCAGTATTCTTACATGCGGCTCGTCTACACCCTGATTCCGTGATGTCTCCACGACTGCTGAGGCTTTGAATGAATCAAACGCTTTCTCGTAGTCAATGAAAGCTATATATAAGGGTTGGTTATATTCCGCACATTTCTCTATCACCTGATTGATAGTGTGAATATGGTCTATTGTTGAGTAGCCTTTACACTTTAACACTACGTTTAATTTTTAATATTTGGGGTTTTACGTGCCAAAACCACTTTCTGATTATGAGGCACGCCGTAGTGGAGGACTCCGGAAATTTTGACCACCTGGGGTTCTTTAACGTGCACCTAAATCTAAGCACACGGGTGTTTTCGCATTTCGCCCCCATCGAAATGCGGCCGCCGTTTCTCGATAGTGACCGAGAGAGAGGAAAATATTTGTGTTAAGAAAAGGAGCGATATGGTTAGTTGCTGTTCCTTTCTTAATTTCATTTCTCACTAATTTCATTTCATTTACTTATGCTGTCAGCCCAACGGTCATTACAGAGGAGGAGGAGGGACGACACTCAACGCACATAAATACATATACAGTGCTAAAGGTGAACCACACGAAAGCCACAGCATTTGTGGCGTCAGCTACCGGGGTGACGTGGCACCTACCGGCAAGTTATTACTGGGGCTCAGAGAAAGGGAGAGAAATGTTGGAGGCGTCTTGCGCTTTCCTACACGCCTATATACCGTTGCTCCAGTGTGCGCAGAATATAACAATTTAGGTTCATGTCCCTACACGCAATACACACGTACTCGCGGCGTCACAAATGTTGCCGTGACTGCGCGCGCGAGATCATTCATGAAAACAATAAAGGCCAAAGGAAAGAAATATACTCGTCTTCAAATAAATCACGCTGGTTGATTTGCATGCCAAAGATCACTGCCGACACGAAGCCAAAAGATGTACGTCGCGTGTTCGTTTGGTTGCGATGAGGCATACTGCGATGTCGTTCCGGCTTGCGTTGAACAGCTTTGGCTTAATAGGCTCCTCGGAAGGTCCATACGCGAGGGCGAAACGCTTCTTTCCCGGTTCCAGGTTGGGCGTTGCTCACGGTGGCCACTTTGTACTTGGAACAAATTTTGTTTCAGCACCGTCATTAGGACGTGTTGTATATTTACGCATGCAGACACTAGCTGCTGAGGGGACAGCGCACGCCGACGTTGTGAACGGACATGGCAGAGTCCGCGTGAAATATGTATATTTCCGTAGAGCGGGAATCAGGGCCACAAAACACAGAACTGAGATCGACACGAGCACGAAGCAGCTGCTGTGCTGTAGTCACGGTCATAGCCTCCAGCCCACAAACGACTTTATGACAGTATAAATCAACTCCGATCGAATAAGGGAGAATGTTTACGGAAGAGAGTAAAGCGCCGACTTCAAACGAGGTCGTCTGCACTGCATACATTCGGCGCCCGAGGAAGCGGGCAGCAAGCTCTCAACTATCAACGAAAACAGCAGACGCGTCGACCAGATGCAGCTAAAAGAAATCAACAAAAGCAGTGAAAGTTAGCTCGACCCCCCCCCCCCCCACCACCAGACCTTTCGTTCCCGAAATGGCCTCGAAAATTTCGCTATGCGCTTTATAGGACGAATGCGGGTCCAGAACGCGTCGCGTCGTCACAGAAGAGTCGATCCATTCGCGTCCTGGGCACAATGAATTCGCAAACAAGAAAGAAAGAAAAAGAACTGGCACTGGGGCTGGTGGTGTGAAAAGTGGCCCGTCACGCCTACAATGCGCCGAGCGCGTGCACACACACGTGACGGGCGGAGGCGGCGGCAGCAGCAGTGGTGCTGCGCGTTGCACAATCTACCGTCTAGGCTGCGCGTACGCGCGAAGCCACCGACGCAGCAGCAGCTACTGCCTGACTGCCGCTGCGGTCTTTGTGGTTGCGCAAGAAAAGGGACAGTGGGGGTCCTTTTTTAAACGCCTTCCTCGACGACTCGCTATACGCGCGCACGTAGTGTGTACGGCGCGGCGCGCGGATAAGATACGCCCGGCGCGAGCGACGGCTGTGCAATCCTGGGCGAGAACCGGATGGCCGACTGTGGAGCAATAGAAATAGGCGCGTCGGACCGTCGATCACGGGACCCCGCTGTCGTGCCGCTTTCGAACGGCGCTTTGGCCGTGCGTACGGTACGTGTGTGCACGTGCGTTCGTAATGTGCCTGGGAGCCGCTTTCCAGCAGTGCTTGTGTGCGTGTCTGTGCGTGCGTGCGTGCGTGCGTGCGTGCGCAGGCACGCACGCGTTCACGCCTCCGTGTGCATACCGTTCTATGTGCGCGCGCTTTCACGTGGGATCATTTGGGCGCACACCCGCCGACACTGGCCCGTGACACTCTCGAGAAAGAGTACTTAGGGCGGCGACAGTTTCGTGGCGACGGGAAACTTGGCAAAAGGGAACGCCCATAACCGCCCACCGAACGCTATCGGCAGATGATTCGCAAACGACCGGGAAATGGAACGGTATATGTACAGGAGCCCATCACCATCGCTAAATGGACTTGCACATTGTCGATGTCGAAACGGCGGCAATCTTCTAAGAGGGCAAGCTCATCTCATGACTCAAGGTGATGGTTGTGGAAGGTGTGAACGAAGCAGGCTGTTAAAGCACCCAGGCAATGAGGCGTGAAATGAGGCATAGCCGCTGACGGTGATGCTCCTAAATGCTCGATTGTATCTGACTCGCGTGGCTACATGGTGCGCAACGGAACTGCACTCTTCACTCAGCTTCTCACTCGTCTCAGCAATTGCTTGCGGCGTTGCGAAAGCATGCTAGCACATGAAAGTGTTCCTTGACTCCTGTCCTAACCTAAAGGTATATTTCCTAGGGTAGGCGCAATGATGCGCAGCACCTGCTGGTGAAGTAATGAAAAATGGCTGCCGGCACTTCACTACTTTTCTTTCATTCTTTTCCTTCTTTCTATTGTTTAAAGAAACGCAGCCTCGGATAACGTATCTGAAAACAACAGGTAGAAAGTATATTTCTAAGACCACCGGTCTTTCACCCATATTCCGCTCGGACGACACATTTCGTTAACACGCTACTCCTGTAGGACTTTATTTCAAGGTTCGCTGTCTTCTTGTATGCCCGAATTAATCTGGTAGACATAGAATGAGATTTGAAATTTGCAGGTCATTTATTTCCTGGTCAGTTTGTAGGCGTAAATCTTTTCTTTTTTCCATTATTTGCGAGAATTACGTGTATATTGGCACGCTGGCTCACGTTGACCTGCTCAAATTTCGCGCCAAAGTCTCGCGCTGGGACGCGTACCGGGACAGCGCACCGGTCCGCATGACTGGCAGTGCGTGGCGTGAGCCACTCTCCGTCGAATTAGGGAGGGTGTGCTCATACACGCGCGCTTTCGCGCTACTCAGTCGCCCCCCCATAGAAAATGGCATTCGTGCTACTCGGGCTATGGATGGAAAGGCAGTTTGGATACGCAAAATAAGTGACGGCTAAAAGAACGTCGTCTGCGCCACATCTCGATCGTGCTTTAATGTGCTTTTAGAGGCAACATAAGCGGGCTATTCTGGGCCGTTTTCGTGGGTGATAGGTGATCGGAAACTCGGCGAGGAAAAACGTTTGGGCTGTACTGACGAAACCCGTTTTATCTAACAGAATTTTAATTGCCAGTAAGCGACTGTAGTTACCATCGGCTTTGTCTGTCACGCTTGCCGCGCTGCCCATTCTTCGTGATGAAGATGGCCAACGACGCGTTGCCACATCTTACCGCGCCGCTTCAATAAATTGACGAAATTGCTCCACTCACTCACTCACTCACTCACTCACTCACTCACTCACTCACTCACTCACTCACTCACTCACTCACTCACTCACTCACTCACTCACTCACTCAACCAACAAATCAGAATAGAATAATCTTGGGAAGAGTTGTCAGCGCTTTGATATAGATTTCGGCTTAACCGACGCCTGAGGCCATCGAGGGTGCCGCGTAATTTTTCTGTGCGTGAGGCAGATCCTCAAGCCGTCCAACGCCAGCACGGACAGTTTCGGTGCGTAAGCATTGGCGAATACAACGACAAGACTCAAGCGACACATAAGTGTGGTTTCGCATCGCGAGAGTGCAGGTGGCTGCAGGGGCCGTGGCAGTGCTGCCGACCTATTCCCGGGCGCGCGAGCTTATCAAAGAGAGTCGGGTGAACTCCATCCTTCCGAAGTGACGCGACTGGAGAGCGAGCGATTAGGGAGCGACCGTCCTTGACAAGGCTGCGGGCACAGGACTGTAGTAAATAAGCGACGGCGACGCGCCGCGAGGCATCCGGCCTTGACCCTCGGCACGGCCTCTCCGTTGACCATTTAAGAGTCCTCGCGAAGCGCCGCGCCTTCCTGCAGATCAGCCGAGTGTACGGTCCGACGCGTCGCGGCTATGGAGGCAGGAAACATGGGCATTCAAGTCGGAGGTTTCCTTCATCCTTCGTCATACGTTGGACCATATGATTGGTACACCTGCAGTTGCGTGCCAACCCCGCGACTGTAGGCTACGCTCTCCAGTTAACGACTAACTTCCCTCTCACTCTCCTTTCTCTCTCTCCCTCCTGAGAGACGAATCGCGTGAGAAGTTACCTGTTCGCCCTGCGTGCTGTTGATCGCTTGGTTTGTGCGATTCGAGTGGGTGGTGGCGCTTTCCATCAGAGCCACTAGCGAGAGCGAGCGGGATCATAGGCGACGGTGTATAAACGGAGGGGTTTGTTTGATTTCTCGCGCGCGCGCGTTCTCACCGCGCACCCCTCGGTGGCTCGGCCGAGCAGCAGCAGTTCTCGGCATTGCACGCGCCGTCATCGTTCCTGGGATTTCGGGACCTTGACGCCGCTGCTGCGACTGCGAAAGTGGCACGTCCACGTGCGTGCGCGTAACGCCATAGCCCCGAGTGGCCTCGCTGCGAACGCCACTTGCACGGTGCTCAGACAGTTGGCTCCCCTGAACGTCAGCAGGATCTCCACCACTTCTAAAACAGCTGTTACCTCAATGCCTTTTTTTTTTTTTGGCAGCGTCGCGCTCTGAAGAGGGTGACGCTGGCGATGATGATGATGAGCATGTGATGATGAAGATAAAGGTAGAATATGACGCTCGCAGTAGTGATAACTTACATGGGTTTACGTGCCAAAGCGATCACGTCTTTGAGCGCAGCTGCAAATTGTGAGAGAGACCATAGTCGACGCTGCAGTGATTTAGTTACGACCACTCGTGGTTTATTCGATGTGCACCGACATCTTCCTGCATGAGCCCCCCCCCCATCTATCTATCTATCTATCTATCTATCTATCTATCTATCTATCTATCTATCTATCTATCTATCTATCTATCTATCTATCTATCTATCTATCTATCTATCTATCTATCTATCTATCTATCTATCCATCTATCTATCTATCTATCCATCTATCCATCTATCTATCTATCTATCTATCTATCTATCTATCTATCTATCCATCTATCCATCTATCCATCTATCTATCTATCTATCTATCTATCTATCTATCTATCTATCGATCGATCGATCGATCGATCGATCTTTTCACAGTCGGCCTTCGGGAATAGCGCCCGCAAAACGAACACGCAACTCCGTGTTGAGCAGCGCGGCGCCGTCTCTATAAATCAAACCCTCTGTAATATATTGCATGACAGCATGCCGTACAACATGCCACACTGCACCATATTGTACCGTAATATACTATACTATACCAGACCATACTATAATATATAGTACTATGCAACTCTATACCATTTTTTTTTACCACGCTCTACCATAGCTTACTGCGAATTAATAACGGCCGCAACTGTCGCAACAAATGCCTCGACGTCCCAAAAGACCATCAACGCGATTGCTACTTCTAAACTTGACCTTGTTGCTTTCACATACCACGCATTGATTCGGCAATCAGAAACAATAAATGACCACTTGAATGTTAGCGTCTTCTTATCACATTTCTCTTACTTTTTTATTGTTCGGTTTCTTGTGCTGCGTACCGAAGGATGAGCCAGTTCTGCTGTGTTGATTTTTTGTTGTCAAGAGCCGAAGAAAAGCCGCTGACTGCCGGAAGAAAAGGAAGGCGAATAGTAATAAAACAGCGCAGTTCCAGATGGGAAGAATCACACCTCTACCATTTAATCCACGTCAACTCGAACTCCAACTGCAATGGTTCACGTGTCCCACAACGACATTTGCATGCAAAGCAACGCACTTTTCGAAATTTGCAGACCCTTTGCGCGCGTGCGACATTACATGTACCGTCGGGCATGCAGTACTAGGCCACTGTACAAATGTCCGTGCCCGACGGCTCCGAAGGTTGAAACGTGCGATGCTTCGCACTTTACTGAGTCTGGCGCTGAAACAGTATCCTCAACTTATATTCTGGCAACCGAAGGTTGCAGCTCAGCCCTTCATATTAAGGGAAGGCTATGGCACTTCTCACATCACTTTTCTATTATCTCCTATTCCCTCACCCCCTTTCCCCAGCACAGGGTGGCTAGCCGGTCTGAGAAACGGCTAATCTCCCTGTCTTTCCGTCTATTTCTCCTCCACCTCCTATGGCACTTGTAATGCGGGGGTGGCTGCACGGTCTCCGCTCCTGCTGAAGCTGCACGGCGTGTATCTAGAATGCATTAAGTTTTCTTTTATCCCGGTAACATTTTACACGTCGTATCCACATTTCCCAACACAGCCTTGTCAAAATCACATGCCAAAGTCATATTGGGCCGCGATTTCGTAGTGATACCTTTTTCGGTGCTAATTCTTCCGGCATTTCTTTCTCGCTTCGTCAGTGGTAAGACCGACGCTCCGCCCCAGTTATCAATGAGATCAGACGACCGCGAACTGTGGCTGCTAAGAGCGGCCACGGAATCGAGCGGTAGAAATCGCTACGTAATCGTTCCCTTGTGTTTTTTTTTTGTTTTTCTTCACAGAATCGAGCGGGCGAAATCGCTACAGAATCGTTTTTTTTTTTCTTAAGAGGAAGCGTTAGCTCGGGTGCTCCTATGTAAATACACGTAAAAGGAGAACTCGTTTTTCTCGGCAACCACTGCACCAAATTTGACCAGGTTTTTTGTATTTAAAAGAAAAGCTTACCATCTCCGGCTGTTGGTTTCGGATTTTTGATTTAGGTCGTCAATTTTGTATCAAAAATTGGCAAAAATCGAGAATTTTCAATAAACGAAACTATCAAGTTTATAACTTTGTAACACAGAAACGAAAATTGATAATACAATTCCGTGAATTGCATCTAATTCATTCATTCATTCAATTTCATTCATTCAACAGCATCTAATAGTACATCTAAAGCGGACAAAATTTATATGTTACACATGAATCTAAAAAAATTTAGTAATATGGAAATATAGCTTTTGCAAAACCCTTGTAAACAACGTAACAAATTCACGTAAGATATAAAATGACGTATCAAATTTGTCCGCTTTCAATAATCTGATGGATGCCGTGTACAGAACCGAGATATGTGTTTTTTTTTTATGCAGAGCTTTGAATCTGTAAACTTCGTCCTTCTATATTTTTTCAAGCTTTCGAATTTTTGAAAATCTTTTGCACAATATTCAGGACCTAAATAGGAATTCCGTGACCAACAGTTAGTAGAATTTACCTTGCTCTCTCAGATGCAACACATTTCATTAAAATCGGTGCAAGCGTTATCTCAGAAAAATGTTTTTTTGCGTTTTTACATGTGTTTGAATAGGCCGCGTCGGAGTTGGGCCCGAGCTAAAGCTTCCTCTTAAACTGCACAACCGATTGTTGTTCAGAAATAGCACGGATTTCGTGAACTATTGCAAGAAGCCCGTGAGCAGCTAATTTCACAGCCTCGGTTCTTCATCGCAGCCTTTATCTTCGCGCCATTGAACCTTGCTGACAAAACAATTACCGATTATATGAATACCGGGCGTGTTCGAGTAGCGTTGCAACACGTTTCGGCGACATATCGCGCGCATTCTTTCCCAGAACACTCGTTCGGTCGAGGCCATACGTGCCTATATAATGGAGAGCTCTAACGAAATGCAGTGTCTTTGACCGTCGCGATAGCCTTGGAATTAAAAAAAAAAAAACGAGGTGTGCTTCTTTTCTTCGTACGCGTGTTGCACTTACCGAGACAACGACTGTTCTCGCGTTAGTGATAGACTCGAGATACTGGGGCGAGCACGTGTGTGTTCGCATTCTCAGACCCGCTCGCTTATCAAATCGGCCGAAAGGAACGCGGTAATCGCGTGCTAAATTGGCCCGCGCCTGGGCGCGCGTGTTCGAGCCGGCCCTCGAGTTCCTAAACCCGTTTGCGCGCCGACACTAAACGCGAATGTCAAACGCCCTCTTTGGGCGCCCTAATAATTCCGTCTACTGGAGAGTTCGAGCCCACTTATTGGATCAGAATGAGCAGCGGAGCGGATTGAGAATCTCGAATTATTCGGCGAGATTTGGCGAGTTTGCAGATTGCGGACTGCGTATGCGAGGACTTTCCCCTGAAGCGTCGCGCGTGAGAATATCGCCTATTCCATAGCTAGCACACTTGTAGAGCGAATATTCTACCACTCAAAAAAAAAAAGAAAAAGAAAAGAAAAGCGAGAAATAACGAAAGAACTGAACCCGCTGTGTGACAACATACTGACACCCAGTACAAACACCTAGCCGTCTGTACCTTCAAACTCGTTTTACTAAAACACTTTACGCATATATTACAGCAAAGTTGTTAGCCTCTAGGTGGTCGGCATTTTTCGTGTCCGTCCGTGAACAAAAATTATCATAATCAGAAATGGCTCGTACCCTCCTAAGCGAGCAAAAATGCAATGGTTTATCCCCCTCATGATGCAGAGGCTACAAGCACTGAGCAAAGTCAAGCGAATAGCTATACATACATTCATTGAAATCACCCATACAATGTATAGAACAGCGTAAGTTTCAATAAAGGACAAGCTCAAAACAAGCATCCGAAACATCAATAAAGCATTGCATACTTCCCTCAGCAGTTATAGTGGTGGTCTTGCAACAGCTTCGCTAGACATCTGCTTTCGCAAGGCCAAGATGGCGAGCCAATTTTTAGGCCGACTAGCAGCAGAGATCCAACGAGAAGGGACAATCGGAATCAGCGTTTAGTGAGGTGGGACGAATGGAAGACAACGCCGAACAATAGCTGAAAAACATTTAGCGAAAAAATTAAAAGGACGTTTCGGCTTCTGCATGGGAGCCGAAATGCCCTTTTCAGTTTTTGCCCCGCATTATCCTTTATTCATCATCCCCGACCAGACGGGATACCGCAAAGCTCCTGATTTAATTTAATGAGGTGTGTGACACGTTTTAAATATTAACATTTTCGCCGATTTTTTGTTCATACACTATTCTGGCGTGCGCAATGGTTCACACAACCCCGAAACGCCATTTCGAGCATGCTTAACGTTAAGCTGTCAAAATGAAAAAAATACGGGGCGGCGCCTGTCGTCTGGCATCTGGTCCGCAAGTTTGCACAAAATGACACTCGAATGTAAACCTGTTATCGGCAGTCTGAATCCGTCGCCTTCCAAAATGATACAAGGGCTCCGTGGGCTTCACGTTATGGCGCACGGCCAATGGCACAAGCGCACGTGCGTGGCTAGTCACTGTAAAATACGGTACGCTGCGCACTGTTAGAGGGACAGCTCCTGATTACATAACTAAGTGTTCCTGCTGCACCACAGGGAGCATATTATTCACCGCGTACCAATATCTTCCGTGGCAGGAAAAATAAAGGTAAACAACGAAAATCGCTAATTGCTCGCTCAAGCACCTGTGGGCAATGATGACCCAGATACGAGAAAACGTGATTCCGCATGTGTGGTATAGCGAGGGTAAAATGACACCAACGAATACCGAGTGGGGCTCTTCCTGGCAGAAATCCTTCGTGGTATACTCTGGGAAGCAAGACCACTGAAACCACGCAAACCGATGACGACACGACGTCACTGGAAAAGAAAGTACCGAGAAAAGACGCAGGTAGAGGGAGTATTGTAACGCTATCGGACGTTCACCTCACAACGTGCTCCTCCTAAGAGCGAGCAGAAATTTAGCGCGTCTAATGCCCGCTGCTTCCTTTTGCCCGTCGCATCGGAAGGCACCGGCATGGCTCAAGCTTTTTCTAATGCTCTCTGCGCTCTTGTGGCTACGTCTGTGGTCGCACTCGGAGAACACATTTTCCAATCCGCAATCACCGCGTTCTCAAGGTAGCCCGTGTACAAGGCCATCTACTCTTTGGGAAAACATCTCGTTAATATAAAAAAAAAGAAAAAGAAAGACGTTGCAAGCACAACACGTCTTTTTTTTTTCTTTCTTTCTTTTTCGGCGTTATGGCGAGACAGCATGGCCCAGGACGGCTTACCCGGATACGCATTATTTAAACTCCTTTCTTTAATTTACAACAAGGGACGCCATTTGTGGTCCGACAAGAACGCTCGCATTTTATGGACCGCTCAAGAACACCAGTTTGTTTTTTTTTCTTGCGTACTTTTGTGCTTGTGTGCACGTGCAATTTCGAATTGCCGTCATAATATTACTTTTCTCTTTCCTCGGTTTAAGGCATTCTTTTTCATTGTTTGGTGCACATGTGTTGATGAAGAGTTCATGAAGTAGTCAGCGTCGTCTAGACGCACCGTCTACTTGAGCACAGGTAACAATAAAAAGAAATCCCATGTTTTTCATCACGTGGAACTTGGGCTGCTCTGGGAGCGCTGGAATACTGACGAGACAGGTCTCTCGCACGCCGAGCTCGCTTTGTCTACGCTACGCTGTGTACACAATGCTCGCGAACGCCACGTGCCACTACGAGATGACTGACTGCGTTTCGAAGCCTTCACTCACGGAAACAGCTCGCCGTCGGGACACCATCCTCGTGCGTGGCGGGCGAGTCACGCTCAAGGTGACAACTCAGACACGTGTTCAACGAACGCAGTCCAAACAGCTTGACGCCATCTACACCCTCCCGACAAAACGACGTACCCGCTTGCGCGCAACTTGCGTAACCAGCGGCAAAAGCTCGCGCCACGCATGAAGAATTAGGCGCACCACCGTTGATCACGAGGTGCTTTCGCGGTTCCTCGTAGCAACGGTTATATGGAACCGTGGCTTTGGCTCATAGTTGGTGACAACCACTGCAGAGAGAAGCGAGAGGTTCAGGAAGGTTAGTGAGTGGGCAAGGTGTTGGCTCAATGGGAGAGGTGGTCAGCTGCCGACGGTTCATTTGGACGATATGAAAAAATTCTCTGAGCAGTTTTTCTTTTCAGACATCTGTCTAGCCCTAGCCAATGCGACGACGTTCGCGCGAGTTGTTAAATGTGAGGCACACGTTTCGAAAGCCTGGACGGTGTGGGCAACGCAAGGCGACAGGAATTATTCGTGTGACCTGTTCGCATTTTGACACCTTCATTACGATTCTAGCCCAAGGTCCGCCTTATTGGTTCGGTCAGGCTAGCTGTGTGGAAAAGCGCACTTGCAGGTTTCTTCGATCGTTCAGGTCGTTAACTCATGTGACGCTGAATAAACATTGAAGCGTCCGTAGTGACTCTCCTTCATGCGTAAGTCAAAGTCCTGCCCATCGGATTGTGTTATGCAAATTAGATGACAGGATTTTTTTTACAGCAGAGCCTGGGAACCGTGTCCCTCGTGCGCCCGGCCAGGGGATGCGGTGGTCCGGTGTCCTAAACAAAGCCATGGATACGGTGCTGCGTTTTTTGAGATCCAACCGCTTGCACAACCGTTTGTGACTGACCGACCGATGAACGCTTGCGTGCGTGTGTGGCTGTCAGCTGTTATTCTCTCTTTATGCTGAAATGTTAGCCTCCTTTCCCTTTATCCGCTGCAGGGTAGCCAATCGCGTTCAGCCTGGTTAGTCTCCCTGCCTTGCCCTTATCTCTCTCCACGTGCATTAACGTGACTTGGTGAGATTGTTGTACATATTTGGGGGGGGGAGGGGGGAGGAATGCTAACAAGATACACAGAAGAGGACCAACAGCGTAAAGAGTATAATCTCGTTAGATATCGCACAGAAGTAGCGCCAAGACAGAGCAGACGATAGCTGCGCCTGCGTCGTCTGCTCGCTCGTCCGTCTATCTCGCGCTATTTTCCGTAAGGAGTGAGTGCCGACGCGTGGCTAGAAAGATGTCCACAAACAAGTTACGCGCAATGAAGAAAGAAGGAGATAGAGAGAGAGAGGGTAATATTGTATAATATCAGGCACACGTGCCCGGCAGCCTGCGTCGGCAACTGGTTGAGCGACCTCGGCGGCGCGATCCACGGACGCCGATCTCGAACGGCCTCCGCGCAGTCCTACAGTCTGCATGGCTGCCGATAGTTCGGCTGGGGGGAGATGATAACCGGCGAGGGGTCGAGAGGGGGAAGCAAGGAACGACCGCGCGGCACGGCCACAGTCAGCGTGCTTACGTAACGAGGGTAATTGAGGCGGCCCTGCAGTGTCACGGCTATCGATGCAAAGGTATGACGCCTGCTGCGGCAGACGTTGCCACCGGAAAGACGTGGTTCAGTGCGGTTAACGTGGTAGCGTGAATGTGGGCACCTTCTCTTCTAGAATTTTGTTTCTTTTCTTTTTCTGTGTGTTTCGTGGCGGAATTTATGTTTCGAGTTGTTATAAGCTATTTCATTCATTGAAACATTGGTCCTAGCCATTAGCCTTGATATTGGAGGTGTGTCGGAGTTCCTTTGACTTGTTGCTTTCTGATTCATTCATTCATTCATTCATTCATTATGCGTCACCGACTCAACAATGGACATTTCGTAAAAAGGCTTCAGAATAATGTTCCTCATTGCACAGAAAAAGAAGAAATAAAATTCAGGACCATTCCACTCTGTGAAGGTCGATGACCAGCGAAGCTGTGTAGCACACGACAAATAGGTGACAGGGAATTTTGAACGAAGGTACGAGCACATTTGTTGTCTTCCTCGGTGGCCGTCGTGACGAAAATTTATTTTTATACATCCCTGTTCATTCGTGTTATACATTCGTTACGTACATTCGTGTTTTCATTTCGCGATATCTTGAGGCAAAGAATTTGAGACCGAAATCGCCGCGCCGACTGGCGGCTGGCCGGTACCGTCAGCTCTTTCGCATAGGGAGGGGCAGTACGGGAACACTGGCATGATGAGCGGCAACGAAGCCAGCTGTGGAAGAAGACGATGATGACGAACGCGCGAGCAGTGGCACGAGCCATTACTGATGATGATAGTTTTGCTCACACACATTTGTTGACCCATACGAAAAAAAAAAAGAAGACAACCATTCCACTCTGTGAAGATGGAACGGCAGCGAAAGCTGACGGCAGTCTAAACTCTCAAACGAAATGCAAAGTGCTTTCGCTGCCATTCCATTTTCACAGTGTGGAATGGTTGTTTGTTGGTTCAGCATCTCGGCAACGTTCTTCGCCGGTGGTCGTTCCGCGCCGGTGCCGTTTACATTCTCGTTGCTGTTCGTTGCCGAAAAAACTACGTTCTTGCCCCTGTGCTTGGGACCTCTTTGGGTCCCACGCACGACAACCGTAGTTCAAGGGAGCGTCACAGGTCCCCCAGCCATCGAGAGTTTGTGCCATTGAGCTTGGACCCTTTCTGCACTATCACCAGAATCGGCCCACATGATTTCTGTTGGCAGACGCCGATAAAACTACGGTATGTTAGTCATACACAGCTTTGAATGTAAAATGCACGACACCCTAGCCATAAACAGCTTCGCTATAAAAAAGAAAAAAAAAAGAAAACGTTATACAAGATATACTACTCCTAATAACAAACACAAGATCATAAACAGCAAAACGATCAGTCTGAAAGAAACAGCGTTTGAATGTATATATCAAATTCGAGAGCCTTACATAAAGTAAACAGCAGAACAATGACACAATGAAAACGTACCTGAGTTAAGTATTATACTTTTATCCGTTTTCATGAAATATACTACATTTCCATTGAGCAATGTCCCATACTGTATACATAGTTGAGGTTTTTGACCGGTCTCCTTACACACTGCGCGAATAGTCCACCGACGAGCGACGCTCGGTCGTTTCCCGTGACGCTACTCGACGCCCAATGTATGTACGTCAGACGACCGAGCGAACCGGACAGAGTGCCAAGACGTCACTATGTCCCGCTCTCACGTGACCCACCTTTCATGCCGTGACGTCACGATACAGGATCCTCATGGAAAGAGAAACAGAAACTGGCTGTAGAAAAACTAAATCATTGCAAATTAAATCATTCAGGGCTCTCCGAGGCTTGCCAGTACTTTCTTCTAGGGCATTGAGACCTAGGACTTTAATTTGCTGTAATGATGACACGATTCATGGAAGGTTCCAGAGCAATCGGTGGTGCACGCGCGTGTTCCAGAAAGTTATACACGATTTGCGTCGCACATGCAATCAGATCGCACAAGCTTCGGTGACACTGGTACCATCGATAACATTCGAGAAACTTCCGATACATGCGGGTGCGTCCCACGCTGAGCGATAACGTGTGTTAGACGGTGAAAAACGCTCACTCGAAAAAGATAAACAAGTGCAAGTGCCAAAGCCCCCATCTCAGAAATTATCGTCCCAATGCTACAAACATACCAGGGGAGCGAAAAACAAAAGGACACTTGTTAAACAAAAGTACCAAAAGACCAAAGAAATAGAGTCCAAAAAAAAAAATGACACTCCAAAGTTCAGCTATGCAAAGTCCCAAAGTTCGTTAGCGCTGGTAGAACGGCTTCAGTCGCACAACATCGACTACTTCAGGTCATCAGCGGCGCCGCTGTGATAACGAAATGCCGTCTGGGACGACCTGATAGTCGAGTACGCCAATGCGTCGGATTATCTTCTAATGTCCGAAAGAGCGGTGTAAAAGCTCCTCACTGAGTCCTCGTCGGCGTATTGGGGTCCAAAAACGGTCGCCAGGCTAGTATACCACGTAGCGTTTTCGAAGACTTTAGTTCCGGCTGTCGGACCTCCGCTGGTCCTTGATGCGCAGGCGCGCGAGCTGTCGGGCTTCTTCGGCGGGCTGGGGAGAGGAGGCGACGTCATTTTCATCGTCGTTGACGTGCGGCAGCATGGCATCGAGCGTCGTCGTCGGGTTCCTGCCGTAAACCAGTCGGCGATGGTCGAAAATTTGATCTGCCGGTGAGGCGCGTCGGCTTTTATGCACGAGTCATCGAAGCTTCCGGAGCAATCGGTGGTGCCCGCGTGTCTTCGAGCAAGTTGTTCATAATTCGTGTCGCACATGCAATCAGGTTACACAAGTTTGGGTGACAACAGAACCATCGATAACATTATTTAGACGGCGAAAAACGCTCACCCGATAAAGATAAAAAAGTACACGTGTCAGTACCATGTCAGTACTGGTCTTTTGGAACAGGGTGTCAAAGTTTCCGGTGAAGATTCCTTGCTATGCATGTTAGCATGAAGAGAAGGTATAAACTATAGGAGAGAGCATTAAAGCCACGCAGCCAGCGTTAGCTAGCGAACTCTCCGCGAAGCCATTCCTATCGCTTTTTTTTACCTCGTAGTATCGGCCCAACACGTGACCTTTGAGAGACAGCATGTTGGCCGGGAACGTTTGATCCCCGGTAGTGTTTAATGGTTGGACACTTGTTCGGCTGTCCTGCAGTATACATCTGCCTGCAAAGCGGGACCACTAAACCCTACCGAGGGCTCTGACGTGACGATCACGGGTTGGGCCGATACGTTAGGCTTCAATCGCGTTGCGCGATGCCCCCATCTTGATCCTTTCCTTCCTGCATGGATGTCAGCCCAGCTGACGACGTGCCGGTGACGCGTTCGCAGTGATTAAAGAATTTTCAATGGATCACACCAAACTGAAACCGACGTTTAGTGTACCTCGATCCAGCTTGTGCACCAAGAACGAGAAATCCACGATTCGGCGTTGCTGTTTTATGACCCGCCTCGGCCGTTTGCTGAAGACAAGTTAACGTGGGTGCCGCGTCGGTAGCCGTGTCCAACTGCATTTAGTATGGACCATTCGAAATCGGAAATTCAGCCAGACGCGATTCACAAAGCGGAAAGCAATAACAAGGGTATGAAAAGAGGAAACGCGTACAGCCACTCTGTGTTTGAAAAAGCTTGTTCACACAGACGGGAATGACTAAGTTACGACGGCTGCAGGCCCCAACTGCGGTGCCCAATAAAAAAGGCAAAATCAATTTATCAAGGCAGCGGTAACTACTGCGACAACAAAAAAGATTCGCCGATGGCCGACGCAAACGCCCTAGTTCCATGTCGGCGCCCAATTGATAGGTTTGTAAGCGGGGGCTCTGTTTACATGCATAGCCGTTTATCGAAACAAAATCTATTCGACTCTGTGACCAAAAGCGAGCGCGACGATTATTTGTTGCAGCCGGAGTCGGCTGGTAAGCGCCTTCGCGGTGGTACTTTTCCACTGATGCAGGCAACGCACGACTGCGGGTTACCATCCATCATTCGTAGAAGGCGTGGCGCGGACGTGCAGCCGTGCCCGAAAAACATCGCTTCGAATTTTCAGTGTGTGTTTTGGAGCTGCAAGCACATCGTCTCGGATACGATACACCCATATGGGTGACGTTGCACATCGTGAGTCGAGGGAGTTGCCCTCACTTCACAGGAAAAGCGACCGGCGTATCGCATCCATGTCCATTCACGAAGCCCATCTAAATTTGTAGGCGCAAGACAGATATAGAAGCCTTTGTCCTGCAATCGACTCAATTCGAGCGATAGTCACAGTAGTGGGCGGTGATACTCCAGGCCCGGGAACGGAGCAGCACACCTCCGCAAAAATTCCTCACGGATATCTGAAGAGGGTACTTCCGCTCCGCGGGCACGGTTCTTCGCGTAGCTCCTCGCATCCGCTCCGGGCCGGTGCCCTTGGCAGTGCGCGGCCGAGGGAACAGGTTTGCCGTAAACGGCGCTGCAGAGGACGCGTGCGTGGAACGGCAGCCGTGCGTGGTATTAGTCTTGGTCGCTTTCGTCGTCGTCATCGCCTGGCAGATGTCCAGCCTCACCCTCTTTACCTGCGAGGAGTCGCTACATTTCTCTATAGAAAGCTGCGGCCCCCTTCAGCCTGCCGTGTGTGCGAGCGAGCGGAGGTCAAGCGTTGCGCTTTACGGCGAGGCGTTTACTTATCACGCCAACCGCACTCTCTGCCGCGATCGTTACCCAGGGGCGGATTAGCCAGGGGCTGCCATCTTTTCACCCGACTTCTTGCATACGGTATACGTGCATGTGTATACTATGGCGCCCGCTTTGGGGGCCGTAATTAGTCAGGGTCGTGTCTGCACTCCGCCTTTCGTTGGTTGTAACCTTGCTGCGGGCTCTGAAGAAGGCCGAGGCGCAAGGACTCCCACTCCTTTATCCCCGCTAAATTCGTTCAGTATTGAGGAAACCGCGGGGCGCATCCAGGTGCGCGAAAGAAAACAGTGCCGCTTCGAACGCGTATTCGCATTCGGTGGGCACATTCGTATATACCAATCACATTGCATGTGTCCACATAAACGCCCCGAATATAGCGCCGCGCTTCGAATGTGCCTTCTGCTCGTCGTCGTTTTTGTCAGCACACGACGCGTCAGATTAGGCCGCTTCGATTTGTCGTCCCGGACTGCTGGGATGGAGCCAGTCAGTGTTGATCCACGCAGTTTTGCGGGCCATCCTGGGCATACGAGGCGTCCCGGACTGCCTAGGTACATAATTAGGTATGGTACCATACCATACCTTGGTATGGTGTGGGAAGTGCGCCGCGGTACTGATTTGCACTCGACTGGCTGACGAGATCCGCCGACATTCGCAGTGCTGCACCGTTTTACCGGAACGGGGTTGCGCAGTATCGCCTTCGGCACAGACGCGTGGATTATTCGGCGTGCACTACAGGTGCGGTAAACCACGACGTGCGTGTCCCCTACGAAGGCTCCGTGCGAGGGCGCGCGTGAGGCACGTTTCGTCCACCGCCTCAGTCTTAACGATAAGCGAAGTGAAGCTGCATGAGGGTAGCAAGCAGGCTCACGTGAGTGAGTTGGCGGAGACTGGCGCCTTTATTTTTTCTTGGCGGCGCTCCCTCTTTGCAGAATCAGAAATGACAGTTGATGACAGTTTCCCAGTAACCCAGTGTCCCCGAGGTATAGGCTGCCATCATCACATCGACTGGCAGTTCGCTTAGGACGATCTCGTCTATTGTGTTTGATCGTCTTTTTCTCACTTTCTTCTTCTTTCACAGCGAAGCTGTTAATGGTCATCAGAAGCACGTTATATATACGCCTGTCTCACAGTTATCAGAACAACCAACCAAACAAGCAAACAAACAAACAAGAAAACTAAATCGTGCAAGAAACTCACATTTTGAAGACACGTGAGAATTGTAAGAGGCGATTTGCGAAGAAAATTTGAAGGGCATATGTTAATTAGGGCTTAAATCAGAATTGCTAAACCATCGTTTCCATACCGTTCGGAGGCGTTATAGTATATGTATGTGAAAAGCTTACCAAGTTTCCGCGCTTCTCAAGGAGTAAGATAAACGGACGATATTTCATATTTTCGGTACACGGAGGCCACAGTATCGGTGAATTTGACCAAGTTTTAAGACTGTAGGCTCATTATGTGATTTGAAAAATATTTACTGAGAATTTGTTTTCTCCCAATTTACATGCGTTATACGTGGCGTTTGGTTTTCTTCGTCTCCTCGGGATACCACGTGAGGCACGTTGCTTACATTTCGTTGAAGTGGGAAGCACATTGTGAGTGACGAACGATGAATGTACGTTGTGTGTTGGCTAATTACAGCTTTTGTAGAAAACTACTTTTTCAAGCATTCCACAATATTATACAGCGCTTATCCGCAAAGTTTCCCGGTGCCCTACGACAAGTATACACAACACTGACTTCAATGAAAATAAGGCCACTGTTAAGTGTAATGTGTGGTGAGAATTTCATTTTCCTGATTTAATTACAAGCGTTAAAATAACTACTCGATTATCGTTTTTTTTTTCAAGTGTTTATTATTTCTCAATTCCATTATGGCCAATCAGTTGGCGAAGTAAAATTTCTGTGGATGAATTACTGCATCCCCTCCTCGGAAAATTGGAGGCGGGGGGGAAAGAAGCAGCGATTCATCCATACATATTTTACTTCGCCAATTATCGGCCATAATGGAATTGAGAAGTAAAAAAAAATTGGAGCAAAAGAAGCCACGATTTTCGCAACGATGATATTTAGGTACAGTTGCTTTTGTTTCCTTGTGTAATACCGTACAGAACATGGCCGTTAACCAGCACATCTCTATAGCGGTGCGATATTATCTTTGCATATACATATGAGCCGATTCGTCAAATGTGTGTAGTGTCTAGTGGCGCAAGGAGGGTTGAAGTTGCAGGTGGGTGCAATTCATTATTTATTTATTTATTTATTTATTTATTTATTTATTTATTGTAAATATTGGCAAGAAGTCCAACCGGCAATTCAACCGCCGCACGAACTCGACACACTACACCAGAGTGGAGTCACTTGCCACCGTCGATCTGCGCGAGACTATCCTAGCGGTCGTGCGGGAAGAACTAACAAGCAGTTCCCTTCATCACAACCTCAAGTGGCTTCAATTGCCGACGCTGTCCGTGAGGAGTTCCAAAAACAACTCGGAGTAGCCCCTGAATCGCCACAGCCTCAGCCGCAAGCGATGACGTACGCCGGTGTAGCCCGCCGTCACGTTCCCCCTCCGCGCCCACGGCAGGGCCAAGTGAGGACACAGTTCGGTCGTCCATCACCACCCGCACCGCCAGCACGCCAACCCGTCACCCCACGCGGCATTCCAAGGAAGACTGACGTTTGGCGCGCCCCCGACCACCGTCCGCTTTGCTATCACTGCGGAGAAGCCAGGCACATCTACCGCCGACGCCCATACCGGGAGATGGGACTCCGAGGGTTCGCCGTTAACGCGCCGCGACCACAGATTGGCGCCGACTACCGCACCACCACACAGTGGAGCTCTCGACGACACTCCCGTTCGCCGCTACCTGTCGCCGCAGCGCCGACCATACACCGGCCCAGCCCGGGGCCGCTCTGCGAGCCCATATACGGAAAACTAAAAGCAGCAACCGATGGAGGTGCGGTTGCTGTTCGTCGAACTGACGAAGATCCTCCGCCGCCGATGAAGACGACGAAGAGACCATCTCGACGACATACGAACGACACGCCGCCGTCCCGACGAAGTCCGGAAGCAAAGAATACGCCGAAGAAAGGCAACCTGACGACGCCACGTACCAGCCACAGGTCAACGCGACGTAGCCCTGATCCGACGCCAAGACCAAACTGTAACGCAAGACAAAGAACCACCGACCTCGACGTGCTTCTCGACGGCCACGCATTCATCGCCTTAGTACACACAGGAGCATTAGTATTAATTAGCATTACTCCGTCATGAGTGGACCCATCGCCGCCCAGTTGAAGAAAGTTAAGACTGCATGGTAAGGCTCCCAAATTCGGACCGCTGGAGGACACCTCATCACGCCGACTGGAATCTGCACGGCAAGAATTACCGTTCATGACCGGACTTACCCAGCACCTCCACCAGATGTCACGTGGTAGTGAGGGTGAAGAAGGCAGTAAAACTGTGATTAACGAGACAAGCGTTTTATTGGGTGAACTTGTGCCCTCAAAAGCAGGCTACACTCAAAGGAGAGGAATAGCAGCGAACATAGGATAGGCGGTCGTCGAAATCTGCTCAGCGGGTCAAGCACGTCGGCTTGTGCAGATCAGTCGTCGAATGTTCCAGAGTAACCACTGGGACCCGCATTCCTTCCACAAAGTTCTACGACATTCACGTCGCGCATACATGTAATCAGATTACACAAGGTTCGGCGACAACAGACAGCGGATGGAACCATCGATAACATTCGGGAAATTTCGGACACATGCAAGCGCGTCCTGCGCTGTGCGATAACATTTGTTAGGCGGTGAAACGTGTCGCACCATAAAGAGAAGTACACGTGTCAATGCCGTCGGCTCGTCTGTTATGTTACCGAGAATGAGTAGACCACTGCGTCACCCGAAGAGACACGCAGGCCGCGATCGTGTTGCTGATTTGCTGAGATCAGCTGTACTGCTCCTAGCTACCCCAGAAATGATGACGGAATCCGTGCTAGTTAAGCTAGTTCACGGGGAAACAGCGCTAAAGGACGGGGAAAGCGAGGAACAATACAGCGCTCGGTGTGCCTATGTTGTTCCTCGATTGTTGCGTCCTCTAGCGCTGTTTCCTGTAAACACGATTCTATTTCCGAACCACGCTCCTGTGTGAAACAGAGTACAGACTGCGACATCAATACTTGAGGCAAGAGATACAGGTACAAACTGTACGCGTATTCATCGCAAAATCTGAGCTGAGCACTTCTTGACCACGTTCGATGCTAGGTTACATCTGAAAAATCGAGTTGACTGAAGTGAAGCCCCAAACTTGTCCTCATCACGCGGATGACTACGTCATTCGTGACGACATACCGACGTCGCGTCGGCAAGGAAGCTTCGCCAACAGCTGTGGAATGCAGATAGAAGACTTCCGCTTCAATGGCGGAAGCACTCCTGCCAACTAAAAAAAGAATCTTATATCGCCCCGAGCTTACCGAAGAGTCTTGTGCTTAAAACGACTTTCTTTGAGTTTCTCACAGGAGCTCTTTTTGAAGGTGGCGGCTATCACACCGCATCTGTTGACAACAGCGCGATAGCGTGCGGCTCGGCTGGGACAGCATTATCCGCACTGGTTATCTGTCGTGGTGTCTGTAGTTGCCTACTCGGAAGGGCACGGGCTTATAGGTAGACCTGCTGGGCGTCTCTGGCGTAAACGAGCACTCACTCACTCACTCACTCACTCACTCACTCACTCACTCACTCACTCACTCACTCACTCACTCACTCACTCACTCACTCACCCAATCAATCAATCAATCAATCAGCCAGTCAGTCTGCTGTGGTGAAGGATCCGGGTTCGAAACAAACTCGGGTCACTGGGCACGTGACACTGCACCTCTTTCACACATAGCTCGGGTCACCAGGCTGCCGCTCCTCATAATAATCATGATAACCTACAAAAATTATTCATCGGTAATTGGCAATTGCACGCCCCCGTAAGATATATTGCTAATTGCATTAACGTCGCCTCTGATCTCCAATTTCTTTCTTTATTATGCGAACGCGATCTGTTTCTCGTGGTGAAAGTGCATGTGTTACTAGTAGACGCCCACACTTCGAAATAATGCAGTCGGAAATGAACGGTTCCCGTTTACTGGTTTCTACCTCGGTCCATACACATTCAAATTAGCACTCGATCTCAATTTCACAGCACGAATCGACTATAGCTCAAGAACGAGTAGTATTTAGACATTCGTCTAAGTCCAATCGAGCCCCGTTGTACGTCCTCTTGTATTCATTACGGCCCTGCCGGACGCATAGTGCAACGCACCGCGAGTAACAAAGGTTTCTGTTAACTGACGGCTGACCGCCATAGGACCCGCGCCTTACGCGACGACGTCCTGCCAACCTCGGGCGCCGAAAATTCGCATACAAGTCGGAGGAGAGCGGAGAGACGATTCGCGTCCCTTAATTCAAGTTCATGTTTATTCATCAACGATGTCACTTTTACGAGGAATTGTGTACAAAATTACGCAGGGAGCCCCGAAGTTATAAACTGTCAGGGGAACTCCCATACGTGAACAAAATGAAAAAAAAAAAACGAGATATAGATCAAGCACTTCAGGGCGAATATCACCGAGCACGGATGCCCGACGCAGCCGAGCGCCGACAGCAAGGCTGCTGTCGCAACTAACAGCAACTGCAGTTCGCAGTTGCGAGCAGCCGACGCAGGGTTGCCAACTGGACTCTCTCCGCCGGTGATCTTGTATCGACGGCCGTGTCGTGTTCTCCCGTACTTGGGAGACTCGCTGCATCCGGTATCACGCGGCGCTCCCTCAAGTAAAGCGACACCGGAGGCCTTTTTTTTTTTCGAACGCGCGCGTTCGTTGTCACATTGATCGGTTCCGTCTTGCTGACGCAGTGGCCTCACGCGCGTGGTTTCAAGCTACGAAGCGACAGCCGTGGTCGTTTGCAGGAATCTGTCCATTACCCGACCGTGAAGGAATATGCCTGGGCTTATTGATTGACTGATTTATTGATTCCTTGATTGATTGATTGATTCATTCATTCATTCATTGACGACGCCGTGGACAGATCCGGTTTACTTTTGACCGCCCGCGATTCCTTAGCGGGCGCATAAAATCCAAGTTCACGAGCGTTTTTTTTTTCTTTTTTGAATTCCGCCTTCATCAGAAAGTGGCTATGCCATGTATGACCGGGAAATGAACCCGCGACCTCAAGCTCGGAAGCACAATGTCATAGCCACCGTGCCAGCACTGCCGGTTGCATCTGCAACGACGTCGTTCAGGAAGCAGTAAGTTCCCGCACAGCCTGTTGTCAAACGACGTATACTTACGCGAAACCTCCTACCTTCTCTTTTTTTCTTTTTTACTGGACAATTTCTCGATATCTAACCGGCAAATGTGCACCCGTGCGATATCGGAGGCCACGACAACTTACTTGAGCGCCAATTTAGGGCAATCTGCGCGAGGCTTTGTAGCCGTAGGTAACCCTTTTCTTTTGCCTTTTTTTACCAACAAAAACGCTTCGCACGGGTCCTCTCTGAAACAGGCGAGCCGAGAAAGACAGCTCGGTCCCGGAAAACTTTTTGAACATACAGAAACTTATTCATTCTCTAGGCATAAGCTATCCATACCTTTAGAAGTAATTGTTAATTTGCTACCTCCTTCTCATTAAAAAATATATTAAACGTTGTCCTGTCTATATATTTATAGATATTTTATATGCGCATGGCGTTTACAGTGGAAATTTAAAACAATGTTCAAGTGAGAAAATACGAATGAGGAAGCCGGCTGCAGTGCTTCTAATGCGCGTGTCCTGCTATGGTCAGGATTTGCAGAAATGAAGCAAAGTATGAATTAAAGTCCGTGCACGTCTGCGCCAACAATGATGCAGTAAGCTATTAGCCACAAGCTTTAAGTGAAAAGGTCGAGGCAAGTCAAAAGAAACCTCAAATGATGTGGGTGACAAAACTCTGGCAATAATGACACGTTAGGTGGTTCGACATCGCCGGGGGAGAATTGCGCAGGGGGCTCGGGCCCCGGAGCCCCCTGAGTCGGCGCCTATGCAGCCGGCGTATAGCTCTGCCTCCACCCATTTGCGGTTTCTCGTTGATGTACGCTCGTTAGTATGCGCACAGTTCGCGCTCCAATTCGGTGATCGGGCCCTTTCTGTGAGCCCGCTATATATAAAAAGGGCTGCGCGCATACATTCACGGCCTATAATAATACGAGGACACGGATAGCGGTGCGCATGCGTCGGCTAGCGTCCACTCCTCCTCGTCGTCGCTCCCGCGTCTTCCTCCTCGAAGCGCGGAATGCGCATATCCTGCTCGCTTCCTGATCACCCGAGGAAGTGGATGCGGAACACGATATACAAGTAACGTTCGCGCGGTGCGGGGTAAGAGTGAAAGTGCAGGAACGAGGCTAGAGCTATTCGAGTCGACTCTGTGACGCTGTCGCGTGGAGAGAGTATGCTGTGTAGGCACTGTCTCTATAAGGCTGCAGCTCACCCGCAAAGCGCTGCCACGGCTGTTGCTGATTCCCGATCGCGAAGCGAAGTCGAGTGTGTTTCCGTGTAGGCGCACTTGAACGTTCGAACGACACTCGCGCTGGCAGGCGGTCACGTTTATCTCGAGGAAGCGTGCTTTGTCGGTGAATCGAGGCGGAAAGCCGTCAGGCGGGGTCTGCGCCCTCCTCCCGTCGCTTCTCGTCACCTTGGCATTCAGCTCCGGTACGTGTCGCTTCGCGAAGGTTGCGGCAAGGAGAGAAAAAGGAAATTGTTGTTAAAACCGGTTGATAACCTTTTTCCGCTTTCACAGTCCGTACGTAACCTGATAGAGAGAGAGAAGAGGGAGATAATTGAAAGGGGAGAAAGAACCGAACTATAGTCGGTGACAACATAAGAATTCAGTACAAGCTGTGTACACATACAAAAAAAAAACACAGAAAAGCACATGCTGTTCATTTTTGAAAGCGAGTGGACCCGGGTGCAGGGACTGCTCCCAGCTAAAAGCCATTGTCTTGCTAACGTAAACACTCGACTGACCAAAAAGATAAAAGCTCGTTGTTTCAAGTTCAGGTTTCGTGCTAAATGCAGTGACACAATGATGAATCTATACGGTAAGAGCAGCCACTTTAAGCACGAAACCCATACCGGGCAATATTTTGGAAAAAGAAAAACACGCGAAACAACTTGACGTCACAGGAATGGCTTGCGTAGCTATGAGAAACTGTGTTTCATTTGGACAGCGGACACGTAAACATTTATTCTGAGGTCATCACCGACTATATCGGAGAAGCGGTACGCGGAATGCTGAACAGGCGGGCATCGGTTAAGCCGAATAGCCACTTGAATGGCCGCTACGGACGCGGAGTGTTTTTTAAAGCAATAAATGCGTAAAAATCAAGAGCGTGCAACTGTAATTACGAAGCTCTGCCATTGCTGTTGTGCGCATTCGTAGCAAGTCGAAAAGAATGGTAACCTAGGTATATAAGGTGACGTTTATCAAGAGCGTGACATCCTTGGAAGATAGGATATAACCGAAGGGCCGGCAGTTGCAATTATGGAAACAAACTAAGCGAATAAGTTTCAAAATATAATAAGTTTTTAGACAAAAATCACGCAAGACTGGCAGTTTCGCCCCATCGGGCGATGCGTTGTCAGCGATAGAAAAGGTTTAGCGTTGCGCTTTTCACGCGAAATATTTTGCGGCGTCTGATGGTTTACTACCACTGCTGGGACGATGAGGGATGACAGTGAACTCCTGTTCCCGTTGCATTTTCCCCAATGGGGAGGAGGTACGGCGGGAAAGCAGGATGGCAGTCGTCGCCTACCATGCATGCTAGCGCTCGGGCCAGTGCAGCGAAAGGGCACATGACGAATTGACTTACATGCTGATATTTATTTATGAATTGTGACTTATATCGTTAACAAGCTCGAAGGTGTGCAAAGAAAGAGCCGTTCGGTTTGTCCACAACAAGCGTGCTTTATTCGACTCACCCCGAGAATCAATTGTAAGGTCAGGGCTCTTAAAATTACGCTTAATCGTGCTGAATTCGCACGCAAAAGAAAGGCTGTTCCGAAGCCTTTGTAAATAGCTTAAGATCGACAGTTTGAGGCTTCTATCTAAGTCTGAAACTAGAGCATCATGCCACAAACATCCGCTAACTCTACAAGAATGACGTTTCAACACAAGGTGTTTCATATATTCTTTCTTCTCATACGCAATTAGACAATGGAATAGATCACCCGAAATTGTAACGATTTGAAAAAAAAATGTAAAATTACTTTAACATTACTACCGCCCACAGCTAAAATCTTGTGCCACTTGTGTACTAGTGTAAGTCTTCGTACTTTACAGATTGTGATCTTTATGTGATGTGTGTCTGTTCGTAATGTATTTGCCATACAACTTTTGCTCCCTCAACCCCAAATAATGTTGCATAAAATCTATAGCCGCGTATTGACGCTTTCTTTATCTGTTATTGTTTTTCTTTCTCGTTTTCTCTTACCCTCCTGCAATAGTCACCACTGGGATTGGCAGCAGGTAATAAATAAATAAATGAACAAACAAATAGATAAATAAATGTGTAAGCAGCTACATAGGTGCTGGATAACAGCATTGTGCATGCGGGATTAGGCGATGAAAAAAAAAATTACCGACGATTACGCTACTCCCTAATGCGAAATTTGAGCGCAGCTATAGAAGTGTTTTCACTTCGCGATATATTGGCTGGCGCCAGAGACCTGGATTGGGAAGAATTTGGGATAAGAGTTAATGGAGAATACCTTAGTAACTTGCGATTCGCTGATCATATTGCCTTGCTTAGTAACTCAGGGGACCAACTGCAATGCATGCTCACTGACCTGGAGAGGCAAAGCCGAAGGGTGGGTCTAAAAATTATTCTGCAGAAAACTAAAGTAATGTTTAACAATCTCGGAAGAGAACAGCAGTTTGCGATAGGTAGTGAGGCACTGGAAGTGGTAAGGGAATACATCTACTTCGGACAGATAGTGACTGCGGATACGGTTCATGAGACTGAAATAATCAGACGGATAAGAATGGGCTGGGGTGCGTTTGGCAGGCACTCTCAGATCATGAAGAGCAGGTTGCCATTATCCCTCAAAAGAAAAGTGTATAACAGCTGTGTCTTACCAGTACTCACGTACGGGGCAAAAACCTGGAGGCTTAGGAAAAAGGTTCTACTTAAATTGAGGACGACGCAACGAGCTATGGAAAGAAGATTGATGGGCGTAACGTTAAGGGATAATAAAAGAGCAGGTTGGGTGAGCGAACAAACGCGAGTTAATGACATCCTAGTTGAAATCAAGAAAAAGAAATGGGGGCATGGGCAGGACATGTGATGAGGAGGGAAGATAACCGAGTCCAGATAAGAAATATGTGCCGTAGCCGCACCTGCAGCATCTTGCGTTTACGTTAGGGTTCCTTATAGCCCGCGAGGAAACTTCGTGTCTTCTACTTGCATTCCTGAGAAACGCTGGTTTGCAGGACATGTAGCGACGTACCCCAGTGACGTTACAATAAATTCTCAAGCACACCAATTGACTGCCTCGATAGCGAACCTAAAGCCACCTGTTGCGACAATCCACCAGTACCAGGCTACTTACGTTTACGCGGCACACTGTGGATTTGATCTATGAAAATCAGCATCGCTGCAATGACTCAGCTACGGGAAAGTTTGAGTGTTTTTGACAATTGTGTTGCATCGTGTGTTGTGTTGCACCTACGGGGCAGATACGTGGAGGCTTACGAAAAGGGTTCTACCTAAATATAGGACGACGCAACGAGCTATGGAAAGAAGAATGGTGGGTGTAATGTTAAGAAGAGAGCAGATTGCGTGATGTAACAAACGCGAGTTAAGGACATCTTAGTTGAAATCAAGAAAAAGAACTGGGGGGCATGGGCAGGGCATGTAATGAGGAGGGAAGATAACCGATGGTCATCAAGGGTTACGGAGTGGATTCCAAGGGAAGGGAAGCGTTGCAGGGGGCGGCAGAAAGTTAGGTGGGCGGAGGAGATTAGGAAGTTTGCAGGAACAACATGACCACAATTAGTACATGACCGGGGTAGTTGGAGAAGCATGGGAGAGGCCTTTGCCCTGCAGTGGGCGTAACCAGGCTGATGATGACGATGATGATGATGATGATGAAATAAAGTTCGCTGTTCTGCCGGAATGGCGAAGCACCGATTGCGATAGCAAATTAGTAGATAGCTGTACGAAGTAATGATAGTAGATTTATCTGCCGTATACGGCTGTAAACATTCCTTACTAACTAAATTAACTATCATAGAATATGAAAAGTGACTCGATGAGGACGTAGAAAGAAATAGACACACGGAGGCAGCACTGTTTTTGTGTCTGCTTCTTTGCAAGTCCTTGTTCATTCGTGCCTACACATTATATCATGGATTGAAACCAACTAGCGTGTGAACGTGTTTTAACTAAATTAACCAGCACGGTGTCACGCGCGCACAAGTAAGCATGAACACACATCGCTCGATCACAGCGGCAACTGTCTGTGAAAACGCTGGAGCTAGAAATCGCGGCAGCAGCCGCGAGCTAATTGACCTGCGCGCATCTGTCGCTTTTTTTTTTTTTTATTGCGATAAAGACTTGCACTTAAGGCATAATTCTTGATGCGTATATGTGTATTATAAGTGTGCTGTGAGGCCTGTGTTATGTATGAATTGAAGCAGTGTTTTGTGGAATCTGTTGTCATGTATCCAGCGGTCATAGCTGGTTGCCACACTGTAGAGGAGGCCGGCTTGCAATAGGAGACGCGAGCGTTCCGATTTTAAACCAGTACATGTCCATATTAGGTGGTATGCATCTGCTTCCATCACAGGAACGGAGCAGCATGGACACGTAGCTCCCAGTGGTAAATGCGACCAGTTCCACCTTGAGATAACAGCCAGTGTAAGGGCCACCCCGGCCCGAAGCCACCTAAGCACAACTTCCTCCGCCCAAGTAAGGTGAAGGGGGAGGGAGCAGACACACGGTGGGATAAGAGCGCGTGTGTCCTGCCGGAGAAAGTTTTTACGGGCTCGGAGCGAGTTAAGGGGTTGAGGTGGGAGGGGAATAGGCGGAAGATCAGGATTAGGAGGGCAGTGTGCCTACTGGTCAGCAGCAATGTTGTGAGGGTTCGCTGAATGGCCTTGAATCCAGTGTACCTTGACGGAAGTAGCTGTCTTACTATTCATAGTGTGTATTGTCTCGCAGATTTCCATCGCCTTATCAACCTTCTTGAGTTCCTGATAGCCGCCAAAGAATCAGTGAAGGTATCTAGTTGCTTGATGGTAGGCAGCTTAGATGTCGCATCTTGCACAGCGTCGTGGATGGCTTGAAGTTCCATTACTAGAGCGCTGGCTTCCGTAGATAAATAGCGCTGGTGGCCGCTGATGGAATGATGCGTAGTACTCAGGAGTGATGTCCTTCCGCCGTCTGGGAGAATGGCAGCATCCGTATAGACTTTGCAGGTGTTAGCACATGATGCATCGACGATATTGTGTTCGTCAATAATTCCTGTTGTATCGCTGCGTCGTAACTTCGTTGGCTTATTAGTTGTGATGCTGGTGAATTCCCAGGGAGGCATTGGATAGGGCTGATTGTCAATCCGAGAGCCGCGGTGAAAATGAGCATGCAACGCAGCGACAGCCGGAATAAGTTGCTTTTTTATTTCACGTGCTTTTTCACGTTGCAAAATTAGCTCTGCAATTGTGTTGAGCAGGGCATGTTCCTGTAAGGTTGGTATCAGAGTGATGCGGGGCAGTGCTGTGATTGTGCGCATAGCACCGCAATTAATCGTCTCCAACTGTGCCAGCTGTGCCAAAGTCAGCCGTTGAAATTGTGCTTGGTATAAAATTCGTGGCATCAAGACTGCACGCACCAACCGTCGAGCTACGTCAGTACGAGCTCCAGCTGCTTTTGCTGCAATGCGACGAATAAGGTGAAGTGTTTTTGTCGAACTCTGTCTGGTTTTACGGGGCCAGTGTGCACCACTGCCGGAGTGTGTGAATATCGAGATCCAGTATGCGGATCTCAGAAGCCTCAGGGATTGTCACTGTGCCGAGTCTAAATGTAAAAGGGTGCTGCGTGATTCTTGTGCGTCCTTTCTTGTTGGCCACCACAACATAGCTTGATTTTTGAGCGGAAATGTCCAACCCTGCTGTCCGAGCGTAGTTGTTCAGCAGTGGCTTCTTGAAGCTGTTGAGTTTGTCTAGATATATCTTTATGCACGGACCACAAAGTGACGTCATCCGCATAGATTAAGAACCTCACATCTGGAATCCGATGTAGTTGCCAGGCTAGAGGTATTAGAGCAACGTTGAAGAGAAGAGGAGCCAAAACCGAACCTTGTGGGACTCCTCTGTTCGATGTGAAGTATCCTTCTTGCCTTCCATCTACTCTAATCGCAAATGTGCGATTCTGAAGGAATGAGTAGATGAATCTTATCACCCGCGGTGGAAGTCCCAGGTCGATGAGGTTGGAAATAATGATTTCATGGTCTATATTGTCATAAGCTTTCGTTATGTCTGTTGCTACTACCGTGCGCACAGCGTGACTGTGTGGAGAAACCTGTAAAACATCGTCTGATAAGATAGAAAGTCCGTCTTCAGTTCCCAAGCAAGAACGGAATCCAATTTGAGCAGGATGATATTTATCGTGGCGTTCAAGCCACCAGGAAACTCGTGTGGCCAGCATCTTTTCAGCGAGTTTGCAGACAGTTGAGGTTAGCGAAATTGGGCGTAAAGACTGCAGGCTATTTGGAGACTTTCCTGGTTTCGGAATCGCGACAACAATTGAATGCTTCCAATTAGATGGAACGTTTCCAGTCTCCCATACTTTATTAATAGCCTGAAGAAGTGCGTCGAGAGCTGCTCCTTCCATGTGCTTGAAAACCTCATAAGGAATACCATCGGGACCAGGCGTTGTTCGTTGCTTCGAAGTTTCAATCGCCGCTATTAGTTCGGCCATGCTGCAAGGGCTGGATAATATTTCGGATTTGGAGGTTGTGTCAGACTCATCAATTTCGGGGCAGTTTATAGGTGACGCTTGATCGTATTTCGGGAAAAACACTCTAGCAGCGTGTTCTTCAAATTGATGTGGCGAACTCTGCATCGCTAACCTAACGCTCGCTGCAGGGTCAGGTTGCTTATGACCGCGTTCCATTGACCGGAACGTACGCCAAAGTGCTCTGTTTCCAATGCCCGATCCAAGATTCTCGCACCACTCATACCATCGTCGTCGAGGAAGTTGTTTTTCGTGCTGACGCGCCTTCGCCGCTATATGGCTAGCACGTGCACGGCTACCTGGTGCATCGGGATTCCTTGACGCATACAGTTCTGCCTGACGTCGCTTTGCCCAAAGTTGCAAAAGGGTGAGGTCCGGTTGAGATTGTTTCTCGTCAACTGTAGTTACAGTGGTGTTCCTCCGTAGCAGTTCTTGCAAAGCGGGAAGAATTTCTGAGGGCTCTGAGGGTACTTTATCAATCAATGATTCCTGAAACTTATCCCAATGCGTGACTGTTGCTCGTTCGTCGAATTTTCTTTATGCACGTTCTGTGCAAACCAATCATTATTGGCATATGATCACTGCCCCATGTATCTGGTTCCACCCGCCACTGCGGCATTCCAGGACCCAACCACTACGTAAGGTCTGGAGCGTTTGTTCTAGATACTGCGGGTACAGCACAGGTAGCCACAGCGTGATGGTTCAGCAGTGTAAAAGTGGCATCGCTCATGATGTTTTTAACTTGATATCATCTTGGGGAGTTGTACTTGTACCCCCATTCTGTGTGTGGGGCATTGAAGTCTCCACCCACGAGAATAGGAATCCCCGGGTACGTAGACCGGAGATGTGCTATCCACCCCAAGTTCAAACGTGTGCGCTGCGGTCTGGCGTAGAATGACACTAGAATGACAGGAGTTTTCACTGGTCGTGTCAGGACCCCGACAACTTCTTGATTACCATTACACCATGGCTCCAGATCAATCACTGTGTGAGCAATATGCGATGATATATAAACTGCAGTTTTTCCCGGAGCTGAAGCCATTGTAGTTGCACGTCTATCTCTAATAGATGGGTTATGATACCCATTAAAATTGGACAGGGAGCATAGCTTATTATGCTCTTGAATAAGCAGTGCCAATACATGTAGCTTATTGTATTGAAGCTTGGTTTTAATTTCTCCTAATTTGGAGTTTAGGCCCCGACAATTCCACTGTAGAATTCCATCCTGTGACAGCTGCTGCAGAGAATTAGCCATGATGCAGGCAATTCTGAATGAGCAACGTTAGTTGAGCAAGTTGATCTAAAACTGCTGTCCAAACAGCTTAGTTGACCTGTGGTGCCGGACGGCGTCCAGGCGTAACGGTGGCATTCGCAGTGGTTGATGCGTCACGTGTTGGTCCTGTTCTCTGACGACGCAGAATTACCAATTCTTTATGTTTGCGTAGTCGCTCAATCTCTCTGGCCAGTGCGTCTATCCGAGCGTCAATGCCATCATGGTCATCATCCGACTGATGCAGGGGTTCCTGTAATTTCTGTCTCTTTGTCTGCGACTGCCTGCCACGTTTAAGAACAGAAGAATACAGTTGCGTTTCTGGGGCTTTGTCTTCTTCTGCCAAGAGCATCTCTGGCTCTTCTGCAAGAGCCTCATAACGATTGTGTGTTGTTACTATAGTCGTTTTTGGTATAGCCTTTCGTATCCGTATTGTGGCCTTCTGTTTAGTCGGACAATTTGTGCTTGTCATATCGTGCTTATCAGATTTACATAAGCCACATCGATATCGTGGTTGGCCTTCTGGTGTGAGATTTTCTGGATCAATAGTACGCTGTGGGCAAAATGCCTGCGTGTGTCCACGTTGAAAGCAGCGGTAGCAGAATATTGCTCGAGGAAGGTAGGGTTTAGGTAGCAATATGCAGCCATAGTAATAAAACCGTTCTGGGATACATTGAGGGCCCTGTACCGTTACTAAGCATGTACGGCTTTTGCCCATGAATCTAGCTGCGAGCACCCTGTGTGTCGTGGAGGTCAATTCACGACCTATTATCTCAGGGGTGTCTTCAGGGTCAATGCCATAGACAACACACCTCTGTAAATTAGGGCCCGATGCGAAGTAGCTCTGCACAGGTAGGTGCTGATCTTCTGACAGCGGGATAGATGTTAAAGTGCACATTTTCTGCACATCACTGAGAGATGCCAAGTGCACAGTGATCGAGTTGGTAGATTTATATGCTGCGAACCCTTTGTATCCAGTGGTTTCAAGAGATTGGTCGATGACCCTTTGGACATATTTTGTGGCTACTGAAGTTATGTCGTAGCATGAAAGGGGGCGTATGTGAACTCGATATGATTGAGAAGGGGTGGGCGTTGGGTAAGACTGAGAGGGAGCGGGCGTAGCGGAGGCCGTGGAGGAATTGTATGGGGTGGCACTTACCTCTTTCGCCGGTTACTCCGTTGCGATGGCGTCTTGTTGAAGCACGTGGATAGGGGGACCTCGCTTGGCTGCATTCGTCGAACCGCCAGAAGGTTGCGCGTCCATAGGGTCACCAGTGTCCGTCGGCACGACTGCGGATAGGTTCACATTCACATCACGAAGAGGACTGTCCTTCGGTGTTGCATCTTGGGTATTCGAGCTATTCGGTTGCACACTTCGGCTGCATAGTTGGCATGGATGTTGTCACGCGCAGCAGTCCAGTGGAAGGTACAGATGAGGAGCTCACATCTGGCACAAACACTTCTTCTTCGTCGGGTGAGCGCGGCGGCGCGGCCGCACTAAGCCTAAGCGCCAGCCGTGCTTGTTTTGAGTCTATCAGACGAGCAGGATCAGTAGGAAATGGCAAAGAAGAGTCCTCACCAGAGTCCACAGGTCCCCTTAGGCTAACGATGAGCTTCGTATCCGGATAAGGGCGAGATTTTCTTTGGTGTCGAGCAATTTCCAAGGAACCCAAGGAAACCACGCCTGCGTGGAAACGTCGAGAGCACAGCGCATACGAAGGTACCGGAATTACGCGCACCCTGCAAGCATCGCAGATCGCTTTGAAGATGATGTCCGCACGAGCGCGCACTTTAGCGACGTCGCATACCGATTTCAAAACACACGAGCGCCCTCAACGCGTCCCTACGGCATCCGCCAAAGGCGTCGATTGCAGCGTCCGTGATTCGCGTGGCCAATGCCGTAGTAGACGCCGTGGTTATGTCCACTCTGTAAGGAGCGGCGGACCAGGAGGACATCGAGGCAGCGTAGCAGCCGCCGGAGAAGTGCGCTCCTCCTCCTTCGCCTCATGACCCTGCCTCGCGCGCCGCTGGAGAGGGCACCCATCCGGGTCGCGTTCCTCGCTTGCGCACGCGAGATTGAACTGGGTTCGGCGGCTCACCTTCACACGCTTTCGCTCATACAGAACCTTACGGCGACGGCGACGGCAGAAATTCGCCTGGAGTGTCTATATACTTGCTATCGCAATAAAACGCTACCTTAATACACTCTTTGAAACATATTGCATTCAAGCGCATCATTCCTGTAAAAACCTGAGGACACCTAAGCACTTCTTGTGAGTTCGGAATGCAAAAGCATTAGTGTCCAATGGAACGCCGCTGAGCGGCCCTGCGAGTTACGAACTACTCGCGGGCATGCGAGGTCGTTGGGATGCTTGGCCTGTTTTCGTTTGGTCTTACCGAGGCGCAGTCAGGACGCAGGCGAGAGCTTGCGCGAAGAAGCAGGCTTACGAGAGCGGTAGAGAGGGCGACGTGGTGTCGAGGCGATGCTCTCTCCCCTAGTACGAAAGCTGGCGCGCTATCGGGGCTGCAGGTGCTCACAATCGCCCACTCTGGTCTGCCGAGTCACGCTCGTGAAGCGGCGTCGCAGCCAATGGGCATGTAGACGCTGCTACACAGGCGCGGGATGCCACCCTCTTCGCTCAATGAGCGATGTGACGCTTCCGCATCAATATGGTAAATACATTCCTGGCAGCGTTCATCTATTTCGCTCACACTGACAATAATCCTCGATGGCTTCTACAAATATTTTCAATGCGAAAGCATTATATGCCCCATTACGCGAAAGTCCGTCGCCTTTTGCGTGACCGAAAGATGGTACCAAAAATGGCCAACGGCGCAAAGAGTAAAAACACATCAGAAAATTTTTTAATTTGCATAAAATTACTGGGGGAAGTTTCTGTGATCAAAGCAAATTAGTGGCTTTGAAAAGAAAATTTGGTAACCTTCGTTCCATGTGGGAATCGAACCCGGGCCTCCGGCGCCACGGCGGCTCACGTTTCTGGCTTACTAAAGGCGTGGTCTAGTGCGTGCGTCATTGGGCACGTGAATGCGCAGCCAATGGCTAGGAGGTGGCGCCACGTAATGAGCGTATAAAATGAACGCGTTCATGACATTGCAGGATCCACAAACGGTAGGATGTTTTCGCATTCCCGCATCTAAGCAGCCTTATGTCTCCCTGCCGATTTTTTTTACTCTTCTATGGCTCTTGGGTACCCGCCTCTCATTCCACCATTCCAAGGCCGACTTAACGTAGTGCGCAGAGTCGGCCTTGAAATGGCGTTGATCATAAAGGAATTATATAATTAGTAGAATAAATACCCGCATTTACGGTAAATCTCTTCTTATAAGAGACGCTTGCCTAACAAGTATATGGTCTCCCCAGTGTTCATTGTCCAGTGCTGCTTCAGGAGTAACGTTTCTATAATTCTTGACCAAACGGTTCGTTATGCTAGTCTGATTGCCAGGCCTTCTAAGGTGTCTGTAATATTCCTGGTGCCTGCGATCGCCGTGTAGACGGCGGCTCCGGCGACACCGTTTTCAGGTACTCGAACGTGAATACGTCGCGAAGCGAGGTACAGAACAAATAGCCACCGACATCAGCAAGGCTGGTTATATGAGAGCAGTGATTGAAGCGCGACTATATTTGGAGGGAACAAACATTCGGAATGAAAAAAAATTATAGCAATACACAGTTACATTTATTCACAGAAAATAACATTCCTGATCAATTAATTTTATATATGCTTGACGAGTAAAGAAAGGACAACTATATTTTATCATTATCAATAAATATCTTTGTGAGCGCCCATCGTAAGAGGGGACGTTGAGGCCGCTATCGCTTGCAAAACAATCCAGCTCGTGACGTGTGCAGAAGGAGCGCGCGTAAAGTTCACCTGTTAGAATACGCCCCCCTTACACGTTGTGCTGCTTTGCTTGTCGAATTGTGTCTGAATATGGCAACGTGGGTAGCTTCATCGTTTCTCAACCTGTTCAGTCAAAAGTAGTGAGTTACGACTGCCACGTAACTGCTTGCTAACTTTAGTTGTTCTCGTGCGACTGCGCAGGCCAACTGTCTTAGTGTCGGAAGATAGAACCAGCACTCTACACCTAGAGGTTTCGTCTGGCTCCAAGGAAAGTATGTTCTGTTCAGGGGTGCGATTCTGACATCCGTAAGGCTGACCTTTTCTTGCATCGCTTTCCGCGCTGAAAACTCGAAGGAAGGAAGGAAGGAAGGAAGGAAGGAAGGAAGGAAGGAAGGAAGGAAGGAAGGAAGGAAGGAAGGAAGGAAAGAAGGAAGGAAGAACTTTATTGCTCTATTTACAACTTTCAGCGGCTAACAGAGGTCTTCAACTTTTACTGAAGTTTCCGTCGTCTTGAGTGTTCGGCGCTCCTATATATTCCAGAGCACCGCTGAGCCTGGCCACTTTGAGAGCGTGCTTCACCAATCCTTTTTGGACTGTGAGCACGCCGCTGGTGAGCAGGCCCTCCCACTGTTCCGCACTGGGATGTTTTTCTTTGTGGAAAGAGAAGTTATTTCTGCACTCCCATGCGATGTGATATAGTGTTGGGATGGCCCCACACCATGGGCATGTGTCCCTGTCTTGACTGGGAAACATTTTATGTAGGATGTGTAGATTGGAGAATGTTCCTGTCTGCAGCCTTTGCCAGCCGACTGCTTCGTGTTGTGTTAAAGATGGGTGGGGTGGTGGATATATTATCCGTTTGCCTCTGTGATGGTTTAGTATTTCCGCGTACGTTGGTTCCACCGTCATAGTGGTATCCGGGTCCATTGACTGTCCCGCTCGGTATGTAAGCTCGCGAGCTGGACTGTCGGCCATCTGGTGACCGCCTATTCCGGTGTGACCCGGCACCCAGAAAATCGTATGCAGTATCTTTTCGTCCTGAAGCCCTGCCTCGAGGAGGATTCGCAGCGCCCCTTTGTTGATTCTACCTGCCGTGTAGTTTCTGCATGCTTCTTTGGAGTATGAATATTATCAAGGATCTGTTTCTACGGTAACCCTCCGCTGCTACTAGAGCCACAGTTGCTTCTTTCCCCTCTGTTACTGTGCAGCTTCTTAGGGTTTCCTGCTTATCAGCCCTCCCATATGATCCACGGTCACTGCCGCAAATCTATGTTCTTTGGTGTTGTGGTCCCACGGGTATAGGGCTGCACATTGTTTTTAGTGGCCAGGTGTTTTTCTACGTATTCTGCTCGCGCCTGTCTTCTGGCCGCATGCGGATTCGGGTCCATATTCCCCGTTAGGGGGCTAGCTTTCAGTGTCTGGCGAAAAGAGACTGGTATGTTAGCCATCCTATCCTCCGTTGCTTCTATGTTTTTATAGCCTAATCTTTCAAGGAGCGCCCTGCCGGTGGTTGACTGCTGGAGCCTGTAAAGCTGCACACCCAGTTGTGCCTCCTTGAGCTCTTCAATTGTCTTGTGAATACCTAGCTTGAGTAGCTTGTCGTTCGACGTGTTTCTGGGCAGATGCAACGCCGTCTTGCATGCTTTCCTGATGAGAGTATCGGTTTGTTCTCTCTCTTGTTGCGTCATGTTGTGGTACGGGAGTGAGTACGTGACGCTGCTGACCACCAGGCTCCTGACCAGCTTGATCGTGTCCCCTTCCTTCATGCCGCTCCGTCCTTGCGACACTCTTATGGTCATCCTGCTGATTTGCTCCGTCGATTGCTTGAGCAGCCCTAGCGTGTGTCCTCACCGTTTGCTGCTCTGGATCCACATGCCGAGGATGCGTATTATGTCGTATTAGACTTGAACGTCTACCGAGGAAGCAATCAAACATTTCCGGCAACACTTTGTCACTATGAACGTCAATGTAGCGACAAAAACGCACTCCCACCGCCCGGACACGTCATGTATGAGTCGTATACTGCAGGTGGCTTCATCTCTCGCGCTTAAGATGACGACTTACTGGCATCCCCGTTGAAATGGGGCGATGCCAAATTAGTCCCTTAGCTTTCTTGATTTCATCAGGTATGGTATACATGTTGATGTTGTTGTTGCCTCAAAACATGGTTCGTACCCGCGAGATGAAATGGCTACACTGCATGAATCGAAGTGCACACCCAACATACAAAAAGGGGTAAATATAAACATTCAAACGGAAGCATTAGAGGCAACTAAATGATAATATACATTTTGAGAGGGCCTAGACGTAAACTTAGTATAAAGAGAGTTAAACAAGGTGTCTCGGGGCAGCGTAAGATCCCAGACGCTTCGATGAACCTTTGCAGAGCAGTCATTATCGATCCATGGCTTGTGCCTAATTGGCATACACCAAAGGACAAAATGTTTCGTGTTGGAAGTGCGAAACCGAGATTACCAGTTGGAAATATGAGGAAGATTCTGCGGAGGGAGGAGAAGCGCCGGCAAGGAAGAAAGAAAGGGGCAATAATTTCTGGTTCATTACACAAGGAGCAGAAGTCAGTAATGGATAAACGCGATCTGTAAAGGTAAACATTTAGGCGGGGAACTCTACAGCGGAAGCTTGATAACGTCACCTCTAATTGGCGTGAAAGGCATTTGCTCCTTCTCCATCAAAATTTTAGAGGTCGAAAGTCATCTGCGGAAAGTATAGATGATTAATTACAATTCAGCAATAAAAGACGTCTAAAGCTCCTGTTATAAAAGAGAAATGAGAAAGAAGAAATCAGGAAGGACATTTAAGACCGGAACATTCATTGATGTCGAGGATGCGAGCGAGTCATCAGATTCATTTAAAAAGTTTCCACTATGACCGGGGACCCAGACAAGGCTGACTTAGACAAATTGTACATTGTCTGGTACAAGAGTCGAAAATATACTCAACAGGCGTGATCGATTAGTAGAAGATTAAATATGCGCAGACCGAAAGGGCATGTGTAAAAACTATTATCTTAAATTTCTGTGGCCACAATTTTTGGATGGCCGTAATCATTGCCAGAAATTTTGCGAAAGACCAGTTAAGCTGATTTGAAAAAATGCCAACGCTAGCCTTCTCTAAATATTGTGTTGCGTCCGTAGAAATAACAAAGTGAGACAGAAATTGACTAAAATTATCTTGAAGGAGGCCTTCAATTATGGGCGCAGAAAATTTTGCGTATCTAGGAAAAATATCACCAAAAATCAGTTTCACTTTGAACAAAATAGATTTGGGAGAAATCAGGCTCGGTAGACGAACTTGAAGTTTTGATAACAGTGCCTGAACAAAATCAACTTGTGGCTGTCGGTAACGCCGCCAACCTGTTCTGAAAAATGAGCGGGGAGAATTGATGAAAACGGGTTGGGAATGAGGGAGGGATGCATCGTGAAGCTTCAGGAAAGTGAGGACACTAAGTTGCATAAATCTGCATTCCAGCGTAATGACTCCGGACTCCCGATCAACCAGATTGTTAGCCACAAAAGTTCGCAGCCCAGGACAGCTACGCAGCGCTTGGCTTTCCAGTATAATATTAAAGGTCTTAAGTTGTATGCTGCAGCTTCTGAAAAAAGAACATAGCAAAATTCGAGAATGGGGCTGACGTAAAGCTCATAAATCATGGGCAAGGTAGCTCTACGCATCCCTGCGTTTTTATTACTTAAGCAGCATTTTTGTGTACATCTCTTTTGTCTTTCTTTTTTTTTATTATGAAAACACTGCTAGCCTTTTAGCCTTCAGTATTTCGCCTCTGTCTGTGCGAAGCTCCCTCACACGCGCGTTCCGCGCGCACAGCCTCCTCCTCCTCCTCTTTTTCTTCTGTTCACACATGCGTCTGCTTGTGTATGTGCGAAGTAAATGTGGAAAGTGAATCGGGAATCGTCGTCGAAAATGTGTAAAGAGGAGATTCGCCGCGGCAAGCACAGCGAACCACAACGAGCTCGCCGGCAGAGACAGCGGGAGTGGACCGAAGAAGAAAATGTGACCAAACGATTGCCTCTGCTCGTTTCCTGATGGCGAAGAAAGAATACACCACTCTCTTCTGTCTTGTCGCCGCGTTAGTGCGGCAAGAAAAAGAGTGTTGGGATTAATTCTTCGAAGGCTCGGCGTGGACTCAGCAGAGCATGTTATTGTTTCCGTTTGGGGAACCTTGCGATTCAGCCACAGGGACGTTTGGTTCGCTGTCGAAAAGATTATGTATAAATTCAACCGAATGCCTTGCTCAATTTTGTCTTTTTCTTTTTTATTATTTATTGTTTATTCGACCTGACTTCACCATTTAACGTATAATTTCACGTTCTACAGCCCTAAATGAGCAGATATTAGGAAATTTTATTCTTCACTATAATGTCAGAATAATCCATCCATTTGATGGTAGGGCCCCCATAGTGGGTAGGAGCCCCATATACGTGATAGGCAACAACTACTACTGCAGCAACAAAGAAGAGAATTCACGGCGTTGAAACGTGCCAACAAAACTGCCGAAGAACGACAGAATCGATTGAAGAACGACAGATTGCACAATCACGCCAACCGCGACGCCGAAACGGATGAGCAAGCGACAAGCCCACCTAGCTGGGGACGTTGCATAACAGTCGGGCGTTGCACACACCAATTTGTTTCGCGGAGCGCTGCGTCACCAGGTGGCGCCACGGTCGCGGCCGCTCACGTTTACGTCTGCGGTAAGCCCGTCATACGCAGACGCCATTCATTGCGTACAGCGGAATACGGGACACGGGAAAAGAAAATATCCAACTATAAAAACTACGCCAAAGATCATCAGCATCATCAGCCTGGTTACGCCCACTGCAGGGCAAAGGCCTCTCCCGTACTTCGCCAACTACGCCGGTCACGTACTAATTGTGGGTATGTTGTCCCTGCAAACTTCTTAATGCCATCCGCCCGCCTAACTTTCTGCCGCCCCCTGCTACCCTTCCCTTCCCTTGGAATCCAGTCCGTAACCCTTAATGACCATCGGTTATCTTCCCTCCTCATTGCATGTCCTGCCCACGCCTATTTCTTTTTCTTGATTTCAAATAAGATGTCATTAACCCGCGTTTGTTCCCTCACCCAATCTGCTCTTTTCTTATCCCTTAACGTTACACCCATTATTCTTCTTTCCATAGCTCGTTGCGTCGTCCTCAATTTAAATAGAACCCTTTTCCTAAGCCTCCAGTTGCGTACGTTACTAGTACGTCAGTACTAGTAAGACACAGCTGTTATGCACTTTTCTCTTGAGGGATAATGGCAAGCTGCTGTTCATGATCTGAGAATGCCTGCCGATCGCACCCTAGCCCATTCTTATTCTTCTGATTATTTCAGTCTGATGATCCGGATCCGCGGTCACTACCTGCCCTAAGCAGATGTATTCCCTCACCACTTCCAATGCCTCGCTACCTATCGTAAACTGCTGTTCTCTTCCGAGACTCTCAAACATTACTTTAGTTACGCCAAAGATGGTGTAGGCGAAAGTCCGCGCGCTCAAGAGTCATTAATTAAATTACTTGACGTTCTCGTTCGGATGCGTTGTTACTTCTTGTTTTCTCCCACCAGAGATCGTGGCTTGGAGTGCCTTAATTGACACTACATTAATTAACTGTGCCTTGATTAATTTCACCCTAATTAAAACCACTGTCGTGGGTTCGCTCGGTTTAATTAAATCCATAATAATTAAGTGTGTCACTTCGCCTTAACGCCAAACGTCGTTTGTTCGACTTCCACGTAAGCTCGACGGTTCGACTCCCACGGAAGGTCGTACGTTCGAGTGCCCCGAGTTAACTCTATCTTCATTAGCTTTTCCTTTACCTCTTTGGCCTGATGAGCGGCATCGGAGCCACCGGTGAAGGAAAACGACGACCAACGCGAGAGCCTTGGCATGAGTGCGTGCCCGCGCAAGGCGAACTCACGTGACTTCTCCTACCGCACGGCGCGTTTTGCAGACCACCCTGGGTACGCATATATCATTGCAGGCATTCGCATTACAAAAAAAAAAAAAAAAGGATACTGATCGTTCTCGTCAACCCTCCCGATCCTCAGATTCCCTTATCTATCTTCTTCCTTGACACATCCGCGCGCCCTGTTTTCGATACCGGGAAGCTCGAGGGCGAGGTCGGTATCGGGCCCATTGCGCGCGCATATGTTACCGCCCCCCCCCCTCCCCTTTGACGCTATCGACTCGCCTCGACCTGCCGATGGGTGCGCATGCCTGCCTCGTTGCGCGACGATTTCCTCCGCGTTCCGTGCGATAACTGTGACGGCCTCTTGACGAGCCCGCTACGAACGTCACGATAAGAAAGACGTTGCATATCGCGGCGCTCAGGCTCGCGCGCGCGAGGGGTGGAGGAGGTTTTCGGGCATTGTCTATGGACACGGGCGCGCCGACCTAGGCGTCTTCCTGCCTTCTTTTTTTTTGTGAAAAAAGAAGGCATTCAGTTCCCGAAAGGCCACCCGAGCGGGCGCACCTGAACACGCACGCACACAGTGCGAGCGAGCGCAACGAGAATCTCATTCCCTCCTTAGACGGCTCCAGGAAAAGTGGGTCTGTCGGCACAATGAAACAGGTATGTGTGTCCGTGTTTATGTACCGCCCGCCTCTGCTCAACTCCTTTAAACTTTGCGAAATTCAGGGTTTGATATTTACTACACGCCGAGTTCGACGGCTGAGAAATATGACTTACGCGGGAGTTAGGTAATGCAAGGGCCGTAGCAGCGTTTTCGATATGTTGGTGCTGAATTTAATTTGCGGTCAGTTCGGAAAAGTAATTATTGATGAACTGCTATATTCAATAGGCTTTTTTTGTTTACTAAACACACACTTCATTGTTTGTATTCCTTTGTTTGTTTGCTTTTTGGGGGTTGGGGTATTACGAATCTACTCTCAATTGACAGAAATATAAGTGAAGAAATTGTTGTGATGTTCCTTGACACAGAATAAGAGTTTGGTCTTTCTCGCCGCTAATAGACAAAAATTTACCCCCCGGCCGGTATCCACGCCCGCCGCGTTAGTGCCAGTGACTATCTCATTGAGCTTCTGAGCTCGAGGTCCAGCTTTCGATGCGGGTGAGGGGTAAAGAAAAAGCGTTCGCTATTTATTTTCACGTGTAAGTTAAAGAACCCCAGGCGGTCAAAGTTAATCCAGAAGTTAATCCACTACGCGACGTGCCTCATAATCAAATAGTGCTGCCGGCACGAAAAACCCGAGAACTGATTATAAATACGTAATTATATTGTGGTTGCCGACGCCGTGGCGTATGTACTGGAGCTTGTTAACGAGTGGGCTCTTTTCTTTCTTTCTTTTTGCGAAGCACAAACCAAGGTCGCCGGTGCTAGCGATAGTCAACAAATAAAAAAAATTAAATTATGGTGTTTTACGTGTCAAAACCACTTTCCCATTATGAGGCATGCCGTAGTGGAGAACTCCGGAAATTTTTGCCAACTCAGATTGTTTAACGTGCACCTAAATCTAAGCGCACGGGTGTTTTCGCATTTCGCCCCCATCGAAATGCGGCCGATGTGGCCGGGATTCGATCCCGCGACCTCGTGCTCAGCAGCCCAACACCATAGGTACTGTGCAACCGCGGTGGGAGTCAACGAATTTGCATGTCCATTTTGATGATGTTTGCAGCGCCGAACAACGACCGACTAGTTCACTCGCTACACAGCGATGGCGCTTCCAACGGGCCCAGCAATTTCTGGTTTCAAGACATCCCGCGATGCCTCAATGGCGGTTAGATTCCCGATCTCTGAGGCCGCGCTCCCCTAAAGGTGGAAAGAAAATAAAAAAAAGAAATTGGTCGTGTACTTAGATGTAGGAGTACATTGAAAAACACCAGGTTGCGTAGAAGAGTTCTCGGCTCCCACATTACTTACGGCGTGTTTTATAGCCTGTATGGTGCGGTCTAAGACATTAAGTCCCAATAAATTATGTGATTGTCTGCCTCAAAGAAAAACTGCACTGTTCGTTCTTATGTGCACTGTGACCGATATCACACCATTTCTAAAAGTTGCTACAAAACTCGAAAACACCTATATTCTAAATCCCGGAAAATGGTGAAAAAAAAAAAATCGAGTACTTTGGCAGAAACTGAGCAATCTGTAATGACATCGCACCGCAAAAAAAAAAAGAAAAGAAAACGGCGCGGCTTGTGCCTGTAAATGCAATGGCAAATAAAGAAAAAAATAATGTCCAGCGGTAATTTAGCGATATAAGGAAGAGAAATGCGTTAGAATTACAGTTGCGCGTCTTTAAGGTCCCAGGTCAGTGATTTAAACCGCATTCACTACACTGGAAAGCCTTCTTCGGGAACTCACTGGGCACACGTCCTGCCTCTACGAAGAGTGAATCGCATGCGACGGTGGCCCAGAGCAGACCCATATATGCGTACTTTCACTCAGATACACTCGCTTCACCCAGATAAATTTTCTTCTCCGCTTTAGCACTCGTAATGCTAACGCATTTAAAAATACGGACGGAGAACAGTATAAGGAACTCTGATTCTTATTTAATTCGGCGGCAAAAAGTGTTCATCCCTGTGCCTTGGAAAGCAGCTTCTAGCCCTGCCGCGTAGTAGGCGTGCCGTGCGGCGAAGCTTGCAGCGGCTGGAGGTGCGACGAGCTCGAACGCATCAATGTACGACATTTGCATTTGCAGCGGCTTCCTGCGCTACGCCGACGTCATGCGTCGTCACCGCAAAGGGAGGCAGGTTTGAGGCACTGGCAACGCACATGTCGCCACGTGATTAAGCGCGGCATTTTCAACGGTAGCGCGGGTAGTCTGTTCAGGAAGGAAAGCGCCCCCTAGAGAAGACGGTTTAGCTCGGAACCGAGTCGGGTTACCCTACTGAAATAACTGTTAAACGCTGGAATGCCTTGATGAGATAACCAGTTGGACGATTGGAATAAAACTTTGTTGTGCTTGAGAAAAAAAAAACACCTAAATTCTAGTGCGTCTCGGAAGCAGAATACTAATTTGGGTCATGCAATTAGAAAAAAAGAGAACGGGGTTTCGCGAAAAATTGGGTGTTAGTAAAAAAATTGAACCTCAGCGTTTTTAAATACGTAACTTCGTTCCAAAAACAGATATCGCAGATATATGAATTATATCCTTCAGAGCGCCTAAAGCAGGCAAGTTTGATAGATGAATTTCTCACTTACCTAAAGTCGTTACAGTGTGCATGACGGTTTTGCGAGAGCCCCATTCACGTGTCAATGGTTTAATTCAGATCGGTGCATATTGTATCAATTCATTTCCGCTTTATACGTATTATTATTTGGAGCTTACAAAATTGTCACATAGCTTGTTCTTATGTTCCTGAGTTACATAGATGTAAACTCGACAGTCGAGTTTCTTGAAGTTTCGAAATTTTCCAGAATTTTGCTAAAACATCGACTGCCTAAATAAACAATCTGTTTCCTTCAGTCACAACATTTTAACACTTTCTTTCAAATGTAACGAATGTAACCAACATATGTGCAGCGGTTGCTGCGGAAAACGATTGAAGCGTTCTCACTTATTTAGGTACGAGCTACGGGCACAAGCCATTCGTTTCAGCGACTATAATAATCTTACCTGCAAAAGTTGTAGTTCCATTAATCGCGATACCTCACATTTCCTTAAATTAGGCTAAAGTCACTGTGCGGAAAGAGAAATGCACTGTAATTCTTCTGATTTACATGTTTTGCAATACCGTAATAGGTATTTTATAGAAAAAACCTCGGCGAAGCTTGATCAAGATGCGCGGTTACGCAAGACGGGGTATATGCAACTACGCGGTATCTGAAGCTTGTCTTTCTAAACTTGTAGGAAGTTGGTTAGTTGCCCTTGATGCTTTTGCATGCACTCCGCAATTAGGTTTTTATGTGTGGGGAATCCCAGTGTCAGACAGACACCATTCACGATTCTGTTTGCTCATCTGTCTTGTTTATACCAAGAGCAAGTACGATGTATTACATGTGCGATACGTTATATTGTACTATACGTTCATACCACATTCATGCCACACTCAGAGGGAATGCTTTATTGCTTCACACACGCGCGCGCATATATATATATATATATATATATATATATATATATATATATATATATATATATATATATATATATATATATATATATATACATATATATATATATACCGCCGTGGCCCAATAGTTCGATTGTCATATAAGTGCCCATTAAAGTGCCCCGGGTGGTCGATAGTCCGGTGACTCCCCCCCCCCCCCCCGTGGCGTATCTCATAACCCTCTGTTTATGCCCCATATTCTAAAGAAAAAAAAGGGAAATAAGTGACGCTAAGCCGTGCATATTTCCGGTTAGTGACCCCGTTCTGGAGAAAGGATAATGGGGTTATCAGAGTTCGCTTTATCTCGAGGACACGAAAAGGCATCGTAGAAACCCGTTTTTTTACACTCGCCGAAGTAATCACTTGCCATTTGACCGTGTCTCAACGAGCGTTCTATGGAAGACAACGGAACGTCAACAGAGACACAACATTATCTGTATATCGGTTTTTGTAAGGGATACCCACAAACACCCACCCGCCGCTTCCAACTTGAAGGGGAAGCCACCGAAAGCCAGAGACAGAGCCGCTACTGGGCGCTTGCGTTTCGCCTTCCGCGGTCGCGCAAGTCACTCGCAGGTTGTTCTCTTCCCCCCCCCCCGCCCCCCTTTCCCTTGCTTGTCAACGCTCCCCCCCCCCCCCCCCCCGCTCATCTCCGCGGCAGCATCCATCACGAGCGCTGTCAGACCGGCAGCGACGATAGGTGTCACCGTTGTCAGGTCGCGCGTGTCTCGGCGTTACAGCTGAGAGGGTACGATCACTCCTTTATATGGCCGGCTTTCGGGAAGGCGGGCCCCCCCGGGCCGAGGACGCAGGATGCCAAGTGGAATTCCTCATCTTTCCAACGGCGGTCGTCTCGTTGGACCGCCGTTAATAGACCGCGCTGAGAGAACCGTCCTGCGAGCGCCAGAAAAAGAAAAGCAGTTGCATTCGTTTCTTTAGCATTGCAAAATATTCGTTGGCTCGGGCAAGACGCACTTCGCGGCAGGCAGGCAGCTAACCGCTTCGCATCGTTTCGAGCCTCTTCAATAAAACAAGATTTCAAGTGTCCAATGGTGGAACTGAACTTCAGCATCCTATATTTAAACGGCCCGATGCCCTCACCATTAAGCCCCGATCGTTTACTTCTCTCGTTCTTGCGCGAGGTAGCTTTTACTGCTATAGCAGCAGGTGGTGGGGAGTTTTAGCAACCGGCGGATTCGTGATAGTAATTCTACGAACACTCTAGGCAATTTTTCGCCGTCGCCCTGACGTTTCGCATTAAGTCCGAGTGGGATAAGCTCCTATCGCGTCCCGCGCGCTGCATGCTGAGGGTGCGAGGGTACGCGCCCGAGGGTGAGCCGAGGAGGACGGTGGCTTGATGCGCGCGCGCACACACACACACACAAACACACACACACACGTGCGCGCGCGTACAAATTCAGCCGCGTTCGAGAATGCGATAAAGAGAAGAATAACACAAAGAAAGAGCGAGAGAAATACTAAGCAAACGAGAAAGCCCGTTCGAAGAACACGGGAACCGTGGCCGCACGACACGCGTCGAAGCAGCAACGACCACAAAACGAGAACAACCGACACTACGAACGCGTCCCTTCGGTGAGCAAGCACTCGTTGACGTCCGAGTGCCTGCGCGAAGTTATGACGAACAACACTCGCATTCCTCCTCGCGCCTCTTCGCACACATTCGCTCTCTCTTTCGCTTTGTTTCCTTCTCTCTCTGCCACTGGTTTACGTCGCGGTCGCAGTTGGTGATGGTGGGAGTGATGTAGGCGCCTAGGGAGGGGGTCGGGTGCTGGAAGAAAGCTCGGCCGCTTGCTTCCAGGCCAGGCGCAATGGCCTCTCAGTGACAGTGCGAGACCGCGTCGACCCTCTCTTCGTACGAGAAGCAAAAAACTCGTTCGCCGAACGGTACTTCGGCGTGCCTGACGTTCTCGACACTTTGGCGTGCCTCGTGTACGCTTACTTGGCTAGAGTCGATCTTCTTAGCTGCGCCTTTTTTTTTTCTTCTTTTATCTGCTCACGGGCAATAGCACGCCATCTCGCCGACGATTTGTCAACACGCTCTCTCCCTCTGTCTGCTGCGCGCCGTGCTCGTGTCTCACTCGGGGCCTCGTTCTTCATCTTGCGCTCAAATGGCCGCCGCGACAGCGTGGGCCACCTTCTCACCCGCATTCTCGAGACGGAGTGATGAATTGAAGGACGTTTGTTGACATTGAAGAAAAGAAAGAAAAAAGGCAAACGGTACCCGTCTACCTGGAAAGGTCGTGGGCACGCTTTTGTTTGGCTTTGATGTTCCTTCTTTTTTTTTTTTTTCACCCTCATGATTTATACGTGCGTGCCTTGTATGCAGTCGCGTGAGTTGGCCATTGCCTCTCGCGTGTCTGTCGACGACTCTCGCAAAAAAAAAAAAAGAGAGAAAAAAAAATGGGAAGGAATGTCGTGGTGGGCGACGGTTAGTTTCCTTATTTCGGCGGCACGTATACACTGTTCGCTTTTCTTTAGCGCGTATTGTTGTTCTCCTTCTCTTCTGGCGACGAGATGCAAAATGTTCTTCAAAGTGGTACAGGCAGAAGGAATTCGTGCATTCGGAGAATTTGGGGCACCCCAGGGGGGAGTCTCCCTCTTGCGCGGAGAGCGGGGGGGGGGGGGGGGGGAGTTGCATTCGTGGACATTTATGTGCGCGCGTTCATTTCGGATGCACGGAATTCCATGACGTCGCTGGCTGCTGTTTGCAAGCGCGACGTTTTGGCTCGTTCGTGAGCAAACACCGACGAACGTGAAAGGATGCGCGCGTGACGCACCCCATACTTTGCACCACATCCACTGCAAGTGTCAGGCATCGGGTATTCGGGACATAGAATTTGCTACAAAAACGGCCAGTAAAAACTTTGGCGCTGTACATATCGCCTGTACGCAAAGTGCAAGTATGGCGATCACGTGTTCTACATCCCGTCATCGTCGTCACCATCTGAATCGCTATCACCTTCGTGAGATTATTTTACATCCACCGCAGGACGAAAGCCTCTCTCGGCGATGTTCTGTGCACTACACCTCGTAGTTGCTTTTGTAGTCTCCCTGTAGTTCTCTCGTGCCACCCCGACATCGACCCGCCTTCTACTTCAGAAGCTCTCGGGTCTCCATCTTTAAAACCTTTGAACGCGCACTATTGTGCCACAGTGCAGTCAAAACGGTGCCATTCTTTCTTTTTTTCTCTCTCTCTCGCTCGTCTGTAAACTATGGTTGCATGGCCGTAAATGCCATCGCCGAAGGTGGCATCGACGTGCGACGTTCTCGACGGGGCCACCCTTGTGTTTCGTCCACTCCTGAGAGAGTACCGACCGCGCGCAGCGAATTAATCGGTCCATTGAGCAACGCGAAGGCAGTGACCCCAATACTCCCCCGTTCAACCGCGGGCTCCGCTTTCGCTCGGCCTCGCTTAATTCCGTGCAGCACAGGTTGTGCTGGTGGCCTCGCGGACGCACGTGCGGAGTCGTATGGGAGACGACGGTTTCTGGCTCGCTAGCGAAGCTTGTTTTACGGCAGCCTGCCGAAGCATTGCCTGCTGGTTCGGTCATAATTCCATATTTATTAACTTCTTTTCTTACATCACTGTTTACAGTGTCCCGTATCATCTACTTGCATATGTATGCTGTAGCTCTGTATACTTATCTTAGAGGTGTCGTTCACAATCAGTTTGGACAGCTACTTACCATGCATTGTGGTGCAGCTTTTTCTTTTTAGTGTTCTTGCGTATGTCTTTGTGTAAGGTAGCAGCAAGGGCCTCTTATAAGCGACAGCACATCTTTAGCAATGACGTACATGTAAAGTATCAATGAAAGTGAAGAATGCGAGCGCAGCACCAAAAAATTTGTGCGATATTCCTTGGGCATCTTGCATATTTCTAGTGAATACACTAAAGAAAGTTCTCATACTAAATGAAATTTTTAGGAACTGGGGGAAATCAAAGAAAAGTAGCCTTAATTGACAGAGAAGTCAATCGGGATCGATAGCGAAAGGCCAGAGAGAAAACGTCCCTGCTCTCGAAGCCGAGAATCGAGAGCGCAAAACGAAGGATAAGAAGAGTTAGCAGTTCCGCAGAATGTCTTCGACAGGAAACTTCGAAACTTCTTTTATTTACTAGATAACGTTCGCTAGCTTTTCCATCAGCACTCGCTACTGAATGGGCGACTCGCTTTATGCACACTATTGGTCGCCAACTGAAGTGTTCGATATTGACGAGGCACGATCCTATAGCAGAACAGAGAGGCCGACGAACAAAAAAGCACCAACGACAAATAAAAAAAAGCAAGAAGTATTGTCGCGCTTTTACTTGTCACCTTGCTAGTTAAAGGGTCGTCAGCGCGGCGCCTGCATAGAACTGTACAGCCGGGGCACTCGGAACACGAATCGAGAGCGCGCAAGTCGCCGTCGCCAGCGAGCACGCGATGTTTGCATGCCCTCGTCTTCGAATGGGGGGGGGGAGGGGGGGAGGAGGCTAGAAAAAAAAAAAGAGAGCGAGCGAGCATCAAAGGCCGGTCAGTGAGCGTGACCGCGCGCACTCGCTTGCCGCTCGGGAATCCTTATCGCTCGCTTTTCTCGGGCAGGTAAACACTCGATCCGTGCGACGAGTGTATGCACTCTTCGGCGGTATGCGGTAGACCACGGCGCGCCACTGGACTCCGTTTCGTACGTAGGGAGCAAAGCTGTGGAAGCTACGCAACGAGCACTGGTCACCAAAAAAAAAAAAGTTATCACTCTGCCAGTGCCGTCTATGCTTCGCGCGCCAGCGGTGTTTGCTCGCGCTAGCATGCTTGCATGCAGGTGGGGCTACCGCGACGTGCTGCAAATGAAACAATAACGAGTAGCAAATTGATCTGAGAGAACGTCTGAGCAGCAGTGTTAGTACCTGGCTTGTTTGTTTTTCTAAGAGTGAATTCCTTTAACTTTTCATTGAAAGCAGGGCCTATGTAAGGACCATTTTCAGAAAAATCGGTCAAGGAACGGCGAACTATTTCCACGCGCGAACGCAACCACTGCAGAAAGTATCTCTAGCCTCCACAGCGTTGTACCAGATGTAGGAAACGCAGTACGGACATAGTTTATATGTGGGGCAGGCATCGTCGTAAGGCCTCTTCCGTGACTGTCAGAGCCAGCTCGCTTCTGCGCTATTTTCCTCCGCAATCGGCCACGATGAGGTACGCCCTCTGCTTGCAGTTAGGGTGCAGCCTCAGCGAAATACCAGCGGTTGTCTCGGCTCAAGTAATATTGCGCAACAAAAGAAAAAAAACGACACGGACGTAAGAGAAGAAGGCACACCAAGCTTGGTGTGTCTTCTATTCTTACGTTCGTGTCGTTTTTGTTGCGCAATGTTATTTGAGTAATGGATTACCAACTTGGCCGGAATGCTGCTCTGCGCTTATCTCGGCACTTACTGATGCGAAAGTGTCAAATGGCCCATTGAGCGAAAAAGCCGGTCTCTTTCGTCTGCAGCAGCGAAACGGCAGGTAAATTCCCACTGGCCGCGACGCCACCTAACGAGCGCGCATCTACGGAGCCGAGCGGGCGAAAGGGAACACTTGCTGCCTCGTTAGCGCGCCAGGTGTCGCTTGAGGGGAGAGGGCATCGGTGCGACGCCACGTCACCCTTGCTCTCGGAAGCTCGCGCTAACCGCGCGTTCCCTGTCCGCGCAAGCACTCGCATGCGTTATAACTGCGCCTTGGTAAGACCAAATCAAAACTCCCCAAGCATCTCAACGCGCTCGCTTGCCTGCAAGGAGTTCCCAACTAGAAAGAACCGCTGAGCAGCGTTCCACTGGACATTAATGCTTTCTCATTCACTATTCGTAAGAAGTAGGTGTCCTGGGATGTTTTTCGGCCAGTTATATGGCAGAGCCTACTACAGGGGCCGAGGCTAAAGATGCTGACGGAGGCTTCTGACCCTTTACAGTTCTTGTGCCCCTTGTAGACATGCTCGAACGTAATCTGTTAAGCGTAGAACAGTGTTATGTGTGTAAGGGAATAGCCGGGCCTGCCGGAACGTGCTGTCAAAACGAGAACAGCGTAGCCCGAGAACTGAGTTGTAGCCTGAAAGCAGCAGTATATAGCCAAGGATTTAAGAGACGGGCTGGAATAAACAGCCACCTCCGCTCCCAAGCCGCGGCATTCTTTCTTTCATAGCAAGCTACATGTCACGAAGCGGATAACACTGCCAGCAAAGGTCTTCTAAAGAAAATGTCCTTTCGATTTTGTTGCGATAGCAATTATGTGGACACTCGAAACCAAATTCTGCCGTCGCCGTGAGGTTTTTATTAACAATTGATACTTTCCCATTGGAGATACCCTTTCAGGTCAAGCTTGAACAAAGTTGTAGAATTCTGTTTTGATTGATGGGAGAGGGGAGGGAGGCGCCGCAAGATAGTCTTCAGAGATTGCCTCCTTTTCCGTGACGCAGACAGCTAACATTTGGAGGTGACGAGACCGTGAGCGTCTCATTCGCTGTCGCTGCTACAGCTTGCTTGAGATTGCGGGCATCGTGCCATTTAGATCCCAACTTTGCGTTGCAGCTGCGTGTTCTCTTGTTTATTTAATGATTTTTGTTTTCTGTTTACGTACTCGTAATCATGTGTACTTGTACGTAGGGAGCAGTCGACAGCAGCGTTCACAGACGGGACTTGACAACGTCTGCTACAAACGCGTGAACCATTTTTGAAAGATTACGTATCCCCCCCCCCCCATGTGCCCTGTACACATAATCATATACGATATACTATAGAGAATTCTGCGTGAAAACCTGTACGTACCCATGTAAAGGCATATGACCGTACCGAATTATGGTACGGGAAATATAGGCCTTTTCGAATAAGGAATGACGTCAAATTAGGCTCTGATATCCTGCGTCGTGGAAAGGCAGGGAAGGCACAAAACAATGCAATGGAGTAGGAATGAAAGGCGCGAGTGCTTATTCCCAGCGAACAAAGGACAATACACACATACGCAAAAAAAAAAGTGGCGCCTACCGGCGTTTATCGGAGAGAAAGTGGAAAAAAACCGTTCCTTCCGTGGCGCACTTGTAAGGTAAACAAGCTTCAATGGACAAAAAAAAAAGAAAAAAAACAAGGCGGAAGCTTTTCATTCTCAGGAATGCGCGATATCGCGTGTGCGCACCTGTGCGATTCGTATAAGAGGGTCGGCGGCTCGCCTCAACAGCCGCATACCAGGACGCGACGAAGGCGGGGTCAGCGCCGTCAACTTCGATAGCCACGCTTCGCGTCCACCCATTGTTCGAGCTGGAAACAAGAACCGCGGTCTCCTTGTCGGCGGTAATGTCAGCGACGACGATTGGCCATTCCGCGGACAGCGGATAATTCCTGTACTTGCCGAGTGTTTTTTTTTTTTTCAGGCGAGTGTTTTCAATATCGAACGTCTCCTTTCACCCCTCTCTTTGATACGTGCGCGCGCTGACCGCCGAAAACGGCTTCGTCCCATTAATTCAAAACGAATAGAACTTAGCAAAATAAGGTCGATAGAACATATACGTACATAGCAACAACACTAGATTTCCGATAGAGTAGTTCCCAACACGCCAGTCTGTCTTCACCACGGAGGAAGGGAACGCACTAGGAGGGGAGCGTGACGTGGCATTTTTTAGAGCGTGGTCCCATCACGATTGTCCTTCTTTCTTTTCTTTTTTTTTTGCATTTCGTTCTCATCAAATTGGGGCCGCCCCGGCCGGGCTCGATCCCGCGGCGTCGAGTTTAGCAGCGAAATTTCGTACCCAACTGACCTATACCGAGGCGGGTATATACTAGATACCATTCCTTTGCCGATTAATAAATAACCAGAGTCGCGTATTCGCAGCCAGAAATCTCTGACGTCATGAGGAGGAAGTGCGAGAACTTAGTGAACTTGGCACCGGTATTTCGATATTCTTTTTCTAAGCTATCTCACCATGCCTCCTAGCGAGTTACTTCTGCTTCCAGCTGTCGAATATTCCAGAGTGGGTCCGATATGTTTTTTCTGGATTAGAAACTATGTATCCGGTGGTGCTAATTGCCTCTGGAATTGTAGCGGGGACCCATTAGTAACAGTGACTACCTTATTTAGTCATTATTATTACTGACTTTACCGTTACCAACTGCAGATACACCAAAGTTGTAGGTACTAGTGTGACAACCATGTATAGTAACGTTAAAGAGTGCACTATGCAAGTTGGGCGTGGTAAAAAAAAAAAATATGGTGTTTTACGTGCCAAAATCACTTTCTGATTATGAGGCATGCCGTAGTGGAGGACTCCGGAAATTTCGACCACCTAGGTTTCTTTAACGTGCACCTAAAGCTAAGCACACGGGTACTTTCGCATTTCGCCCCCATCGAAATGCGGCCGCCGTGGCCGGGATTCGATCCCGCAACCTCGTGCTCAGCAGCCCAACACCATAGTCACTCAGCAACCACGGCGGGTTTGGGCGTGGCAAACCGCACGATTCGACTAATTGTATCATAGCCTTAGATTAGAGCTTATCGCATTTTCTACTTCACGTGTTAAGAAACGGAACCTTGCGCTATGTTTTGCTTCGGATAAACCCCGCGATTTCTACGAACGACGAGCTACTTCGTAAAGCTTTTCTCACATAACTGTTTCACCGTGCGTGTCCATCGTCGTCGCGTTATCTCCCTATCGCGCAGTTCCTCATTCAATCGAGCGCCACTCGAGTGTTTGTTCGATCGAGCTGTTCTTACGAAAGACAGCTTCCGTAAGCTTCTTGAGGAGCGATCGCACAAAAGCACTCATGAGATAAGCTGCAACAATTCGATCCCAAACGATACGCACGCCCGCGGGTGCAGGGCTTGCGCAACCTTTTGTACGAGGCACGTGTTGACAGTCTGACGCGTAGGCTCGCGTAGCAGCGCCCAGTTCGTTTTTCGTAAGAAATATTTTGTCGTCGTAAGAAGCACAGCGGCGGGCTAATGCGAGCAAAACAGCAAGGAACGAGAAGGCGAAATCCTCTTCTTTTTTTTCAGCATACACTACAATTGTGAAAGTTAAGCTCGTCGTGGTTCCTGAAATTATCGTAAAATTCTGACACGTGGTGCTTTCAGAACAGAGACGAACCAACCAAGTAAATGTAATCCACTCTTGTAACTTTTTTGTTGAAGTTCTGTTATGTTTTTCTATTGTTTAGTAATATTTTCATTTCTGCATAAATATTGAGTGTATCGCAATCACTGTATGCATCTATTCCTCTAATAGCCCCGCACAAGAGGTGACAGTATGAATGAATGAATGAATGAATGAATGAATGAATGAATGAATGAATGAATGAATGAATGAATGAATGAATGTGTGGTGTTTAGTGGTCCAACAGCCAGGTATGGCCAAAGGGTGCCATGCGAGTGTTATTGAGTTTGCAGTGGAACTATCATTTCCATGAAGTTCATGTGACGTGGCTGTAACCGGGCCTTAATGGGGCCCTCAAAGCACGGGGCCCTTGATGCTATCGCGTTAACACATGCGGAACCTTACGGCTAGCCGACGGCAAAATTTCGCTTGGAGTGGCCATATAATTGCTACGGCAATAAAAGTAGCTTGACAACCGCAGTCATTGCAATGCATGTTTAGCCATGTGTAAGTACTTATATTTGTTTAGAGAAGAGATGCTGCCCCTTCGAACGAGCATTAATAAACAGCTTTAGATTAGGGTGCACAAGCGATGGGGGATGCCCACTGCCTGGCCAATACGAAAGAACGGAAAGCGAGTGCAAAAGACTGCAGAGGGCCCACGATGGAGCTTGCGCCTCCCAACGCTTAGGCGCGGCTTGAGTACCTCGTTCTAAAGCTCTAGTGCACGTCACCGTTCACCCGCTGTAAACAAGACCACGCGTAAACGGCATCGAGTACACCACACGGCCACACGAATGTATAGGGGAGGACAAGAAACGCGATGTGAAATTTGATAGCCGACAGGAACGCGGGAGATCACGTTGATTACGTCGTATCCTTTACCGTATACCTCAATTTAAGTATGAGGTGACTTTTGCTTTCCCTCTCCTATCGGAACGCGGCATCCTCGGCGAAGCATTAAGCCTTGCGAAGTCTTGACCACCACTGAAACCGCAAACTCGTGAACAACGCTGTATCCATCGCTGTAGGTAAAAAGCGCACAGACAACCCGCTCGCTGTCTCTAGAGCTTCACACGGCTGTGCATGGTTCGTTGTTTTTCTCTCAGGAGGACGGCGATTTTTACCTCCTATAACGCTAGAAATGACGGTCACGCGTGCAATGAAAACCGGCACATACATTCAGTAGCTGCCTGTAAATGTTTCGAATGCGACTACGGTATGCGGTTGTGGGATGTCACAAAGACGCGGACGACATGCCGAAGTCATGTTCTACCAACTCTAGCCATTTCGTCATTCGATATTTTTGATGTATCAAAAGGCTACATAAAGAGTTAAGCAGTTAGAATACAGAGTGAGGAACGAGAGCGTAATTTGATCACAGAAGAGAGAGAGAAAAAAAAACAATAAAGTGCTGGAGACCTGACACACTGTGGGAACCGACGTTAGGCGCAAAATTTTTCAGGGAGCTTCAACCTTGCATAGACAAAGGAAGCTTGAATAATAATAATAATAATAATAATAATAATAATAATAATAATAATACAGAAAGCTCTTCTACGTGTGCGGTCATTTCAACAAAACGTACAGTGTCCGCGCAGCATTCGCTCCACACGTACCGCAGCCAACACGATGGACTTAAAGCTATTATCCGCACGACTAACTTACAAGTGTACCGCGGGAAAAGCGGACTCTTCTAATGAAAACGTTGTAGCAACGAAGCACCTGTGCCCGCGATGGTCACGTGACACGTGGACTAGCGTGCTCAGGAGCGTTGCAGGCGCGTTGTGCCCCAAGCCGCGGCGACATCGTGGCGGTTGCGAATACGACGCGTCCCAAGAGCCGCATAGCTTTGTCTCACGAAGCGCGTGTCGGTGAGCAATGGCTACGAGTCGCGTCAGGAACGAGAAACGACTCTTTATCAGTGAGGGCTGATGGCTTGTCCATTATGTGCGTGCGATCGAGCTTAGCACACCGGAGGAGCAGCGGTGGTCGTTTAAGAAAAGCCCTTCTTCTCGTTTGAGTTCCTCGGTTGCTGCTATCCATGGTGATGAGGGAATTCCCCATTCAAAGAGCGCGGTGTCATGTGCCACCACCACTCTCCAGCATACGCAATTTAAGTGACTTCACCATCGTTGGAAATGTTTTAATTTCAACTCCCACATATGTTTAGTAAATGCACGATTACGACCTTCTCAACATCACGCAGTCTTCTATCCTACAAAACTCCGGCAATTACCTGCGCGGGTAGATAATTGCCGGGTGTGCACCAGTATAGCGGACGTCTCTCTCTTTTCTTATCTTTACATGCGCTAACGTTTACCAATTCATTACCGTGTTTAATACCCCAGGGCTTAATTCGTGCAGACTGCGAGCTATCTTATCTATACTTTTGCACGGATACTATGACATTCCAACAAGAAATGCGTAATTTGTCTCCGCAGTATGTTTACACGCTAAACACGCTGCCGACGCGACGCAGTATGCTCTAGCGGCGCTGCGAGCAATTAACGAAACGGCCAGTAAACTGCACAGTATACAATACAGGCATGCGTATACGGGCCGTTTCAGGAAAAGCCGCGTTCTTTTGGGCCATAAAAGCGGCGCGGCCACGAGAGAACCCTTTGCCCATAACTACGATGGTGGTTATATATATCACTGCGCAGTCGCGCCACGCGGAGCACGCCTCCTTGCCGACCCCCACCGGTAATTTAGTCGGTCTCCAGAGCAGCAGCAGCAGCAGCAGCAGCCACGGCGACGAGGAGGCGTGTCTGCGGCCACAGAGTTTCCTACGAAAAATTGCTAGAGGGAGCTCTTGCGCTCTATAGTGTCGCCGGTGTGCGACCGGTGCAGTAACCAACGTGCACAACAAAGAACCGATCCCACCGTGACTGTCGACGGCAATGCGTTTAGCATTGAATCAATATAGCGAGGCAAATGTATTGCCACCGTCGAAACATGAGGCTTGTGCTGCCGCGCAGCACCTCATTCGCGCTTCCCTAAGAACAGTCGGCGCCACCTAGCGCCGCCGCCGCGAAGCCTGCGCGTTGCCTTCGAAATGCGTGGCGTGCCGGTGCGCGCGGACGCTCATAAGAGTTCCTTCGCTTGCCGAACACCCAGTGACACGTACTCAGAGACCCGGGTTGACGAGACGTTCGTTGAAGAGTGCCGCACCTCCAGTGCATCCATGGCGCAGGTCGCTAAAGCACCTGGCGTTCAATGAAAAGTGGCACATACCCAGAGCATTTCTGGCACAGCCTGCTAGTGCGTCGGGCTGCTAGCTGTCCTTAGGGAATCTTTGTGACGTGGGTTCGATTCCACTCAAAGCCAGATAATTTTAAGGGAGGTTTCCTCGTCATTGTACAGCGGCACGTTACCAGTGAAACATGCCTATTTACCCAAGTTAGTGTCAGAGAAGTTCCTAAATGCGGCACAGACCTACCGGCATTTGCCCAGTGACCCAAGTATCCATCGAAAATGATTAATTGAAGATCAGAACAGACCGAGTGGCACATACCCAGTGCTCCAAGTCAGCGTCAACGAGCTTCTTCGAACAGGGCTACTTACCCAGCCCTGCATCTACAGCGACCCATGATGGCTTCAACGAGGTTCGCTCAACAGCAGCAGGCAGTGTTACACATTGCCGCATACTCGGTAGCCCCAGTTGGTCCGATTGTATGTTTAGAACGCTGTTCGCTCACAGCAGCAGACCCACGCGCTGCACATTCGACAGCGGACCACTTAGTGACGCAGGTAGGCGGGAGAGCGGTCAGATACAAACGTGCGTAGACACATGCATACTCACATAGGTACGCCCCCGGAAAGTGCGTGAAGTACCCTGAGAATGGTCGCGCATTAAAATACTGCTTCAACCGAACTGGGGGCTGCTGTCATAGACATTGTCGAGGGAAGACGTACTGGCTGCTTTCGCATGAACCCGACGCGAGAGTCGGCCTGACCGACGTGACCGCGTGTACACGAACTCGCTTCTGGCGTCTCTGCCCGAACAACGGCACACAGCGTCGAGCCGAGACACCAACTCGTTCGAACTGGGCTTCCGGTTCCCGCAGCTGTCTGCAACGGCTCTGTTTCGTGGCTACTTTCATTACAACGAGGATCGCATTGCACAGTGCTCGTCCTTGCCTTGTCCGGATACCATTCCCGCTTCCGGAGCGCAGAACGCTGGTCCCGCGGAAACCTCGGCGCTGCCTGCAGGTCCGACCCGTGCGCGTTTACATGCGCGCTGCAAGCGGGCCGCTCATCGGTCAACCAATAGTCGGGCTGCCTCAGCCCGACTCGACGCTCTTTCAACCCGACCGGCTAGCGTTTACGTGCATTCGACAAGCCGACCTGGCCCGCTTCTGTCGGGTTCACGTACACGCCTTGACTGTCGAATTACGCGGCACTCGGAATTCGGGCGCATTTTCGAATTCTCCATCTTGCCCGTTCTGATTGGAAGCTGCGACAGACCTCTGGTTTCGCTGGCTTCCGCGTGTCTTGAGAGGTGAGATGCCCCACGCACTGAACGACACGCAAACTCATTTAGATCAACCGTTGCAGCACTGGCTCGCGCAAGCAGCTCGTGGGTACCGAACCATATGACGGCTCGACGTCTGCTGGGGGCGGGTCTACAAAAATGTTGGCTTAAAATGTTGTGGCAGAATTTTGATTATGCTGATAATGACGATTATGACGATGTGCATTGGCGTTCTCTTTGAAACGTGGTGCTGACGAATAGTCGACCAGCCTACTTAATCTAACAAAGTAAAACTACACCAATCACAGTCTAGCATGCTGCCTATCTCTCCCTGATCTTTTCTTTCTTCAGTAAAACCTATTTTATTTCGCAGTTACGTGCGCTTAACACATTCCAAGATAGCGCACCATGTCTGGCCTGATCGGCTCTCTGGGCAGCTATTTTCCATGCGGATGGGTCAGCACGCAGAAAAAAACAACAAAAAAACATCGCGGAATTCGACGATGTGACCGAATTCGAGTCTTGCATAGCAGCCTTGTTGTCGCCTTCCTACTACGGCTTGCTAATCGGCTTCGAAGCTGTCGCCCTGTGGATGCCGGTGACAGCTCCGACGACGCCGGCGAGTGGTGCCGCAGCAGCAGCGGCAGCCCTTCCGTGCCCGCGCTAGGACGACGGTGGCCGCGTTGCTGGCATCGCCGCATAATGATGTTACGCGCCCGCGCGCCGCCGCCGGTGCAAAACCGGATCCCGACAACGCCGCTGAGCGATGCCAAGGACGCCTCGAGGCCGGACGACCCCCCTGTCGCCGCGACCTCTCCCTTGCCCCCCTCTCTCTCCCTCGCTTCTAAAAGCCCTGCGCTGGACGGGATGCACCCGCCGCTCAAATTACGTGCAGCAGTAACGAGGGTTCAGGACTCCGCAGAGCGTCCTGTTGATGGCGAGCGCGAGGCGTCACGGACGCCCCGCTTTTCGCCATTCTGGTAATCCAACGAGGCGGCACACCGAGCACGTGTTAGTCCCCCCCCCCTCCCCTGTAGAAAAAAAAAAAAAATCCTGGTGCCGAGACTGCAGAGGAAACGGCGATTGCTCTGGCAATAACAACTTGCCTTGAAGTAGCAGTAATGCACACACTTTCAAGCAGCAGCTTGCAACTATCAAAAAGGACGCATATGAGAAACCACACTTAAAATACTTCAAAATCGCATCGCGCACGCCCTGCTCCCCGATACCCAGATCAACTGGGTTCCAGGCCATCACGGCATGCCAAGCAACTGAGGCGGCACATGTCGCTGCCCGCGAGCATACCAGCCGGGCTTTCCTGCTATCCCACACCAGGCCGGCCACCGAAGTTGGTGACATGGCCCAAAATATTCCGAGCTTCTGCAGCATCACTGACTGAGCAGAGGAACATACCCTTCACCACACAGGAATCTGAGCAAAGAGGAAGGAGTCATCCTCCGCCGCCTACAGACAAGCAGCTGCGTACACGGAATAATCATGCACAGACTATATCCTACGCCGTACTCGTATACACATGCGCCAGCTGCGACGTCCCACGCACTCTGGAACACATGGTCCAGGATTGCCCACTTCGTGACACATCCGCTGGCCCCACCTCACAAGCTCCACAAGACGACTCCAAAGAAGGTCGCCGAATAGAAGCACAAGAAGAGCGCCCCAACTCACCGCAGATCTATACTACCACTGAAACGTGGGAGGCCAAGCTTTTCTCTGACGACATGGACTACCAAGGAGACAGGCCAAGCCAGAGGGTTCTCTTTCGAGAGCCGACGCAGCGAAAAAACTTGTCGTACTTGCACATGACCTGACGTTAGCTCAGTGGAATTCATCCGATTTCACAAGTGCACGCAATCATACCCTGGACCCTAATTTACAACTCCGTATTCCGCCCGAGCTTCCACTACGCGACTGCACCCTTCTAGTACGTCTATGGCTTGGAGTAGCATCTTCAAATGCGTACTCTTTTCTTATTGGAATGTCCAACGGCCCACTTCGTGACTTCTGCAGGTGCAATGAAACAATCGCGCACCTTCTTTGTCAGTGCTCTTATTTCAACCCGCAAGGAGCAGTCCTCTCAGCCACCCTTGACAAACTGGACAAGAGCCCAATGACAGAAAACAAGATCCTTGGAAGCTGGCCTACGCGAACATCAGCGCGAACGGCTGTGAAGGCGCTGCTGCGGTATTTAAGACACTGGACTTTCTGACATATTGTGACTCCACTGTGTGACGCAGGATTGTGCGGTGATACTGCATAACACTAGGAATGCCTTTGCGGGCTGCGTGACAGTACCCACAGAAACAGTTTGTGTGCACGTGCATGTGTGTGTAGTTTGATTTTTCTTTAATTTTTTATTTTTTTATCCTTCTCTCTCTCACCTATCGAATTCCCTTGCCCCTCCTCCAGTGCAGAGTAGCCAACCGGAGATAATCTCTGGTTAACCTCCCTGTCCTTCCTTTGCCTTTCACTCTCTCTCTCTCTCCTGGAATAAGGAATCCTCCCACCTAGGGTGAACCGGGTCCTGACTTGGACTACGGTTTCAGAAAATAAAAGTTTAGTTCTGTCTCTCTCCTGGAAACGTCACTTGTCAAGGCGAATGCCATATATTATTTTTGTAATTTGGGCGTTTCGGGATCTGCGTGATACATATCGAGTGACCGGTGACGGGAAACAGCCGAGGATGGTGAGAGTCTTCGCGAACTGGTCGAGATGGTACTGGTTCCTCTGTGAAAAGGTGCTTAACGAGCGAAGGATGTGCCCTGTCTCCCTTCTTTCTTGTGCCTCGATGTTGTTCTTTTCTAAGCGGCTGATATCAAAGATGACGAAGTGTTAGTGCGTATGCGCTGCGTACAGTTCCCACAGCCCCGCGGCAATTTGCTAGGGCAGGGCATGATGTACTCCAATTTATTGGTTGATGCTTGAGAATGATGACGTTAGTAGTGGGAATGATCTTGGATTTTGTCGATAGAGTGTCACTTCGAAGCGGCATTGAAATGTCCCATGAGATATTTCAATGCATGTTCAATGCACGTTCACTTCTGAGCCATAACTCGAAGCCTTCTCTGATACTGGCGTTGAGTGGCAGGGAATGTCGATAGCTTTGTTGACAACTCTGACACATACTATGATATTTTCGCCGCAGCTCATAGCAATTTCGTCTATGACTACTTTTCGAGCTAGAAACTTGGACGCGTGCATACGTGCCCTCATGCTTTTACAGCAACGGTGCACGGAATTAGTGGTCGACGATCACAGAGTGGCGAAGGGATGAGATGCAGCGTCGGCGAGAGCTATATGGACCTTTCGTCACGTGATGCTTACGCGCGACGCGGGGACATACAGTGCGGCCACGACGCGCGGCCACCACCGTATCGGGGCCATCGTCACGAACCGTGGTGGCCAGGTGGCGAAAGCCACTCTTACCAAATTCGCTGTACGAGTCATATTGAATTTTTATTGAGGTTTTGTTGCCCTCTGTAGACTTTGTGTTGACACGCAATGGAATGTCATGTGTATTTCTTTGCAGCGATGGAAAGCGGCCTCTACGTGTTTTCAGTCGCACATTAAAATGCGAGGCTTTCCAGTTTCGCGACGGTGTTTCGCAGCGACTGCAACCTATGAGAGGTTGCGTGCCCCCTATCAACCGGAGTGGCTGTTTTCTTGCGATTTGCCGAGGAGACCGGTAATATACACGCCGCGGCCACTTCAAAGTGAGCCGTGAACTACCTGCAATGTCGCAACGCGGCGCGTACAGCGACGGACAGTTGATGCACCAAAGAGTTAGCACTAACTAGGACGCATTATTTCGCTTTCATATTGGCCGGCACGTATATTGTCGGCGTGCTTTTGCCTTGCGCGCTCATTGTGAGACCTGTATCATCCTATAGGCGACTAGATAAGTAAGTACATAGCGGTGCCAGGACACGTCATCGAGTTATTACTTGAGAAAGGTATTCTGTTCTGTTTTTTTCTAGTTCGCGTTTCAATTGTTCGCGACGCATTGTTTTACCTTTTATCAGGCGAGAGTATTTTACTTGATCACTTCTTTTACGAAGTTATCGTACGGCGCAACAAACAACCACACCTCCATCCTAAGTTCCTTTAATCTCGTCGCCTGTTCTTTTGTATGGAAAGACACTTGTATATTCACATTGCGCCCGCCACGCTAGAAGTGTTTTGAATTATTGAACGCATGCTAGCGCCAGTGATTATACTATCAAATGGTTGAGAGACATGTAAAAACAGCGGACGGCGGACTTGACCTTTGAGCTGAGGTTCGACAACCGTGCTAGGTGCTATCGTTGTGGTTGAAGTGTCGCTTGTCTTTCTGGGCAGTAGTTAGAGCCGTGAAGTGCTAGATTCAAAACTCACACTCATGGCAGTGTTTGTTTGTTCACTGTCGCCGCAATGTGAGAACAACAATAACGGCTTCATTTCGAAACATCCGACCAAGCGGCCCACCTCCATCCTCTTTCTATCTTTTAATTCAGAAACGGGTACGTTCGTATATCGTAAAGAATCGACATACCAGCGCATCATTCGTAAGCTGTCGTCGCACTGTCGCAGTGTAGCCGTTGCCGGTTTTGCAGCCATCGACGTGCACCCCCATGGCCGAGTAACACGACTTGATTTGAGCCCAATAGCAACGTTTCTTTCCGTAAACCGAGTGAATGTTCCCCAAAGAACGTTTCGTCAAACCGAGCAGTCGCGAGGGAACGACGGTAGCGAAAAAGCACACTAGCTCAAACGCGTTTTATTTTGCCAAATATAACGCCGTATCGGCAAAACTTGGAATTTATGCGTTCGATATCGTAGCCAGTATCGTCGTAGTAGATGAGGTCCCTGAAGTTTTCGACGTCTTCAACTAGGTACTTCGCAGTGATTGCAGAGCACAATTGTTGCTACAAGCGACACGCACGCACGCACGCACACGCACGCACGCAGTCACTCTCTCTCTCTCTCTCTCTCTCACACACACACACACACACACACACACACACACACACACACACACACACACACACACACACACACACACACACACAGAGAGAGAGAGAGTGAGAAATATAATGAGTACGGTAAAAAGCAAAACCAACTCGTCGAACCAGCGAACCACCCTTGCTGAATCAGAACACAAAAGCGATTTTTTAACAAATACTCAGCGCAGGGTAGCCAACCGGGCTCAACCTTCCTTCCTTTCCCTCATAACAGCTCTCTCTCTAACTGGAACCGTTCTTGACAGCAAGTTGTGAGTGCCACTGAAGCAGAGGCCTCAGAGTCACATTAAAGCAGCGCAAGTTGCTTCCCCGCCTGTTTGTTAAGCTTCACCTAACGTTGCTACATAGCAACGAGGATTACAGCACCGACTAGCAGGGAGCCGTGAAAACAGCCTGTCGTTGCGAACGCAAAAAGAAGAAAAAAAAATACCGCTGTTGACGGCGCGGCGCCGCCGAAGTCCTGCTAAGGTGGTCCTCTATAGTTACTTTGTTTGCTTGGGCGGGGTCGCTCCCGTAGCGAGTGTGACGAGAGATAGGAGCGAATGTCGCTCTTTGGCCATACCTGGCCCTTGCGCCGCTGAACACCACACATTCATTCAAAAAAATAAAGAATTCGCTTCTTCCCGTGGTTCTGGCGGTTAGCGGCTTGAAATGACGCAAGAATCGGCGGCGAGCGCAAACGGCAATCGCGAACGCTGATCAGCAACTTCCTGCGATGCGGGTTACGATCGAACCAGTCGCTTTGCATGGTTTCTTCATAGGCTGTCTGCACCGAGACTCAGCCAAGTTCACGCGTGGACGCCGAGTAAAAAAAAAAAAAAATTCCGACGGGCGACGGCGGATGCTGAACCACAAACTTCAACTAAATTGCCCCCCTCCACCCCCCCCCCAAAAAAAAAAAAATATAAAGAACACACGATCTTCTGATTGTGTGGAACGCATGCCGTATGAGGGGAGCAGCAGCAATTAGTCTTGACTGCCTTGGGGTTCCTTACTGTGCGCCTAAATATAAGGACACGACCGTTTTCGTTTTTTCATTTCACCTCCCGTCGAAATGCGGCCGTCGCGGCCGACTTCGAGCTGACCAGCGCAACGTCTTAGCCACGGGGCTACCGCGCCGTGTCAGCCACAAACTACAAAAATACTTGCACAGAAGAAAGGTTTCCCCCTTTCACATACGATCCGCTTGTAATTCATTGAGCAAAAATAAAGAAGAAGAAGCGCACAAACAACGCACAATGAACAAGCACCACACGCAACACACGATAAACAGAGGCACAAACAACATAACAAGCGCACGATTTATCGCAGCGACACGACTGAGTGAACTGCATACGAAGCTGCGCAGTCTTATCATGGCCGCCGCAGCAGCCGGTCGCTTTCGTGACTTTGTGCCATTGAGATCGCTGTCGCGACCACGTTGTTCGCGCTGCATCTTCTTTTTTTAGGTCACTGCGTTCCGAGAAAACCGAAAGACTAAGACTACCTATGGCTCGGCCCAAAAGTTTGGGCGGGGGATCGGGGTAGCAGCTGTAACGCGTAAGCAAAGGAAACGACGGCCATAATACACTTCGGCGGCAGTGGGTCGGGCGCTGGGTCACCGGCGCAGGCGCTTTTCCGGTGAATAACGAGGGAGGCGGCATCAAAGAGTCTTTATGCAAGAGTCCACGGGCGTTGTGTTGGCTCAGCGTTCGACCACGTGCGTTGTTCGTTTGGTTCCACAACGGAGTGGGAATGAAAACACCCCGCGCAAAAGGCCGGACGGCAGGTGTGCCAGCGTCTGCGCTCGAAGGCCAGTCTCCTCGATGCGCGCATCGCGTGATGGAGAGGGTGCCGGCCCGAGCGACCGTGTCGACATTCGGGCACGTCCGGCCCGATTCCGGTGTTGCGCCCGTTGTGCCATTACCCCCCCCCCCCCTTTCTCTACTGTCCCCCTTGGAGTCGTGCCTAGAAAGTTTAACTAAGTGGTGACGTCAGCCTAGGCGTAATTGAATTCTGGAGTTTTGCGTGCCAGAAAACCACCATTTTGGTTATCAGGCACGCCGCGTAGTGGGGGTATCCGGATTCGTTTTGGGCCACCGGACTATCCTTAACGTGCCCCGATGCACAGGACACGGGAGTTTTTGGATTTCGCCCCCACGCTTGGGGAAAGGGACAAAGGCGGATAACCAAATACGTGTAAGTATAAGAGCCTAGAGAGAGAGAAACGGAGCGCGGAAAGTTAAGGAAGTTGACCGGAGGAGCTTCTGCTTTGCTGCCCCAGCTGCACTGTGACGGAAAAAATAGCGCAGACATAAAGTGAAGGCGCAAAAAAAAAAAAGAAAGAGCAAGACCATTCCAGCCTCTGAAGGTGGAATGGCAGCGAAAGCACTTTACTTTTCGTTTGAAAACTTTGACTGCCTTCAGCTTTCGCTGTCATTCCATCTCCAAGCAGTGGAATGGTTCTCATTAGTTCGAAGTGTCTGATGATGGGAATTGATCTGCACGAATGGATGATTTAGTAAAGGCAATGGCAGAAGTTCGACTGCGACTCTTTATTTTGTCAGGGTATTCACGACTGTATGATCACTGTGGTCTACACTCAGTGGTTCGACTTCCACCCTTGAGAGGTTCTTGGCTAGGATCAAATCAATCCAAGTCTGGTGATGCGTGGTAGGTATGATGGGGTTAGAGTAACACTGCAGCCCAAACTTTTCCAACATGTATTGCATTGACCGTTTGTTCTCTGGCTTGTACGCGTTGAAGTTGAATGTACGTTGAAGTTGAATGTACGCGTTGAAGTCTCCGTTGATGATCACAAGTGTGGTATCATCCTATGTAACCCACTGGAAATACGTTGTCATAAGGGCTTTGATTTCGAACTTGGAAGCAGCGGGCGAGATGTACACCGTCGAGATTACGATTACTTCTGCCGTTTGTACAGCACAAACATCGGCACAGTCGGTGACGATTCTGTTCGTCCCAAGATCGAACGGTTGCGCTGCGTTTCGAAAACGTTTAGTTCAACAAGAGACGATACGAACACCGAGTCACAATCACGGCACAGTTCCACTAGGACGATAACATCTACAAAGTACGAAGCATTGCATACATGGTACGTTTTGAAAGAAGTGCCAGAGTCCACACTCACTAGACCCACGGAAACGCAGTTAGACATCTAATGGCAACGTTACACAAAATGATGTTCAATATAGACAGTGTACACAATGGTTATGTACAATGATGATGGGACTTTACATAGTTTTGTAGCGATGCTATGAGACATGTATATACAAAGATGATCATGCATACGAGATCACACATATATCACTGGCACCTACATACATGTACATTCAATGAATACATCTGATGGCATGGCTACAAGAACCAGGCTGGTTGAAAATTATGCCATACGCGTCCATCGGCCACTGACAGGAAACGTCATGCACACAGTCGAAGAAACTCCTCTTCCTCAAGAAAGAACAACTCTTCTGACAAAAACGATAGTAGCTCACAGTAGAGCCCCTCTAGGAGTGGAAACAGAGCGCTGCGACGACGTCCCGCGGCAACGGCCTCGCACCGGTTGTGCCACAGACGAAAGGCTCCCGCAGCAACTAAAAGTCGCGCAAAGCGACCACATGAGATGTAATGAAGCGGTTAACTCCAAGGCCCTGAATGTCGTTCTTTACGTATATAGCAACACCTGCAGGCGAGCGACTCGCACGAGTCCGGTGTAGCCGTTGAGCTGGGCGAACGAGTCTGACCACGTTTGCGAAAGACACAGGACGCGCATCTCGTTCGGGATGGCATCGTGATAGAGATCTTTCGCGTGCAGATTCAATGAATGCTCAATGCCGCAACTGCAATCGTATGCGGTTCCTGCAGTAGTGCTTGGCAAGTCTTGGTTATCGTAGGCAGGTGGTCTGAACTCGTCTTGCAGAGCTCTGTTCCTGTTTTCGTTTGTATGGTTCCCGAGCCCGTAGGGGCGTGTACCGTACCCGCCATGGTTCCTAAGTGGCTATGGTGTTGGGCTGCTAAGCATGAGGTCGCGGGTTCGAACCACGGCGTCCGCACTTCGATGGGGGCGAAAACACCCGTGTACTTACATTTAGGTGCACGTTAAAGAATTCCAGGTGGTCCAAACTTCCGGAGTCGCCCGCTACAGCGTGCCTCATAATCATATCGCGGTTTTCGAACGTAAAACCCCATAATTTATATATTTTAGTGTGTCATTGAGCTTGGACCCTTTTCGCACTATCACCAGGATCGGCTTACGTGATGATTTTTCCTGTTGCCGGACTCCGAAAAATCTACGGATGGTTAGTCATATATAGCCTTCGCTGTAAAAAAAAAAATAATGCGTCGAAGTTATACACATGGAGCTATGACAGCGGGTCAAGATAGAAGGCCAGAGAATCGTATAGGCGCAACGAAAACTCAACCCACGGCTGTTTGTGTAATCTTCCTGCTGGTCGAGAGGGCCAGCCGAGCGGAGACAGCGCATGGCTACCTGAAATAAGGATCCACCCCATACACTGTATCTGTCGTGTTTTGTACCTGTCGCGTTGAAGAGTTGGAAATTGGTTGGAAATCGAATTCGGGGTTTCATTCCCAGGAGCCACCGGGGTGGGGTGTTTTCGATCTAACTGCTTTTATAACTGTGTCAAATTTAGCGAATATTGACATTATAACGTAGAATAGCTTACAATTACATGGGAACGTCCCCCTGCCGCTGGTTTTAATCGAAGATAAAGCGTTCGTTGATAGATTAATTTTACCTCTGCATGCACAAGAAAACACCGTGCACTACCCCAACGGACGAGCCGTCTTTCTTATATTTGAACACAGCAAGAACATGTATTCGCAGTCAAATACGGCACAGTGCGAATAAAAAGGGGTCTTTGCGTCGAGTTCTCGAAGAGTCGTGTGTGTGTGTGTGTGTGTGTGTGTGTGTGTGTGTGTGTGTGCTCACGCACGCACGCACGCATTACATCTGATTACATTACATGTTGAGAAAACTTTCTTAGGAAAAGCCCAGCTGGAGCATTAGGACCAGTGTGTGTGTGTGTGTGTGCTCACGCACGCACGCACGCACGCACACACACACGCACGCACGCACGCACACACACACACGCACACACACACACACACACACATACACACACACACACACACATACTGGTCCTAATGCTCCAGCTGGGCTTTTCATAAGAAAGTTTTCACAACGTGAAATGTAATTAGAGAAAATGACAAAAATTACTAATGCTACGATGTCAGTGTGCTTTCGCAACAATGGTGAAAACAGCTGTTCATTATTCGAAAACAATTTAAAGAGTATTCGCCTCTGGCATTGTTTTATTCTTATTAGATTCAGTTTCAGAAACTACTGCTGGCACACCCATTGGCGGAGTCACACGATCGTACAGAGGGAGCTGGAAATGGGTGCAAAGTCAGCCTTCGAGCTGCGGACGACAGAAAACGCGGTGTCTGGGCGCTCGTCAGTAGAGAGGGAGAAGGGGGATGTAAAATTTAGGGGGCGGGCGTTGCTTGGCAGCGATGATGATCGAGACGCATTTTTTCTTGTCGTCCATCACGTGTCGCGATCCTGTGTCGAACAGCTGAACGCTGACAAGGCTGCCATTTGATCGGCGCCTGCCAGTTCTCTTGCGTCGCCCGGCGTAACGAGACAATAAGGGGACTGCGTGGACTTCGGAAGGCAGCTCGTTATTCGACGCGGAAAACGGGTCTTTGAAACCGAGAATCACGGCAACACGAAGAGACAGAGAACACTGGCACGCTCAGCGAAACGAAACATGCCAGCGACACACACTTGCCGATATTACAGGCGCTCCTATAAGGAAAATAACTACCCCCGGAAAGCCAAGGAGCACTTAATCGCAACGTGAAGGAATTGTTTTTTTTTTTGTTTACTTATTTCTGAGCGCCTGTAATACCGGCGAGTATGTGACGCTGGCACGTGACACTGACGTTCTTGACGGTTCGATATCGATTCCACCGAACTGGAGAGCCGCTCGTACAGAAAACCAGTTTGCGGGTAAGCTTGAGCGTTCTATAAAGTCTGTGACGCCTTCATGCGCTGCAATCTTCTGCGTCGTCTCGAAGACAACGCTGACGGCGGCTAATAAGACATAATTTAGTATGCAAAAGGATATCGAGCAGCACTTCCTACATAAAAGGACGCTTGGGCGCTTTTAATCGTGACGCCATAAGGCAAGGCCCATGAGGCATGTATTTTAAGAGAGAGAGAGAGAGAGAGAAAATAAGGAGATCAACGGCCGGGAGGCTCATCGGAGTAACTTTCTGCTCGATTGCTCTATGTTGCAGGAACTAGGGATGATATAAGAAATAAGGGGGAAAATACGAAGGTATAAAGTAGTTATGCTGTCAGATGCTATCAAATGCTACGAAGACCCTGGCAAGAAACGGTCGCAATCTTTCACGCAGCTCTAATTAGGTTCAACGTGCGCATTCATTCCCGTGCACTTTTCTCTCAGGCGGATAGTTCAGCGCGATTATCGTTTCTTTCGAAAACATCGTTTTTGCTGTGATCGTCTCCCTACCATGTGACGTCAAAGTGAGAGCTCAGTGCTGGCTTTAGGTTGTTTAGCTGGAACACCTTTGTGCTCTTAATTATAGAGCCGAGCGAATCGCAACTTTTTCGAATACGAATCGAATGCGAATCGAATAGGAACAGTTTGTATCGAATATCGAATTGAATAAATAGTCTAAGACACACGGGTATACTTGCAGCAGGAATGGTTAATTTGCTGTAATTAGGTACCACGGCTGTACTGACTATTGCAGAAAGGGCAGATAATTATGAGGCAGAAAGGATCAGTTTCATGCATAGGATAACAAGTTTTCCAAGAATGAATGGCAGCTTGCCACAAGGCTTTACAAAAAAACGTAAATAAGTGGTGGCCGGAAAAAAATTAAAAGCTGTGCGAAATTAAAACGACAGAAAGCTGCTGAGAGAATAGTGTGCCGTTTACATATGTAAACGCGGCCATTGCAAGGGAAATAAGGCTAATTATAGCGTAAAAGACTACTACGTGACTAGACTTCCAACAGCATAAATGACATACTACAAGCCACAAATCACATGCTGTCACAGGTGATTCCGCCGCGAAGCCAGAAGTAAAGCTTGCATTATTCAATTTGTTTCCGCACTGCTTAGAAAATTTTTGCTTCACTTCCGGTCATTCGCGATACTTTGTTTAGCAGACGGAGTACACTGCCGAGATTTTCACAATAGGTTGTTGCAACATATTTGGTTAGTTTTGAGTATTCGAAATTACTGAATAATCCTTTCTCGAATACGAACCGAATATTACACACCATTTGCATTCGTATTCGGAATCCCGAACATTCGCCCACCACTTCTTAATTGTGAGATCGCACAGTTGACTTGAAGCTCGTTACAACATAGCGAAGACGGAGACGAGTGCGCCGCGACACCCCACCGCGTTTGTGCTGACGTCACATCGCACTTCGTCATCGAAAACGTCGGCCTACCTGAGTGACGCTACGACCTCGACTGCGCGGGTCTCGTGATCTCCAGTGCTGGCAGCGCCAGGTGCGCTTTCTTCTGGCGCAAAATCCCTCACTGGTGTTGCATAGAGATTCACATCAAATTTAGAAGTGCGCTCGGCGTTAAGACGACATTAGTAACACTCAATACACATTATTCGAAAGTCCGGTCGCGCTAACACACCGCGTCCTGCGGGCCTTTGCATACATGCAGTCGTTTCTATGTTACGTAGGTGCATGCGAAATGGCGACGAGCGTGAATATCATTGTATACCACAACGAAAAAGAAGTGTCAGTTACCTCTTCTTCGTCCAACCTGCCCATGTCTTTCGTTATATTACTAGCCATAGAAAAGTAGACGAAGCTTTTTTTTTTTTTTTTGCTGCACAGAAATTTTAAATGTTACCTGCGTCAGATAGCGCAATTCTCGCCCTCGAGCTAAATTATAAGATTAAGCGACCATTACTTATGCAAGAAATCAAAATGCTCCATTGATTAATTAGCGCAATTGAACTAATTAGGTCGTAAATAGTTAAAGTTTCGAACATATATCAATCTACGAATTATAGCCCGTGAGATCGCAAGGCGTGACCATTTGGAACGAATTTTCGGGACTACACCAGTTTCGAGCAAATAATTTTCGTAATGTCCGGCGAAATACATTGGCGTTCCAGTCATTTTTGTGCGTCAATGCATATAACAGCCTTTGCTGAAAAAAAAAAGTAAGCAGAACAACAGTGCATCTTCGCCGCAAGTGCTACGCCGCGTATCTCTAAACCGGCGGCATCCTCAGAATTCTTCTTAGGTGGATATTCCTTGCAATCGCTACAGTTCTTGGAATGAAATATGTGCCGTGATGCTTTTAATTAGATGGGCAATTAGTGTACCCATGTTATTTAACCACTCTATCGCCTTCATTTCTGGTATAAGTAATGGCCGAGTAATTTCGTAGAAGTAAGCACCGATAATTCAGCTCAAGGGCTAACAATTGCGCTATACGACGTAATAGTTATGCGGAAACCCGCAAGGTGGATAGAAGTAATTATTAGAGAGAAAATGAGGCATCCACCCGAACGTAGCTAAGTCCTACAAAAGATACCCATACGGGTTCCTAGAAAGAAAAGATACGCAGTTGAACAAAAGTTCGTCCTGGTCCGGGACTCAAACCCGGGACCACCGCCTTTCCGAGGCAGCCGCTCTACCATCTGAGCGAACCAGGCGGCTAGCCAGTAATATTCGCCCCCGATAGATCATTCTTCATGTGTGATTATGTGCAGTAATATGTTGTGGCCTATTCCTTGTACGTGTGCCCCTCTCTGGTTTTCAGGACTGCAAAACTGTCTGCGAAACAGCGCATACTTGAGCGGTGTGTCGAAGTGGCGATGCTTGCATTCACTGCAGTGCACCAATTTTGCCGTCGCTTCGAGTCGGGCTCGCCTCGGTGGCTATGCCGTTCTGAGACCTCATTTGGAAGAGGTCGAGGGTTCGACTATGGGTAGCGTGCGCCGTATTACGACGGAGGCGTAAAGCAGAAACGCCCGCGCAGTAAGCTTTGGGAGCATGTTCTACGAGAAGCTTAGGCGATAGATATTAACCCGGGATCGGATCCGATATAGGACGCTTTCATAGCGCTTCGGGTGGCTGAACCGCCATTACTCTGTCAACGAATAAGAAACGCGCAAACCTCGTTACAACGAAACGGTATATAACGATGGAAGTGAAATTCTCCCTGAAATGCTAAGAGACTGGTATCGCGGTACATAAAACAAAGCATATAACGAATTGATGGATGTAACGAAATACTTCTGACTCTCGCTTCGACTTCGTTATAACGAGCTTTAATGCATGCACGCCCCCCCCCCCTTTCCCCCGAAACATTAATGCGAAAAAATATGTTTCTGCGTACCAGGATGCCGCGTGCCCAGGCCCAATATTCCCTCATCCAATCCCCAATCCGCCAGTCATGTGAGTACGCCCCCCCGCCCTCCCGTTCACACGGCTAAAAAAAAAATATAGAGTCCATAATTGTACCTACGCTGCTGTGTTAAACCTTGCAACTCGTTACCAACAGTTGTGAGACAAACAAGATTGCTACGCTGTTGTCGCGAAAACTTCTGTACGAACGTTACGAAAGAGAACTGGCTTAAGCAATGTCTTGCCAAGCAAGGCCGGCGTAAGACCGTCGTCCGCCATTGTTGTCCCAACGGCGGTACCTTGCACTGCGCCCGCGTCGCCGCAGTGCTCGAGCGTCGGCATGCAATCAGTGCGTCGGCCCCCTGTTTCCCATGTGCGTTTTAAAAACGCGATTGCGAATGTCTCGTGTTGCCTCGCCCGCGTCGCGATGAAGCTCGGCTCAGTCTGCCGAGCGCTCGGACGAGATTGCGTCCTGCATGGAAAAAACAAATTTAACGCTGTTTGCGCTGTGCGATATTAGCGGGAGACGACCACTCTCCAACTATATCGAACACGCGCTCGCTCTGCGATCGTGTTGACATGCTCGGTGCTTGAACGCGCTGCCTCTTTAATGCCAGAATGTGCAGCACCATACCACAAGGTACACAATTAGAACTTTTTTTTTTATTGAAGTGAATGTTAGGAGAGGTTGGCGCTTTTATGTGGTGGCACCGGCTACTCCTTGTCACTTGGCTGTAGAAACAAATTTGAGCAAAAAGGAAGAATAGCGACACTAAATATAACACTCAGTAGAACACCGGATCAATAAAAAATATACAGTCCAACAGTACATGAGTCGCAAAGTTCTGTGCATGAGTTCAGTCCACGTACGCATATATGAAGTCCGATGTTTTGAACAGCCAAAACACATAACAACACTTGTAATACACTCCAAGTACAGGACAGAATTATACGTATTGCGTAAAAGTTGCGATCCCCACATAAACCAACTACGCATCACGAACAACGTTTATGTAACTCATTTAGCGTATTCGGATCATCCAATACTTTATATTTCCCCAAAATGTTGGTCTCCTCTAAAAACTTTTTCAGAGCAAGAAGCGCTCTTTTTTGAAGGCCCGCAGTTGGCCATGGGCCAAGTATCTTTTTTAGAGTGAATGGTCTTCTGTCTAATATAAACAAATTAGCTTGCAGTACCGTTCTTTGTGTATCGTATTTCGAGCACTCGAGAAGAAGATGATGCACATCTTCGTCTGGATGGCCACAAGAACACTGCGGACTAGAGACACGTTTTATTCTGTACAACAATTGTCTCGTAAATGCAGTACCAAGACGCAGCCGGTGTACCAAAGTTTCAAATTTTCTGTTGTCTCTTAGAGTTTCCGGCATTGATAAGTTTATACATGGGTCTATTGAGTATAACTCCGAGTTCTTAGTTTGCTGGTCAAACCAGGTAGTTTTGCTGAGACGACAAGAAATCTGTCTCAGGATCAGACGGACTTCACTACGCAATAGGGGAAGATTGGTTGTCTCTGCGTTATTGTGCGCTCGATTCGCAGCTGCGTCCGCTGCAGTATTACCAGGAATATTGCAGTGCCCAGGAATCCACTGAAATGCAATTACGTGGTTCATTGCGCTTGCTTTTGTAAGTTCTTTGAGCGTCTCATACAATATCGAAGTGTTCAAAGAATTTTTCTTATTGCTCTGTAGTAATGTGAGAGCGGCTTGCGAATCGCTAAAGATAACCAATTTTTGCGAATGTTTTTCTAAAGTTATGAAACGCAAAGCACACAGGATTGCAAATAGTTCTGCCATGGTGGAAGATGTCTCCCGGGATAATTTAAATGTTTGCTCTAGCGCTAAATGTGGAATGACGAATGCGGAAGTCGAGGAATTTTTATGACACTAACCATCTGTATAGACGTGTATGTACTGGGGATATAATAAGTAAATTTGGTAGAGTGCCAGTTGCTGTGCGGCTACTATGAACTGTCTCTCTTAGATATAATCCCTTCAACCGATAACTCTATTTTAGGGTATGTTAACATCCAGGGGGGTAACTAACATCCACTTTGCATAATTCAAATCTTGGTAATAATGCTTTATGTTCTCGAACAACATCGTGAACTTTGCTTTTGTTTTTTTCGGTGAGCGCGAGGTTTAATGGATGCTTCTCGTGTTGGGTTAAGATGCGATAAATATGTCGGCATGTTTCAACCGTTCGTATGACTGGAAATGGGGGGTGACGAGCTTCAGCAATTACTAAAGAACTCGAGGTAGCCTGCGGAACCCCAAGACACACTCGCAGCCCCCTTGCTAGTAAACGTTGAAGACGTTCCTCAGAAGTTTGCGATAAACCATGGAGAACAGGTGCCGAGTAAGCAATTTTTTGTTTTATGAGTGGGTTATGAATTTGTAGTAGCGAAGAGACTGATCCCCCCCACGTTGTGCCTGCGAGTCGCCGAAGTACGTTTATTACTGCATTGGTCTGTTTTTCAATTGCGCGGATGTGTGAAGCCCATGTAAGTTGGCGGTCAAGAATAACTCCAAGAAATTTATGCTCTTTCACAAACAGCAAAGCTTGCCCGTTAAGCCTAAGTTGGAAATTAATCAACTGTCGTCTAGTGAAAGGAAGTACGGCTGTCTTTGCGTATGAAAGACTCATGCCTCTTTCTTTTAAAAAGGTGTCGATACTATCAAGGCCCTCTTGCAGCGTTGTTTGAATGTCTTGTATATTAGAACCAGAGGCCCATATGCAGATGTCATCTGCGTACAGAGAATAGCGTAGACCAGACGGGAGCTTTTGTGGCAAGGCTGCCATGACACAATTGAATAAAAACGGACTGAGAACACTGCCCTGCGGAACGCCCTGCGTGATGCTGTGATAATTACTTTCTCCTTCTATTGTTTCCATAAATATTTTTCTATCTTTCAAGAAGTTTGACACCCATCGCAGCGTTCGACCGTGTAGGCCAAGCTCTAACATACCAGCAAGGACGTGTATGTGACTTACAGTGTCGAATGCTCTTTGAATGTCTAAGAATACTGCTACTGTCACATTTCCGCAGCTTCGTTCATGTTCGACATATGTGGCAATATCTAATACTGCATCCATTGTACAACGATTTTGTCGAAAACCGGTCATGTGGTCGGAAAACACATGTGTGTGTTCACACCACCATTGCAGTCGACTGTCTATCATCTTCTCCATTAGTTTGGAAAAACAGCTTGTGAGACTGACGGGTCGGTAGGAGTCAAGACAAAGTGGAGTCTTTCCTGGTTTTAGCACTGGAATTACCCGAGCTAATTTCCATGAATCCGATAGAGTCTCTCTTATCCAGATATCATTAAACATTTCCAAAAGAGTCATTCTTCATACTGGTCCTAGGTTCTTATTGGCCTTTAGGTTTGCCCCCCCCCCCCATGGAGGGCAATTTTATTTAAAAAAGAAAGCTTGAATATCTGTCGCGTAAAAACTAATTAGTATGATAAACAATTAATTGTACCTTAGTTTCTTGAAGTACCTGGAGATAAACTTGCTCCAGCATGTAAAGAAAAATAATAAAAGCGACTGTATGAGCCTTGCACTGCATTTCACGCGCGCAAATACGTATGGAGGTGCCAAGTTGAGCTCATGCAAAATGATAGCTTGGCCTACGTGGGGCTAAGCAAGATATGAAGTGTTAACCATTACCAACATCATGAAGCAACAAAAATAAAAATAAAAAGATAAGCGATAGTCACATACAATTAAGGAGAGTCTGATCCTTAATTAAATTAGGGTATTTTACCTTTGTTTTTCAGAACTATATTTTGAAACGTGACCCTCCCCCCCCCCAAGCTATAAGTCACGAAATTTACAAACAATAAACGTCTTGTACTAATTACATCACTCCAAAACTAAGCTATCATATTCCGCGTTTTTATTTTTTAAACAGATCAGTACACCTCCGTAGCTGCCGTAATGGAAGGGAGTGATTGGGCCGTTCACACTTTTCAAGGTACATTATGATGCTACCCCGTCGGGTTCTACGTAATCGTTGCGTCATATTACCTCCAATTTGATTGTTCTTTGGTTTTTTTTTTTTTCATCTCATTTTTCTAATGCGAGAATGAATGCCACAGGGCTTACAGGGGTATGGGATGCGGGCGAATAAGGATGATTAAATGAATGAAAAAAGATTTGCGGATTATGAGCCGAAAGTCCCGCCGCTACGAGGTGCCGGAGCCTCGTCGGTTTCAACGCAGGGCAAACCCAGAGCAGGTGGTTCTCGTTTCCTAGTTTTTGCGAATTTGCAAAACGCCATCACGCACTGTTATTTACTTACATTATACGTCTCGCCTTCGAGGTTCACTTGTAAACTGAGCTTACGTTTCGATACGATTCTCTTGTTTTGAGTGTTTTACGTGAAGAAGTGTTATCGTACAGTCAATCACGAGATTATACGCACCACGGGATCTCAGAAAACGATCAGTTTCTGTGCAGCCTGTAACAGTAGTCAGTGAAACCGAATATCACAATGTTGCTGACATATACTGGTAGAGAAAAAGATAAGATAAAAAGAAAAATATAAAGAAATGGACAAGCTTTCACATGCACTATGCATGTGATAGCTTGTCAATGGTTTTATCTATTTGGCTCCTCGCTGGTGTCGCATGGGATTTGCTCTGTAGCATATTATGCACTGTATTCCTTTTCGCACATTTAGATCTGTTTATGATTGCTATTATTTTATGTTCGGCTAAAATACTGTCTCTTATTCATGTTTTGCATCACGTTCTGGTGTTTCGTTTACCCGCCCTGTAGCGACCCTCGGGTCAACAGTATAAATAAATAAATAAATAAATAAATAAATAAATAAATAAATAAATAAATAAATGGGAATACAAGGCTGCGTTGTGAGGGTACCCCCCGCAGATCTTCTGCTTTTCCTCCGATCTCGTGTTCCGTCAAATTTTGTGGCCGACTCATACAAAGTTATTTCTTGAACTTGCAGTGGAAGCGTTGTACGAACCGCATGCGCGTGTTTATATATCTGTGTGAATCTTGCTATAGATTAAAAACATCGAGTGCTGTAGCGTTTTATAGGGAACCGGATTTTGAGGGGACAGGACATTTTATTTCTTTTTCTTTTTTTGTTCTTGTTTTGCGGATTCTGATGCATCTGTATTTTTTTATCATGCCTGTTTCTTTTGATATGATTGTCTAAGGTGAACTGCAGCCTCAAAGCATGAGTGTTCCAACAGTGAAGCTTGCGGCAATTTAAATGTTACCGGGGTTCTTCGCCTTAAAAGACATTAATGTCCGACCGAGTGCCACGTGATAGATTTTAGCAAGAAATAGCCACGATATCACACTTGTGGCGTGCCTCTTATCGCTTATAACGTATACTGTGCTTACCTGGTACAGGGGGCTAATTTTGACGTCATTTAATTATGCACCTAATTTAAAAAGTTCCATCCAATTTATAACAGCCTTTAGACGTCTCGAAGAGAAGCATGTTCTGCAAAGCACGAAAGGCTTTGAATCGTAAATATTAGTCGCATCGGGCGTTCATGGAGACACAGTTGCGCGCAGCGGAAGCATACAGATCGGGCACGCAATAAAGAACGATCACCTTAAACACAGATGAATCATTGTCTGGGTTGAATATATATTCCAATTGCACTTAATTCACTGAAGGCAGTGCATACGACTTTCTTAAGAGGCAGCGCAAATTGTCGAGAGGGAAAACGAAGTCACTTGTCGCAAACTGCAGGTTATGGTCTCTCTCTTTTTTTTTTTCTTTACTCTTCTGGAAGTGCGGATAAAGGTCGCCTCGCTTCTTTAAATCCACGCCTCAGTATACGCTTTAACGATTGCGTTAAATGCTGGTCCAGCTGCGAGATTTCGCGCGTGCTGGCTGCCGCGTAAGAGTGGTAGTCGTGGGGAGGAGATATGCTTCTCGACGATTCGTGTTGTGTAACGCGCAAACGCCGTGTACGCAAAATGCACCATCGTACAGACGCCGACGCTTTCCCTTCCGCGGAGCTCTTTCAGTGCTGTGCGGAGCGGACAGTGCTTTCACGCATTGCCCCCGCATCCACATCAATCACATACATCTTTAGGTCCGGTGCCCGGAACTTAGTGGCCGCTGACGTAACATATAGATCGTTTCCTTTACTTCTGGCCGCCGCTCTAACGCCGTAAGCAGCGATACACATTTCAGGTGGACTAACCGTTGGTCTAGCTGGTCAGACACGTTGAGATGGTCCGTGTGTCTTTGCGTAACTCATTCGCGCATAGCTTTCTAGAACAGCAATATAACAATCGCACAATACGGTCCGCTGTTAAGTGGACTACCTAAGCGGCAATAAACGCCTATATAACCGGAATATTTCTTCGCCTTCATCTGAAATAAATGGCTGACGTAATCAACTGGACGCACATTTAATAGAAGGAAAATTCGGGTGTGTGGGCCTTTGTGCCAACGCTCAGCGATAATAAATGGAAATGGCTGCGTGCTCCCCTTAACAGTAGACCTTATTGTACGTGTGCGCGCAGTCATATAGACGCTATGGCACGCCACATGTCAATGGGGACCAAATGCAAGAAATGTTCCTGTGCTTTCGCGACCCAAGGAGGCATCTCGATCGATCCGCCGATATACCCGACGAGATCCGTAAGAACCTGCACGTGAATACCATTTCGAAAAACATGGATCCAAATCTCCACGCGGCCAGAAGGCAGGCGCGGGCACATTGGAAAGTCATTTAGCCAAACCAGAAAACACGGTTTTCACGGATGCAACACTGTATCCATGGAATAGACATGAAAATTACATTGAGGCCGCTTCGGTAGTGGTTGACAACGCAGGCAAGCTAATCACCTTCGCAACTACACGTAGCGCCAGGATAGTAGAAGCGGATGAGGTCGCGGTTGCGCTGGCAGCGGCTGAGGGCTATCGAAAAGACAAATCAATGGTCATTCTAACGGGTTCAAAGGAGACATGCAGGAACTACACAAAGGGTAGAATCTGCAGGGCTGCCTTAGCTATCCTCCGCAAGGCAGAACACCTCAGACACACCGCAACCCACAAAGTAATCTGGATTCCGGCACACACAGAGATAGAAGGAAATGAAAGGGCACACAGCTTGGCTCGCGAGATCACGTACCGAGTCGAGCGGCCACACGCCCGGGCGCAGCACTTCACAGTGGAGATCGGCTGTTCAGAGTTGCTGAACTACCACAGAGGCAAGAGAATCAGATACTCCCCGCCACACAAAGCCTTAACAAAGCAAGAAGCAGCTAGTATGGCGGAGGCTGCAAACGGGAACCTTCTCTAGCTTACATATACTAAGCAAAATGTATCCTACTCAATTTAGGAACACATGCCCGTGGTGCGGGGCAACCCCCACGCTTTACCGTATAACCTGGGAGTGCAAACGTAACTGCACATTCCACCAACGCAAAACCCCGAGTGCGGAGCAGTGGGAGAGCCGGCTCACCAGCTGCGAGCTCGCCGCCCAAAGGGCAATGGTGCAACACGCAAGCGAAGCAGCGCGGCTCAATGGAGCCCTTGACTAGGGGCCAAACCCTGCTAAGAAGGTCAAGCGTCTGCAGCGATGAGGACAAAGACCGAACGCTAAACCCTTAATGGACCAAATAGAGTTCTCTCTCTCTCTCTCCTGTGCTTATATATGTGAAGGTGCACGTCAGTGAATCCCAGGTGGCTATAAATAACCCTGATTTCCCCCCGCTACAAGGTGCCTCATAATGAGATCCTGGTTTTGGCACGTAACATCCGAGAATTTTTTTTCTTGTAATCTTAGAGAACTGCATGCTTGTGATCAACATAGGTCGTGCAAGGGAAATCTGCGGAGCCAACTTTCGGGCAAACGGACTTGTCTCCATCAGGGCAACAAAAGTTTGTATTTCAAATTTCTTCATAAACGCAAAGCAACTAGGTCATTGCTATCACATATGACAGAAGCATTAAACATATTAACGTAATCAGCAGAAGCATCATCTGTAACTGCCAGCTGCATAAAATGACGCGCATCGTCTCATCATCATCATCAACAACACCAGCGGCAGCAGACTCAAACATCGGCAGCAATAGGATTGAATTCCGGGGTGTTACGTTGCCAAAACTACGATTTGATTACGAGGCACGCGGTAGTGGGGAGTCCGGATTAATTTTGACCAACGGGGAATCTTCAACGCGATTTTGGCTTCTAGCGCGAAGTGAAACACGGACACAGAAAGGAGCAGACAGGAGTGTCCGTGTTTCACTTCGCGCTAGAAGCCAAAAAATTGCATATTCCGCGCCAATCTTACACGGACTTTCCAACACGTCAGAAGAGAGACTTCAAAGACTTTTAGCTAGATGACTACGCCTATGTCTAGGAGTTCCACGAGCGACTTCGAGTTCTCTTGTAATAGCTGAGGCTCGCCAATCACCATTTCCAGTTATGCGAACTACAGAAACATGCCGGCATTATTTCCGTCCTCAAGCCCAGCATAAAAACCACCCATTGGCTCTAGACATAATGAAACGAGATAGAAGTTATGTTCATATAGAAATTCAAAAAAATCTTCACATATTGCCAGGAAATGAATTTTGGAACTCAGACATCGAATATCCTCCACGGCTGCTTACAGTTCCAAAAATCGAATTGTCAGTAGAAGGAATATTCAGCAAAAGAGACATGTTCATTCAAGCTGCTCAACAACTAGCACTATACCAGATATATATGCGGTATTCAGGATACACACACGTCTATACAGACGGCTCCAGTACAGCAACCTCTTCAACTTCATCATTCATTATACCGCAGCTCAACAAACAAGAATCATTTAAGTTATCTCGTGCGACTTCGTCCACAACGGCTGCACTGTTCGCAATCCTATGTGCGGTAAAATTTATATTGTCAGTAACAGAAGCGCAAAATTGGGTAATTTTCAGCGATTCACAGGCGGCTCTAACATCACTCTGCAGCACAAAGGGGAAAACATTCAGCGACAGTATAATATATGAAACACTTAAAAACCTCACAAAGGCAAGCGAAGCGAAACATGCAATAGCATTCCAGTGGATACCAGGACATTGCAACATTCCTGGCAACACAGCAGCCGATGAAGCAGCACGACAAGCGCACCTGAAAGATGATGCGGCTCCGCTCCCAATATCAAAAAATGAATTACGCTGCATTATAAGGACAACGTCTTTCAACATGTCTAGAAACACTTGGTTTGACCAAAATTCTAAGAGCTCTGACTTATATCATATTGATCCATTTATTGAATTCGAATTTTCATTGTCATTAGATAGAACTATGGAAACGCTTATTCATCGATTAAGGCTAGGCACTGCCTACACAAAGCATTTCTTACACAGAATTGGCCGAGCGGAAACCCCCGAATGTGATTGTGGATTTGTAGATGAAGATATATATCACCTCCTTCTAGATTGCCCACATCACGACACACCAAGATGCCGACTTAAATCAGCGCTAAGTAAATTAGACCGCAGACCTTTCAGTTTAAGGAAACTTTTGGGCCCTTGGCCAACAACGGCCTTGCAGAAAAGCGCTTTAAAAGCACTAAACACTTTTTTTGAAGACAGCGGCATCGTTGGACGTTATTAGTGCTTTCATTGTTCTGTTCATTTGAATGTCACTCTATCTATCCATCTGTTTGGGAATTATGTTATGTTGACTGCTTTGTTGTGACTGTAGGTGCTAATATATTTACACGATGTATATACCACCCGCTGACTTGACAATGTGTTATTAGGCGACGGTATCGTTTGTACTCTTGAGACTTTCGACTACATAGGTGTGGAGACATTTGCCATGTATATTGTATGTACCCGCTGACCCGCTGACTAGAAAATGTGCTATTAGGCGACAGTATCGTTTGTACTTTTGAGACTTTCGACTACATAAGTGTGGAGACATTTGCCATGTATATTGTATGTACCCGCTGACCCGCTGAGTGTTATTAGGCGACAGTATCGTTTGTACTTTTTAGACTTTCGACTACATAGGTGTGCTTGTGTGAAAAGATTATTTGATATGTAACCGTGAACCCTCAATGATGTACGACGGAACCACCCAAGAGATAAGGAGTAGCCGGCGCCTTAAATTCCGCGCCAACATCTCCTTATATCATATCAATAAAAAAAAAAAGCCAAAATCATGTTACCGTACCAACTCGCCCAACTGTCGATCTTCAACGCGCCTCCTATGCACGAGACAAGGGCGTTTTTGCATTTCGCCCCCATTGAGATGTGGCCGCCGCGGCCGGGATACGACCCCGTGACCTCGTGCATAACAGGGCAACACCAACAGCCGCTAAGCCACTGCGGCGGGCTCGAGATCGATAATAAATTCATTAACAAAGACAACGATTTACCCTACGCACGACCAGGTGGCAGGAGGGATATTACAATTACTAACCCAGTTAAATCCACAACAAAAGCAAGGTAACTGAACTAAACAATGTAGCGTTAAACAAATAATTGGTGCTTTTGCTTGCGTCCGGCTGCCCTATTTGTAACCTGGGAGGCATAATTTCCGCGCACTCTTCAGCACTTCAGTTCACGCGGACAAGTAGAAAAATAAAAGAACAAAAACAAATACTAAACAAACAGGCAGCGTTTTGCTGCGATCACTTTCAGCGCTAAATTGTATCTCACTGGAATGCGGGTCACGAGGGTCTAGAAGGGCTGCGTCCCCCTTTCCGCGCGCGCTATCTCTTCTGGCACTGGTGCCTATCCCACGAACGGTGGCAACTGTTTATCATCAGGTGGATGTCGCAACTGTTAACACGCGATCGTTCATGACGCGCTGCTCTCCTTGACCGGCCAAGTTCCGTCTTTTGTTTCCCATTTGTAGAGCAATTTAGGCTACTCTTCGAGCGGCCAGCCGGTTTCAAGATCTTGCTCTGGTTTCTGCCTGCCATTGATTGCAATGATTGGGGCCTCACGAGGGTCGGCGGAGATAGCATTGTTCTTCTCTACCGAGTGTTAGTATCCCATCCGAGGCATCGATAAATCGCAAGAAAACACAGCAAGAAAAAAGAAGTAATCTTGCGAATAAGGCGGTAGTTTCGCACGCGACTTCTACATAACTTTTGATGGAAATTGTCGTGTAGCCCAGAAGCAGATTTTCAATGAATAAATACCTGAGTGTGTCGCGTCTTTGGGCATTTGGTTGAAGTGTGACTAATGAGATGTGTCTAAACATTAATTTTCGTTCTGTCTTCTCCTTCCTTTACTTGTTTCCTTTTTGTTTATAAACAACTGGTTATTATTAAAAGGGCGCTGCTATAGTTGTTTTTACTGCTGCTGCTGATGATGATGACGACTATGTTTTCGCAAAGTTCGTGTCGTGCAATAGCTGTTCGTTTGCTTGTTTTGTGTTGAATGTACTGGCTTAGCGACTGAAATGGGAAGTTGTAACTGCATACGAAAAGGTTGGAATCTTCATAAATAACACAGGTAGCAGGTCTGTTTTTAATAGCGCACGCCGTACTAAGGTGACGTATTGCGAAAAAAAAAAGCGCGAGCCAAACTCACCGGCGAAGAAGGCGGCGAACCTCAGGACAGTACGGAGAACGCAGCGAGCGGCGTAGCAATTTTCCATGTCAGATACAAAGATTGTTTCGCGCAAACTGCGGCATAAGCTTTCGCCTTGACATACCGCCTCAAGAACAGGCAGCTCTCGCTGCCGCTCAGCGTTGAGGCGCTCCTGCAGTTTCCAGCCAAGCTAAAGACAGACCGCACGTTCGACAGGTTCACCCATCTCGTGCGTTTCACACGCAGCTTACACGCCTCACCTTTTGTGCCGCGTCAGAGAAAGACGTCTCACGATTGTAGTTTCTGCGGCCAACGCCGACGCTGCAGTGGAGCATGTTACGATACAATACCTTGAATATCACCAGCAGGCGGGTCCACCGGCGTGACCTTGGCCACATCGTTTTGACAGGCGTTCTCTCACAGTGGGCAAATTGTTTCGGCTATTGTCATGCTCTGACAAGAAGAGACATGCCGTCGGCGCCCTTGACGATTATGAACGATTTTTCCTCGTGCGTAGGCTCTGCGCTGTACTCATTTCTTACAAGCGTATAGATGTCGCTGTATTTCCGTGGTCAATTTTTTGTGCGAGCACGCATGCTGCACCTGAAAGGTTTTGGGCGGATAGAGCACCCTTCCTGTGTGATAGGAGAGCGCCCCACTCACTGGAGCTTGCTGCCAGTACTGCCGGTGCCTGCATGGCGATACTATTATTTATGAATAAGCGAAGGAACACGAGAAGGTATAGGTCTCCGTAGAACCAGCTATTGCGAAGCCCTGAAACACTACTCGGATAATAAAGAAAAAGAAAGACCAGGTGGAAATAGCAAATAGCAAAACATTCATACGATCATTGTGCATCCTACGAATCACATGCATGTAAGTATGCGGGTATCCCACGTAACTTGAGCCAAACATTAAAAATATGCAAATGCCACGTAGCTGGGCAGAACCGAGGTAATGCTGTTTGCCGCCGCTTGGAGACACTCAGATTATATTTTCTCATTCCACGTAACTAGATAATTAGTCTTATTTAATTAATCAACTTCAGAAATATTATAATCAGACGAAAGGTGTCAATGAGAAAATTGTAGAGCAAGAAGAAAAACTCCCGATACAGTTTTCTATCGCTCGATACGTGCTACATAAAAGTGTTTTTCCGAGCGTGAGAATACACGCAAAGTGCCTCGAGCGACCAGTCGCGCGGCAATTGTCCGTGTATTTGCATGCATTGTTTGTATGCTTGTTAGTTGTGTTTGTGCAACGTGCAATGCTTGTTTATCCCCTCTTTCTTCTTCTGGTTTATTCTTGCCTGAATAGCGCGCATGGTATTTTGCGGCATCCAGCCCAATAAGGTTATACGTTCTTTTTTTTTTCTTCTTTATTGAAAATCCTTTTCTAACTTTCACCTATCGCATTCCTTTGCCCCTCCCCCAGTACAGGGTAGCCAACCGGAGATAACATCTGATTAACCTCCCCGTCCTTCCTTTGCCTTTTCTTCTTCTTCTCTCTTTCTCTCTTCCTTTTTTTATTAAATATAAAAATGAGTGTAGAAGCGGCGCTGGTTATTACCACAGAAAACCAGGGCGGCGTACCGCGCTCTCGATTTCCCTCAGTTTCAGGCAGACCTCCTTTTGCGCTCGGGCGTTCACGTCCGCCGAACGCGTCACGAATCGGCGCTATTTGCGTCATTCATCTTATCGACTTGCGGTTTCACAGCTGCGCTTCGCATCTCGGAGCCTCTCGGGAACGTCGATTGCTCGGCGAAACAATAGGCTCTCAAGGAAGGGTGATCGGGTACAGAATAGATACAGCAGTACATTACGAGCTCGCTATGTCGTCCTTTGAATCTTATTATCACGCAGCGCCGTTTGAAAAACACGTGTCGTTGAACGATGTAGTCCTGCCTGCACGATACTGCAGCTGGTTATCGTTAAAAACACCCGCCGGTGCAAATGTTTTTCTGTACGTGATTTGTTTTTACGTAGCCCTGTGGAAGTGGAGTGGTGCGAAGTAAATTGCGGCTTCTCCCTCGAGAAGCTTGCGCCCCATTGCCACAACCTAAAGAATTATTTGTATTATTATTTAGACCTATTTAGGCATACATCGTCTGGGATATGTGGCGTAATATGCTAATGGTAAGCTTTGTGTACTTATAACAGTCCTTTGTTAATATAACAATTATATGTTGCCTAATAATTATAACTGCCTAATCTGTGATGTACCTTCTGATTGTTACGCGTACAGTGGCTTTGAAATGTTCACGTTCATGTACGCGTTGTGTGCAACCGCCCTGTAAATATTTGTGGTTTTACTCATGCTGGCGAGTCAGCTTCTAGCCCATATCCCTTTCCAGGATGTTTCATGTAAAAAAATAAAGCCGCATTGTATTGAATTCCTGAACCGATAGAGTAATTACACGCGCGTAGTTTATTAAATCGTTATTTGCTGATGCTGAAATTCATAGCTATTTAACTGAGGCGGTGAATTACACCAGTGAATAGCTTTACTGTTGTAGCGGAAGGCGCCGGGGCGAGCAGCCACGTAGCTGGCATAGGGACACCCTGCGATGCGAACAAGGAGGGCAGACTTTTTCTTGCAGTAATCGGCATCAAAAATGTCTGCGCTTGTCTGTACCGCCTGTCAACAACAAAAATGCACTTGTCTGCACTGCCTGCAGACAAGTTCATTGCACTTGTCTGCAGGCGGTGCACTTACTTGCAGTCTTGCGCAACGATCGCGAAGGCTTTTCTGCATTTCGATCTCCAAAGAGACCGCTCTATACATAAAAAAAATGAAAACAGATTTTGGCGACTTGTACTTAATATCAGAGCCACGAGGAGTCGCAAGCAGCATTGATGTTCCCGTATACGTAGACCAGTATACCGTCCACGGTATGTCTGCACTCTTATTAATGCCCACATTATCGTCCCAAGGCGCGTTACCAACTTATTATATTATAAGAACTATCAGGCATACGTGTTAGGACTCAACAACACGCACTTCAGAGCGCTATCCTTATTGTGGTTAAAAACGATTGTGGAGTAGCCACGTACCGTGTCTGAATATGGGGTGTATATCTCTGGCTGAGGCCAGTCGCTGTTCAAGCACAGTGACCAACGTTGGAAACGACTGTTGTCTGATAGCGGGCGTGCCCAGGTGCCTGTCGAATATAGCCAAGCCAAGTTAACTATGTACACAGACGTTGTTTTTCTGCACTCCGCTCGCGCGCCAACCTTGTTCCTCTGTTGCATGTATAGTTATCTCGCGTGCTCAAGATGGAGCTTCTGTTGATAATATTAGCAAAACACTCACTCGATCGGAATCGCAGGCATATTTACGAGGTCGTTTAACCAGTTGCTTCCAGACGCGCACTGATATGACTGGATTTGCGGTCCACTCTGCAATGTCCTTTATCGGTGTGCGTTGTGAAGTAAGTATGCGTAGTTCAGTGTTGTACGATATCCCGCCACATTAAATTCAACCCGTGGTCACCTTTCTTCGAGGAAATGAATGCAAATCTACCGCAAGTTCGCCGTTCAGTTTGCGGGCTGGTCAAAAAAAAAAAGACGAGCTCCAACGAAGGGGGATGAGTAGCTTCGATGCATTATGCAAGTCCACACACGTCACCGGGTGAAGCGGTCAAGGGTACTGTGGTACAGCTTAGACAAAGGTTCGGAGGCACCGACTGCAAAATTTCGCCACTCACTGTGGCCTTCGGCTTGCACATTAATTTGTCTTCACGTACGAGAAACTTTCCCGATATTGCAGCACTTCCGGGAAAGTGTGGACATCAGAAGTGCTACGTGCACTTGGCATTCATAATTGGCTGCGCTGTTCAACGACACCGAGATATACAGCTGCGTCAGGTACTGCGCAAAAAAAAAAAAACATCGTACTTAATTGCGAAGGATGTATAAAAGGTTAAAAAAAAGTCATCCAGCTAACTCATTGCACGGCGCTACAAAGGAAACGCCACGCGGGTTACTGAGAAACACAAATTCGCAGTTCAAGAAGAATTCGTCCTGGTCCGAGATAGGCTTTTATGAAGCTTCCTGCGCGCTGAAAGATTGCGCAAATAAGCTATCAAAAACGAAAAAGAAAATGAATGCAGAAACTCCTCTGGAGTTCTCTAAGTATGCGTTCACTTGTTGCTTATCGCGTACAAAGGTACCAATATTCTACATTTATGATATCATAACGAATAAATGTCTTCGCTAATTACGCATTTTTTCTGCAGATACAAGGCATTACAGATTTCGCCTGACGGACCTGGGGTATTTGACCCTATGCTTGCGCATTAAAATAAGTCCTATCGGAGCGTGTATCAATCAAATCAAACCACTTCAGTTTATTCACCGAGGCATACATGTCTTGGAGGGGCCTTTTCGGCTGTCCTGCTGATTCTCCCACGCAGGGACAGCTCGCCATCTCAAGTTAGGAGTACTGGGAGGTCCTGCTTTCCTGTACGGATCCCATATCGCAGCTTGCTGTGGTGGCTCGGGCTGCCGACATCATGAACAAAAAGAACATGACCCTCTAGACGTAGCGTGGGACCGCGTGGTGGTCCACGCGCTCAGGGGGGTCCAAACTCACTCTCTATCAATGTAATAAGGGGGCCCAAACTCACTGTCCGTCTGTTTGGAGGGGCTATTCTTGACTCGTGTATTCGACCGGAGCTTCTGCCATGTCAATGACAAATCGAAACGCCACTTAGTGCTTTAACCGCACATAGTCCAACGTAGTATTTCTGATACGCTGAATTTGATACTTGATCAATCTAAGTTAGTTCCGCTAACCCAATGCAGAGCCCATACGGATGTTTTTGAAATTTTGGATGGAGTGTTTAGTTGTGTGTAGTTCCGCAAATGAATTACTAATTAGTATGGTGAGACGTGTTTCCAGGGGGCAGAGATTGGGCTTGTTGGTTCAGCGTTAGGAATCGTAAAGCATGGCGACACAGCAACACATACACGTGCGGGCAAATAATGTTTTCGCTCAGCGCTCATCTCACGTCGCCTTTTAATCCATGTCTTTTGCATTCCTTTACCATTCCACATTACCCCCAAAAAGTCAAGGGCCGACAAATGGAAACGCATTGTGGGATAGAAGCTGTACAAATCGGGGTAGAGTGCCTCAGACAGGCTGCTCGACGTCTCGATAGGGGCACCTTTCTTTGTCAAAGGTAGCCTTGTCATGAATGGCTTGTGCAAGGTTGCGTGCGGGTACTTTTGCGTTCCTTCCTTTTCTTTTCCTCTACGTTACTCTAACTTTGAGCTTCGTATCATCCCCATTCACGCAGAGTTCGGGATCTCTGACGTTGACTCCGGTGCACCTGAATGGCTACGACGCGGCGGCCCATCAACAGCCTACCACGGTGACGGCGAACAAGAGCCAAGATGACGACGACGACGAGTTCGCGCCTCACCCGCCCCCCAGGGAGCGTGCGGAGTCGGTGACGTCGCGAGGCAACTGGGGCAGCCGCTGGGAGTTCCTGCTCTCCTGTGTGGGCCTCTCCGTGGGCATCGGCAACGTGTGGCGCTTCCCCTACCTTGCTTACCAGAATGGAGGAGGTGGGTGCCGGCACTGCGAAACCATATTGATTGGTAGCGAGGAGAACGAATGAAGGCGAAAATAAAACACGGGGACTGCGCGGGACTTGCGACGTGGTATCCTGATGTATTGCCATTTTCACTACTAGGTCCGCTATTGGAGAGAGAGCGTCGGACTTGCGAAGTGTGGCCGAAGCGTGGACAGTTCTGCCAAGCACGTGGTGTTCACCTCTGCTTCATTGTTTCGTGCGCCGGTTACAAGGGGTACTTTTGATCGCGCTCAAACACAATCGGAATTGATCGCGATCGAAAGTGCCGAATGCAACAGAAAAATTGGAAGGAAGGTCTCGTTAGATAAGAGCATTGGCTATCGCAAAGTCCCATGTGCATTACTCAGGCGTAAGAAACGGGAAGGCAAGAAGAAAATAACGCAGATCATACACGCATGTAAAAATATGTTGTAATTACAGACTTCACAACTAACGGCGACGCGTACAACTGCGGTTACTTTCATTGAATGCAGCGTGTCGTGTAACCTTATGCAATGTTTTTTTTTTCATCGCGAAGATCACAACTGTATTCTCGTGCGGTTTTAATGTTTATGTATTACGCCGCTCGCAAGCTATGCCGAAATGGAAAACACCAAATCAGGCGGACGCACATTGTGAGGCGTCAACGCAGCGATGTCTGGAGAACGACGGCGACGTGTATCGTGCGTGTCGATGGAAGGATGGTGGTGGCACAGAGAAGACCAGATAAGACAAGCTTGGCTGTCGCTCGTAACTGAGTCGCGTGAGTGGGTGGAGTTCCGCCGTAGTCTCCGTCGATACAGCGCAGTCTCGGTCGGTTCCCGCGCTGTAACCTTCTACTATGTTCAACCAACAAGCCCAGCTGGTTACTCTGATAAAGGTGGATAATAAAGCAAATTAAGAAGAACGATAAAGCGAATTGAGTGGATGGCTAAGCGAATTAAGCGGACGACTCAGGTGAGGTAAAGGCAATAGAATTAAAATTGATGACTGGGCGATTTAAGCGGATCACTAAATTAAGAGGACAAATAGAATTAAACTAACTAAATTAATAGGATGAGTAAACGAAGTGGATGACCAAGCGAATTAAGAGGGATGACTGAGCGAAGTAAACTAAGCGAACTAATAGGACGCGTAAGCAAATTAAGAGGGATGACTAAGCGATATAAGGGGGATGTGTACGTCACGTGTCCATCCTCAATGCATCGGCACTTGGGCTTTCGCGTTCAAGTCGTCTTAGGGTAACATAAGAGACCCTGTGAATATTTATGACACTCTAAAAAACATTTTTGGTACATTTCGATCGCGTTCCGTGCTTTTCAACTTGTCGATGCGCCGCCGATAAGCCTGGGACCGGATTAGATACGTGACAATGGGGTGCGGCTTGCGATGTGTAGTCGCCACGAGGGAGGGGAAGGGGGGTAGTGAAGGTAGCGCACAATATGCGTGCTACCGTCGGGGCCAGGCGTAGGTGGCCGGGATTTCCCCGCTCTTCTCGGAGTTCCTGCATATTCGCCTTCGCGTAGCGCCACGCGTCGCAAAGTTGAGTAACGACCGGCTAACGCATGTGCGCATTTTATTATCCAGTCTGCCTGCCTCCGAGTCTAGATACTCACGTTATTTTTCGAAATGCACTAAGAGATAGAGTGACGATCGATTTATGGGCACAAAGAGCGCTTTGCTTGTCATTTTACTTTTACTTATTTTAATGTCTTTTTTTTTTCGTGCACGCCCTGAGGTGTAAAAGCACAGCGGGCGGTTGAAAGACGCAAAAGGTTTCAGCCTATGTTCTTATATTTGCTACACCGCGATTATGTGGTACCTGTAATGTCGCCCATAATAACGTGCCCTAATTTTTATGTAGTTCCCCCGTTTCTGTCCCTTTGTTGTGTAGTTACAAGTCTACCGCGCTGCTGAGGTCTAGAATATGAACGCAGTATTTCAAAATAAATTTAATATAAAAAAAATGTATTGATAAAGACATGGTAGTGCCGGGAGGATAGGTGTGGGAGGGTGAGTAGAACAAAGGGGGCGCTTTGCACAAGTATTATGCTTAGCAGTCGAACATGCAAGCTCGCATGACACAAGTTCGGTTCAAGACGAAGGCTACAGCGTGCGTGCTTAGCGTCAGTCTGCCATGGTCGCGGTAACCACACGAGGAACATTACGGACAGCATCGCGGCGCACTCGTTACGCAGCTTAAGATAAGCGCTGCGACGACGTCCGCGAAAACTACGCAGGAAGTACGCTCCATCCGCTCGCTTCCTTAGATGGCTATAGCAAATATTGCTTTGCTGGTGGCAGGCTCATCAGGTGGCATATTGTTTGTCGCCCCACATCTTCAGAGGGGGAAAAACAGGGAAAAAAAAGAAGCTATGAGAAGTGACGCATGCGCAAACACAACAGCATTCAATGCGACTTCAAAGGCTTGCTGTCGCGTAACCCAGTCGTCTTCAAAAAGCGCTGCATGTGCTCTAATGACGGTGCGGCAGAGAGTGTAAATATTTTCTTTTCTATGAGAGCTTTGTCGTCTTGTTGGCTTATGGTAACAAGCCGACACTGGAGAGAGAAAGAGAGAGAGAGAGAGAAGATGAAAGGCAGAGAGGCTCACCAGATTAACTGTCCGGCTGACTACTCTGCACTGAGTATACTCAGTGCAGAGTAGTCAGTAGGACATTTAATCTATTAACCCTATGCGGTAATAGAAGATATTGAGAATAGAAGATTCGAAACCATTCTATCCGCGCAAATACACGATGACGGCGTCGACAACAGCTACCTTCATTCGTATAGTGCCGATGCTTCTATGAGCAGAGAGCGCATCTGATTGCCAAGAGGAGGGCCGCAACGGAGGATGCCTTTCGGGGGCTCGTCGCAACCACAACCACCAGCACGAGGCATTGTCTGCGGCGGCGACAGGAAAACAGCGGGGACCCGTATGAATACGGCATTACGCATACGCTCTCTCGCCGATTACGGGCGTGCAGTTCTCAACCCTTCCTTGCGCGCCGACATCCCGACGCGGCGGAGCAGTTCCGATCCATCGGCCGAGGTGGTTCAGTCACCCGCTGGGAGGTTGCTCATTTCCCGCGGGTCGCCCGAAGTGGGTCGGTGAAAGTGGCGCGGTCTGGCTCGCTGCTTCGCGGTGGGCCCTCGCGGGAAACCCCAACGTCGTCGTCCCTCGCCGCGTTCTCTCCGCTCTCTCTGTCTCTCTCTCGCGTTGACTTTCTTTGCACCGCCGAACGCGTTTTGCATTCGCATTCCAGCGTCGCCCGGAAATGCCGATTCAAATCGGTGCAGCACTGCGCGCTCGCAGTAGTGCACCGACTTGAATCCGCATTTCCAGACGACGCTGGAATGCCTCAGGAAGGTCGAGGATCCGCACTAAATTCTTGTGGCTTGCTCGGGCGTTGGCTGTAAGGGCAGTGCAATTAGGTGAGTTGACGGGCGCGAACCATTAAGGCATGAATTTCACGTGCGAAAGTTACATTGAATTAACTCCGACCTCGCTCCATCCTACTTCTACACAGCTATCATGGTGTGGCAACGAGACTGGTAGCCTAAAAGGAAAAAAAAGATCTCGAAAAGAACTTGAAAGCAAGTTAAGTGAATACAAACGTTTTGTTCATAGCAAATAAAGAGATAGACAGAGACGATAAAGAGAGAGAGAAGGATATAAGAGGGAAGGGATGTTAACCAGTCAAGAGTCTGGTTGGCTACCCTATGCTGGGGGAAGGGGTAGGGCAAGCGAACGAAAGGAGAGAGAAGGTCCGAGCTGCCTTTTCTGCGCCATCATTTCGAATGATGCCGCAATAATAGACAGAGACGAAGAATAAAAGAAAGTTAGGAGGTTAACCAATGGCGTGCCCTGTTGGCTGCCTTAAATTTGAGGAAGAGGCAACGAACAAGAGAAATCAGATAAACGAAAGCTAACATGGGTAATAAAGCGTTAGCGTGAACATACACGCAGGGAAATGTTTGCTGACAGTCGCAAGAGTTGGCGCGGTCCAGTCGCCTTCAAGAAGAGTATAGTCGGGCTTTTATGCCTTTGCGCATGCAAGAGTGCTTCAGCCGAGTACCCGGAATCATTTCCTCCGTGAGCGGTCAACCATCCAAGTATCTAAGACTAGCTCTCATGATACATCGTCGATCGTTGAAGAATGGGCGGTGACACAGAAGGTGCTTTGCCCTTACCAGACCCTGCCATACCGAAACAAAACGGCGTGACTGGCATAGCGCAAGTCCAAGCAAGACCTTCGTCTGCGATGGAGGGAGTAAACGTATGGAATAGAGGAAGGGAAGAATTCGACGGGGCCCAGTTTACACTGTACTAGCTCAGGCATGACTGGATGGACTGCACAGCGAAAAGATGGCGTGTAGAATAGTAGCAGCCATATGATGGAGAATGCGAGCTGCGCGCATTAGCCACGAAACGCAAAAGGTGAGAACTTCGTTGAGATAGGGATGAGAACAGTAGAGCTGTTCTACAGCATGAGTAGAGCAGCCATACGTACTAACGGCGTTGAGACCAAGGTAATAGGATCACCAGTTTAGAAGGCGGGGTCGGTTGACCAGTTCTCGGGATGACGGAATAACTTTTCCCTGCAACAGGGTTAAAGGAGTGCAGACACCAAATTCTCGGGCGGCAATTTTTAACTCCCTGGCAAAACGCAGCATCTAGGGAACTGTGATAACGACCGGCATGTGCACGATCGTGTCCTCGGTAATGAAATGTCGCGCAATTTCTACCGCAAAGTTTCTCGTTTCAATAATCAGCGCCAACAGGGGCGAATAACTTTAGAATTAGGTAAATGTTGGGTGCAAATTATGTAAATGTTGGGTAAATGCTGCGCGTGCAGCCGCTCTAAACATACGGTGCCACCAGAGCCTTTAAACTCGCACTACTATGCTTTCAACAACGACGTTTTCATGAAGGAAATCGAGACAAGCCCGAAGGAGGAAGCCACGTTTCATTGGCAGACTTTAACATAGTAATAAATTGCCTATTCGCCGTCTGCTGTAAGCCAAACTTTGTGAAAGCGTTCCTCGTAAGCATGCAAAGCTTGTGCCATATTAAATTCAGCCTCGAAATTTGGTCTCTACGTTCCTTTAACTTTGCTGCTGGTGGTCACGATGATAATGGTGAATGGAAAGGCAGCACTGTTGGGGACTGCGTAGGTATTAGGCGCGATTATGAGAGGAAACATTTTAAGACATATGGTGGAATCAACTAATTCAGGACAGGGGTGATAAGAGACTGTTAGGGGATGCGTTCCTCCTGCAGTGAATACAAAAGATGGTGATGACGCTCATCATCATCACCACCATAGTTATTATGGTGGTGATGATATAATGACGAAGCCTTGCACTTTGCCCTCTGATTGACAAGGACCCCTACACTTCCCTTAAGAGTGAAAGGTTGAGCTTATCGGGGGCGCAGAATTATACATACCGTGCATGAACACGGGACGACGTTTGTTTATTGCTGTCCGTCCCGTGTTCTTGCGCTGCGCGTTTAATTACGCACTCCTGTAGCTTTTGAAAGGCTGCACTTAATTAGCGACAATGACATGGACTCTGCTGTCGCCAGGGTTGCTTGCCCCGCGTGAACGAAGCACAGAGGAAGGCGTACAACGTTCTGATATGTTTAGAAGAAGATTCCGCGACAGTGTAGAGATGGAACAGCAAGAAAGGAGCGCACAAGCATGAGTGTGCCTGAGACGCGGAAAGAATTTGGCATAGCATTAGCATAACAGCCAGATAATTTTACCGGTTTCTTTGGACATGTCTATAATCTTACATATTCATCTGTGTTCTGCCAATGGTTAGACTCAGTTACGGTGTGTGTGGGGTGCTGGCAAGAACAGGCTGATGGGCACAGCTCGTGTTTTAGACCTGACAGTGTAATCAGGAGCATTCATTCATTCATTTGCTTGGTTGTCTATATCTTGTTACCTTTTTTGCCGTCTAGGCTCTTTCATGGTGGATTCTACCGTGTACGTGAACACAAACTCTCGCCAAGACACCTCGTAATAAGCCCGCAAAATGCGATGCCATTTAACGTCAAGTTTCCAAAGCTAGAAATTCACATGGGTCAGAACAGGTGAATGCTGACTCATAACGGGTGAAGGCTTGGTGTTCCGAATTGCATTCTAATAATATTTACGCGGTCACATGCGATAGCAAGCACAATAGAGTATACAGTCGTACAGCGCGGAATTCACATACGTCACGACACCCGCTTGCCTAATCAGAATTGTAGAGTGTATACTACTGTGCTCTTCAAGGGGCCCGAACCACCCCTTGGGCTTGTGGAGTAACATAGTCCGCGGGTAGCATATGCCGCTGTGAACATCTCAGCCAAGTTTTGCTGTCGTGCGCGGTCTGCGTCTCTCAAACGCTCTCTTTTGAACAGAAGCCTGCTCGCTTACCTTTTTTAAGCAGTCCGGCTTACTCTTTATTTCGTAACAAAGCGCATTCCCATACGCAACTGCTACTGGTAGCTGCGGTCAGCTACATGGCGTAGATACCGCGGCTGCCGCGGGATGCCGCCACGAGTCCAAGAGCGCTGCGGCTCGCTGAGTACAACCGCGTTTGGCCCATGTTTTGCGCGTCGTAGGCACCAAAGGCCGAAGTCGTGGCGTCTACGTTAACATCCGAAATACAATTTGAACTGCGCACCACGGTGACATTTAGAAGGCGGAGCGTTGTGGGCACGCCCGGCTCCGCCGTAGCCTTCGCAGTGCAATGCATTGAAGAAGGAACGGGAGCACAGCGGAGGCCGCATTCGATTGCCAATAATTCAACTTCTGCACGCGTTGCAGTACTTTTTGCGGCAAAGCATTTCTCAAATAGCCTATTTTCACTTCAAATGCCTTTCTCCACTTTGATGCAAAGTGGTTAAGGGCCCCTTTCGCGTGCACTATGGTCGCGCATTCCATCCCAGACGGAGGTAAGAACATCGAGGTCTATTTATTGCTCATGCTGAACAAGTCACGCCGTTTAGCTTCTATATATTGTTTATCATTATTGTTGTTCTATTATTGTTTATTCCATTTTATTAGGGGGCGCTGACGCGAGGAAGTGGCATCATGCTGGCAAAATAGTAGCACATAACGTGAATAACAGAAACCATTACCGGCCCCTGACCTGTTCTCTGTGCCCTCGTCTTTTCGCGCACTGCTTTTTACGTCACACTCGCCCAAGAATACGTTTTACTAATTGAACGTTCGTCTTTCGAAAGTAGCTGTAACGCATCTTTATGGTGGTTTTGATTTGATTTGGTATATTTTACCACATAAGTGCATAATGAAATGCACCCTAGCGGTGAGGATAACAGGGGAGTGGCGGGGGGGGTGTATCTTAGTTTTAGCAGCTTGACTACCCCCGCCACCTTTAGGCGACAAAGGCAACAAAGAAGCTGACGATGCATCATTAATATTACGTTAGATTAGACTGAATATGGAGAAATTAAAATTCTTAAAGACCAGAATGCACGAAATAAACATTATAGAACATACAAATAACATCATCTCTAAGGTAGCTTTCTTCGATGGGAGACGCGAGCGGTCATTCGTTAGTTCAAACTTGTTTATTTAGTAAGTTCGTGTTATCAACCAAGGATAAAATGCTTATGACATAAGTGCATTGCCAGGTAAAACTTAAGCGCTAAGAATGATGAACTGATGCCGCCCAGACACTGAAACATTGCAATTTACGTCTATATTCGCTGGAATTTAAAATGCACTGCAGTGCACGTGTCTTGCAGTGAAGGCACATTTACGGGCAGAATGAGTGACGTTATTGTGATGGTGATAAGAGGCGGATTTCTTTTTTTTTTTAAATCATTCCCATTCTGGCGACAGATGACATTTCATGATTGCCACGGCGGCGGAGCTAAAAGCAACGTATTAGGTGAGATATTTAAAAAACGCCTGGCACAGGCACAAACGACGAGCGGCGGTTATCTATCCCCGCCTCATCATAACAAAATGGCATGTTATGGAAGCACTCACACACGCAACGGTAAACGACATCGAACGGCTTCAGGTCAGGCTCTAACTGTAAAAGCAGTAAATTTGGTCCGCACTTGACTTAAGTTGCGTGCGATTAGCTTTAAATTTGGCCGTGCAAAGCTGAGAATTATGCTTTTCGTTTTGTATTCATCATTTTGCCTGTGCGTATGCTGTATTCTCTTCATTTCCATGCCGCCCTACTAGGACATCTCCTCTCTATTCTTGTGATTGGCATTACTGGTTAAATAAGTAAATAAATAAGATTCGCAAGTTTTCCGACACCGTGTCCACATCGAAACGGAAAGCAGAAAGTACATGGAAGCTCTTGACAGTCCAGATAAGAAAGATGTTTCGCACGCGTGACTGCAACGTGTTGTGCATACATTGCAGTCCATTATAGCCCACGAGGAAACTTCGTGTCTTATAGTTGCATTTCGAAGAAAGAGTGGTTTGCAGGACCTGCAGTGGCATACCCCAGTGAGTTAGAAAAAAAATGCTCAAGTACCTCAACTGCCTTCCTTGATCGCGAGGTTAAAGCCTCCTGTAGCGACACTCCACCAATACCGGATAATTTATTTAAGCTTTTGCGGCCCGCTGTATGTGCGATCTATGGAAAATCGGCATCACGGCAATGACTTAGCTCCGTGAAACTTTGAGTGTTTTTGACATTTGTGTTGCGTCGCTTCGACGACTTGTGGGCACGTCTTCCATGCTGTGCCGTCTCTGTTCGCAGGCGCCTTCCTCATCCCGTACCTCATCATGCTTGCGTTGGCCGGCAAGCCCATGTATTTCATGGAACTCGCCTTCGGACAGTTCTCCGGTCGGAGTCCGCTCACCATCTGGGCCTGCGCGCCCATCTGCAAAGGTACGTTACGTGCACCAACGGACGCCCGCGCGGTGGCGTGCGACATTTAAGGGTGACAGCTGCGACAAAAATTCGCAGAGGGCTTAATGGGGTCTCAACGAGAGTTGACGGTATGGCAGTGCTCAATAAGAAATCTTAGATTGAGTTACAATTTATTCTTGCCTAAGCGTTAAACTTGGCAGTAGCTGTGAAAGGGATTCCTAGCAACATGTCAATACGTATGCATTATACGTAACCAATTTGGAGCGAACTTCAAAGATAGAACTGTGCGGTTTACAGAGAAAAGAAAGAGAAGGTGGGAATGTTAACCAGGAAAGCGTCTGGTCGGCTACCTTTTGCAGAGGGAGGGAATCAGGGGAAAAGAAGAAGAGGGAGAGGAAGGCGATGAACGCGCACACGTGCGCGAGCAGTACCACGTAGCCAAAGGCGCTCATGCAAGCCAGTCGTTAAAAAAAACGCGAATGTGCATTCAGTGCTTTCTGGGCCGAGGATCGGCTGCAGGACAGTGTTCCCGTAGCGTCTGCACGCTCAGTGCATGATTGCCTGTTCATGGTATCGCTTTAGATATTTATTTATTTGCATATCGAATAGAGGACAGTGCCACGATAAGGGTTGGATGTTATCTTCGCCGCCGTGGATATGATTCCACTCGTTAGCCGAATGAAATGCTGCGCATATCAGTCGCAACACAACGCACAAACTTTTGCTGCAACTCGGACCTCCATGCGAACTGCACCGCCGTGGTGCATTCTCTTCTGTGTCGATTGCCGTTAACAAAGGCCATTACGAGAGCTTGTTCAGCATAATTTAGAATCGCTGACTGTGTTGAATTGTGCGCCTTAACGGTCTAGAGCAACACATAGGCAAGAAGACGCGGCCTGCAGGGGGGTACCGGTACAGAGTCTTTCCTGCATTCCGCCGCCGTGGAAACGCGGCCACTGAGGCAGGGAGTCGGATTCGCGATCGACGGCAGAACACCCTAACCGCTAAGCAATGGCCGCAAACAAAGTAAAACAAAAATAAAAATAAGATAGCAAGCAAGAAACAGCAAAACAGAACAGCGCAAGCGTTTAGAGAAAGATAGATAAGCATTACGGGGAAGGGGGGGGGGGGGGGGGAGGGTGTCCAATCCCCGCTACGACCCCTGCATTCCGGTGAAGGCAGAATGCAGGAACCACCGTGTACCGCAAATCGGGTGCGGGTCGAAGAACCTCAGGTGGCCAAAATTATTCCTTAATCGTTTAACCCCGAGAATTGTCACTCAGAAGGCGAGAGAAGGAACATCGTCAGGCGTCACTCGTCTTCAGCGGTGCCACAATTCTAGTAATTATTCAGGCACCAAACACAACGCGTTTTATTGAATCCGCAATTCCCCACTACGGCTCGCCCCGCTATCGGTTCTTGTCTTCTTGTTTCTTTGGGCTCGTCAAACCCTAGAAATGAATTAAGGTAATTCATACTGCAGGTAAAAAAATTATGGGCTTTTACGTGCCAAAACCAGATATACTGCAGGTAAAGAAGGTATGTACGTTGCTCCGTACCTCTCCTGTGCACAGGTGTCGGCTTCGCCATGGTGTGCGTCTCCATGGTGGTGGCGGTGTACTACAACGTCATCATGGCCTACACCATCTACTACACTGCCTCCACGTTCCAGTCGCAGGTGCCGTGGGCTCGCTGCGACCCGCGGTGGGCCAACGACACTCCCTGCTTCGTGAGGTCGCAGAACGTGAGAACCTCGTCTGCTATGCGTTGTCTCCACCGGCCGTCGCTGTTTCCTTATTTGACCTAAGAATACCGACTAGTCGTGAGTGCGCTTACCGCGAGACCTCTTATTGGGGTCCGCCGAGACACGTACGCGGCGTCGCCGTAGGTATAGTACTTTTCTCGCAACGATCATCATTAAGTCGTTGGTCGAAAGGTAAGATACAGAGTACAACTGCGGAGGCCTCGGGGAGTTCGAAACGCACAGCGGAGGTCAAAGGCTGGATAAAAACGCCGTGTTAGCGTTTCCTTCTGTAGAATCATGTTCTTCCGCGTTGGGCTCATTTCTTGCTAAAGTTAAGAGGTTTTGTGGAAGCTTTAGTTCGGGAGCTCTTATCTGAATAGATATGTATGAACTGAGAAAGCGTTGAGAAACTGGAGGAACGTAACGGATCCTTCATTGTCTTTAGAAACTGTGGGAAATAATACCTACACTGTACCCGCCCAACAGTCACGAAAGCATTACAAAACCTAGGGTGCAGAGGCCCACATACGGATAATTGCACGTCTGCGGAGAAGAGACATTGACCAAGTGCCTCAATTATTCTCAAGCAGAACGGTAGTCGAACAAACGTTAACTGTAGGCGGAATTTGCATGAACGGTAGGGTAAAAAGAAATCAGGATCTGTTTGTTCATTTAAAGGACCTTTTCAATATTATCCAACTTTTTTTGCAGACTTCGGATGTTAACCTGAACGTGACAAAGCCTTCCAGCCAGGTCTACTGGGAGTAAGTACATTACCATACCACCGCATTTGCAACGAGAATATTATCGCATAACGAAATTCTGCGTGGCAGAATTAGGGTAGAGGAATGAGAGGGCTGCGAGTGAACAATTGAGGCAATGGGCGGCATAGCGGCACAGTGAGGTGTCAAGCACGCAAAAATAAATGAGCTCGTAACTGTGCACGTGAACATGCAGTACTTGCGGGAACCATCTTGATCTAGCCTTTGCTGTTCCAATAAAGCATTCAAAGTTGGCATGACCGACTTACGTAAACACAAAACAATGTCCAACAGCAAAACTGAGATTTCTGTCACGAAAAGTATTTCTGGGCGGTTACTTTCACCGAGCTGTGTCCATCAGCAATAGATGTAGCGAAAACATAGGGAAGGCGGGAGATAGAAGTTCAAGACAATGAGCAAAAGGAGGGGAAGGTAAAACTGGGAGCCAATGTTTCGACAAGTGGACTGGTCTTTTTCAAGGTGACATATGCTTTCCTCGGCACAGTACATACAGGTAGGGTTCTTCTAAAGGGGAGAGGGGGTAAGGCGGATGGGCGTGGCAATGACTGAGGGTGTGTTAGCGGCGACTAATAAAATTAAAAAGAAAGGTGTGCTATTGAAACGTTCCTCCAGTGATGTTGAATAGCACAACTTTCTTTTCAATTCTACACCCTCGGCGCTAACACACCCACAGCCGTTGCCTTGGACACCCGCGTTCCCCTGTCCCCTTTAGAAGAATCCTACCTATATGTCCTGTGCCGAGGAAAGCATATGTCTCCTTGGGAAAGAGAGGCACACTTGTCTAAACGTTGGCTCCCGCTTTTACCTTGTTCTCGTTTTACTGATACCAATAGATATAGTGATTCCTGATTGTAGCTCAGCATCGAAAGGTGCTAATTAGACGAAGAGATGGACTATCCAACTTGTACAACGAGTTATAACACACGAACCCATCAATCAATGAATCAATATGTACCGAAATTCGCGTTTTTTTTCAGTCAGCCGTCGAATAAGTCAGTTAAAAGGTTCGTTTTTCCTTTCGCCTTGCCCCACGTTCTGCACATTCCACAGGCGTTACGTGCTGGAGATCAGCGACGGCCTCGAAGACCTGGGCGGCATCAAGTGGGACCTGGCGCTGTGCCTGCTGCTCAGCTGGATCATCGTGGTCGCCTGCCTCGTGAAGGGCATCAAGACCTCGGGCAAGGTGGTCTACTTCGCGGCCACCTTTCCCTACGTGATCCTCATCACGCTCATGATAACCGGCCTCTGCCAACCGGGCGCCATCAACGGCGTGCTCTACTTCATCACTCCCTCCTTCGAACGGCTGCTGGACATTAAGGTGTGGCAGGCCGCAGCGGGACAGATGTTCTTCTCGCTCAGCCTGTCCATGGGTGGTCTCATCATGTACAGCAGCTACAACAAGTTCTCAAACAACGTATTCAGGTGCGTCATCCAGCGGTCGCTAACTGTTCGCACCTGCTCACACCCCGCCATTTTGTCAGACGTTTGACGAACGAACCGCGCTGGTGAGCTTTTGACAGCGTTGCTGTCCGCGGCTAGTAGTTTTCGATGGCCGGTGCCACAGAAGTGCCGGCATTATTTCTCAATAAGTCGACAGACGCCTAAATTCTAAAGAGTGAGGCCCAAACAATGAAACGTTCCTTTTCTTCGAGCGCTTCCTAACCTTACGTGAGGCCTCCTTACAGCGAAGGATCGATGGAGGAAGCAAGCGTACTCTGAAAGCTGCCTTCATCCGTTCTCACGTAAGGAGCGGTTGCCGCATGCCTGGGTTCGAGATTATCTCTTAAAAGCTTTACGCGAACACCATTATTCAATAAAAAATTGTTGTATCGTCGCACAATCTTTAAATTGAAGAGCTAATGTGGAGAAGCGTGGACGCTTTCTTCTAGTTTTATTTACTGAACTTAAAGAAAGTAGCGCATTACAGTGCAAAACTTGATGTGCTCCAGCAACGCTGGCACGCCGGTGTCGTGCAACGCCTAGCAACGCCTAGCAACGCTTCCATGCGGCACGCGTGACTGTAACGAACATGCCTGGCAAGACGTACCGTGCTCGCCATAGAGTTACTATACTGACTCTAGAGGACAAGCTACCCATAGGGCCCATGCATTGAAATCGGGAACCGCAAGAGCGCCGCCATGTTGCTACGCGCCGAGGTTGCCAGCTCCTGAGACGCTTGCTAGACTTGGTGACAGTAGTCAGTTTTAATCCGGCAACCGTAGCAGCGTAGCAGCATGGCGTCTCGCTTGTGGTGTCGTGATGTGTGCGTGCAGCCGTGTGTTTGGGCTTTATAAGTTGGTTCTTTATTCTATGTTGCGGGACTGTGTGGGTGTGGTCCATGTTGGCCGTACAGGTGGCAGTTATGCAACCGAGGGATCATCCTGTTGAAGTTTCCGGCGGTATGCGGTTTTCAGCGGTCACGCCTGTTGCAGAAGTGTCACTCGACGAGGTTACGAGCTTGAAGCTGTGGTCAGATTCCTCGTTGGCGTTCCGTAATTCTCTTCGCACGGACGCGGTATGTTGCAAAAGCCGCTTTCGCGATCTATCGTCGCGACGATAGATCGGGTTTTTTTATTATTATAAGTACTGATCCAGCTGTAGGGCACATGTAACCGACAAACGGAAGTCTCAGGAGAGCACCCGAGATTATAATAAAGCAGGCGGCGCAGGAACTCCAGGGCACCCAAGGGACAGTGGGGGGATCAAAGCTCGAAGCAGAACGGTACATAGGTTGGGGCCGCCGAGGCAAATGTGTGCCAGGGAGTGTTCGCACGGACAGCTCCCCTGGCACGCGCAGCAGTGCCTCCCAAGGTCGAGATACATTAAAGGCACCTGCGCCCATGATCTTTCTTTTGCCTCGGTGCAGTGAGCACGATTAACGAGAATAATATGGAGAGCATCCGGTGCAGTCGCGAATGCGTCATGGCAAATGTAGCTCGCGTCGCCTGGCGTGTGTAGTAACATCAGAGTTGGTTGTATGAACTTTATGCATGATACGCTTTGTTACGGTACCTTAACGGAATGGGTCTAGAGGATGGTGTTGGAACATTTTTTCGTACCGCCCTAATCCTATACCCCCCACTACAAACACACACACATACCCCCCCCTTTTTTTTATGTATACATACAATTCCTTGCCATGACGGATCATAGCCTCCTTTACTTTTGAACAATAATAATAATAATAATAATAATAATACTTTATTGATGACTTGAGAATTACAGTGGAAGAAATCGGGCCTGCCAAAGCCACAGTGGGCTTGAACGGCAGTGCCTGGCAGACAGCGACAGAGCCATCAGAAACACATTAGACAACAGTGAGAAAAAAAAAACACAAATGACAGGCTTCCCATCACGCATTAAAGTGTCTAAGAGCCTTTCTAAGACCATATTTCGTTTTCACATCTTGTATGCTTTGAGGGAGTAAATTAAACATTGCTGGGACATAATAGTTACGGAGTCTTCGACCATATCTCGTTTTACAGCGGGGTGTAACGTAAGGATTCTTTGGTCTCAGGGAACGAACAGGCACATAAGGAATTTTATACTGACTTATCCAAAAATGCTTTAAGACAACAGTTTCTAGCAGCAAAGAATTGAAATCAGGTAAGGACAAAGTTTTGAACACATCAGATTTGGGGGAGACATCATAAGCAACATGCTTCAGAATGCCACGAAGGACGGAGTTGACCCGGTTTACCAAATGTTGAGCGCCATGACCATATGTAGATATCCCGTACCGGATCACACTGTAGCATAAGGCATGTGCTACAAGCTTTCGGACAGACAATGGCATGTAAAATTTTATATTATACAAAACACAAGACACTGCGCGAAGTTTTTGACAAATATATGCGAAATGAGAGTTCCAGGATAAATCACTGTCAAAAAACACGCCAAGGTATTTAATTGAACAAGCGTATTGCACTGGGGCACACGAACAGTGATTGCAATGTGATGTGTGCAAATATAATGGGGACGATAGGGTAACTTGCTTGACAGGGTTGTGGAAACAGATTAGTTGAGTTTTGGACGCATTGATATGGACTACATTATTCTGAAACCAGTCCATCACTTTTGTTGTTGCCATTTGTAAAGAAGAGATGGCGTCAGTGTAACTTCGAGCGTGTGAAACAAGGACAGTGTCATCAGCATACTGATATAATTTGACGTTCACAACATTAGACAAATCGTTAAAATATAAATTAAATAATAACGGACTTAAAATTGAACCTTGGGGGACGCCAGCTTTAATTTTGGTCAGGTTGCTACGAAATTTTCCAATAGACACAAGTTGGTGCCTATGAGATAAGAAGTTTTTCAGAAGCCGCAAAAACGCACCCCGAAAGCCTAGCATAGAAAGTTTGGTTAGCAGTATACTATGGCAGACGCTGTCAAACGCTTTGCGGACGTCTAGAAACAATGCACAAGCAATCTGATTGTGTTCAAACGCAGAGTTTAGTGTATCGGAAAAATCTTCAAGCAGCAACTGCGTACCCCGATTCGGCACAAAACCATACTGGCTAGGAGATAACACGCCATGATTGCTTAAAAAGCTGCTCATTGTCGTGAGCAGATGTTTTTCCAATATCTGCCCAATGCATGAAAGGATTGAAATAGGTCGGTAGTTTTCGATATTGTTACGTGCGCCACTTTTAAAAAGAGGAATGACCAGCGCATTTTTCAGATTATCTGGAATGATACCAGTGGTAATAATATTGTTTAAAATGAGTAGTAGCACATCTTTTATTGCTTCGAAAGTTCTGCGCAGCTCTAATATTGAAATGCCATCAATTCCTGGAGACTTATTTGGTTTTAGACTGAAAAGGATTGATTTGAGGTCATGTTCCGAAAACATGGGAAGAAGGGCGGATTCTGAAATACTAGTCTGCAATGTGCAAATATCTGGATGAGGTCTCGCTACACCAGACACCTTTGAAAAAAATGAGTTAAAATCATTAGCGGTGGCAGTACCATTTGAAGAAAAACGAGACATCAGATCAACATGGCGATTAGCGTTTATATCACCACCTCTAAGATTGTTAATTAGGGACCATGTTTTCCTGCTGTCACAACGAGCGTCCGTGAATTTCGCTCGTAAGTTATTACGTTTTGCAAGACGTATCATAGCATTGACCTTATTTCGAAGCTCTTTGAACCGAAGCCGCAAAACAGTACAATTAGGACTCCTCTTTGTTTGAGCCCATAACAAGTCTTTTGCCTGTATTGCCGCGAGTATTTCTGTCGACATCCATTTTTGGTCCAATTTACGTTGTTTTATTTTACAGACCCGTGTAGCTGCAAGCCGGAAATCGGTGAACAGTGTTACAAAGTTGTCATAGGTGTCGCCTGGAGGAACAGTCATCAAAAAGTTATGCCAGTCGTGATTTATTACAAATTTTTCGAAAGCCAAGGGGTCAACAATTGAGATTTGTTTGATTTCGTTTGGAGCGACCAAGTTGGTAGTGTCATCTGTTAGAGAGCAGCAGACCATGTAATGATCAGCGAGTTTCGTTGTAATAACGGCAGATTTGACACTTAAGTTATGTGCACGTATATTTATATGATCTATGCAAGATGTGACAAGATGACCAGCAAGGAATTCTTCGCGTGTAGGTTCACAGATCGTGTTTTGCAAGCCCCATTTGGAAATGACGTCCAAATAATTGCCAACTGTCGTTGCTGAAGGGCGTAGCGTATCTATGTTGACATCCCCAATTAGGCAAACATGGTCCATTGACGACATCGAGGCCAGGGCAACATCAAGTTCATCCAGGAATATACGACCGTTGCAACACGGTGGGCGATAAACCGCAAGCAGAATTAGTGACAAGGAAGGTGCGCAAAGACGCACTGCCACAATTTCAGCTTGGGAAAACGAGAAAGTCAGCTCAGTTGTCGCCCATGTGTCCCGGATGAAAACTGCCACGCCTCCTCCCCTTTTAATTGGCCTAGTGTATGAAAAAACTTTGTATCCAATAATCTGATACTGATTGATGCAGTCGGACGGAATGTTAATCTCGGTAAGCACGATCACATCGAAATAGGAGTTCAAAGGAGTAATTAAGGCCTGAAAATGGTCCCAATGTTTTCTAATACTGCGAATGTTGACGTGAACAGCACGGAAGGCGCAACAATTAGGATTTGGAAAGAAACTAAGAACCTCGTTTAGATTAGTACATGTCTTGAAGGCAACTTTGTTCATGTTCATGCAATACTCTCGAGATCAGATGCCTTATTGATATACAGAATAGGTGCATCTTCATCCCTCTTAGCCAGTATCCTGCCGTTTTTGGTCCAAACGAATTTAAATTTTGTTTCTTTGCCCTTCTGCCTTGCCAGCCGATACAGCTCCCGTTGGGCACGCGAAAGATTATCGTTGAAGTAAAGCCGCGGAAAGGTACTATCTTGAGCAAGTTCACGCAGAGTTCCTCGTGCAGAGAGCCATTGCTGTTTGGCTGAAACAGTGTGCATTTGCACAAGGACTACAGGAATGGCATTGCTGCGTGCGGGAAGTCGGTGAACGGCAGAAACATCGGTCAGTTTGAAATCAGAAATGTTTAGCTTCGCCGCCAGTCCTGACAAGAAGGAAGGCAAATCCTCGTTGGGGTTATATTGCAGGCCATGAATCTCAAAATTGCAGCGCCGGCTGTATTGCTCTAATTCGCTAAGTTCAGAGCCAACCTTCTCAAGCAGCTCAGCCTGGGCAACAATCTTAGAGGAGAGTGTATCTACTTGCGTGCCAAGCTCGCCGACTGCTATCTGGTTCGCAGTTACAGTGGATGACACCGATTCATATTTAGCAGCAAGGGAATCGAGCGACCCCTGTATCAGCAGAACAGTTTCTGCAGTTTTTTCTCCGATAGCTTTGAAGGTCAGTAGTTCTTCCACTCGACTAGCCAACATTTCGACTGTAGTCGTCAGCCGGTCCAGTTTATCGTTTACAGTCAAAAGTTGCTGTTCTAGTACTCCATCCGATTTATTGCCCATTGCAGGTTGCTTGACGGCTTGCGTCTTGCATGCAAGGCATACCCAAGAACCCCGTTTTGCTGCCGACATTTTCGAAAAGGTTGATTCAGTGACCGTCGAGCAGTTTTTACCCAGGTGGAAAGCTTCATTACAAACAGAGCACGTCAGAAACTTATCGTCTCGCGGCAATGGCTCAGCACAAGCGGTACAATCAGGCATTGTGGTACAGTCGGCGGCAGAGAGCAAAATAGAAAAACGAACGTGGGTAGGTGGTCGTTTGAACTCACCTGTCGACAGCAAAATAACAGTTCAATACATGGTACAGCCTTGCCGCCGACTGCGATGGGAGTCAGCGAGAGCAGTCCTTTTGTAGACGGTAGTCAGACTTGATCGGGCTGCCGAGATCAGGTGACCAAGGCGATGGGAGCGACGTAGGGCGACAGGGACCGAAGCCGATGTTGGTCCTTTGGTATCTTGATGCAAGAATCGGTGAACCAGGCAGCCAACACGCGTCGATGCGTGTTCCCTGATAGCCGGATCGATAGCCTTGAGTGCGTGCGCAACCGGACAGCCTGTCGACAGCAAAATAACAGTTCAATACATGGTACAGCCTTGCCGCCGACTGCGATGGGAGTCAGCGAGAGCAGTCCTTTTGTAGACGGTAGTCAGACTTGATCGGGCTGCCGAGATCAGGTGACCAAGGCGATGGGAGCGACGTAGGGCGACAGGGAACGAAGCCGATGTTGGTCCTTTGGTATCTTGATGCAAGAATCGGTGAACCAGGCAGCCAACACGCGTCGATGCGTGTTCCCTGATAGCCGGATCGATAGCCTTGAGTGCGTGCGCAACCGGACAGCCTGTCGACAGCAAAATAACAGTTCAATACATGGTACAGCCTTGCCGCCGACTGCCGACCGCCGACTGAAGCATGTGGATATCACGAGCTTAAGCCAATGTGCGATACACAGACAAAGCAGCTGCTACAACATGAACTGCATTGAGGGCCACACAACACATACGTAATTAAAGGTGCGAAATATAGGGGGAAGCTTCAAAATACGCTCTGTAGCACTGCAAAGTATAACATATATTGTATGTGTACAATAAATGTCCAAAAAACAATGCATCAATGTCCCATTTGCCTTCAAGTTTATTATCAAGTTCAAGTTTACTGAAGTTTATTATGAGCATATGTACAACAGGAATCTACTGACACACCCGCAGTCAAGGTGGCTGTTCGAGGTGTGCTGGCTGCCTCAGTGTAAGAAAAAGAAATTGGGTGAATGTCGACGCCAGTGCCACTGCTTCTTGCCTCTGACCTGCACGTGCCTCCACGGCATCTTTGTGCACAAGTGTGCTGGCATGGCGAGGCGTAGGAGTCATCCGAGAGAAAGAGTATCGTTTACATGGAAAAGTGGCTGTTCACATTGCCTGTCGCTTTCCCTCAAATGTTTCCTTGGCGACTAGGGTGACACACCCGCAGTCGAAGTGGCTGTTCGAGGTGTGCTGGCTGCCTAAAAGAAAAAAATTAGATGAATGTCGATACCAGTGCTATTGCTTCTTGCCTCTTACCTGCATTTGCCTCCACGGCCAGTAAGTATGAGGGAGCTGCTGTGGCTAGGCGTAGTCATTGTCTAAGCAAAAAGAAAAGGCCATTCAAATGGGGAATTATGGAAATAAATGAAGTTGTTATGTCTGCTTCTTGCACTCTTCTTGCCTAAAAGTTTTCAAACATAGTGTCCAGTACACACCAGCACTCTGACTGCTTCTGCTTTTTACCTGCAGGTGTTGCTGCGAGATCCTTAGTATGGCTGCGTGCAGCATTGTAGCACTTGGTGGAGGCATTTGAAGTGGTAGCCAAAAATATAAAGAATCCTCCTTGTCTGCATGAATGCTTTCAATTTCTAAATGCAGTGGTAACTATCACTATTAGTTCAAGGCCACCCACATCTATGCGGCAAGTGCCATAGCTCGAAACTGAATTTTTTCTTTTGTGTTTCACAAGGCGTCTGATATGTCCACATTAGATGTGATGTGTTTGTTTTTATTTATCCCAGTGTGGAGAGAGCGTCATTAAATTGTTTTTTATTTTTGCGTGTCTTGTTTTTTGGTTTATTTCTGAATTTATCAACCAGCAGTCTCATGATGCTAAAGTGACTTATGTAATGGCAATCAGCTTTTGTTTTGCAGAAAAACAACGCATTTCCTGACCCATTGTTTGACATCCTCTCACTCGCATAATTTTGCAGAGTACTCTACCTATATTGACTTGCTTGACCTCCACTAAAGAGTCTTGCATTTTCAAATACGACTCTTTCCTTAAAATCATTTGACACTTCTCGTAATTTCTGTACCTTGGGCTTCTGATACTCTGCATTCACCATTTTTGCTTGTTTCTGACTAGAAATGTCTTCTTTAATTTAGAGCTTAAACTTTACCTTTGGAACACACGGAAGGGCTTGCCATTGCATATATGCATAAAAGGGAAATATGTTTCATTAAACATTTGCAAAATCCAACTGAAGATTGATGAATGCAGCTTGAAGTGTGATATGACTGAATGAGCCATAAAAGTAACTCATTTCACTTGGTAAATTAAAACACACATTAGTGTGATGTACAAGATACGTTACACTAACGTGGTGGGTTCTCTTGCTTATACAGCAAAATAATCGGTGCGCGAGAAAAAACATTATCTTTGCATACCCCTTGTACACACTGATTTAAGGAAAATGAGCTGGAGCTGTCCACATGATCACTTATTTGCGAGTATACTCAACAAAAGTGTGTCCCAGCTGCTTAGTGGTATTTGAGATTATGTCAGTATTGCATATGGTGCCTGTTGTCTCAAATAATTAATTTTGAAAATGCTCGCAGGGATCTGATGTGCATATCTGCAGTTTATGGATACATGTAAAAGACTCAGCATCAAGTGCAAGTGAACGGTCCCACAAACCCGGAGTCGACCATGCAAACAGATTCGCTGCACAAATTTGTGACCAGAAAAATATTCCACATGAAATGGCATGCAAGGAAGTGTTGAAAATATTGCACAGTTAATAAAACGCCTACGCTATTAATATGTGGGTTGATGCACTCGCTATGCAAAACGGAGGTGAGGCGTGCAGACAGGACACAAGAGTAGAGTATTTACAAGCAAACAACACGAGCGCTGCCCACTTCTCTACTCTTGTGTCCTGTCTGCACGCCTCGCCTCTGTTTTGCATAATGAATCCTTACCAACTAGCTCAGCTTTCTGTCGTTCTAAGTCTCGATCCACTCGATTTCGTCCGCATTAGGCACTCGCCTCTTGATTACTTCGTGGCACAGAAATACTCGGCATCAGGCTGTTTTTCTGCTGTGGCCTTTGTAGAAGCATGATTGCTCAAAGTGCAACAATTAAACAGATTCTTTGAGTTGCTTGCGGCTTCGCCAGTACAATTCTGGTGCGCTGGTCCGCCTGTCCAGCAATTTCCTACTGAAGGGAAACCTGCAAATAAAAACACCGCTCCGCATGTGGAAAAATGCTCTACTGTGACGCTTCTCAAACGATTGTGATGCACCACAAGAGCTGCCTACTCGCGTGATATTCTCAACAAGGAGGTACATTCGTTTACTTACATGTGAAGTTATATGCCGGAGCACTTCGGGGCTTCGGTGGCACATAAGGCACGAGTTTGCCATTGCGTCCGATGTCGACGCGCGATCGCATGTCAAACCTAAACTGTACGAAACTACTGCGCATCCAAAAAACAGATTCGAAACCGAAATTCGCGTCATTCTTTATTGCATGGATGCGTACATCGTGATTTACATAAGTTACGGACTTAGCGATCGCTTTCTGTAAACCGAATATTAACGTACCACCTTCATAAAGCCATCAGGTATGCGTTTTTAGATGACAAAGCATAAGGTGACCTGTACTTGCTTTCAGCTCTTTCAATAGTAATTGCGCTGGCCACATTGACCAGTAGCAACAGGGCGGCGCCCTAGAGGTTCCCACTTTTCCGGCCCAGCTTTTCCTCTAGAGTTGTTCTACTAACTCTATGGTGCTCGCGCTTCTCCGCAGGTGGGTGACAGCGCGCATGCGCAAGCAAACGTCACGTGGTTAAGCAGTGAGGTGAAGCGCTCGTTCAGGGCCAGGAGCGGCGTAAGGACGCATGAAAGTAGCTCTGGAGCTGCCTTACGCTGAGGAAGCACCAAGGAAGCCTTCACCGAGGGCCCCTCAGTAAGGAAGCTTTCATAGTGACATAAGGTAGCCTCACCGCAATGAAGGCTTCCTTACTGAGGTAAGGAAGATTTCATTGCTCGGCCCTGAGACAATTCAGTAGCGACTTAGCGGTAAATGCTAGAGAAATGCGTTAGCATTCCGTCACACCTCTTTGAGATCCCGCAGTGATGATTCAAACGGCGTTCACCACATTGCAAGGTATTGTTCAGGAGATCACTCGGCACATGGACTGCGTCTTCGAGGAGGAGTGAAGTGCAAACGACGGCGGTCAGGAGCAAAGCACCCTAAGTTAGAATATATATATATATATATATATATATATATATATACATATATATATATATGCTAATACACGCGCTCTCTTAAGCTCCACTATCTATCTCTGCTACATGACCGGCTTCCCACACTTCACACTTGCGTAGACATTCATTTCTACATTGTCACTTCTAATGGAAACGCATTAGGAAAAGAAAATTCAGCAGCATGTTACACTCGTGTAAACACGTGAAGGCGAAAGCCTGCCGCACACGTGGTAGTGCATTAAGTTAGACAATCGGAGAGGTCAGACTTCTTGCAAGAAATAACGAGCCGCAGTTTGAAGTGAACAAATGGCGCTGTAGGTCGACCTCCTCAAGGACACATGTGAGCGCCTAATGCGCTCTTTCGTTCTCTCTCATTCAGTTTTTCTATCTATCTATCTATCTATCTATCTATCTATCTATCTATCTATCTATCTATCTATCTATCTATCTATCTATCTATCTATCTATCTATCTATCTATCTATCTTTGATGTAGCTTTCTTTCTTTCTTACTTTCTTTATTTCTTTCGCTTTCTCTTTTTTTATTTCTTTCTTCGTTCGTTCTTTCTTTCCTTCGCTCTTTCTTTCCTTTATTTGAATTCGGCCATTGCATTTCTCCTTGCTTGCCATCCATTCCTGATGATGGTATTTTTTGCTTCACTGAACTAGATGCCGCATTTTTCTGGGTATGAGCCATTCCAACGAGCCGCTTAAGGCCTTCCCCTTTAAGAGGGGCTATTGAAAAGCTTGGCTATTTGCTTGTATTGCAGGAACATCTAAACGTTTATTTCAGGGCATCAGGCTCTGGTGCGTTGCTCATAATGCGGAACTGACTGTTACTATATTTTCCATAGACCCAGACTTTGCTTGCTGCACTTGAGCTAAATTACTGATAGGTATTTCAAGTCCATTTCACTGCACTATTGATTAGCTCTAATGTCTCTGTCGATGCCTCACAGGGACGCCATGATAGTCAGCGTGCTCGACACGTTCACCAGCATCATATCGGGAATGGTCATTTTCTCCGTCCTTGGAGCCATGGCCCACGACCTGGGGAACGTCGATGTGAAGGATGTCGCGCAGGGAGGTACGTCTCTGTCATACCATTTGCAGCAGACAGTCTGCAACGTTTCAATGCACAATCTTTGGCAAAGTTATTGAATTCATTGCGAGCGTTACCGGAGTGGTCCCGAATATCACGTACAGGAGACCCTGTGGAAACTACGACTGTATAAAAATTATAAAAATTGAGAACAGCTACCTCCGACCTTTCAGTTTTCTGCATATTCCACATGACTTCTTTAGGACCCCACAGGCATCCGACATTGCCTTTATTCAATTTTCTTTGCTAAATCCTTAGTGCCTTTTAGTATACTTTGTATGGACCTTACGTACGGTTTTTTTATTACTGTATTAGCATCAGCATGTACTTCATGCGGGCCTTTATTTTTATTTACTATGCTAAACCCTTGGCCACTGTCGAACGTTCTGTGCGCATTTAATGTAAGTTTTTATTTTAATTTACCGAAGAATCAATTTGTGTCGTCCCAGTCGAAAGTCGCCGATCTTCCTGCCCCACCCACAGGCGGTGCGCGCCTACGTGTGACAGCGAATCATATTGCAAACAAAGTACAGACAATAATGAAATAATTATTACTTTTCGCATCGAGTGCATAACAATTCTCACCTCAGAGCTCGGGCGCTGAATCGTGATGTGTCATCGCACACTTTTCACAGGTCCAGGCCTGGCGTTCGTTGCGTATCCAGAGGCACTGACGCGGTTACCGGTTCCACAACTGTGGTCCGTTCTGTTCTTCCTCATGCTATTCATACTCGGTCTCGACTCGGAGGTAAGCGGGAACACTTCGCACCGAAAAATTACCTAACCACAATAGATCAGTCACAAGGCTCAGTTATTTATCACTAAAAATAGACCTGTCAGGAGGTATGATACAAGAATAAATGTACCAACATTGTGCTCAATCTTGTCTCTATTTCGCCACCTGAGTAACCGCTACCTCCTTTTTGTTCGTTAGCCCTCTAGACGAAGAGTTGGTTAATGTTGCTTGTTGCATTTCCTGCGCGGCATCAGTGACTTTAAACTTGGTGTTGTCCAGAGTTTGACGAAAACTCATCTGGCGAGGGTCATACATTGCCGAAATAAAACAACCCCTCGCCTACGGTTGGAAGAAAACAAACTTGTGAACGGGGAACACGTAGCGGTTTCGAAACGTCAATCTGCGCTTGTTTTCAACCTTACCTGAGCGCTTGTTTCATTTGGGCCGACCTTAAGTGTTTTGTTCGATTAGACACAATGGTTTGGACTTCGCGTGCACAGTTTGCCATCCTGGAGACATTCGTGACCAGCGTTTGCGACCAGGCGCCGTACCTGCGAAAGCGCAAGTGGGCGTTCACCATCGTCATGGGCATCGTTTGCTTCCTACTTGGCCTCCCGATGGTTACTAGGGTGAGCGAGTCGTTTCTTTATTTTCTATACGTGCGTCCACGAACCCACGTCATTATCTTGTCTTTGATCAGAGAGTGTATACTGCTTAATGCCTATATGCTGTGGACTTCGATGTGCAAGAAACGCGACGTTTTCATAGAGGTACGTTGTGGCATGAAACGCATAAGATAATTGACGAGCTCTAGATTCATTTTTATGCATTATGACGCATCCATGCCTCCGTATTCTTTTAGCAGAAACGACACTGTTTTGTCGCGACGTTGAAGCAGCGTTGGCACACATTTATCGGAACGTCAGGCTTAATCTTAAAGAGATCAACTGTCATCCTTACGCTCTCAAATGCGCTAGGCTATGCCCTTACATCGCTTTAATTTTTTTTTCGCAGGGCGGCCAGTATATATTCGAGATCGTGGACAGGTTTGGAGGCAGCACGACGCTAACTTTCATCGGTCTTGTTGAAGTCATCTCACTCATTTACATATATGGTAAGTTATGCCTGGGTCATTTTCTATACGTAGTTCTGGACACCTGCACGTAAGGCCGCGATTCACAGTGCTGTAGTGTTGGGCTGTTAAAGACGAGTTCATTAACGCTCGCATAGCATGCCACAGTGGGCGTTTTTTTCGCAATCGACGCACCTTAATGAGAAGAAAATTAACCGTTGCGGGAACCATAGAAAAACAGTATTTATCCCTCTAAAGAGTCTCTGTTAAATCTCTAAAACCAGTAGTGAAATGACTAAAGTTGCGATGCACCTTGGATGCCCGGACAGGTGCCGCGATAGCCGAAGGACTGCTTTGACAATGTTTCTAACTGTTTTTTATCTGAATTGTTTCTGTGAGTACTCTGGCATGAGCTATCAATCGAATTTGGCAGTGCTTGCGGGACGGCGTTCAAGGCTTCGCTCCAAGGTAACTGTTTTTTATCCATGCCAGGCAACACAAAAGTTTATTGGAGTACAGCTGTTAGGAAACACATTTATCTTGACCCCTGTCTCTCTGACAACAGTAGTGACCTATGTCCCATAAAAAATTATTCTTAGCAATCCTACGGATTATACTCCTGTTTTTCATTCTTTTCCGGAACATTAATTTCTAATGATACATGGTACTGCGCTGTCAGGTGTGGCGCAGTCGAGCTTTAATTTTAATCGAAACGTGTGATCTGTAACGTGTCGTATTTTCCTCGGCAATAGTTTGCCTAAGCCGAACTCCAGCTAGCTACCCGGACAAAGGCATGGTATATTAGGCATAGTAATAAGGCATAATAAGACGGGCAGTATAACGACATTGTTATTTTGTTATACTGTACAGCATTTGTGACCGGTATTGAACGCTGTACGCAGTGTCTGGCGAACGACTCAATTCCTTCGCGCTGCAGCGGACATTCAACACTTAGACAATTTGCACACGCAAAATACTTCCGCTTCTAGCTTAGTTTGCGATTCCTTTGAAGTTCACACACCCGCGTGCTGTTGTTTCGCAGGATATTCCAGGTTCTCGGATGACGTCTACTTTATGCTGAACAGGCGTCTGGGGTGGTACTGGAAGGTGACGTGGACTGTCACTTCTCCACTTGTGCTCCTGGTAAGACGCAGTCGTTAATTGCGCGGAGACTGTTGTTAGTGTTGCAACTAGAAGGCTCAACTGCCGGCTATTCCTTTCAATTCTATCCCACTGGCTCAATCTGTTGGCGCGTAAAGGTCGAGGTGGTCGTCTTGAATCTCTTACAAGAATGTATGATCGTTGGCTGTGCTTCGGTGACTGAACGAACGCACAGCGAAATTGTGGAGAGTAAGTTTCTTGCCAAAGCGGTGGGCACCGGCATCATCATTCGCAATTTATGAATGTTCGATTGGGGGACGCTTTACTGTAGCCGATTCTCAATGTTTGTAGCGCTTAACGCCTAGCAAACCACCGACAGTCAACGGTGACTTCATACATGAAGCTTCGACTTGTGGAACTACAAACAGCACAAGGAGGATCGCAATGGAAGGATAGTTGGATTGATTAGCAGCGGGCGAATAGGCCCGATGTTCCTGTTTCGATAAGATACTTGTATTTTGTTGAGTATATGTTCGTTTGTCTGCGTCAGGGCAAGAGAAATAAGTAAATAAGAAGGATCGCACTGAACTTTCCCTTCTTGATCTCACAGGTCATCTTCATCTTCTCGATGCTGGATCAAAATGAACCCGTAAAGTACGGCAACTACGAGTACCCGCCCTGGGCCATCGGCATCGGCTGGGCCATCACGTTGTTCGTTATGTTACAAATACCTTTTTGGGCCATCGTTGCCGTCCACCGGGCACCTGGGAACACCCTGATGCAGGTACACTAACTGTCGGCTACCTCTCTCTTCTGCATGGGGACACAATATTCACTCCTCTGCATATGAGCTAAACAATACCACGTCTTCCAAGATTGGTTGCGGTGCCCGTGCACGCTACACCTGGATCTTGAAGGCCATCTTTGCGCATTATAGTCTTGCAGTAAGATACCTAGAGGAAAATCTGGCCCTGCAGTAGTTCATTCACCATAAATGGTAGAGAAGTGCGTGCATATCTCTATGGTATGGCAGACATTAGTTGCGGAAGTAGCGCGCGCCAGCTTTTCGTATGTTTATTTTTGTCCTATTGTGTAGCGAGCCTAATCTCACAGTGTATATTTACAGTGCTTAAATACTTTCCGCACACGAATAATTTAATTCATTGCGGAACTTCTGGCAGCTCGATAGCTTTCCCCAGGCGTTTGTAGGTGATTCTTTTTTATTAAATTATTTAAACGTCATCACAGATTATCTTAGGGTACACGGCTCCAGGCCAACATTTGCCTCACTGGACTGTGCCACCCGTACAGTGTCATAATGCACAATCATTGTCAACCCCTGTTTTTGTTTGCGACGTTCGAAACCATCCAATCAAGAAGGAAATTTTAGGGTAAATGAGAGCAACTGTTGCCATAAAAATATGTCGCGATAAAAAACTAGTTTCGGCAGCGCTATTATGGTCAATTGTTCCAATTTGGTCATATGGCCATCCTAGTCATTTGAAGCCAGAAGTATAAAGCCTAGGCAAGCTTATGAACAGTCCAGGACCGCCACATACTAGCAATGCGGGCAGACTCGAGTGCTAGCTCTCCTTCAAGAATTTTTAGTATTAGGCTCTACGGCTACAGAGGCAACAACGAATGTTGCGGGTCCGGAAGGCATGAATACTTCAAGCTTAAAGAAATTCTATTGTTCATGTAGACACAGAGTAAAGAAAAATTAAAAAAAAACACGTCATTCGTGATACCTTTAACGATGAACGGCGCATTTCCTACACAAATTATTAAAAACAGAAAGTAAAAAAAGAATGCTCTGAAGAAAATTTGTATTAGAAAACTGGAAAAGTCGGCGATCGCTCATGGTTGCATAGCAACGCTACGCAAACGAATGCCTACAGCAAAGAAAGACAGGCGATGAGCTGAATCTAGCAAATCATATTGGAAACATGCGAACAGCTTAGAGACAAATAGAAAAAGAAAAGCAAAACAAACCATCGAGAATGGATTGAAAAATAACATCCCGAGGTTTTAAGAGACAAAACCACGGTCTCATTATGATACACGCCGTAGAGGGAGGGGGGGGGGTGTAATCTCTAACAATTTGGCCACCTGGGGTTCTTTAACGCCCTAAGTAGACGAGCGTTCTCGCATTTCGCCCCACGCAAAACCCCGCCGAGGTCGGCAATCGGACCCACAACCACGTGCTCAGCAGCACAACGTCATAGCCCCTAAGCCACGGCGGCTGGTAAAGTCTCTGGTAAGGTGTTCTGAGAACGAGAGAGAGAGACAGCAAGGAGAGGAAAGGTCAACCAGATGACCGTCCGGTTCACTGCAGTGCACGGGGGTAAGGGAAAGGGGGAATAGAAAGCGGAAAAAAGGGCGAGAGTGAGCACTACAGCGTGCACGCTGCACTCTGTGCAGCGGTGCGCCATGACACGAAAGTCAAAGTACCATAGTTGGGGATGGGTGTTGAGGTCATCTGGCACGATCCACGGACAGCTAGTGGCCGTTATGCGAACAGCAGGCTGCGGGTGAGGCACGGTAAGTAAGCCCCTTACTCGCGACTTGCAAGCACTGGGTTAAGAGCATCCAATACTTGCACTGCCCTTCGCGCTGGCGGAGTATGCAGCTTGTTCAAGAGTATCCGCGAGGGTACTTGAAGTTTATAGAAGTTCATTCAAAATAGGGAAAAGTACGCAGGAGGCCCCGTAGCATCGCGACCACGTGCCGGTCTCCTACGCGTAATTTTATTTCCGGAGTCGGGGCTGTGGACTCTGCCGCGGTGCGCTCAGGCTTGCCGTTATTTAGAACGGCATGCTTTTTTAACATCGTGACACAGGATCAAGAGGCCCAGCATATAAAGCGCCGCTCTCCGCCTGGTGCACTAGGTGGACCATTGCTCCGTCATGTGTCCCCTTCTTTTGTCATTTGTCGCGCTGTTCAAGAAAAGAAAGAAAAAGAAAAGCTGCTGGGTTGACAATTACGGTGTACCAACCAGCCCAAATCAACGTGCTGCTTGTCAGTATGTCTAGGTAGGGATTTAGAGCACAGCGGGACCATCGCTCAACCAAAAATAATAACGATAGTCAAAGATGTGACGACAGTACTCCTTTAAATTTGTAATCTCTGAATTCCTCGCAACCCTGCCCCCCCTCCAAAAAACAAGTAGACGCGTTTTTCATTCACCTCCCATGTTTTGTGGCGCAGAAAATGCGCCACGCCTGCCGACCGTCCAAGCACTGGGGCCCGTCTGACCCGTCTCTCAAAGAGCAGTGGAAGGCAGCGACGGGACAGGCGCAGCCGGCCGTCAAGGTGGAGCTCAAGAAGTTCTCCCAGGCCGACGCCTGCTACACCGTCAACGGCGTCGAGAACAAGGCGTACGTCGTCACGGAACGGGACGCTCGCTGACCGCACGTTTAGGGGGCAGCCAGCGCAGCGCCTGTCCATGACGCCTGCGGCCTGACCTCCTTGCCTCTCCGGGTGATACGCCGACGTCCATAGTATGCGTGTTTCAGGCGTCTGTGTGTGTGTGTGAGTGCGTACTTGCGTGTGTGCTGTGGGACTCGAAGGCGACAGCAATCAGTGGAAACTAGCTGTCCCACAACTGACCATCTATCTCGTCGTGTCATCGATGCCATAAGTGCCTCGTGCGTGTACAGTTCGGTTCTCTTTCTGTACGTTATTCGTGTGCCAGAGCTTTGTGTCGCTACGTGGCTACGTGGTCACGTGGCTCTTTAACCGGTTATGAACAAGGGCTGTGCAAGGAGTCTTCTCGCGGCCTTGTCTGCAGTTCAGCGTTCGCAGATCAGCTGTGAGTCCCAATTCAGTATGCCGAATTTACTAGTGGAATTATCGGCCGAGAGAGAAAACCCGTGTGGCAGGCAACCTAACGCAGGAGGGGCACTAACCGCAGGAACACGAAAAGATACGCAGACACAGCGCTTTCTGTATCATTGTTATCATTAGCGCCATTTCCGCACGACTCGGCCGCCGTGAGTTCGCTACACCAACTCAATTCATCAAGATCAATATGACGAAAACTCTCAGCAAGTAGCTCTGCGAAGGGCGAGCAGTCTCGTCCGCCACAATTGACACATGGGGAAATTATTCGCAAGTTTGGTTATGTAGTTTGTGCCGTAAAAACGATACGCAAGAAATGGCGATAAACACGAACTAAGCAACGACACGTGCTGGAAGCGTGTGAATGCAACAAAAGGTACGTTCCTTGTAATCAAGCAAAGCACTAGACTGAGCACATCATCTTGGGAAATGCGAAAGTTACAGATACCACTCTGTGTGTATTCTTCGGTTGTGGACGCTCCGCACTTCAACATATGTGCGTCGAAGTGCTTTGAAAGATGTGAATGATGAATTTGCAAGAGCGACTCGGTTCTATTTGATTTGTCAACTTTCTCCTTCTCTAGTTCAACCGAGTAGACTCCAGAAATAAGCTGCTACTCCTGCGCTCGTACCTGGCCCCAGTGAAGTCGAAAACTCGAGGAGTTTAGAAAAAGCCTATTTGAGATTACGATGTTGGCAATGTGATGTTTCAACGCGTGGCGCTTCCCTGGGGCCCAGAAAATTCATATATTTATATTTCGTATCAAAAGAAAACACGGTACTTGCGTCAAAGCAACCTTTATTTTGTGCGTTGCGATGTGCATCAGCTTGAAGTAGGACAGCGGTCTCATTTAGACGTTAACGTCACTTTCAGGCCTAGTGTACACTAAACAAAACAATGCAACATATTGAACATTCAAGGCACGTTTATTTTCAAGTTTAAATTGCTTTTTAGTGCAGATTAATTGCGCGGTAAAAGCCAGGTCATTCTCGGTTGCGACTTACGCAAGTGACGAAATATTTGTTGTGGGCAGAAGGCTGTAGCCTACACAGCACACGTTGTTCCTCTGTTACCTATCTTCGCAGTAAGCGCTTTATTGCAGCTATAGTGAGAAAAAGATAATTGCTGAAAGTGTTCAGCAATATGTGTCGTTTCAGATCAAGGCGAAGCGTGAGCTGAACGTGTCCTGGTGCACCTACAGGATGTCATGTTTGCTAGTGTTCTCAGTTGAAAGAAGTACGTGAAGCCAATACGTGAGCGCTGTCAACTGGCATATGCAAATTGTGGCTCACGGGTGTCCGCACAGTTACAATTGTCACGCAGCTGAATTCGCCAAAGCTTTTCATTCGCTTGTCAATGGCCGGCCTCCTTCAATAGTCATGTGAGCAATATCACAATTGGCTCGCACCAGCTCTTGTGATTAGCTCTGGCCTAAGGAATATTTTGAATATACGGCTGGCGGGCGATCTCGTTGCCGTTGCTCGCCGAGTGGCGCAAAGTTTTCAGTGCATGGGTATTCGTAGGAAACGTGGAACTTTCATCACGTTCTCAAACGCGGTAATTTCCGAAACTGCTTCCATTACGAAGACGCAAAAAAAGGCAAGACGTATTTGTATGTGCTCTAGTAATATTTCACTTGTGCGACAAATGTTGTTTGGTTTCATAAGTGCTCTAAAATATTTGAGACTGCCGGAATCTGCGTTTTTTACGTGTGTGTAAGCAATGAAGCTTGCTGTTAAGCAACCTGAGCAATGCCGCACAGAAGCAGAACGACTTGAGCTGATGTTTCCTGCTCCGTGTATGATAATTGAGCCGGATGTTAATAACGAAGATGTCACCTAGAAAACAATGGCAAAATGGCGTTGCAAATTTCTTTTGCACTTTCACAAAAAAAATTCTATTGCAATAACGAATACGGATTGCAGGGACACCATCAGGTTGCTCTGTCTGGAGTCTCTCACGGTTCGAGCGCTTAGAGTCATCCGTGCTGAGCGCCTGCATGTTTTGCTCTTCCTTGCTTTCACTGTCCACATTTCAATGACTGCACGACTGCGGTCAACTTACAATGACTGTGTGAACTCTTTTTCCTCAGTGTTTTCGCTCATCATGTGATCAGCGTCTTAAGTTTTGCATTGGATCTCGAGTGCACGCAACCTTCACTGACTCCGTTCTATAGCTCAGGGCTTTTTGTACTCATTGATTCGGCGTATCAGCGTCGACACTATAGAGAGATTAGTGAAGCTCGAGCATCATGGCTGGCAGCTTTTTTTTAGGTACTGGGGATTTTCGCCATTTTTTTTTTTTAGTGCAAGAGCGTTCAGGGCTACATCACCGGCGGTATGCACATTTGGCTGACTTCAGGTGAACGTAAATACTCCATTACAAGTACTTTTGAAAGTATAAACGGCTAGAGGTGCTCGAATCTTCCAAGTTTCCTAAAGGAATTGACTAAAGGATCTAAAGAACATCAATTCGATTGCGCAATCTTGTATACATACTTGTTTCCTTATACATAAGATCACGGGCCTGTACAAACGGGATTATGACTAATTATTGTATCCCACTTTTAATGCAAAAATGTCCATGCAGGTGATGCATCTGACGCTTTAGGTGTTTGCTTTATGGCAACCAAAAAAAATGTCAGTAACTTTTATTTTTCACTCACATGCGAGCTGCCTGCGAGTTGCCTGCGAGTAGGTTTTTTCCTTGCAATTTAATTAATCATATCTTTTCTGCATCAGTATGCAAAGAAGTATTCTATATACGATTAAATATTCATATCATTTTCTTTCAGTCTCGCATACACGCATTCGGTTCAATTCGAAATTTTTCTTCATTCGAGCACCTCTAGTATAGACCTAGGGAGCGTCAAGTTAAGGCTGCATGCATTTGAGATCGCGCATTGGTTGAATGGCAAGCTGAAGTTCACTGCTAGCGATTATGCAACGCAATAATTCATTTTTTCACTCCATGGTTCAAAATGTGAGCACATTTCGGTTTTGGTTTGTGCGTGTGGTGTCTTGAAGTGCCTGAAAGCATTGACGAGAAAAGGCAGTGCCTTTCGATCATATTGAAGTAGGATTTCTTTTTGCATAACTTGCACATGAAGAGTTCCTGGAAACATCACGAACATAAAAAGTAATTATCGCACGTGTGTAACCTAAAAAGTATGTCACCTTTGAGCACGTGAGCGTAACGCTGAAACAGGGTCAGGTCAGTACAAACACCATAGTGTTGTTGTTGTAGATACCAATAAAAAAGAGACACTGACAAGAAATAATAGATCTGAAAGTCTGTTAAGATAGTCTTTCGCTACTTTATTACCATTCTCGTGAGTTAACATATCTTGATATTACAGTAAGAACTCGATCTAGCGAAACCCGATTTTATGAATTTCACAATATAACGAAGAAATTTCAATTCCCCGGCAGATAACCGTAGGGCTCAGTGTTGTCATCAACCCGAACAAACCAAACTAATTTGTCCGAACTCGGTGTAACGAAATTTTTCTCCAAATCAGTGAGTTAAAAAAAGCGGTAATTTCTTTCTAATTTTGACACGGACGGGTTTTTCTTCAAGCGTGCGGTCTAAAGCTATCGCGTTAAAACATCTAGGCACCATGGTCACGGCGCTAGCTTTATTCTGACCAGGCTCCATGCTGCACTCATGCGCGAACAGCGGACTCCACACCGCCTCGGTATGGGCGGAGGGGGTTGCTTTCGTTATTTCATGATTAATGCGACAGATGGCGAGATAAGTGGCAAATACAATGCCGCGGTAGCTTTTGCGCATTGCTACGTTCAAATTTTAGATTTCGAAAGAATGAAAAATTTATTTCTCAATTTTACGAACTTACCTGTTTAACGAAATAATTCGAACGTGGTCATCACTTCGTTAAACCGAGTTTCAACTGTATTTGAATAAAGTAGGCCGAAGTTCGCTTTTGGAATTTCCCGCCGTAGCCATGACGTCTATGACGTCACTGGAGGCATACCGGGTTTTTTGACGTGCTATGGTATAATTCGGCCGTTTTCGCGCAGGAAAATATAAAAAGCCATAACACGCCACGCTTAGTTTTTACGTACATTCCAATACGATGCAGCCCTCTCCCAAACACTTCAACAGATAACCAGCGGCGAACAGACTGCACCAAAATTTATGACGTTAGGCGTTGCTGGTGCGGAAATCGAACGCTAGCATCACCTCTCGCCTTCCTTTTTGAAATCCGTCCTGGATTTATTAAGCCTACTCTTATGGTAACTCATGCAAGTGGCATTCCAGAAAATAAATCTATCAAATGAACTTAATTTATTATTTCATATTGGTGCCTCTTTTGTACAAAATTTAACAGGTCTCGTAAAGTTGGCTTTGAAACATAGCGACGTAAGCTAAAAAGATTAATTTTCCTGTCTGTGTTAGATATAAGTACTTGAATGCAACACGCTGATGCTTAGATAAGTGTGGTTTTGTGATCTGTCTGTGAATACGGCTTGTGAGAGTTTGCTAAACAAAAGCCGCAATGGTCGCAGTCCAAGCTTCAATCGAATCCAGGTATGCTTGCTCAACGCTCTTAGTGTTCTTAATGTTCTGAATGTGCAATCATCGTCGGTGGATAACCCCTTGACTTGTGTATCTTTTTCTCGCGCTTGCACTACATAATCGAGATGGCGAAGTCCTCAGTGCAGAATGTATATTTGACGTAATAGTGCTGTTTGCGTTAAATGTTTAAGAGTGAAGCTTGGACTGCCGCCGTTCCCTTAAGAGACCACGTGACTCAAGTTCACCTGTGATATCTTGTACAGAAGTATCGGCAGACAGGCGCATACGTTCAACTGTACGGAAATGTCCTATTTTGCAGTGACACAGACATTTACTGATATTTTTTAAATGCTTAAATCCTAGAAACTTGCTGTAGACAGAGGAATAGTTGAATCCAAACGGTGTTATTTGAAGCCTACTTATGTTTATCCGCGGGATCACATAGATTCGTCACTATGCACCAAACACCGTATTGGCAGTGAAACAACTTGTGACGTATGCAGTGGTTGCACATGTACTTATGCGGAGATTAACATCAATGTTTACGGGTGGCATTTTATTGTGTGCGCCCAGTGTGCACGCTTGCGTCTTTGCAAGAAAGAAATAAAGCAAAAAGAAATATGTCGAAACTAAGCTGGTGATACGAGTCGTGTGTTTATTGTCTCGCTATTGTTTGAACGTTTCACATGGTAAGTGGAAGCAGGCTTGTTTCCTTCTTAATATAGTGATTGTGCCAGTCCCATTTCTTTTACAGTTGTCAAATGGTGATCAGCCTCATATCAAGCCAACAATACACTCACACAATACCGAGGTCCTCAGTACCTATACTTGTCCTACTGTCACAATTAATAAACAGCATATACATACGTAATGTGTATCTGTGTGTGTGTGAGCCCTGCTTTTGCTGATCAGGCATTATGTTGTAGCACATCAGAATTTGCGCGGCAATGGGAAATATGATCAATAAACAGGTATTTAGCAATTGAATTAAGTGAGTGACTCAAGGAGGCATTTTTTTTATAAGCGCGGAAACCGTCATACAGTATTTAAAGCTCAGCTAGTTGCTAGAAACTGAGTTGTAGCAGTTTAGAAACATGCGCTCTAGACATCTGCTGCGCAACGCCATCGCCGTAGCACTTCAGGCGGTAAATTTTCCAGGGGTAAAAAAAAAAACAAGTCACAAGCCTGCTCGGCAAGCGGAGCGCAGTCACAGCGGAAGCTGGAGCAGCTAGCTGCTCCATAGGAGCTCCATTTTCGGTACGGCGCGCTGCAGGGTCTTCGCGACGAAGTGTCGTCGCGTCGTTTTCACGAGAACGATCGGAACGTTCCGCCCGGCCTCGACGGCGAGCTGCGGCTTGTCCTGCTCTCTGCACAGCTATCTTCTGAGCCCGATGTTGCCAAGTTGCAGCTGCGCGCGCGGCTCTACGAAGGGCCTCTTCATGTTCGTACCTTGCGAGGAGGCGCCATAACGTGTACCGGAGAGTGAGGACAGGTATCGAGACTGCGCGGCGCACATGTCTCATCACTCGGCACGATGCGATAAGCTTGCTGATGTTGATGATAACCCGCCGTGGTTGCTCAGTGGCTATGGTGTTGGGCTGCTGAGCACGAGGTCGCGGGATCGAATCCCGGCCACGGCGGCCGCATTTCGATGGGGGCGAAATGCGAAAACACCCGTGTACTTAGATTTAGGTGCACGTTAAAGAACCCCAGGTGGTCAAAATTTCCGGAGTCCTCCACTACGGCGTGCCTCATAATCAGAAAGTGGTTTTGGCACGTAAAACCCCATAATTAAATTATTAATTGATGTTGATTATTTATCGGCATTCTCTTTCAAATGAGGTGGTGAGAGTCACCAAGCCTGCTTGAGTTAGTCAGGTCCTGCTACGTGCAACTCTTGCGTACAACTGCTACATGTCGGGACACCTGGGGCCCTATAACGTAAAACTATTCCAATATGTTTCTATTCCAATCTCCTGACGTCAAATTTGCGTAACCACCAACGCAAGTACCGGGCGGTCACCCGCCGGGTTGTCTGCACAGCCCTATCAAACGCTCTCCTCGTTCACAGGAGGTCACTTTTGTTTGCTTGAAAAACGAATGGCATTGCCTACACTGAGCGGCTTGTCGTATCTAATTGGCTGACAAGAGGGGATGAGAACGCTCAAGTGGAGAGGGATTCAATGGGGCCGAGCCACTGCACTTAAAGTCGATAACTGGATGAAGAGGGTGGTGTCGGCGTCTACGATTGGTCGGCTTTCCCTTACTTAGCTTGTGGTGGCTTGTGGAAAATCACGGAGGCATGCAACGGAAGCTTAAGAATGACGCTAATACGGATCCTCTGCAAAGAAGAATTGGCAGAACGAGGTCGTAAATGTGTCGAAAGTGCTCTAAAACGTTACACGGCCACGCAAGAAGTTTTATTATTCGCAAATACGCCCATGCTCTACGGCATGTGCGAGTAGCCGGCGTCTGAGCGATCGGCGACAGCCATCTTCTATTCCTTTCGGAACGGGGCAGCCTGCGGCTATTCCGAAGAAAATTCAGTTTTGTTCGGCATATTAATGCATCTTTATCGCGTACACGTCACTTTGACGCGGTGAGTTCTTGCGGTTTTCTGACGTCGCGTGACAGGCAGGTGAAGTGGGTGCAGCCCGAAAACTTTTTACCAATAGCCGAGGGTGAATGGCGAAAAGGGGTCGAATCAGAAATAACTGTTTTTCTTTTTTCTGTCAAATCATGCATAATCAGTGTGTAGACGTCATATCAGATGTGTAGGTATCGCGGCTTTAGTGACGTCGCGTGACAGACAGGTGAAGTGGGGGGTGGTCGAAAAAAGCTTTTGACCAATCGTGGAGGGCTGATAGCAGAATTGGAATAGAAAAGTTTGGAATAGATTTACGTTATAGCGCCCCTGGTGGAATAAAACACACTGGCAATGCAAAGTTTGCGCGTATCCACGCTACGTGGCGCGCATGTCACGTCGCGCGATAAAGTGGTCCCATACGATGCTAATGATGATGATTTATTGGCATCCCGTCTGAAACGGGGCGGCGACATTCACCTAGCCTGCGTGACTTCATCAGGTATGCTGTACATGTTTTTCCTTCTAGCATATTGTATACATCTTCTTAAACTTCTTTCTCTTCCTCAGGACTTCCTTCATTACATGGAGGAAAACGAGCTATACCCCGATAGTATGTTCGGTCTCCGATCCAAGCTTTCGACACAGGATGTCCTTCTTTAAATTAAACATGAGGTTCTCAGCCACATACCATACAACGGAGAACACATTTTAATGGCACTAGACATAAAAGCAGCTTTTGACAATGTCAGCCACGCGGCAATCCTGGAAGGCCTTAACAGCGTAGACTGCGGGAAGAAAGTACACGGATACCTCAAAGCCTTCCTCTCCAATAGAACAGCAACTATAGGTTTGGGAGAGATCCGATCGCAAAAATTCCCCACACCAAAGAAGGGGACACCCGAAGGTTCAGTAATTTCCCGATACTCTTTAACATCGCAATGATTGGCCTAGGGCATAAACTAAACAAAATCTAAGGCACACAACACGCCATGTATGCAGATGACATCACCGTCTGGGCCGCTAAAGGCTCGCTGTGCCAAAAAGAAAGCTATCTGCAAGAAGCAGCCACTTGCGTGGAAGAATACGTCGGGGAAAGAGGCTTTGAGTGTTCAACGGAGAAATCCGAGCTTCTGAGAATTATACGGGGCAAGAAAAGCAAAGAAAGCCTTAACACGCGGCTAAAGGGGCAGCCGATACCGGAAAGCCAACAAATCAGGATCCTTGGAATCCTGATTTCCAATCCAACCAGCGTTGCACCCACACGCTGAAAACACTCAAGCAGTCAACAACCCTTATAGCACGCATGATCACGCGGGTGTCACAAAAGAGATATGGGATGAAAGAAGGAGACACCCTTAAGCTGGTTGGCAACCTTGTGGTCAGCAGGGTCGCATACTCACTCCCGTACTTCAACTCCACCAAACAGGAAATACAAGAAGCAGACACCATTTTACGCAAAGCGTACAAAACAGCACTTCACCTGCCGAACAATACATCGACAGAGAAACTAATGGCACTTGGTTTAAGAGACACCTTCGAAGAACTAAAGGAAGCGCAAAGTATCGCACAGCTCATGAGACTCCAGCAGACCAAAACGGGAAGGGAACTGCTAATAAGGCTAGGCTTCGCGGAATCAATCAAAGAAACCCAAAGAACGGAGGGGATTCCTGATGAATATCGGAAAACATACACTGTTAGCCCCCTACCCAAAAACATGGACCCAAACCTCCACACGGCGCGAAGGGACGCAAGGGCGAAATACGTCGAAAAGTACCGGGCCACAAAAAACACAACAGTATACATAGATGCTGCAGTATGCGCCAAGGAAAGAGGCACATAGTAAAGACAGCTGCGATAGTAATAAGCCAGGACTACAAAGAGATCAGCAGCGCGTCAATGAAGGACTGCTCGGTAACGGAAGCTGAGGAAATAGCCGTAGCTCTAGCGGCAGTGGAGGGCTACCGATCCGAAAGGTCTGTAAGAATAATCACCGACTCGCAAGCTACGTGCCGGAATTACATGAACGGCAGAATAGGACGCAGAGCGCTTCAAATCCTCCGCTCCTGCAGGGCTAGCAACAAAGTGAGGCATACACTTTTCTGGATACTGGGACACGCTGGAATAGAAGGGAACCTAAGGACGGACAAGGCAGCTCGAGAGCACACAAACCCAGCGGCCACCAGCACCCACCCTGAGGAACCCATACCAGTCAACCAAAGCTACTCAGGCATTCTGAATAATTATAAGGGGGTCCGAATCAAATACGCTCCACCCCACAACAGCCTAAATCAGCATGAAGCAACCTCTTGGAGGAGGCTGCAAACAGGAACATACCCAAATCTAAACACACTAAGCAAGATGTTTCCCACCCAGTATAGAGACATTTGCCCCTGTTGCGGCGCCAAACCCACCTTATATCACGTTACATGGGGATGCGTTCAGAATTAACAATTACTTCAAATAAAAGACCCGATGTGCGGAGCAGTGGGAGAGGGTGCTCTCCAGCAGCGACCCGAAAGTCCAGCATGCACTAGTAAGGCACGCTCACCGAGTAGCCACCCTCAGTGGTGCCCCGGAATAGGGGCGTCGATCCTGCGCAGATGGGGAAGAAGACCGTGAAGACGGCCGACCACATCTGCCACCGCTAATTTCTAACCAATTAGAGCCAATAAAGTTTTCCTCCTCCTCCTCCTCAAGACTTCTGTATCTACCTTAGGAGAACTTCTTGTTGGGTGAGTTGGTGCATATTAGCAACATTTATTTACAGCTGCCCAAACAAACTACCACAGAGAGAGAGCACACGAGGACAGGCGCAGTCCTGTGTGCATCCACCTTGTAACGCGACCTATGCAATTGCTACAAGGCGTGCCACCTGGTGTAATAATATTGACACATGTACTTATCTTTATCGGGCGACCGCGTTTTGCCACCTAACAAATGTTATCACATGGCGCGGGACGCGCCTGCATGTATCCGAAGTTTCTGGAAAGTTATCGATGCTTCTATCCGCTGTCTGTTGTCATTTAAGCGCGGGTTGTCTTCGTTCACGCTATAAAAGAACCTGCTTGTGAAGAAGAACTTCTCACCAGTCCGCGCCAGCTACCTTCTTGTAGCGTCAGCGCTGCGTCCACAAGTACTGCACGCCTTACACGACGATCCAACCGCTGGGCACCTCGGATTCTCCCGGACGCTGTCGAGGATACAGGAAAGGTATTACTGGCCGCGTCTGACCGCCGACGTCGCCCGTTACGTCAAGACATGCCGGGACTGTCAACGACGCAAGACACCACCGACAAGGCCATCAGGGTTACTACAGCCGATCGAACCTCCTCGTCGACCATTCCAGCTGACTGGGATGGATTTGTTGTGGCCGTTTCCGACGTCAACATCCGGGAGTAAGTGGATCGTCGTGGCGACGGACTATCTCACCCGCTTCGCTGAAACTAAAGCTCTAACAAAAGGCAGCGCAGCCGAAGTGGCGAAATTTTTCGTCGAGAACATCCTGCTGCGACATGGTGCCCCAGAAGTCCTCATCACCGACAGAGGAACGGCTTTTACGGCAGAGCTCACCCAAGCCATCCTGAAATATAGCCAGACAAGCCACAGGAGGACAACTGCCTACCATCCGCAAACGAATGGTCTCACGGAGCGCCTGAACAAGACCCTAGCCGATATGCTAGCGATGTACGTCGACGTCGAGCACAAGACGTGGGACGCAGTCCTGCCGTATGTAACCTTCGCTTACAACACGGCGGTGCAAGAAACAACACAGATCCCGCCGTTCAAGTTGGTTTACGGCAGGAACCCGACGACGACGCTCGACGCCATGCTGCCGCACGTCACTGACGAGGAAAATCTTGACGTCGCTACCATATCTCCAGCGCGCCGGAGAAGCCCGACAGCTCGCCCGCCTACGGATCAAGAACCAGCAGCGTACCGATAGCCGACACTACAACCTCCGACGACGCTTCGTCGAGTACCAGCCCGGCGACCGTGTTTGGGTATGGACCCCGATACGCCGACGAGGACTGAGTGAGAAACTATTGCGCCGCTATTTCGGACCCTACAAGGTGATTCGACGTATTGGCGCACTGGACTATGTGGTCGTGCCAGACGGAAATTCGCATTCACAGCGGAGCCGCGCACGATCTGAAGTGGTCCACGTGGTGCGTCTGAAACCCTTCTACGGACGCTGACGAACTTCCTTATTTTGTTGTTCTCTTTGCTACGGGTGTTTTTTTATTACTTTCGTTTGTATGCAGCATCGGGTCGATGCTTTTTAAGAGGGGGGTATTGACACGTGTACTTATCTTTATCGGGCGACCACGTTTCGCCACCTGACAAATGTTATCACACAGTGCGGGACGCGCCTGCATGTATCCGAAGTTTCTGGAAAGTTATCAATGCTTCTATCCGCTGTCTGTTGTCGCCGAACCTTATGTTATATGATTTCATCGCCTGACGCGAATGATGTAGAACTTTGTGGAAGGCACGCGGGTCCCAACGATTAGTCTGGAACATTCGACGACTGCTGTATAAAAGCCGGCGCGCTTGACCCGCTGATGAGATTTTCGACGATCGCCGACCGTGTTCGCCGCCATCGTTGTGCTATAAGTGTGGCTGTTTGTGTGGGCACAGGTTCGCCCAATAAAAGTTACTTTCATCTTTCACAGTATTGCTACTGTGTTTTTCAACGTCACCACCACGTGACAATATGGAACTGCAATGCAAAGCGCACGCGTATCGACGCTAGGCACAGCGCACCTCACATCGTGTGTAAAACACCTCACTCTCGAAAAGTATCGCCAACCACTTCCCTTCTCCCCGCTCCTCTCCCGCGCTCGGCGCCGCCTCGTAAGCCGGCCAGGGTACGCCCCCTGGGAACGCACACGGGGGATGCATACGGGGGCTAGAGTCGAATCTTATAACAGTTCGGAAAACGAACCGTTCACTTCGCTGCTTACGTCACTAGCATGCCACTTACGTCCATGTCCCAAGCAGGAGGTGAAGATGGGAAGACGTGACCAATAGGCGAGAGGGTGCCGCCTCTGAAGTGTACGTCATGATATTATTACAATATCATCGAGCGATGCTCAACAGACGAGCCGCCGCGAGAACGACGATGAAGTGGGTCTGTGCCCTTGGCGCGAGCGAACGTCGGCCTGACGCTCTAGTTTCAGTCCAGTGTAAATTAGTGTAAATAGCTTGTAAATAGCCTTTTCCGTCTGTGTCTTTCTACACGTAAGAATATGACGGGCTGATCGGAGAACTGCAAAATGTTTCTGCTTGCTAAATAAATACTAAATATTAAATATCAGTTAAGTATTATACGGCAAGTTTTGAAGTATAAACGTGCGGCGCCGGACATTCACGCAATGCTTGAAGTAATTTATTAAAGTAATTCTTCTTCATTTTCAGCCGACAGGCGGTATCGCAAGCGTAAAGCAGCTGGCAGAGCGCAGCGCTGTCTCGTCTTCTACCAGGAGCTTGCACAATGCACGCACCAGGAACGCACTGCCAACACTTCCTAAGTAGCGAGCGCAACAAAACCGTCAAGTGGTTCTTAAGGCCACCTTTACTCGCCGACTATTGGGGGTGAGGACTTACGGAGTCACCATCTGTTGGAAGCGCCCCCCTTGCGTAGTACGAGGGATAACGCGGCGCGCTCCTCATAGGTTTCGCTTACGGCGCTCAATAAAAACACCACACGGCAGCCCTCCGGAAGACTTCTGTAAGAACTCTGAAAACGAGGGGGGATTTTTACTGTCAAAATAATAATCTTGGACAAACTGAAAGCACAGAATAGCTTACGGGCGCTATCTTTCCATCGAATACGTATACAGTGAACGCCACTGCGCGCAGTCACCGCGATGGAGTCTCGCGAACCGGCTTGCGAGAAAGCTAGGCGAACGCTGAGAGCAAACTATGTGAAATGTGTTCTTATAGTGGGCTGTCTGTATAACCGAACGGAGCTTAAAAGAATGAAGCCTCAATGCAGCGATCGCACGGGTTCGCAGCGACCGGCTGCGCGTCTGCATGCATGTCCGCGCACACTCTTTCGCTTTCGGTGCGAGCGCATTTTAGCACCGTGCCGTGTGCTTCAGGCCAAAGAATATGAGCATTTGACAGTACACAAGCAACCGTTGTTGCGTGGACACTATCAGATCTGTTAAAAAATAATTTCGTTGTAGAGACGTCGACGCCTACGGCAACTGTCATGTGCCGTCGCGATGATCCAATCTTTCTCTTTCTTGTACATTCTTGGACGTTTCAATATTATTTCTCAAGTTGCGTAGCACTGTATGTTTATCAGTATTCTCACCGTTCGATGCCCGTTGCTTCTTTTTTGTAATCGAGTACATTAATTCATACTTGACCATGTGCCATGCCTTTTTTAAGGTTAAAGCCTTTCGAGGCTCATGGTGAAGTTTGTGTCGGCAGAACTGACCGCCGGAGTGTCCACCGGAGCGTCATCACGCCATATGAAGACAGATTAAAGAAAGATTAAAGAATTAAAATGATTCATAGTGACAGTTAGTGAACGATAACGTTATAATATAGATAGGTACTGGTTAATAATGATTAGCAATTACTAAAAATGGCTACTAATGAATTGTAATGACTACGAATGACTACAAAATTACCATTATGTCTAACGACGGCTTGTAATGGCCACAATTGATTATAAATGACGAGAAATGTCTAGTAGTTACTACAGGTTTTCCCGCTCAGTTTAATCCAAACGCGATTGAAAATAATCCAGGTGCCAGTCAATTTAATTTGAGCGCCAGCATTTTTAATCCAAGTGCCAATAATTTAATCCAGGCGCCACCACATTTAATCCCAGCGCCATTCGAATTAATCCGCGTGCCAACTCATTTAATCCTTGCGCCAGCCATTTTCATCCAAGTGCCACACATTTTAATCCCAGTGCCAGTCAATTTAATCTTGTTGGATATTGATTGAGAAACAAATAATTCTTCCAGAAGAGCTCGTAACAGGCGTCATGAATGCCGTCTATTCATTGATGTGATCACTATGTTGGCGTCAGAACTATAGGAGCGCAGTTTCCACCATGGAGGAAGGAAACTGAGGAGAGGCCCTACACCCTCCGGGCGCTAGGAGGAAAGTGTGGAGGAAGTGACGTAGTACGTTCTCCTCTTTTTTGCGGATTTTTTATTTCTTTGCCATAGCGGCCACGCCTTTCGGGCCACAATGGCGGCTTTGTTTTGGTTCTGTGCGCTCACACGTGTTGCTCCGTAGGTTTCGTACAGTGGCAAAGGCGCCGTGCGGGCAGGTTTGCATTGGTCTTCGTGTTTGTTTCGCTGTGTTATCTTAACCGTGCTCTCCGGATGTTGCTGTGGCCAGGTGGGAAACTAAAATTCGTGAAATGAACGCCCATGCAACGCTGTACGCAACGTACCGCGCCAGGGCAATGGCTACGGACAAAGGAATATCCGCGGGAACCTTTGCCCCTTTTTCGCGGAATCATGCTACGTGCTAACGATTGCTTAGCAATGCTGCGGAGCGCGCGGATCCGAGCAGCACGGCTGCGCGCAGCGCGGTGTGGTTTCGCGAGAAATGTAAACAAGGGAGGAGAGCTGGCCCGATAGGCGGAGCAACGCCATGAGCAACGCCAACTTCCGGCTTCACTTTAGCTTCGCAAAGAGTCGTCAGGGGCTCTCCTTAGTTTCCTTCCTCTGTGGTTTCCATGCTACCGGAGTTGTCATGGTTGCTTCAGGAACACTGCCGTGTGTTGTACCGCTCGCTCATTTCCTCCTTTCCGAGTCGCATTTCCGAATGACAAGAGACTCACATAAGTGAGGCAGAACTGTGACGGATATTACGCAACTTGGTTTGTGATCATGACATTCGATTTCCTTCCCTATCGTCTTGCATATCGATCGACATTGTTCGCAAAGGTAAGAACTTGCTCACCAATACTCAGGCACTTGGCATAATCACTAAGCGATTCAATAAAGCTCATTAATCTTGTATTTTGCATGCACTCTTATGCTTCCGACATGCATATCAAGGAAATGGTTCTGAGAATGGAACAGCTTATTCTTGAATGACATGATTAGGTCACTATAGTGACCTACTCGACTTCGCCGCCGTCGCGCCTCTCTTAACCTTCCTACTAACATATCAAAGAATATCGCTTTGAAAGCTTAAAAACCTGCTCCCTATCACTGACTCAAGTGACGTGATCACTAGCGACTCGCTCACTAGTGACCACTCTTCTCGCGCATGCACTATCTTAACCTGTCGGCATGCATATCAAACGGAGTGGCTTAGGAAGGGTAATAACCGACTCACTATCACCCAGCCAATGAGGTGATCACTAGTGACTCCCATGACGTCATCATGGTTCTCACCCAACCATGCGCTCTCCTAACCTGCCGACATGCATATCAAACGAAATGGCTTTTGAAGAGCAACAACCTGCTCATTATCACAAAGTCAAATGAGGCGATCACTAGTAACTAACGTGACGTCATTACGGCTCTCACCCAGCCATGCACTCTACTAATCTGCCTACATGCATATCAAACGAAACGGCTTTCAAAGAGTAACAACCCGCTCATTATGACAAAGTAGAATGAGGTGATCACTAGTGACTCACGTGACGACACCATGGTTCTCGCCCAACCGTGCACTCTCCTAACATGCCGACATGCATATCGAACGAAATGGCTTTTAAAGACTTACAAACTGCTCACTATCACAAAGTCGAATGAGGTGATCACTAGTGACTCGTGTGATGACACCATGGTTCTCGCCCAACCATGCACTCTCCTAACATGCCGACATGCAGATCGAACAAAATGGCTTTTAAGGACGTACAAACTGCTCACTATCACAAAGTAGAATGAGGTGATCACTAGTGACTCATGTGACGTCACTACATTCGCACACGAGCGTTAACTCCCCTTACCTGCCGGCACGTATATCAAAAGAAATGCTTTTCAATTGGCAGGTAGCTGCTTACTATCATTCAATAACATGACGTGATCACTAGTGACTTACGATGCGCTGTTCCCAGGAACTCGCTCAAATATCGTGTTAGAGAAGTGGGGCACTGACACGCGCAAACCGTGTTATGATGGTGACTCACATGACGTCACCATGAAGACCATTTAGCACGCACACTTCATTAAGGGCTGCATTCATATAAAAATATTTTTAAAAGGCGAAATATGCAAATTGAGTCACACCTTTTTCTTACAAATGAATTGGTCATTATGGAACAATAGTTCAAATATGGCCAGCAACCTTGTTATGCTACCGACCTCGAAAGAAAATATCATTGTATAGGCTTACACTTTGATGGTTGCCGTGCGTTAATCAAATATTATTCGAAAATTGACGAATAGCTCAATCTCAGATGCGCCGGATTGAATGTGCATTCTTTTCTCAAAAAGCTCGAGGATTGACTGCAACAAGTACAACCGACAAAATAGCGTCGTGATGTATTTTATGAGACATCTCGCTCGACACGAGATGTCCAAAGATACGGTAAGATCTTTAGAACGAAAAGATGTAATTTATTCGATGCGTTATCCAATTTCACAAGATACCAGGGCCCTTCCTGAATGGGATTATAGAAACTAACCGAGCACAACTACATGTCCTCCTCTCTAAGCGCAGCCTGAACAAAAGAAAGTTGTGCCTATCAAATGGAGCGCAATCCACGCGTTAAAGAAGTGCCATTGCGTGTTGTGCAGCATTTACAAGCAAGGAGCGCCTGTGCTCCTTTTGTGTGACTCCTTGGGGAGTCATCAGCACTGCGTCGAGCCGCTAACTGAGGTACCGTTTAACTTGACATTTAAATTTGGAGAAAACTTCCTCACCGCGATTAAAAAAAGGGCTGTATGGCGGCAGGCGCTTTATGGAATGGTTCGAGCTGATCAGATTTGCCTGTTCTGCGCGATTGTGAGCGGGAGCGTTGTCGAAAATGAAGACGGCCTCTGTATCCAGCTCCTCTGAGTCAACCTGGGCCGAAACGTCGGCGAGAAAGTAATTGAATACGATCCAATGGTCTCTTTCGACAATTCGCCAGTGCAGCACGCCGTTTGCCGACAGGCAAGCGATGATGTTGATGTTCGCGCCTTTCGTCGAAGTCGTCGTCTGGAGTGCTGCCGTGGCCTTTTTTGCGCGGCGGAATTTTCTAGAGCACCATATATTGTAATTTGTTTCGTCGACGCAAACGCGGCAAACTCGGGGCCCATTGGTTTGTAAACATTGCGCATACTCTTTTCGGTTTTTCTTCAAAAGCGGCAAACCCGGGGCCCATTGTTTTGTAACCATTGCGCGTACTCTTTTCGCTTCTTCTTCACGTCGGAGCGGTTGCGGTCCACCGGCCTCTGGGTCGCTAATTTGATGGAGCAGTTGTGTGCGTCGAGGAGGCGGTCAACAGAACTGGTGCTGATTGTAAGGCCAGGTATTTCTTGTTCAACAGTTCGCTTTATCTGTTTCAGCATGAACACTGGGTTCTCGTCGACAGTTCTTGTTACGACGGCGACAACGTCGGCACCAAACTTTCTGATGGAGCCCCCCGTTTTCAGAGACACTTCACGGTCTGTCGCTGCAAGCGTCTCGGCGAGTTGTCTCAAATCTCCACCCCGTCTTGAGGCATCGACGATTCTTGATAAGTCGACGTCAGACACCTTGTTGTTTTTCCTTCGTGGCTTACTTTGATCCTTGACCTCGCTTTCGCACGACGCTCGCCTGTTCGCCTTCAGGAGTCCCACCTACCATGGCGGTCAGCTCAGTTAAAAATCAAGCACAGCCGAGCACTGGGAGTACATAACAGAAGGTCAGACCGCCACAATTACAGAAGCGCCGTCTGCTAAATCCTCTGTTTCTTTTTCACCGCTATAGAAGGAGAACGGCGTGTGCAGTTTCGCCTGCGGTAACGCAGACGATAAGTTGTCTGCTTTAGCTATTTTTGTTCTACTGCTCTAGGTCATTGAGAAATACTTCCAGTAATGTAATTCTAAAGAGCACAAACTCTTCTTATTACTTCCACGATTTCTCTGTCGTCTGCGAGCGCGTTCGACTTTACGCTTGAAAATCAGACGATATCGTGTCGTAACCTAGCGGACTCAGCAGTCTGCGTTCACATCGCCTCTGTAATAGTGGCGGTCTTACCTTTTGTTATGTGCTCCCGGTGCTACGGCTGCGCTTGATATTTATCTGAGATGACCACCATGGTAGGTGGGACTCCTGAAGGCGAACAGGCGAGCGTCGTGCGAAAGCGAGGTCCTCCGTTCAAGGATCAAAGTAAGCCACGAAGGAAAAACAACAAGGTGTCTGACGTCGAGCGATCAAGAATCGACGATGCCTCAAGACGCGGCGGAGATTTGAGACAACTCGCCGAGACACTGGGCATAAACCTAAAAACTGTAAGGTCAATTGCAGCGACATACCGTGAAGTGTCTCTGAAAAGGGGGGCTCCATAAGAAAGTTTGGTGCCGGCGTTGTCGTCGTCGTAACAAGAACTGTCGACGAGTGCCCAGCGTTCATGCTGAAACAGATAAAGTGAACCATTGAACAAGAAATATCTGGCCTCACAATCAGCACCAGTTTTGTTGACCGCCTCCTCGACGCACACACCTACTCCATAAAATTAGAGAGTTTTAGTTTAGGGGAAGCAAGCGGCTTGCGTACGCAAGAACTAGAGGCGACGGTACTGCGCATGCGCAAATCCCTACGTCAGCGTCTGCGCATGCGCTATACCATCGCCCCTAGTTCTTGCGTACGCAAGCCGCTTGCGTCCCGTAAACTAAAACACTCTATTAGCGACCCAGAGGCCAGTGGACCGCATCCGCTCCGACATGAAGAAGAAGCGAAAAGAGTACGCGCAATGGTTACAAACCAATGAGCCTCGGGTTTGCCGCTTTTACGTCGACGAAACAAATTACGATATATGGTGCTCAAGAAAATTCCTCCGCACAAGAAAGGGCACGGCAGCGCTCCAAACGACGACTTCGACGAAAGGCGCGAACATCAACATAATTGCTTGCCTGTTGGCAAGCGGAGTGCTGCACTGGCGAATTGTCTAAAGAGTCCATTGGATCGTATTCAACGACTTTCTCGCCGACGTTTCGGCACAGGTTCACTCTGAGGAGCCGGATACAGAGGCCGTCTTCATTTTCGACAACGCTCCCGCTCACAATCGCGCAGAACAGGCAAATCTGATCAGCTCGAACCATTCCATAAATCGCCTGCCGCCATACAGCCATTTTTTTAATCGCATTGAAAAAGTTTTCTCCAAATTTAAATGTCAAGTTAAACGGTACCTCAGTTAGCGGCGCGACGCAGTGCTGATGACTCCCCAAGGAGTCACACAAAAGGAGCACAGGCGCTCCTTGCTTGTAAATACTGCACAACACGCAATTGCACTTGTTCAACGCGTGGATTGCGCTCCATTTGATAGGCACAACTTTCTTTTGTTCAGGCTGCGCTTAGAGAGGAGGACATGTAGTTGTTCTCGGTTAGTTTCTATAATCCCATTCAGGAAGTGCCGCGGTTTCGTTTGATATGAATGTCTGCAGGTAAGAGAGTGCATTGTTGGGTGAGAGCCGTAATTATGTCACGTGAGTCACTAGTGATCACCTCATTTGACTTTGTGATAGTGAGCAGTTTGTAAGTCTTTAAAAGCCATTTCGTTCGATATGCACGTTGGTATGTTAGGAGAGTGCACGGTTGGGCGACAACCATGGTGTCGCCACGTGAGTCACTAGTGATCACCTCATTTTACTTTGTGATAATGAGTGGGTTGTTACTCTTTGAAAGCGGTTTCGTTTGATATGCATGTCGGCAGGTTAGAGAGTGCATGGTTGGGTGAGAGCCGTAATTATGTCACGTGAGTCACTAGTGATCACCTCATTTGACTTTGTGATAATGAGCAGGTTGTTGCTCTTCAAAAGCCATTTCGTTTGATATGCATGTCGGCAAGTTAGGAGAGTGCATGGTTGGATGAGAACCATGATGACGTCATGGGAGTCACTGGTGATCACCTCATTGGCTGGGTGATAGTGAGCCGGTTATGACCCTTCGTAAGCCACTTCGTTTGATATGAATGCCGACAGTTTAAGGTAGTGCATGCGCGAGAAGAGTGGTGACGTCACGCGAGTCACTAGTGATCACGTCGCTTGAGTCAGTGATAGGGAGCAGGTTTTTAAGCTTTTAAAGCGATTTCCTTTGATATGTTAGTAAGCAGGTTATGAGAGAGGCGACGGCGGTGAGGTCGAGTAGGTCACTATAGTGACCTAATCATGTCACTCAAGAATAAGCTGTTACATTCTCAGAACCATTTCCTTTGATATGCATGTCGGAAGCATAAGAGTGCATGCAAAATACAAGATTAGTGAGCTATATTGAATCGCTTAGTGATTATGCCAACTGTCTAAGTGTCTAAGTGAGCAAGTTTTTACCTTTGCGAACAATGTCGATCGATATGCAAGACGATAGGGAAGGAAATTGCATGTCATGATCGCAGCCCAAGTCGCGTAATATCCCTCACGATTCTGCCTCACTTATGTGAGTCTCTTGTCATTCGGAAATGCGACTCGAAAAGGAGGAAATGAGCGAGCGGTACAACACACGGAAGTGTTTCTGAAGCAACCATGACAACACCGGTAGCGTGGAAACTGTGCTGCTATAGTGCTGACGCCAATATAATGATCACATCAATGAATAGACGGCATTCATGACGCCTGTTATGAGCTCTTCTGCAAGAATTATTTGTTTCTCAATCTTGTGATTCTATATCACAAGTTTTATCATGCCCCGATTGGTAACAGCGTCATATCGCCAGCTCACCGCCATTCATCCCGGACTAATCATTCAAAGTCAGTGTACCCCCCGCATGCGCGCACATCATCCCATCTTCATTCGTTTTTTCCACGTACAGCGAGAGGCTGGAGTGATCTGCCTGAAGAAGCAGCGGGCAACTCCAGTGTGACTGCATTCAGGACTGCCATCGAACACATTTTCCTTTGAAGCAGCCCACCCCTCATGTAAAACCCCTCTCCAGGGGCATTTCAGGAATAAATAAATAAATAAATAAATAAATAAATAAATAAATAAATAAATAAATAAATTTCTAACAAGATTAAATTGAGTGGCACTGGCATTAACATGTCTGGCACTTGGATCAAAAGGGCTGGCGCAAGGATTAAATGAGTTGGCACGCGGATTAATTCGAATGGCGCTGGGATTAAATGTGGTGGCGCCTGGATTAAATTATTGGCACTGGGATTAAAAATGCTGGCGCTCAGATTAAATTGGCTGGCACCTGGATTATTTTCAATGGCGTTTGCATTAAACTGAGCGGGAAAACCTGTAGTTTTGACTAAAATGACTCCTAATGACTACAAAATGACCAATATGCCTAGCGACGGCTTGTAATTGTAGAGGGCGCTATGCGCGATGCGTTCTATATACATGGTTGTCCAATAAAGGTGCGTGGCATTCGTTCAGTCAACTCGGCTCCGAATCACTTGGGTAGACGCGGCTAGCGTCTGTCAGCACTCCGCATCGTACATGGTGCCAGAAGTGGCCGCCGTTCGCTCGCTCTAATGGCGAACAAGCCGGACGCTGCGTTTGCGCGGGTACCTGGACTCCAACAGCCATAGAGCTTCGACTTCGCCGACCCAAGTGCATGGTCTACCTGGATTGAGCAGTTCCAGGAATACACCAACGCTGCAGGATTGCAGCAAGCTACCGACGAGGTTCGGATACGAACGCTTCTTTATTGCATGGGCGTTCAAGCTCGACGCGTGCTGGCGTCTTTCAACTTGTCGGCCGAAAAATTTATGTCGTACAGCATTGTTAAAACCAAGTTCACCTCTTATTTCGTGCACCCGCTAAACGAAGTTCATGAGGGTTATCGTTTTCACAAGCGGACGCAGCAAGGAAAAGAAAGCGTCGATGCTTTTTATTCCGCGTTGCGAAACATGTTAAAAAGATGCTACTACGGCTCAGCGTCCATCGAGAACAGGCTCGTTCGATACCGATTTATCGTTGGTCTGCTGGACAGCAGGTTATCGGAACAACTCTGCCACACTTCCAACTTGACGCTAGCGCTTCTGAATGCACGGCTGCACGCAGATGCCGAACGAGAAAAACGTGCACAAGAAAGCCAGTTATCTGGGCCACTCGCCGTTGATGTAGCGAAACACAGGCCAGCGAGAAGGCAGTTACGGAATCAAGCGTCGGGATCAAGAGAAACGCTCCTCGCCGGCGCGCGTAGATCGTGTCACTTCTGCGGACGAGGTGAGCATCAGCGGAAATTTTCTCCTGCCCACAAAGCTGTTTGCAAGTTTTGCAAAAAGAAAGGACACTTCGAAGCGGTTTGCTTAGCCAAACAATGCCTGCAAAGCCGACAGTCACATGCCATCGAGATGCATGCTGTCAAGAGCAGTCATGAGCCAACGGCTAAGCTTGTTTGGGTCCACGTGAATGGAGTCCCACTCAAGTTCAAGGTCGACTCAGCAGCAGAAGCTACCTTCATTCCAAGCACTTTTTCAGGAGTACCGTCGCGACTCGAAAAAACCGGTGGGTCATTTCGCCAGTCCAGGAAATTCCCCTTTGAAGGTAACCGGCCAATTCACAGCTACATTGGAGTGGAAGAGCCGCACCTGGTGTACAGTCAGTATACGTCATGCCTTGGCAGTCTACACCACTACTAGGCTACCCTGCTATCCTCGCATTGGTAGCGGTGAAGTCCATCGACGCCGCACAGCGACCTGAAAAGCAAGCTAGCTCTGCAATCGACGCAACCCCTGGCGAGGACATCTTCGGAGGGCTTGGTACCGTAGGGGAGGAGTACACTATTCGACTCAAGTCAAATGCCAGGCCATTTGCTCTCAGTGTACCTTCCACAATTCCCATTCCTCTGTACAACCAGGTAAACCAGGAGATGGACCAGATATAAAAACAAGGTGTAATCAGGGGCATTACGAAGCCGATGCCTTGGTGTGCCGGTCTGGTCGCAGTGCCGAAGGCATCAGGCGGCATCCGAATGTGTGTAGACTTGAGGAAGCTCAACAAAGAAGTTCTCCGTGAAAAGCATGAGCTTCTAACGGTCGAATGGGTGCTCGGGCAACTGGGCGACGCCAAGGTGTTCTCGAAGCTGGACGCGACAGCAGGATTTCACCAAGTGCGATTGTCCCAAGAATGCCAAGGGTATACCACATTCATCAAACCATTTGGACGCTACTGCTACTGTCGTCTACCTTATGGCTTGACTTCTGCACCGGAATATTTTCAGAGAGAAATGGCTCGAATTCTGGAGGGGCAACCGAACGTTGCCAACATGATAGACGACATCCTGGTTTTTGGCAAAGATCGAGAAGAGCATGACAAGCGACTTGTGGAGGTTCTTGAACGTCTGAAGAAAGACGGAGTTAAACTCAAGTCAAAATGCTGCTCCGGTCAAGACAAAGTAGAGTTTCTGGGTGTGGTGATCGACGCGAACGGTATCTCGCCAAGTCCCAGCAAACTCGAAGCACTGCGCAACTTGGAGCCACCCAAGGACGTTGCTGGGGTTAGGCGATTCCTCGGAATGCCTAATCATGTTGGTCGCTTCCTGCCCGACTTTTCGCAAGCAACCGCCCCTATTCGCGCCTTGCTAGGTGAGCAAAATACATGGCAATGGGGACCGCTTGAAGCGAGCGTTTTAATCGGATAAAAGCGATGCTCACCTCGGACCTGTCCGTCGCTAAGTATCATCCTGGTCGTAATACCATTGTTTAATGCTACGTGAGCTCATTTGGATCGGGCACGGTTGTTCTGCAGGAACAACCATCAGGCGAGCGACGCGCGGTAGCGTTCGCATCCAGGTCGCTTACTGAAGCGGAACAGCGCTACAGCCAAACAGAGAAAAAAGCGTTGGCTGTAGCATGGGCAGTGTACCGTTTTGACCAATATGTGCGTGGCCTAAACTTCGCGGTAGAAACCGATCACAAGCGGCTGGTAACACTACTTGGAAACGCTGACTTGGACGCGATGCCCCCACGTATTCAAAGGTTTCGCATCAAACTTATGCGCTACCTGTTTAGCGTGGTCTACGTTCCTGGCTATCAGCTAGCCACTGCGAATACTCTTTCAAGGGCTCCGGATGAAAAGCCGTCGATCAGTCCGGTGGATGTGGTAGAGGAGTTTGTGGAATTTCAAGTTGCTACGGCCACAGACACCAAGCTGGTTACTGTGGATGATGTTCGCAGGCACCAAGAACTGAACTGGGAATGCAGCCAGCTCGTCAAATACTGCACTCAAGGCTGGCCTCGTCGAGACAGGCTTTCGGAGCACCTCAACAAGTACTGGATCCACGAGGTGATCTCTCTTTGCGCAGCGGCGTCCTGGTAAAAGGTAACCGCTTTGTCACCCGGGCTTTGCTGCAAAAATATACGCTCGAAATTATCCATGAAGACCTCCAAGTAATTAACCGATGCCGCCTAATTTCCCAGGATTCCGAGTGGTGGTACGGGCTTTCGCAGCAAATACGGGACAGAGTCACTCGCTGCAGACAGTGTGCAGCCACACGAGAGCAAGGAAGTGAGCCATTGGTGCTAACGAAGAGTCCAGAACAACTGTGGCAAGAAGGAGTAATAGACTTGTTTAGTTACAAGGGACACAACTACCTACTACTAGTTGATTACCGTTCTCGCTACGCTGAAGTCATCTACATGCGAATCACGAAGGCTGAGGCGGTGATCAGTGCAGTCAAAAGCATTTCTGCTCGTTTCGGAATTCCCGCAGTAGTACGAAGTGATAATGGACCGCAATCTGTTTCACGTTCCTTTGCAGCTTTTGCGAAGCGCTATCACTTCCAACACATCACTTACAGAACAGCATACGTTTAAATAAAGAACAAGCTAAAAAAAATCATCCGCAGCACGTAATTGATAATGCGCTCGTGATAGCAACGCGGAGCACGTCGCGCTCGCCGCATACGTTTCCCGGTAAAGATTACTGTTGCGCAAACTGCTGTGGTGGCGCCTGCTTGAGACATGCGGTGCAACGTCACTAGCCCTTCGTATATAAAATAACCAGCCTAGCAACCGATTTCATTCATGTTGAAGCACAGCTCTGGGCGGCGGCGTGCTATCAAAATTACGATTACCACTGCCATTCTTACGATTACCCCAACGTAGCAACTACTGCCATTACTCTAAAGCCATAAAACATTGCAGACCATCCTCAGCAGTTGTAGTGCATCATCATTGAATCGGCCAATATGGCACGTGAAGAATGCCTGTGCATGAGCAAGCCGTCCCTGGCCTTATCACCAAGGGAGTTAGCATTCTTAGACAAGGGCAGCGCGAACAGTGAGTGGGGATGGCATCTTCAAAACATTTGTCTTCTTCGTATTTTTCATCTGTATGGTTTGTTTTTTACACATGTATTTTTGTATGTCATTTTCCGTCTGTTTCTTCAATATAACACCTTGCACCAGCCAATAAAATTCCAGTTGGCAGTAAGCGCTTCTCCTCGTTTTTTTTCCAATGTCCCCTGTCCCTAAAAAAATAAATTATGGGGTTTTACGTGCCAAAACCACTTTCTGATTTTGAGGCATGCCGTAGTGGAGGACTCCGGAAATTTCGACCACCTGGGGTTCTTTAACGTGCACCTAAATCTAAGCACACGGGTGTTTTCGCATTTCGCCCCCATCGAAATGCGGTCGCCGTGGCCGGGATTCGATCCCGTGACCTCGTGCTCAGCAGCCCAACACCATAGCCACTGAGCAAACCACGGCGGGTACCCCTGTCCCTGCTTCGTGGTGTACCACACAAGCTACTAAAACCACCCAATGACTCAAGGTAGAGCCATCTCTGCCTCCCTCCACCGCTTCGCCTCGTTTCTTTTCACGCAATCTCGCCCCCTCGATTTTGGCGTCCCCTTGTCCGACGCAGCGTAGCAGACGACGCCACGTGGTATTGCGAGTGGTATGACAACTTTCTAGTTTGGGGCTTTTATTTTAGCTGCTGTTTGCTTCTTAACGCACTAAAATTACGTACGATGGCATTATTTCAGCCCTGTAAAGAAGAAAAAAAGCTGTACTAACGAAATTTTATGGGAAAGAACATGCAAGAAAGCATGCACGCTTTGGAATCACAACAGGGATAGCAAGGGAGCATACGTTCACGCATCTGTACGGATTCTCGCTGACTGCGGTTTGTGCACCATCGCAAGTAGCTGTGAAGCACGGCTGCCTCAAAATATTCACCAGAAATAGAAGCTAGAAATCTTTTTTTGAGTTCCGCCGATTGTAACTGCTGAATTGTACAGCTATGTGGTTAAAGGGAACGGAAGCTGTGAGAGAAGCCATATCAGCCATTCGGGCATGTTGCGGGTGGAGCCTAGAGCCTTACAATAAAGATTTAAAGAATGTTACCTTGGCTCTGACTGTGCACCCTGGCTGACAACCTTAGAGTATGCTTAGGGCATACTCACCGAGCAATAAGGAATCTGGGGACCGGCTCCAGCTTCTTTTTGTCGAAATCGTACATAATCAAAGGCCCAAATTGGTGATCTGAAAATGATCCTAAATATTAAACAAAAGACAAGAAGCATCTTACATGAATAAAACGTTATTTCACATCATTTCATTTAAACATCATTTAATTATTAAAATATTATTGAAAAAGAAACTCAATAAGGATACCGTAATTTTTGATCGAATTAGTAGCGCTTCCCACAAGATTTCAAAGCTTCAACACCATCCTTTGCTAAAGCGTTGTCGCGTATAAGTCTGATTTGTTTCTTGAGCATTACAGTATAAATGATGCCGTATATTTTACCACGGCTAAACAGACGTGCTGAAAAGACAAAAAAATTTAGTCTGAGGTTCACTCCGTTTTTCTTATATCAAAAAAACATGCAGGAACTCCACTGGCGTTATCTAAGTATGCATAAGCATAGCCACAAATTTCAGTTGGACCACCCTTGAATTTCAAGTTGGAACACCCCTACTCTTAGTATTTCTACGAATTTTCTAAGGAGCCCTATGTATCCTATGGGTACTCTCTCCGATCATTTTCATTTCCTTTTTGGTTTGCATTGTTCCATATCGCTTATAAATCTACCAATCATCTCCATTTGAACTATTACAACTACTAAGTGTCTTAACTTAGCAAATTACGCATGTTTGTACAAATAGAAGGCAATAAATTTTTTCGCGTGACGTTCAAACTCTTTTTATAGGTATTCGCCAAAAAAAAAAGGAAGAAAAGCCGCCTCGACCCAGTGTACAACGAAGGAGTGCACGACATCCGCGGTTACATCGCGCGGTGGGAAAGCTCGGGAACAAATAACTCGCACGCACAGTGCTTTTTTGAAACCTCCGATTTACCTCACGAAGTCGCGCGCACGGCCACCCGTCGAAGGTTGCGCGACCGATCCGGTGCATCCATATCGTTCTTTGCTCCACATCATGCTTGTCGGAAAACAACTGAAAAAGCTAATTTCCTTAAGTGATGACGGCAACCCTAGGCACAGCAACTCGTGACGAAGAGTCGAAACAGTGACAAGGAAGCCCACTTCACCACGCACTCACAAGGGAAGCTACCATCACCATATAAATCACATACTACGTACATTACGGCGCGTATTCACTCATTGCATGGAATATGACGCCGGTGAAACGTCTGAAAGCGCGCGCTTTCTTCTATGATAAACAACAAGATGGAAAAACGCGCGCTGTCACGTGACGGCGGTAGTCGAATCGGAAAGCGGAGACGGGCGGCGGAGCGTGCGGGTAAGGAAGGAAGGCGCAGAGCCCGCACGGCGGCGGCAAATTTCAAATGATTGCGCTACTTGCAAACATTGAGGGGTTTTACCTGCGACGGGGACACAGTCCCCTGCGCGCTTTGTTTTCGTGGCTTCGTTTGCGTTGGCGCGGGACGTAGCACGAAGGTCACTCCGCTCGCTGCTGCAGCCGCGCTTCCTCCCGCCAGCGTTTCGACAGCTATAGCGTCCGCAGTGATCGAGTGCGTTGTGTTCATGTTTGCCTGCGCGTTGTGATACCATGCTTGGTAGTTTAATTAATAAGTGAGTGTTTACAAGTTCACACGGATCATAAAACTACTATACTTTGTTTGTATAGCTGCTGCTAATTAGCTATCGCAATCGACGCCTCGCATTTTGGGCGAAACTGTTACTTTTCGCAGCAGGTAATGCTAACAGCTCACCAGGGGACTGCCTTATTATTTACAGTTATCAGTGATGACAACATCAACGCTTACATACAGAGGCATATGTGAGTAATGCGCCTTGCTTAATGCTATATGAACATTAGGTGCGCAAACGATTCCGCTCATCAGGCCTCTAAAATTCACTAAAATTTCATTCACTACAATTTATTAATTCATCTTCGAAGCAAAAATTCTGGGGACATATTGTAATGCAAAATTTAAGCCATCAAACATAACCATTATCTCACAGCTTGTACCACTTTAAGAAATACACCCTGAAAGCACTTATCGTGACAGCAGCTTTCGATAGTCTAGCTTAGTATAGGATTATAATGCAGCTAGAGCATATTTGTGACAAGCAATAAGCTAGTTGTTTTGTGCAGGCCGCCTGCTCGACCACCTGGACTTCATTTTACAGCTTATGTTAAGTGATTATGTTATATATCGCTTTATGGATTCATATGTTTTGCAAATGGCCGTGGTTACATAGTGGCTATGCTGTTGCGCTGCTAAGCACGAGGTCACGGGATGCAATCCTCGCCACGGCGGCCGCATTTCGAGGAGGGACAAATGCAAAAACACCCGTCTACTTAGATTTAGGTACACGTTAAAAAGCCCCACCTGGTCAAAATTATTACGGAGTCCGTCAATGCTGCGTGCCTTATAATCAGATCGTGGTTTTGGCTCGTAAAAACCGATGATTTAATTTTATTATGTTTTCAATAGAACTTGACACAATTGGAATCATAATCGCGAATAAGTAGTCCATGGAACTTTCACAATAAAAAACATATATCGACACAATATTATTCTGGATACTTACTTAGAAGAGGAGAACGCATAAAAACTTTTGACTACATAGAGCTTGACTGACGTAGGTTCTTTTCTAGATTTATAATTTCTATAAATCTTTGGCGAGGGTAAATTTAAACAAGTTAAAATTTCCGTTTTAGGCACATGTCGCGTGATAGATGAAGAGATTTTTCTGTTCGTCCCAAAGCTCCACCCAATAAGCCATGTACTACCCAGTGACCCAAGTTGGTGGGAAGTTGATTAGAGACCCAGGCAGATCCTAGAAAGTGTGTGAAGCAGCTGCAGAATGCTAATCTCATTAAAATCTGAATTGAGAAGTTGCAGAGCCTGGCGAGAAATTAATGAAGAATAGCAGTTTCGAATGAGGGCTGAAGCACTTACAGTAATGGCACGGTCCCTCATTTGAAGGGCCATGGCGAAAACAAGTGTTAGCGCAGCATTTAAAAATTATGTGCTTTTACGTGCCAGAACCACGACCCGATTATGAGGCACGCCGTATGGGGGTGGGGTGACTCTGAATATTTGGACCACCTGGGGTTCTTTAACGCTCACCTAAATATAAGTACACGGGTGTTTTCGCAATTCACCCCGATCGAAATGGAGCTGCCGTGGCCGGGATGGCGCAGAGCTTGAGCTTTCCGGATGGTGTTCTAACTATGCGTGGCCACGTCCATATCTCTGTCACCCTTCAAGCTGTACTGACGTGGTATTATTGAGTGTTCATTTTTATTCGTTCAAAAAATGCCCACAGGCCTGCCATGAATAATTCAACGGCTCAGCTTTCCTACAGCCACTTTAGGCTTTCTTTCTTGCGACGCTATTTTTCGCGATGTTTCCCGTATTCAAGCCATACCAACAAGCTCAAGTTCGCACCCTTTTAGAGCATATAATTCCTACGCTTTCATTTGATCTGCCACATAATTGTTTTTTGTGGCCTTATACTGACATGCTGTGAGTAGAATTGTCTCCGTTTATGTCAACCGCCACTCAATTTTTTCTTCTCTTCCCTTTAGAAAGTTGTAAAAGGAAAGCACCCGTCCACATGTATTGTAGCTTGACATATGGCATGACGGTACTTCATGCATGGCAGACATGCGCGTGATTTCGTTTTCTCACAACCAACCAACAACGCGCGCACATGGCATTCCTCCGTTGACCCTTGCGTTTTATAATCGCGTCGTAAATGTAACCGCACTTGTCTGTTAAAAACTAACCCATATGGGAAGGGACTCGTATTTATTATCGCAGCGAGCATCGCTTCAATGCCGGTGCCGCTACGCGTTGCACTAACACGTACCTTGATTTTTTTATACCTCACACCAGCAGCCAATGGAACTGTTTTTCTCCTCCGTCGATGATGGTGCCCCGTTTAAAAATTTGCTTTTTCGCAGTTTGAATGTACAACCATAGTCGTTTATATTAAACCACTCTGGCGAAATCTGTGCGAACGGATTATGGCGATGATGATGCTGATGATGATCATAAGGATGATGATGACTTTTTAAAAAATGCCGCGTGTCTACTGCAGGAGATAGGCCAAGGTAATCGAGTGGTAATAGGAGGACAAGAATTACGGCGCTTTTTTGCGTTCAGGTGAATAAGATGACAATTAAGTGATAAAAATCATAAATTGTCCCTAATTCAGAAAGATTGGAAACAAAAATTTTCAATGCGGCAGCGTCCCTGATTGCACCAATCGAAGAGTGAAATCTGTTGCATCCTCAGCTGGTGAGGGTGTTGAAATAATCAAGGTACGCCTTAGTGCAACACGTAGCAACACTGACATTTAAATGGTGTTCACTGCGAGACGAAATGTTGCAGGGTTCAAGTAGGAGTTCATCTTTAACATACATACCCGGGGAATGTTCACGGCGGAATGACAGAACAGTCAAGATGAACTTTTATTGAAACTACGCTGGCAGTGCGGCAGCAACTAGAATTACAGAAAAGTTGGAAGGTGATTCAACCTCCAGTTGAGGTCGATAAACGACCAAGTCATTCTCAGCAAGCTGGCATGATAATTAGGCGCATTCGCTGCACATGGCACTCTATGTCCGCATCCCTCGCATGAGAAGAGTAGGAGGAGCATTTGACTGCTTAAGTTTATTGGCTGCACTGTGTTAGGGGTCGGCCAACAATTCGACGTATGATGACGGGTTAATTTTAAAGAACTTTTAACGTTTATTACATGCCAAAACTACGAGAACGTATACGATCAGACTATAAGGAAGGCTCTAAAGGCGGAAAAGTGTCGGTGGCGTAATGATTACAGTATCAGGCTTCTATTGGAATGCGGCTGCCAGACAAACTTATTTATTATTTTATATATTTACCTACTTATTTGCTTATTTATTCACGTATTCATTGTTTCATATATCTAAATATACACGTATACATATTTTTAACACCACGGCCGCCAGTGGCCCCAACAGCACATATCGCCCAAAGATGCAGACTGTATTATCTCTGGGATTGGCCCACGGTCGAGGCTTGAAACGTATTCTATACGAGAGAGAAGAAAGACTTTGTCTTAAAGATGTAAAAAAAGTTATTTTGTTTATGGGCTTATGGCTTTGCCCTCTGACTGTGTTTAGCGCAAAACCTACAACGAAATCAAATTAACCTGTAGAACGTCAAATATTCTACTATCCTTGTTTCCTGTTTGCTTATGAAGATAGCGAGACAACTGTCCGTGAATGCAGCTGTTACGGTCGCGACAGCTCGGCTTTGCATATGCTGAGTTTTCTTTATAGCTTACATTTCAAAAAGTCATCCGTATAAACAGCGGGGACGGAAAGCTTTTGCTCATAAAAGAGCAATGCGAAACTTGTGTGCAACAAATTCACTAAATGGATCACAACGCTCTGTTGGCGCGGAAAAGCATCATCGGTAAGTTGATCGACACGCAATACCGGTGTAATTTAATTGAGCAGAAAACATTAGTAAACGTATTCGTTTTTGTTTTCTCTTACAACGATCCATCTTTAGTTTTGCTTCTTGGTCTGGCTGATTCGTTCGTATTTGTATTCCATACAATAGTCAGATGGAATGATAAAAATACGTTTAGTTCTTGTTTAAAAGAGCTTCTTTTTTTGGAGGTGAATCAGACGAAATAAAGGTAACAGAGAATGATACTAGTTTATCAGGATAATCAACTTGAATCAAGAGGGAAATACTGCGCAGTTATTGAGCATCACCTTGAGAATGTCCGATAGAGGAGATTTGCAGAGAGAGAGGGTCCGGAGCAGAAAAATTAACTTGAAGTTGATTTAACCGCGCTTCTAAATTCATGTGTGTACTGTTTCTTATATATATATATATATATATATATATATATATATATATATATATGTAACTTTTTGTGTCCGGAAGGGGTTAGGGAGAGAGAGGCGAGGGAGAATCGCTCCTCAGGTGGCGGCCAGGATTCCGTGGGGTCTGGCAGCGTCCTCGGCCACCTGGAGGCGCCTTCTTTTCAGTTACATTTAGTGTGATATATGGATTTCAGTTGAATTGATCCTGGCCTGGCTAGTCCAGCACGACAAAGAAAAGAGAGGAGACATGTGTCGTCGCCGACAACGCGCCAGTCACACGGATGAATGCTGGACACCTTCTTTAATCTGTCCGCTGGGTCCTCTCTGTGCCACAGTCGTTCACTCACGAATGCGATATTCCAGCCAAGCGGCAAACCGGGGAGTGAAGCAATGTGTCCGGCCGTTCTGTACGAACCTAAATGGCGACCCGATAATGACGTCACGCGACAGTGCAAAATCAATGTTCGCCTCATAGCGGCATAACTGTAAAACTGTCGCAGTCGAAAAGATCTCGTAGAGACCGGTGCTCGCATGAGGGTTTAGGGGCACCGATATGAGAGTTTCACTAAATAATGCGGGCTATCGGATTGGTGGAAAACTAAACCAGGTAGGAGATCGCAGGAAAACGGTGACTCTAAGCGATAAGCAGTTCTTTTATGTTTTACAGCGAAAGTGTATATGGATAGGGTTCCATAAATTTTTCGTGTGTGTCAACAAAACTATCATCATTAATGGGTCATACTCCGTAAGCAAGGAAAAAATGCAAAGGATCATAGCCCCGTAGGGCAGGCTACGAGAATGCAGCAAAGCGAAGTGAACAGTGCTAACATTCTTTCTAATCACGCATACAACAAAGAGAAGTGTATTTCGAAAGCTGTCATCATCAGTGGCGCATACCCCAGTAAGCAATGGCTCATACCTCCGTAAGGAGTGCCTCCCGCCTGCTGTGGCGATAAGCGGTTCGAGCGACCTGTTCTGTTCCACCAGTCCTGCTCTCACGCCCTGGTGCGACACGGTCCGCATCTCATCCGGGTTTGCTGACAAGTAGCGGTGGTTACTTTTCTTAACTTTGTTTCTTTCTTATTCCTTTGCTTGAAAACGCTGGTTATTGATAATGCATTGTCTGTTTCATGTCCGGGCCCGTAGGCTACCATCCGGTCTGCTTCCAGTCCCCAGAACGATCTACTAGTGGAATCGTTCCTTCGCAGTGCAAACAATAGCATTCCTATGGCTTTCGTACCTACAATTGGAGGAGCTATTCGTAGGAAGAACACAAAGGCCATTCAATTGAAGCTTCGGGTACTCTGGTCGCACTTCCATCCCATAACCAAGGTCCGACAGTTTGGACGTGGTGGGATCCTCTGTTGTTCTCCAGACCAGGCCTGTGTACAGGATGTGCTGAAATTGACTAACTTTGTCACGCAGCCCGTGAGCTCCTTCATCCCCCCTCACCTAGCGTGCTGCAAAGACCTAGCCCGCGGTATGGACATAAGCTGAAATACACCGGAAATGCTAGATATATCTTGTCGAGCCGGTGTGGTTTCCGTGCAGCGATGCACTAGGTTTGTAGACAATGAGAGCGTCTGTACAGAAACAATTATAGCAACATTTGCAGCGACGGTTCGCCCATCCGAAATAAAGGCATGGAGATTAATTTACAGATTTGAACCCTTAGCTCCACAATGCCTAGGACTCGCGGTACGGACACAGCGCTAATGGCTGCGAATCAACTCCTCGTTGCCATTTACGCGGGGATGGCCATATTGCCAGCGATTGCACGTCTCAGGTTCAGATATGCTGTTTGTGCAACGCAAATCATACTGCCGTCTTCTCCAACTGCCCTGCAAGGTCGAAAGGGATCCAGGTAATCGAAATGAATGAGCGGAGGCGGTGCTTTTATCGAGAAGCTCTTGTAGAAGTTCAGAGCAGGAACCAAGGTTATTCTGGTGTAACAGCCAGTCAGTCACTTGGCATGGACTTGTCAGTTTCACAGACAATTGCAACAGTGATAGAAAAGGCGATGGAAAAACACCAGAAAGGATTCTGCTAAACCTACATAACCCTTTCGCTACAGTAACACCTGCATAATTGTCTGGTATGTCTGAGATAATAGCAAACAGTGTACTAAATTCGGTCGCCTTATTTATAAAGTCACTTGCGTGTCAGTCAGATCTTTCCTCTAACAGTGTAGATTTAGGAAGACTTCACATCAGGTTGATCGTGAATGCCATTCTGATTCAAACTCTCTAGATAATCGAGATGTGGATATATACAACTCGAGGTCTAAAAGGCGCGAGATCGCCTAACAACAAACATCCTAATTCTCCTAACTCTAAAATACAAAAAAAATTGTGCGAGAGAATCACTTGTCGAGCAGGTGTGGTTTTCGTGCAGCGATGTACCACGTTTGTAGACAATGAGAACGTCTGTACAGAAACAATTATAGCAACATTTGCAGCGACGGTTCACAGACAATTGCAACAGTGATAGAAAAAGCGATGGAAAAACACCAAAAAGGATTCTGCTAAACCTACATGACCCTTTCGCTACAGTAACATCCGCATAATTGTCTGGTATGTCTCAGATAAGGCCATGGTCCGGAAAGACAGTATTCTCGACCAAGCAGTGCCGGCTGCTTCTCTAGCATCCACAAAGAGTGGCTAAGAATACTCCACTGGACCTGCTGAATAATGCTTTCTGCAGCTACATATTTATTATATTTATTTTCCTAACGATTTCCTGGCGTTATAATATTACAAGAAAGTCGTTTGTCTACTGAACAAGCCTCATTTAAACAAACGTTTTTGATTGTATAAACCTTCCCGAGCTTGTGGATTAGCTTATTTTCGTTTCTAAATTATCTCAATAAGCAAGAAATTTCGCATCACCCTTTACCATTCGAATACAAAATTTCAATATTACAAATAACTATTCCGATTTCCGCCCCGCTCTCTATAATTAACTCCTACTTTCCCGCTCGGCTCCAACACGTACGCTCGCTTGATGTCGCAGTGGCCTATGCAAAAAGAACACATTGTTTGCGGGAGACTTCAACTCACATCATGTGTCATGGGGATTCCGCACTGACTCATCTGGAAAACGCTTATGGGATAGGATTAAAGCCAACAATTCCACATGTTTGAATGCTAAAGTTGCCATTTTCGTGCGTTGGCAGTCGCAATCTGTCCTAGATTTCAGACTTGCTACCTCAGGCATTTCCATCTCTTCTTGGGCTGTGGTCGACGCCGCCACTAGTAGTGACCACCGCCCGATTGTCATTGATATTACCAACCTCCTGATTTATCTAAATAAACAAGCTCAGGCTTTTGTGAACTATTCAAAACTTCAAAATAATTTGCAGCCAACTTTTTCTTCTTTGACAGGTATGCAAAAACATTAAAGCGATGAGCCTTGTGTGCAATATTCAAAGGTACCATAAAAACATGAGTTTGCAGTCTCCTCAACAAAAGGGAGTACTGATTCTCCATTGTGTAATATTGATTGCACACGAGATTGGGCCGTTCCAGTGGCCATAAATATTCACTTAGTTGTTCTTTCACCAAAAGAACTGTTAGAATCGTTCGGTGAAATTTCTAAATGTTTAGAACGGCGCTTTATAACTCAGCTGCAGGTAAACTTCGTACGGGCTCTTTCAGGGGATGATTTCTTAGAAGTGACAACGGTAGAACTTCATCACGTTGTTGGGCTGCTTCTTGGCATAGCTCCGGGTCCAGATGGCGTTACATCAGGAATGTTAAAATATCGTTTGTCCTCTCTTCGCCAGGCCTCTGTAATCTAGTTAATTACTCCCTCATGAAGGCCTGGATACCTCCTGACTGGAAACTCACAAAAATAATCCTCCTGCTTAAAAAGCAAGGAGCGGGAATGAATGTCGATAATATAAGGCCAATCGCACTAACTTCGAATGTTATGAAATTAATAGAGGTAGTATTGCAAATGCGCGTCATGAAATCTTTAAATGATCATTAGTTATTATGCCCGTGTCAGATAGGATTTAGATCTGGATGCTCAATATGGTGCGCCAATGTCAATTTAGAGGGATGCATTAAACTTGGTCGATACAGGCAGTAATATGCAGAGTTAGTGACCCTTCATTTAGCTAAAGCATACGACAGCATAGAGCGTGTCATACCCATTAACGCTTTCAATTGCACGAGTTTTTTCCGGTGTATTATAAAGTAAATATATGAATTTTTAAAGGATAGGCAATTTTATGGTTCTCGGCGTGGCTTGTTGACGCAAAAATATGATCAATGAAGAGGAGTTCCCCAGGAACCTGTGCTTTCTGCTATTTTGTTTAACGTTTTATTAAGCTCAATTGCACGGTGCATTACGGTATGAGTATATGTCTATGTAGACGACATAGCATTCGTTGCATCTGCGAGTGATATTCGTTCATTGCAAAAAACACTGCAGCCGTAATTAGGAACGCTTGGAGCTTGGTTTGCAGTTAATCGAATGTCGCTTAATGTCAACAAAAGTTCCTTGATTGTGTTTTCATTAAGTGTACCCGTTAATATTTCTCGCTAATACCGACAGAAAATAATTCCGCAAGTTGACTTTGTCAAATATGTAGAAGTAATATACGACGCAATATTGAGCTGACGAAATCACATTGATCATGCTAAATCTAGGGCAGCATTCGCTGCTGCACGATAAGCAAACTTGGCCGACATCCCTCTGTACTACGCAGGGAAACTCTAACAAGGATTTATCGCACGCACGTTCAACCGATACTGGAAATTTGGTGCGTGCTATTCTCTGGTGAGCCAGCACACAAAATCAGCCCCTTGGTTCTTCTTGAGCGAGAGGCTCTCCAGAACTGTCTTGGTTTACCAAAATTTATAGCTAACAATGTTTTATATCAAGAAGCACGACTGCCTACTCTTCCCTGCCAACTCTGCCTTCTAACAGTAAACACGTACTTAAACATTTATGAAACTTCCTTGAGGCCATTAGAATTTGTATTTATTAGTGAAAAGAGGGAATTTGTCAATAGCGTTGGTGCCGCTCCCGTAGACCTCAGGTTTTGCTTGTACAAGCAGAGCTAGATCCACTAAACCTTAATGTAGCGAGACGATTTGTTCAGACAAGCTCTTGCCTAATATAAAGGTTGAATTTAATGATATATTTCCGTCAAATGTCAAGCTCCTGCCGACTGCATATTTAATAGCCTGCTATAGGATCATTTACCGCAATGTGGAATACATCATGTGATCCAGACTGATGTGTCAGTGAGTGAGGACAAAGGAGGTATCGTTATTTTCTCCACCTCACTATCTTCCTCATATGCATTAGGACTTCCGGATTCCACACCCATATTTCTGGCTGTACTGCCAGCCGTGACCTTAGCTCTTCGAAAATTTCCTTCAAAGTATTTAACAACGTTTACAGTGACTGATTCACAATCAGTATGCACATCACTCACATCAACTTCAGACACTGCGGCAAAGAATACATTTACATCATTATTCCCCCAAACTTGGTCCTGGTGGGGTTGGTGTGGGTTCCGGGCCATCGTGGTATATCCTTAATAAAATGGCAGACACACTTATGCGGATATATCTTGTTGGACCAGATATGTCCGTTATACCTACTTCGGCGCATGACACTGCGGCTGGGTTTAGAAAATATGATCTTTTCCAAGATTCCACAAAACTTAAAATCCAAACTTCGCAATTTAATAATTTTTCCTTTTCATGGAACAATAAATTGTGTCCCACGTGTAAACTGGAAATCTCCATAAAAATTACGATGGCGCATTCCACCATTAAATTTTTACCTACAGAGGTCTGGTCTGGCATCGTCGCCTCTGTGTCCTACCAGTCAGGAACCCGACAACATTGATCACTTTCAACTAGCATGCCGTCGATTCGGAAATCTGAGGTAGAAATAAAAATGCTCATTCAGAAAATTGCGTTTCCCGTCAATTACTTAAGATATGCTCTCCTTCGGGGCTTCTTCACTGGCCTTTAGCCACAAGAACATCATCGCGGTCATTTGCGACAATCTCTGTGACACAGGAAGGCTACTATGCCAATTCTCGAAATATAAATTTAGATAGATCAATAAATCGCTGATTGTCTGTTCAAAAGCATTGTAAAAGCACCTAAGAACACATAATTTGCTGTTTATATATAATTACAAATATTTTTTATATACCTGGCACACAAATCTGTTTGTTAATTTGCGTGAAGGTCTCCTTTCTTCTAAAGATCACTACACACACACACACGCGCGCGTGAAGGTTATACTTCGCCCGGATATCCTTTAAGGATTTCTCCCTCCCCTTCCCTTAACCTTAAGCACCGGCTTCTTGGCTAATCCCCTGTAATGGGTAAGCGCCACAAGTGAGGAGCAAGCTAGCAAGCAATGCTTCATACCCCGGTAGGTAAGCACAAAATTCAATAGCTCATTGCTCCGCAAGGATCATGGCTATAAAATGTATGTGCATCTGTGCATCAGGACAACGCTAGCGACTGTGGGGATGGATGCCTATTCCGTAAAAACGAGAGACGGAATTGTCATATCCACCATGCATATATCTCCAGGCACACACATGTGTGATATGTAGAAGTTCATGACGGCTCACTTTGCAAGGGCTCTCAACGATGACGTACCCCTGTGATCATCGTTGGAGACTTCAATGTGGACAATTCTAAACCAAACAACGAACGGTTCACTCAGACTGTGCTAGAAAAGCTTGGCTTGAACTACTCAGCAACAGTTGTGTATAGATTTACCTTTGACCAAGATTCTGTCTAAGGTAGTAACCGAACCAATCAGTGTATATCAAACTAATCAAAAGCTGTCGTCACTGCCATTACAAAACGTGCAAAATAAATACATTAAGCCTTGTCTAACCCTATGTGATGTGCTACAGCTTCGCTGGTCACATATTTTCACTATCTCTTGAATCGCCTCACGTATCGGGAGTGCTTAACGCCTGCTTCACCTCCGCCGCGGGTCGTTCCGGCATTGCACTATCTTGGGGATCGGCCCATGTATGCGGTGCGCATAACGCCTGCTTCACCTCCGCAGCAGAACGGCGCGGCATTGCACTATCTATGGGGCATCGGCACGCGTATGGGGAGTAATTAACGCCTATCGCAATATCTTCGGCATCGGTCCACGTATGCCAAGTGCTTAGCGCCTGCTTCACCTCCGCCGCGGATCGGCCCGGCATTGCAATATCTTCTGAATCGGCCCGCATATGGGGAGTACTTAGCGCCTGCTTCATCTACGCCGTGGGGGAGGAACGCTGCGAGGGCGGAGCGAGCGGACGCGCCTCACATCGGCTTCGGCAATTTTCCTCCGGTTTACCGAAAATTCCAAGGGACGCCGTGAAATTTCGCTTCTACTAGACGGATAACATCAACCGGCGCCCGTAGATACCGCTATGGACCAGGCGGGCCATTTTTTGGGCCTTTTAGGGCCATTTTTGTCTCTGACCCTTCACCCAACTGGGCCTGAGCGCCGGACTCGATCTCCATCGTTCTCCACGGCCGCCATGGCGCCCTCTGCTTGGCGCGGGTACGATCCCGAGACGATGACATGGTCAGAAATTGTCGCAGAAGTCCCTTCCTCGCTTGAAACTTCCACTCCGACGGAGGAGATTGCGGATGAGGGCCTTTTCTCGTTGGTGGCACTTCGTAAACGCCAGCAACGCTCGAAGACCTCGGCGGTCAACGCACTCTCCATGAGCCCCGGGGTTTCTGTGCCTCCGAATCCTGCAAAGTCCAACCTCAGCTCTCGCAAGCAGCGGGATCAGAGAAAAGGCAGCCCACCGCTATGCCTTGACTCCGCAAAGATTTCACGATTGTCATCAAGCCCAGAGTGGCGATCTCCCTGAAGACAGCGCTGTAGAAGGGTGAGGTTGGTGCTTTGCTCTCTGCCTATGTAAATCCATCTTCGGTGGACTTTCTTAGTGTCTGGCCCTACTCAGACCAGAATATCGTCATTGCCACCACCGAAGACGCCAATGCGTCGAACGTGCTCGCCCGTGAATTTGCACTCAGTGCATCCAAAGGCCCCATCCCGGCGGTCGGACACGCCAAAGTCAATGGTGAAGTCTGCAGGGGGATTATTACGGTGCATGAGCAGGAAACTTCTACCACCCTGAAATCTAAAGCCCAGTGGCGCGGAGGAGAGATAGCCTTCATCCGCAAGCTGGGGAAGTCGACGATTGTCCTGCTCACCTTCGTGGGACACAGAGTACCGCGTTACGAGCGCTATAAGAGTGTGGCGACTGTGGTGCGCGAATATAAGCGGACTATTCCCGCGTGTTTCCGATGCGGCGCCATCGGTCACCGTCCCGACTTATGCCATAATCCTCAAGACAATCGCAGTGGACACTGCGGCGAAACGGTCGCAGCCCTCGAAGACAGCAACATGGCGCCCCACGGGTGCACTCCTTCCTGCATCGTGTGCGGTGGCGGTCATCTTACGGGCTCGCAAGGCTACGAAGCCAAATTCCGACGGCTGCAACTACCGGGCAAGCCGAGCGGCCAACGAACCCAACCTCGGACTGCAGTGCCCTGGGGTCCTGACACCACTCCAAAAGCTCCCACGCCTAGCAACAAGATGACGGAAGGCACAACCGGACGAGCGCCACCGGCGGGCAGCTTGCCTGGACGTGCCCCCAAGTCTCCTCGGTCAACTAACCCGAAAGCGTCACGGGATCGAGATGCCTCTGCATTCCAAGACGGTGATTTCCCGGCTCTCGGGGGCCCTCCATCAGGCGCAGCAAAGAATACGCCTAAGCCCAAGGTAGGCAGCCGAGACGGGGCTCCTCCGCTTCCCCGCCCTCCCCTACCTTCTCCCCTACCAAAGCTTCCTCCTCATCCCCCCCTTAATTCTGACGTCGCCGAGATCCACCGCGAGCTCGAGACTCTCCGGGCACAAAATGCTATACATAACGCGCTAAAAAAATTTACGCGCTAGAAACGGCTCGGTCGTCCCCGCCCCCTGCCCAGGTAGCTCCGGAACCGATGCAAGTGGTGCCAGGGGACCTGACACTCTAGCTGTGACGTGCGTTTCACCGCCCTCGAATACGCCCTTGCCAAATTAACTACTCAGATATCAAATTTTGGCCAAATCCAAGACAGCCTTCTCAAGCCAGCCACAACCATGGTTACGGCTGCCGTGACGGCCAACATTAAAACGTGGCTAGAGTCAAACCCCCGGCTTCGCCGCCGAACGGGACCCCTCAAAGACGCGAACCGCACATCAAAATTCACCCGACCCATCCATCTAGCCTTACTCTTGGAGGAGGTGGAATCGCTCCCGCTGCAGGTGACGGAACCTGGGCCGGCTCTCCAAGGCGATCTCCCTTCAAATGAAAATGGCTGCGTCCCCTCCCAACCAACCCCCTACAGGGCGGCGCACCCCGCAAAGACAGCAAGCTCTCTCTCTTGTACAGTGAAACTGCCGGGGTTTCAAAGACAGGACGAAACGCGCCCACTTAAGGGCATACATTGAGAATCTCGAATACCCTGCCGCAGTCCTTGCGCTGCAAGAAACCGGGGCTGCGGTTAATCTCTCGGGCTATAACGCTTCTCAGCGAGACCCCTCCACGTGTCTCCTAGTCAATAAAGGCTACAGAGCGCAGGAGGTTGATCTGTACCTAAATCTGGAATATTCGTACGTGATGGTCTCTGTCCTCCTCCTGCGGCAAACAGATAGCCCCGTACACATATTTAATATACACTGCCCCCCCCCCCCAAACTAAAAAAAACGTCACTTTTTCTAACATCTTTAGCGCAGTGCTAAGGATCGCGGGTCGCGATCCCCTGATGAAAGTGGGTGATTTTAACGCCCTCTGTCGCATGTGGGGCTATCGCAAGGTAGAGCCGCGTGGTCGTAAGTTGGCGGGACTTATATCTATGCTGGGCATCACTCTTCTAACCGACCCGGTCCACTTAATACGTGTAGGGAATTCCGTCACACGGGACACCTGCCCCGACCTTGCCCTCACGAAACACATATGACACGCAGACTGGATCAACACCGAGGACACGCTCAATAGCGACCACTGCATACTGAATACTGTCATTTACACTGGACCCTTACATCGCTCCCTTGCACAAGCCAAACTTCCCGACTGGAATGCTTTCCGCCAGGCCCTCCAGTAACTTCTATCTTGGAACAAGGTTACACCACTTGGGCGCACGGACTGATGCAAACACTTTGTTTACACGAAAAGAAGATACAGCTTACGTAGCGTGCACCGGACGTGGATGACCACCTGATGCACCTCTGGGGAGCTCGGCGCAGCCTAACCAAACGATGGCGGCGGCAGAAACACAATCGTAAATTCCGCGCTCGCATCTCTGACCTTACTCAGCAAGCAGCCGAGTACGCTGCCCAGCTCGCCGACACTAACTGGGTAGATAGATGTAACAGCGCAGCAAGACAGATTTCGAGCTGCAACACTTGGCGGCTCTTCAGGAGTCTCATAGACCCTACACAAACAGGTTCGGAAACCAAGAAACACCTTGCTTCAGCACTACACAACTTTCAAGGAAACACGGAGCAGCTAGCAAACGCTTTGCACTCACAATACCTCAATTAGGATCGAGACCCGTGAGGGATGGATTATTCGTAGGCAGGCTGCGATAATCCCGAAATGGATCAGCCTTTCCAGCTTCACGACCTTCGCGTGGTTCTTGCACGAATGCGCAGGGGGACGGCGCCCGGGAGGGATAAGGTAACAGTCAAACTATTGGCAAACCTTCCAGGTCGGGCGTACGGAACCCTACTCGAATACATCAACGCCATTTGGACCGGCGACACTTCGTTGCCAGCCGATTGGAAGACATCATTGGTAACCTTTGTCTTGAAGGCGGGGAATTCGGTAAACATAGACAAATCCGGCCCATGTCCCCACTTCATGTGTAAGGAAACTCGCGGAAACGATGGTCCTTGACCGCCTCTCGGAATATCTCGAGAGCAAGGACACCTTCGCCGACACCATGTTCGGCTTCCGACCTCATAAATCGGAACAAGACATCCTTTTAGAGCTTCATCACGAGATCCTCTAACCCACAGAACACCCACATAACAAAAACGTAGTCCTGACACTCGATCTCAAGGGTGCCTTTGATAATGCTAAGCACGTCGTCATACTAAAGCATCTTAGCGAGACCAACTGCTGCGCTCGTACATTCAACTATATCAAACATTTCTTAACGGACCGCTTGGCCTATATACGCCTACAAGAGACCGACTACGGCCCATTCGAGATGGGAACACGGGGCACACCACAATGCGCTGTGTTGTCCCCGCTTCTCTTATTAAACATGACCACCATACGAAGGAAAGGGTTCGAGTGCCCGAACTATGAAGACTCGCCCTCTACGTTCGACCAATTCCAAGTAAGATGAAAAAGGAGGACCATAATGGCCGGCGCCACACGCGGGCGGATGCCCTGCATCGCCACCATGGCTCTAAGAAACACGCCTTCTACGTCCATATTGCAGGCCCCAACCACTCCAGGGGGATGGTACACGGTTGCAATCCTACACGAGGAAAGTGGATGGCCTCTAGTTCAAGGCACTCAGCTCAACGCATGCGGAGGAGGTGGTGATCGCTCTCGCAGCCTCCCATCCCGACTCTAAATTCATCCTCAAAGACCCCCGTCGAGCCTGTCGTAACTTTCAATTCGAATGAATCAGTCCTCTCGCTGACGAAATTCTTCGCCGCAGTATTCACGACTGCGATCCAACTCATCGCTCAATCATATGGGCCCCCGGCCACCAAGGCATGCCAGGTAACGAAGCCGCCCATGAGGCAGCCCGCGCACTCACTTACCGGGCACCAGACATCACTTGGGAGGACGTTGACCCAGATCACAGCCCTCCTTTTTCTTTTAAAAACATTACTGAGCACTATGGTGCCGAACACCGCCATTGCCCGGTTCCTATGAAGGGAGTGAGTAAAGCTGGCGAGCGAACTCTGCTTAGGCTCTTTACAAACATCCTGCTGCGCCCGGGGGTTCTCAATCACTTTGATCCTTCTTCTGACGGCCGCTGCTCGTTCTGTGTGGAGGTGGCCGACCCCTTCCACATGGTTTGGGCATGCAGGCAAAATCCTTCTCTCCCCATCACCCCATTCCCTTCCCGAGAGAACTGGGAGGCGGCCCTACTCGGCTGCCAGGAACTATTGGCCCAAAAAGCCCTAGTTCGGCGGACCAGCGCAGCGGTTAAGACCAACGGGGTCCCGGAATAAGATTCCGCCCAGTATTGCAAGGGGCGCGACCCACCAGAGGTCTGTCTCTGAGCACCTCTCTGTATATATAGCCCAATAAATGCTTTTCACCACCACCACCACCGCGGGTCGGCCCGGCATTGCACTACCTTCGGCATTCACCAGCGTATGGGGTGTTGTTAACGCCTGCTTCACCTCTGCCGCGGTTGGGCCCAGCATTGCACTATTTCCGGGATCGCCTCACGTATCGCGAGTGCTTAACGCCTGCTTCACCTCCGCAGCAGGTCGGCCCGGCATTGCACTATCTTCGGCAGCAGCCTACATATGGGAAGTTATTAACGCCTGCTTCACCTCCACCGCAGGTCGGCCCGGTATTGCACTATTTCCGGGATCGTCTCACCTATCGGGAGTGCTTGACGCCTGCTTCACCTCCGCCGCGGGTCGGCCCGGCATAGCACTATCTTCGGGATCGGCCCACGTATGGGGAGTGCTTAACACCGAGTTTTCTTCTGCCGCGGGTCGGCCCGGCACTAAATCCGGGATGGCCCCACTTATGGGGAGTTTTATGCTTACCACGCCAACAACGACAAAAAAATTTCATTAAACGGTACATGTATACACCTTAACTGTAAAAACTGTGACAGCAGGTGCAATGGCAGTGACCACAGTGGCAGATATCGAGCCCCTGGCAGAGGCCAAGATGGAGGAAGGCGTGAGGACCTACATCGCCCTCAGGGCAGGCGATGGACTCACCCTCCGGGAGAACATCGAAGCCTTCAAAAGGTTGGTGATGGTCGCCTTGTCACGCACACAGCTGCACAGAGGCTTCCTTGCACACATGCGTGAGAGAGAGAGAGAGAGAGAAAGAAGACCTCTAACGTATCGTACGTGCTCGAGAAGGTATCAGCTCCCTCCAGCTTTCGTAGGGGCACTTGGCGTACGTGGCAAATGTGTGCCCTGAGGGAGGATGATATCTCTAATTTGGGATGATGCAGTTTGACCCCTTGTAAGAGGGATCATTTTCATTTGTAACAAGGTCTATATTTATCCACAATCCTCCAAGCCTCCTGAAAGGTTTGTCATGAAGTGGTTATGCAGTATACAGGGCTATAATTTTTAAGCTTCATGGCATTTTTATACTTCGCTTGTGACAAGAAAATTATTGCCCTTGAGCTGGATTATTCAGCATTACTAGCACGAGAAACTGAAACACTTATTCAACTAATTAACAAAAATGTACCAATTACCTTCTCAACTAATTACTTTACGGCACGTACTGCAATTTACCAACTGTAGCTGCGGAGTTTGCAAGATGTATCCACTCGAAATGAATTACCAGTATGAGACTAGCTTCGAGACATATTTCACAGAGTGTGGGAGGAAATACATGGGGGTTCCAGTTACTTTTGTGCTTCGATGCATAAAAGAGCGTTTTCTTAAAAATGTACGCGTAACAACAGTTCATTTTTACGGCGAGTTTGATGACGCGTGTCTCCAAATCGGCGTTTCTGAAAATTTATTCCAAAAGGGTACGCCTTGCAAGCTCGTCGGCTACGATTCGGCAATTGTAATATGCGCCTTAAATAATTAATTCAGAATATAATTATTGAATCGTAATTAGCTGAATGTGTCTTTCGATTTCCCGTGAAAGTAATGTCCGCCTCTCCGAATAATGAAACTCATGGAATAGAATTATATTTTCTGCAGGAGGGCAATTTTAAAAATTCCGTAAAACCTATAAATGATCACCACTTATACCGTACAATTACACGGGGAAGCGTTGCAAATTCAGAAAATAGCGAGTCCTGTAACATCATTGTTATGGTAACATAGGCACATAAAAGGGCGTTTTTCAGGAGTACCGTCGCAACTCGAAAAACCGGAGGGTCATTTCACCAGTCCAGGAAATTGTCCTTTGAAAGTAACAGGCCAATTCACAGCTACATTGGTGTGAAAGAGCCGCACCTGTGTGCAGTCAGTATACGTCATGCCTTCGCAGCCTACACCTCTACTAGGCTACCCTGCTATCCTCGCATTGGTAGCGGTGAAGTCCATCGACGCCGCACAGCGATCTGAAAAGCAAGCTAGCTCTGCAATCGACGCAACCCCTGGCGAGGACATCTTCGGAGGGTTTGGTACCGTAGGGGAGGAGTACACTATGCTACCCTATGCTACCCAAATTATAGAAAATTGCTTGTTGCGGATAGCACAATTCTAACTGTTGATCTAATTTACTTAATGAGGCAGCTATCATTTTAACGAGAAATCAAAATGCCTAATTGAATAATAAACATAATTACTCTAGTTAACATTTTAATTATTTAATTTATGGCAGATATTTCAGGATACGAATAGCTAGTGGCTAGTGAGTTTCCAAGGCATATCCACTTAGAACGAATTCTGAGGATTGCACTGGTTTCGAGACATCTTTCGTCAAGCTTGCTGTAAAAATGCACTTTTGTTCGACTTACATTTTTAAGGGAACGCTGTTTCATACATTGAAGCCCAGAAGCAACCGGAACGCCCAACGCGTTTCAACGGAAAACTTGAAAATATCTGTAAACGGGCTTGGCGTTGAAAATTTGTTACAAGGTTATACGCCTTCCATAGTCATTAGCTACAATTCATAGAAAGAAATATGTGCCATTAAGTAATTATTGAAAAAGCAAATTATTGTAACTCTGTTTATTATTCAATTAAGCATATTGATCGCTCGTACAAATAGTGGCCGTCTCATCAAATAACTTAAACAAAAAGTTAGAAGTGTGAAATCTACGGCAGGCTATTTTTTTCAAATTGCTGCGGCTAGGCAAAACAATATCTATTGTGGTACACGTACGCTTGATGCACATGGCATATATGGAACATTATGGTGTACAGATAGATGTTGGAAGAGGACGCGAAGTAAAGAAATGAAAAAGACGAGTGTTTTTAAAGTGTGCTGTGTGCCACTGTGCCCTGACAGTTGAAACGGGGATGGGAGGGGGGGGGGGCAAAGTAAATAGAGCACCAGGGTTAGGCACAAAATTACCCTGCCTACCCTTACGTGGTATATTGAGCCCTTGGCGTCACTCGCGCGGACGGATCAAAAGGAAATAAGGCTACCTTATTGGTCAATTGCAAAGTGGGTGGTACTGGCGAGCTTGATTTATTGGGACGTGCTTGTCGCGCGGGTGCATGACGACTGACAGGCCGGTAGAAACGAGGCCGGAGAGTGCAGCGATATTATCACGGAGGTCGGCTGTAGTCTAGTGATGCTGACAGTTTGTAACTCCAATGCGTTTTAAATATGTCTTTACGTTAACTACTATGTTTGTAAATACTAAAATTCGCAAAAGAAATCGTGCAGAACTATTTTACGATGGCTATTCGAGCTACTCGCCGTGGTAGCTGAGTAGCTAATGCATTGCCTGATAAACAAGAGGTGGTGGGATGAAATCCTGGCCGCTGCAACCTGATTTCAATGGGGACGAAATGCAGAAGCGCCCGTGTGCCTCGCAATTGGCGAAAGGGCAGTATACCGAGGCGGTCAAAATTTATCCGGAGTCCTACAATACGACGTGCCTCATAATAGAATTCTGATTTTGCCACTGTAATTAGTGAATGGAAAGCGTCTGCTGAAGACTGTTGATAAATGCGGTAACGCAACCCCGTGGAACAACGGCAGCACCGAATACCCTCACATGGTCAACAAAGACGATATTGGCAGGCGGTCGCACGAGCTATCGGATGAGTGAGAAAGAACATCACCCGAACAGGGGGCGGTACGAAATCAGTGGTACGAGGAACCAGCAGAGAGAAGGAGGATAGACTGGAATGCGGGCAGAAGAGATCGCTCGGGAACGGGCCTCGAAGATTGTTGCTGTCGAGGTTCGCATCGTCGGGGTTCAGACCCGAGCCCGAAAGCGTCGACAGAACCAGGACGACCCGGCTGTTCCTGGAGAGATCCGCGGAGCGTAGGGCTCGGCTGTTCCGGCTGCACCTACTTCCCCTGCTGCATTTGGTGCTGATGCCGATTCTGGTCCTGAACCTGAGCCCCTCTATGGAGAGCGGAGGTTTCCTGAAGGTGACCGGAGGCCTATGGTGACGTTTCTGAGGCGCCCACGCAGAACCTAGAGCCAGGAAACCAACCGGCACGGGCGCCACTCAGCTGCAGCAGTCGCACTTGGATGGTCTCCGAGGTCTGACGCCCGAGGTGGGCTGTACCGCGCGTCCGTGTCCCTCGTTTGCCACTGGCCGCCACGCCGCTACCATGTCAACGCAAGGGCAACTGCTGTCAATGCAAAGCCACCCGAGTAGATAAGACTTCCGATGTCTGAGTTCTTTTTAATTGTTTCGGACTTTGAGTGATTTGAACTCATTGTATAGACTAAAGCGGTCAACTGAACTTTTGTTATTCTGTACTTTTTGTGGGCTTCCTTTCGCTTGTTTTTTTTCTCCTAATGAATAAATTTTGCATTTGGAAAAAAATGATTTCACCTTTCCTGGGCTGAGGCTGTGCATCAGTTGAATAATTCGTACTCGAGGAAGCCGTCATCGCAGTCACGTAAAACCAAAGAATACAATACAATTTAGCATCATCCAGCATGAAAGCAGCAGGTCTTTACCAAGATAGCAGCCGCTTAGTTCGAGTTTCGAGAAAGGGGCGCGCACGGATCATACAGGTTGGCGTCAAAGAGGTTGGTTGAACAGCAGTGCATACCCATTGGCACATACGCAGTGGCCATTAAGGCACGTGCTCAGTGCCTCATACCCAGGAGGATCCGGTGGCACATACCTATTGCCATATACCCAGTAGGACATCTCGAGTAACACGCACCTACTGGTGTATACCACGTGGTTCTAGTGCATATACACAATGCGCATACACAGTGGCACCTGAACGCCTAGTCAGCCGCAAATACCCTATGACTGCAAGGGCAAATATCCAGCAGCAAATACCCAGTGGCCCCAGGGGCCACAGTGCCACATGCTTTTATATGCTCGACTAGGTTCTGGATCGGCCCACGAAGGCACCGAGATACACCACAAAAACCAATTTTAATAAGAGAAAAATGCTTCGCAATAAAGAAGTCTAGCCTTGCGTTCTTGGACTGCAACATTTGGCTTGAAACAGAAGCCGGCCAACTGCAGCAGCAGAGAATCGGGGAGAGAGAGTTCATCGTCTCTGCACGAAAGGAAGAGGTGAACGAAGGAACGTCATGTTACTACAAGATTATCAAGCGAAAATGGCTCACATATGAAGAAAACAAACGCATCAGCTGTACTCATCTAGCACAAGCGAGTAAGGATGCCCGCTTCCACGTGGTGGAGATAACGAAGAGGAGCTACTTTATATGGAGTCGTGCTTGGTCAACAATGTATCAGGTCCTCCAGACTGCATAGGAGCGGCAGGGCCCATTACCCGGTGAACCTGTGCCGAGACTAGGGGACCATAAAATTGGGCGCAAGACCGGAGAAGTAACCAGACAACCCTCTCCCCTTGGTGCAGCCATTGATTGGTTGATGGCCTTTAGCATCCGCCAAAGCAGTAGGCACGGCACAAGAAATACTTTAGTACGAAACTCCGAATCAGTTTTGGCCAACTGAGATTCTTCGATGTACACTTAAACCATTAAAACAAACGTTTCTTTTCAAGGGAAGCTTGTATTGAGGCTCACAAGCGGTGTTGTCGTGGTCACGATAAAACGCAGTTGCTCCCAGAGCAGAGCGGCGTCGGGAAAGGGCGGTTTCGTGAGTTGACAGCTTCACCGGCCCCGGAGCGTGAGTCGTTATCAAGGATTGCGGAACCAATCAGAGCCGTTTCGCTTCCACCGGGCATGGAAAGGGCAGGAAAGGGTTTCATGCGCGCTGCACCGGCTTCGTTTCCGTTCAGTTTATTCTTAGAAAATGAATGGGACGGCCACGCGTTGTGCGTTCCCCCGAGGAAGTGGCGGCGTTCGATGAGCGGCGGCGAGGACTCACCGGTGAAAGAGCTCGCCGTCGGTGCGCCGAACCAGCCGTGGAGGCCTAAACAAGCTCGACGTGGCGTGAACGCGCGCACACATTACGTTACGTTGGCGAGAACAACAGCGTCTATAGTTTGACCGATGGTTATAAGCACTGGCGCCGCCAACGTAAGCGGACGCGGCCAACGCGCTCCGACGCACTCGGCATCTACCAACGCTCGCCCGCGGGCCGATAATGTCGGACTGTAAACGCCCCTTTAGAGCCGCCAGAGTCCAAGCAATCCGACAGCAACGAGAAGAAGAAACGGAGATGAGGGAGCGGGAGGTATAATCAATCTGGCACCGTTACCTGAGGGTTACTTAACGATGACGAAGGTCAGGTGCACGCAGGACAAGCTTAGCTTACTACCATTTTCCGGTAGGGGAAAGGTTTCTAACTTTTTTGTTATCATTCTGCTCTCAGGGTATTGTGAGTCTTCCAGCGTGAAATTCCAACTTGCAACGTCGTGTTCAGTAGTTGAATGTCGTAGCATAACACATATCACAACTGTTTGTGGGTATGTGACTTCAAACGCGCTACATAAAAAACTTTTCCAGGAAAATTTATATCACGTTACATTTGCTGTCTAAAAATTGTATGAATGTGGCAGCGAAAGAGTCTGAGAACTATTCCCCTTCACAAGAAAGTGTTTCCGAACCCTAAGCGGGTTTGTAGTTAGATTGTCCTGTTGAACGGACTCACCAAGCAAAGGTTTTATACCTTAGCGCGCTATTGAACACAATTAATGGTCCAATTCTTGATGATATGATCGCTTTCCCAGTGCTTGTCGAGGAGCCTGCGATGTCGTGATCCTGGGCAGAGCGCACTTAGCCCCTGCGGCGAGTTCGATGGTGACCTTACAATGCCAATTGTGCAGCGTGATAATTTTGTTTTATTTTAGGAAATGAATAGGCAGATTGGAAGGCCACGCCACGTATGAAATTAAGATATGGAGTCGTAGTGCGGGAAGCATAGTGGCAGGTGCAGCTAATGCTAACGGTCATGTCTGCTCTGTCGATAGCTCATGTAGTTTTGCACACTGTCGAGCTCGTACTGCGTTCCGAGCAATGGTGCTGCGTTGTGTGGAAGCTGGTCTTCGTAAAAACTTTTATGATCTGTTCCGTGGAGACTTATCCGAGCCGTCTCCTCTATGAGCAGGCCTGGCATGGTGTCCCCCTTTAAGCTCGCGAAAGACCTTCAGACTCAGCCACAGTGATCTTCGGGACATGCGTGCAGGCTGCGTTTCCGACCGCGGATTCTCGTGGATGTGGAAAAGGTGAACACCAGGACCACCGTCCTTGGCCGTGAAGTATCCTTCCCAGTGGGGCTAGCTCCGTCAGCGACTCACAAGTTGGTGAACCCTGAAGGAGAGATCGGCTGTGCTCAAGGCAAGGCCTTCCATCGTGTCTTCTACGCCTCTAGAATTGTCAGTTTTTCGATGCAGACTTCTGCGTTCCCATGCTGCGATCATTTGGCTCGCGGTGTTTACGATGAAAGGAATCGTATCGCAGGCGACCACATGCGCACTATTACCAAATTCTTCTCTGGAAGGTAGGGAGAGATTTACCGCGAACATGACATTGCTTTTTATTGCGTGCTTCTCTCCGGAGTGGAACGGGGTTTTGTTCCCCCTTTAAGTAAAAGATGAGTATTACAAAAGCAATTTACGCCGTTCATAAACGTGGTGAACAAATATTTTCATCGTGGACATTTCGGTTTACGACATGACAGTTGAAAAATCAGTGCTCGCTGCATGATTTGTCGATGTACTTGAATTAACTTGCAGTATCTTTAGCGTCCCAGCAACACCTCAGCGCATTCAAGTAACACCTGTCGTCTGAGATATAAAATCCTAACCAGCTTTCTGAATGTGATGCAATCAATTTTCCGCAACGCGTGTGGGTGCTTATTTTACACTTCAAATGGCACGTACTCTCTGTCCAGGGGTCGCAGTGCGAATCAATAAACTTGCTTTCTCCGTGACCGCTAGGTCCCGAAAGTTTGACGAGATGGGAAGCGGGTTCATCGCCTAATGCGCTTTACTTGAAGCCCATTTTGAAGGACGCTTCACCACGGGCTAGGTGAAAAGTCTGGTATTATTTCCTACCAACACGCACAGCCAACGCAGTTGGATTCTATGGAAAAGACGATGCCCATCGGCTGCCGTAACCAGCCTAGCATACGAGGCAGTTTCAGAACTCTAAATACACTGAAGCAAAGTGTGAGACCGCGATAGTTGGTATTGCGTAATGAAACAACCAGCGCGAAAGTAGACATGAAACACAAAAAGAAGCGATGTGCACAAGCGGTGACTTCCAACAGGCGTTCTTCAGAAGCACACGCTTCTTTCTAATAAACATCAGCTAGAAGTCAGCACTTCTCCTGGCCGCTTAGTTTTTTGTGTGCCGTGTCTACTATCGCGATCGTTATATCGTCTTTATAAGTATGCAGTGGGCACGGCGGGCAACTTTTTTCTTGTTCTAACGAGCTTTTTGAGTACAATTTCACGGATCTATAGCGCACAGTTGCTCTTCCAAAAGTGAACGCGTCTTCTACAGCTGATTTTCAAATCCAAACAGCGGCGCAGGGCGCTGGTGCGGTGATGATATTGAGCAGCTTCAGCACTGTGACGCTCGAGGACGTGAGGGCAGCGGCTTCCGGCTGTCTTCTCTGGCAGCAGGCGTACATTTTTCGCAACCGGTCACTCACCGAGTCGTTGGTCAAGAGGGCAGCTGCCCATGGCTTCGCGGCCATTGTGCTCACCGTGGACTCTCCGGTGCCTGGAGATGGCTTTGTGCACGATCCGTATAGGTCACAACTGCCCCATGGTCTCAGGTATCGTTGCGTTTTTTCAAACACACATGCATTCTTCAGAAAAACCTGCACCATTCGAAGTTTCATTAATTTGTCCGTAAACAATATTTTTCATTTATTATTTGTGCTATTTGTGTTGCCGGCACTTACGAATCGCAGGTACGTGTCAATGGGCGTACTTTTCTTGAAAGAAAAGTAAATCGAACGCAAAGTTTTCTGAGAGAACACCCGCGCAGCACAGATGATAATGATTGTTGGGTGACAACATAGACAGTACGGAGTGTAAGTTTTCTTGGGATATAATGATGAATATCATGGTTTTTTTTACGTGTGGCCTAATTTATATTTTAACTGGTTTATTCGGTTTCCGTAAGCACCCGATAAGGATAGCACGCTTCCTCTAACGCTCGTACAACGGGGTTGCTGATTTATTGTTTAGCGAGAAAGATTTGGGTAAGGTAGGTCGGTCGCTACGCAACTGCACCACCTGTCGGCGAACGCCTGAGTGGTCCAATGGCCAAGGAAAAGTAAATTATGAGGAAGGGAAAGCGAGAACGAGGGCACCAAAAGGAGAGGAGAACAATTAGCAGAGTAAGCTTGCGCCACAAGAAGCTGTGTATCCCCTATGGCTTCTATACATTCCAGTAGTTACAGCCAAAGTGCGGGGCATATCTTGCAAATATAGCTTGTCGGAAATAGCTGTGAAACAGTTAGCACTGTAGCATATCTCCTATGCCTACGGAGATTACATTCAAGTCACAGATGGCTCGTGTTGAAAGGACATTCAGCGTCTATATTCCGCAAACCCTCTACGAGGAAACACATAACGTACAAATTGCAAAAGGTCACTACAGAAAATGATTACGCTATAATGACTGCCTTGACCTTCATATGCTCACAACCACACCCACTGGAATGAGCCATCCTTAGGCTGCCAGGTGTCGCTATTGAGAAGATTTCCTACAAGCATAAACAAAAATGGTCACGCTCTAATGTACAAAATATATATACAAAAGCGACAACCTTGCAACATTAGATTTCCTTTCACTGGATTCCTAGTCACTGCAGCATTCAAGGCAACACTGACGCAGATAGTTTAGCACATGCTGCCCACAATCAACCGGCCTCAACACGAAAGTGAAGCGGCGAATTGAAATTCGGAGACAGGCAAAACACTGAAAAAAACAACAACAACAACGTTAAAGTTGATCCCGAGCTCTATATAACGCGGTGGCGCTCTTGGATCAGTTGTTTTTATTCTTTACCTTTCCACGAATAGTACAATTATTTTATTTAGGAATTTCGCTAAGTATTACATTTACTGTCTCCCGTATCCGACTGTCGCGTTGTCGCAGTTTCGCCAATTTGGAAGCAGCGTATGAGGATGAGGTCCGTGGGTGCAAGCACCAAGACACGTTCTTGGGCGACACGAATTGTCTGGCTTCGGCCACATTGAACGACATCGAATGGCTTTGCGGGCTCTCGAAGCTGCCCGTAGTCATCAAGGGCGTCCTCACTGGTAAGCGCATAGTTTCTGAGCGGCGCTGTGGAATCGGTGCAGAGTGCAGCCACAAAAGGGTAAACACATGTGGTTCAAACCACGCAGCCCGCCAGACGATGAAAGATCGCCTCTAGTACTGGATTTGTTGGATGTCTTGCTTGGACGATCAGTCGCACGACTAATCAGATGGTTCTTACACGGAAATGGGAAACACATGGACGTCATAAAGATCCTATCTGTCGGAAGATGTGCAGCAATTAAATTATGCGGCTTTGCGAGTCACAACCACAACCTGATTATTCAAGGGAACGAGTAGTGGGCACTCTGGAATAATTTTGACCATCTGGGGTTTTTTAAGGTGCACCTAAATTTAAGCACGCCTCTGTTTTCGCATTTAGCCCCCATCGAAATGTGGCCGCCGCTGCCGCGACTCGATCGTGCGACCTCGTGCTTAGCAGCGCAACACCAAAGCCACTAAGCTACTACGGCGGGTGGAGATGTGTAGCAATAATGTCTCTTTCGCTTCAAGTGGTCCCAAACTTAGATCACAGCCCGGGCTGTTTATTCGGGCCTGCACCCAGGCGGAGCCCGAAAGGGCCATGAGTTGGCCTGCCTAATATCTGCCTTGTGATTTCAAACCTGGCTCTTACTCAGCCCTGGCTCTAAAGATTCATGCCCACGCCCACCCGGCCAGGTTCAGTTCGACCCATGGACCATTGAGCCTACATGAAACTCTAGTTCTTCGTTATAGTGAGATACTGTCATGTGATGAAAGGGCGCTGGGCGGCCTTAGAGCTGCGCAAAGCAGTGTTTTGCACTGTGTCTGCTCTTCCTAGCTACAATTCAATTGTGAGAGAAATAAAGATTTCATTTTATTTCGTTTCATTTCAGTGCGCACCTACCATACACGGCTTATTACTCGACTAGACAATATGGAAATATAAATATACAATTGACCGAAGAGAAAATAGGGATGAATAAGGATGGTAAATGCCACTGATAGGTGGCAGAATAGGTGCTTACTGTTTAGGAAGGATCATATTGATAAAGCTGAAGAAAATTTACAAGTGGCAGATTCGACTGCGTCACGTTTTCTGCTAATGTTGGAGCTTTTGATCAACATGCATGGCTCTTTACAGTGTGATACCAATGGCCCTACTATAATTGCTAAACAGTTCTGGAGCAACATACAGGGCGTCTGAGCTAACGTTAGCCAAGCCGTCAAAACAAGATTTATAAGACGTGGTGGAAGGTACGGCATTAAAGTCCACGGTTTCTGTCCGTTAGGCCGCTGACAACTGAACGTCGCAAATGCGATCAGGATATTTGGCACCGTGATTTCCGAATATTTCCTTTTCCTTAAACAACTGGCCAAATGTTAATTGTGACAGAGGATATAGCGGTGAAATATATGAACACACTTATACACACCGCTAGCCGTTTCATCTCGTACTTGAATCTCATATCACCATGCCGATGCAGTGTCACAGAACTCGAGCCAACAAATAAGGCGAGAATGCAAATTTATATACGCTGGTTTAGTGGCTTTCAGGCATTTCATATTACATGGCCGCTACAAGCTTTTTTTTTATTAAACTGAAATCGGTGGCCCGAAAGGGTAACGCTTATGTGAAAACATATTTTGACGCTGAACATGTCATTTTCATTGCTTTAGTCGGCTTCATTATAATGGTGTAAACTTTTGATGGCACAATTTAGGAATCTTTGTTCGGCGATTGAGCAAATAAGGAGTGTTTCTAATTATGTTTCACTTTGCGCGGTGTTAAGCAAACGGCATGTACAGCCTAAGCAATGCAGTACTTTTTTTTCGTCAGATTGGTATATGGTATTGACGCGTCTATTCTTTTATGCAGACGACAACGAAAATGGGTCAGTGGGATTCGTGGGTCAGTGGGTGGCTCTAGTGGATCAGTGGGATTCGGCGAGGACGGAGAAGACGTGTCTCTGGCCTGTTTTGTATTTGAACAAGTTGTCCTGCTGTTCTTGAACGTCTCCCTGTCTACTGTCCGCGTTGTACTGCGACACTGGTGGAGGTGCGGGGTACTGACGGCGCCTGATGCTCGGAAGTCCTTCCGGGAGTCGTTACTCTAGCCTAGACGCGTTATCGCCAGTTACGACACCCGTGCATCACTTTAGTCGTCGACGGCTAGGCCTTGCCCCGGAGTTCTCCCTGCTTCAACCACCTCTCTCCAGGAGCTCCACACATCTCGTAATGGCCGAAACCAGCCCACCGCCGGTTTTCCAGTCCACAGCAGCAGCCGGTTTTCCAGTCCACAGCAAGTAACCGTTCTGCATCCTCTGGTTCTCGATCGCTATTGCGGAGCAGTCTTCGAAGACATTGAAGACTGGCTTGACAAATATGAACGCGTCGCACAGAATAATCAATGGACTGAGCAGCAAAAGCTCTCCCACGTCTATTTCGCCTTTGACGAGAGTGGCCGTACTTGGCTGGAAAACCGCGAAGCTAGCCTAACGACATGGAATGACTTTCGTCAGAAAATCACGGATACTTTTGCGAGTGCCGACCAACGCGACCATTGTCAGGATTGGGGGCTCAATCCAACCACTCGTGATCCGTTGTCAAGGGTGGAGTCCTGCATGAATTCGAAGGTAGCTGGCCCATGTCAACGTCCAACTTACCCACGCTGAGAACTTTGATGAAGGGAAGGACTCCTTCTCATCGAGAACGAGGAATATGGGTTTATTTACAGTATTTATATCAGTCTAACATGACTGTTTGAGAAAGTACATCAGTCTAACATGACTGCTTGAGAGAGAGTCTCAGTCCAACATGACTCCTTAACAGAAGTGTGTCAGCATTCGCACAACAGCAGTTTTTAAACATTCGGTCCTCCCACGATACAAGGTGACGCGCACGTTCGTTTAGTCATCGCAAACTAGCCGCTTCTCCGCAGGACGGTTTACACACACACACATGCACACACACACGTGTTCACGGTCCGAAACCGACACCACACGAATTTTGTAGAACTCGGGGCCGTTCCTGCTAGCGCGTTGTCTTGCGTCTTGGTCGGTGCGTGGGAAGGAGCCTCCGTCGGCGTTCCCGCGGCTGCTCCCCCACCCGTAGGAGATCAGGTCCGCGTTGTCGTGTTGCGCACAAAGCCTGCTTCGTCGAACTCCTTCAGTCACAACGCATCCTAGCTGAAGCGACGGAGAGTGGAGGATGCGCGTATTGATACCGACACAAAGTCGACTTAGCCACGCCGTGGCTAGAGGTCGGCGGCGGCATTCCAAGATGAGGTTGCCACGGCTGGCGTAACTGGCTGGGAAACTTGCACTGCAGCTGGCCGTTCTTAACAGCGCCTCCATGGCCCGGAAAATCTCGACTGTCTAGCGCTGACAACCGCTGGGCAGGAAGAGAACGGCTGGTGGCCAGGGGGTGATGCCTTGGCTACCAGCGACCACTTGTGTAATGTCACACCCCCAAAACATCCAACGAGTACAGACAACTGCAAGATGAACCCCACAACACGTCTCTGCGCCGAGATGACGTACATTGGCTCTCACTTTAGACCCGCTAGGCTTCAAAAGAAAGAACATAAGGGCAGAAACAAAAAAAAATGCTGCATTTCGCTATGCCAATGTCTGAAGCAATTTCGTGCTGACAAATTCAGCAATCATGGAGGGAATCCTGCTAAATGAGAGGGGATCTTCTTGGCTTAACAAAATTAACACTAGTAACCCTAAAATTTAGGCGGGGCCCTCAAACGCAGAATTCAAATTAGTCTGCTCAAATCATCCGCATTCCTATGCAACTTTCCCTTATATCTAACGGAGAAGTTGTACTCTTTGAGAGTGAGGCTCCATCGGAGCAAGCGGAAATTTTTGTGTGACATTTGATTGAGCCACGTCAGAGGACAGTGGTCGGTCTCGCAGATTAACTTCGCTCCGTACAAGTAACACGACAACTTCTGGGCGGCCCCAAACTAAACAAGCCCATTCCTTCTCTGAGGCGCTGTAGCCTTCCTCTCTTACATTTCGTTTACGGCTGGCATAGAGGATAGGATGCTCCTCGTTATCGTCGCCGACCTGACTACGTACCACGCCCATGCCTCTGTCGCTTGCGTCGCATTGAACTATGAATTCCTTTGTGTAGTCTGGCGCGCGAAGCACAGGACGAGAAACCAATAGCGTTTTAAAACTTTGGAAGCGTTCTCTTTGTCCTTATCCCAGTGTACGTTACTCGGTGCTCCCTTTCTTTTCTTATGGACTTGCCATTTGCAAGCAATTCGGAATGTACCGTTGATAGTACCTCACAAGTCCCAAAAAGGAACGAATGTCTGTTTTCGTGCGCGGCTGAGAAAATTCTCCAATCGTAGTGGTTTTCAGCTCGGGCGGCCGTCTCACGCCCTGGCCGACAACATGGCCCAGATAAGTAACCTGCGAACAACCAAACCTACACTTTTCCGCTTTCATCGTTAAGCCGGCTTCCCTCAACCGTGAGAACACCTGTTTGAGGTGGGATACGTGTTGTTCCGAGCTGTCCGAAAAAATTGCTACATCATCAAGATAGGGCAAGGCGAACTCCTGCAAGTCTTTTAGGACAATATCCATTAACTTAGAGAAGCTAAACGGCGCGTTCTTCAGCCTGAAGATGAGTGCGAGAGGGCGAAAAGTGCCTACAGGTGAGATGAATGCGGCATAGCGGCTGGCAATTTCTGAAAGGGGAACTTGCCAGTACCCCCGCACAAGATCTATAGTTGAAATGTATTTAGCAGCGCTAACCCTTTCAATTCGTTAATCAATGTTGGGTATCGGGTCCAGCTGATCCCTAGTGATGGCATTTAACATCCTGTAGTCAACACACGGACGAGGGTCCTTGTTAGGGGTTTCTATCCGTATTAGCGGGGACGTGTAGTCACTCTCAGCGGGCCCAATAACTCCCAACTCTAGCATGCGCTGTATCTCTGCCTCCATAATCTCTCTCTGTCTTGGAGACACCCTGTAAGGCTTTGATCTTACTGGTTCGGTTGATGTCAGCTCAAATTCATGCGTTATTAGTTCGGTTCTACCTGGCCCATCGCTGAACCTGTCGATATATTCCCCTAACACCTCTTTTAGCTCATCTAGCTGCTCGGGACTTAGAACGTGTGAGCTTGCCGAGTGTTCTACTACTTCTTCTAGGCCGACTTCAGAGTTGGAGGTCGCCCTATACTCCTTAAACTTGGTACTAGTGCCATCCTGCTCTTTGATGGTATAGTTAACAACTTCGCTCCGCTCTACATACGGCTTCATCAAATTACAGTGATATATCTTCACTTCCTTCCTGCGACCGGCCATTTTCAGAGCATAGTATCTGAAAGTTTGCGCAACACTTTAACGGGCCCGTCCCAGTGAACTTCAAGCTTGTTCTTTCTTAAACGTTTGAGGATCATTACCTGGTCTCCAGCGTAAAACGTACAAAGCCTCGCATTCTTGTCGTAATAGGATTTGGCGTTCTTCTGAGCTACTCCCATGTTCTTTCCGACTAGTTCTTGAGTTGCGCTTAGCCGTTCCAGCAAATTTAGCACGTATTCAACCACTGTTGGACTCTCCCCTCTTTCCTCCCACATCTCTCTTCACATTCTCAGTGGAGAACGGAGTGTCCTCCCATACTCTAGCTCTGCTGGCGAGAACCCTGTCGCTTCATGTGGAACAGTTCGCAAAGCAAAGTTGCCGGCAGAAAGTTCTCCCAGTCCTCCTTGTGCTCGTAACAGAGCGCACGCAAAACTCGCTTAAGCACCTAATGCCACCTCTCCACACTGCTTGACTGAGGGTGATAGACAGAACTGTGTATTAACATTACCCCGCACTTTTGCAAGAATGTGGAAGTCGGTGCGCTCGTGAATACTGACCCTTGATCTGCCTTAATTTCGGCTGGAAACCCAACTCATGCAAACACTGTCAAAAGCGCGTCTACTACTTCAGTGGAGCTGAGCTCTTTCAGAGGGATTGCTTCTGGAATCTTTGTAGCCGGACACAGCATGGTAAACAAGTACCTGTAGCCCGATTTTGTTTTTGGAAGGGGCCCTACCGTGTCTATTACAAGTCGTTTGAAAGGCTCTGTTATTAAGGGCACTACCTTCAGTGGAGCTTTCAATGTCTCTCCTTGTTTACCAGAACGCTGGCAGGCGTCGCATGATCTTACAAAGTTTTCTACGTCTTTGAAACAGCCAGGCCAGTAATATTCCATAAGCGATCTTTCCTTTGATTTGTTTATGCCAAGCTGGCCGGACCACCCATTTCCATGAAAAAGACTCAAAAGGTCCTCCCTATAGTTACTAGGTACGACTAACTGATCTAGAATCCTACCCTTTAGATCTCTGTAGTGCCGATACAACAATCCTCCTCTCTCATGTATCGTCACGTTGCGCCTACCAATGCCTTCTTTAGCTGTGTCATGTAATTTAGCTAAGCTCTCATCATTCTTTTGCTCGGCTGCCAATGACTCTCTATTCACACGTAAGAGCTGATCAAAGTTCTTTGAGGCCGGTGATGATAACGACCCTGTCTCACTTGTGAGTGCGTCAGCTTGCTCTTCCTGCAGACTTGAACTTTGACACTCTAGTGCTACGCTTTCATTGAACTGGTCAGCTGGCAGGCTTTCTTCAACTGTTTTTCTTCACTCGAGCCTAGCTCGGATTTGGTTATTGCAGTTATCTCCTTTGCTACTTCCGCTGGAACAGCTTGTGCATTTTCGGCCGAAAGCGACGCGATTTTACGAGCTTGGCCTCGCGTCAATGCCTGTATATACTACGCCCTCTCCCAGTTTAAGCCCTTTTTCACGCAGTAACTGATTTGTACGATTCGAAAAGATGTAAGGGTACTGCAGTGACAAAAATTTGGAAACTGCAGCCTCAGTCTCTAGCTCCCCAAATGGTCCACAGATTTTGAGTTTGGCCATGGGCAGACACACGCTGTCTTCTTCTACAACCTGTTTGATTCATGCTACTTCTCCGGCGAAGTCACCTACCGTCGCGTAAGGCGGATGGACAATGTCCACCGTGGCGGCACTGTCTCTCAGCACTCGGCATGGTTTGCCACTAACTTGCAGGTCGTGAAGATATGGACTTAAAAGATCCATATTCTCGTCTTTTTCCTCTACGTAGGAGAAAACTACGCTAGGCTTCCCGCAGTTTACGGCTATATGTCCCAGTTTGTGGCATTTGTAATAGTGAATTGGTCTAAAAGATTCGAATTTTCTTTTCTGTTATTTTTGTGCGGTTTCTCCGTTAAGTTTCTCCTCGGTCTTTTCTGCGGGCTTTTCCTCCATGTCTACAGGCTCCGATCGTCTAGTCTGCGAACCCCTTTAGAACGGAAAGGGTTTCCGCGGTCCATTTCGACCGTCCCAGTTTCCGACCTCGGCGTTCAACTTTCTACGCGTTGCGTACTCTTCGGGTAATTCAGCCGCCCTTTCCACAGTGTTTACATTCCCTCTGTCTTGCACCCAAAGTTTCACAGCTTGGGGGATGGTTTTGTAAAACTGCTCTAGATACATGCATTCAATGATCATGTCTCTGCTGTCGTACGCTTCCGCGCTTTTCAGCCACACGACTAGGTTGGCCTTTAAGCTATATGCAAACTCCAGATAACCCTCACTATCGTTCTTGCTTGTTCTCCTAAACCTTTGCCGAAAAGCTTCGGCTGAAAGGCGGTATTTCTTCAGGAGACTAGCCTTAACTTTTGCATATTCATATGCATCCTGTGCACTCAGTCTGGCGACTACTTCCGCCGCCTCACACGGCAACATAGACAGCAACCGCTGTGGCCATGTACTCGGGCCGAAGTTCATCTTCTCGCAAGTCCTTTCAAAATTGCTTAGGAACAAGTCTATGTCGGTCCCGACCTCAAATGGCTATAACAGCCTGTCCATGCGGTACGATTCTGCCTCACTTGATCGTCCCAGAGCGCCTTCACTTCCTTGAGACAACTCCAAACGTTTGCTTTCAAGTCCCAGTTGCATTTTTCTTAACTCGCGATGTTTATCGCGTTCCTCTCTCTCTCGTTTTTCTCTGTCCCGTTCTTCTTTTTCTCTTTCCCGTTTCTCTCTTTCTTTTAGAAGTTCCAATCCCATTACGATTTCTTCCTCACTGGCCTGATCGGAAATTAGCTCCAATAACTCCGATTTTAGCATTTCCTTGCGTACATCTAGGCCCAGTTCCTCACCAACAATCAAGAACTCGTCTCTCAGCAGTGTGGTTAACTCCATGATTGCTGCTTTACTGCCTTGATCCTGCTCTCTAAATCTAGCTAGGAAAACACAACCTAGCTGACACTCAACATACTAGCTTCCCTACTGTTCTGAACAGAACAACCACAAAATGAAGCCTAGAGAGTCAAAGCAAGAACCAAGCGCTCACCGCAGTCACAGCACCACGTCGCAAAGTCCATCTCACCGCTGTCAGCCAGTTGTCAGGATTGGGGGCTCAATCCCATCGCTCGTGATCCGTTGTCAAGGTTGGAGTCCGGCAGAATGCCAAGGTAGCTGGCCCATGCCGTCGTCCAACTTATCGGTAAGAACGCTGCATGTTGAGGCGGCCTTAGAGTCACTGTATATGGCTCCCACAGGGAGCCAGAGTTGTGCATAGGCCCGCCATATCTTGCAATCCATTTTTGCGCATTGAAGCCACTTCTCATTCGCACAGCGTCTATTTCATTTATTATACCCTCAAGACTACAGAGGTATTACCGAGAGGATCCACCTCACAAGCTGGTAGCAGTACTGTGGAATCTACACGACTTCTTAGCCAATAGGAAGGTCGAATGCCCCTCGAGATGTGCTCAACCGCGCCGCGCCGTCTGCTCAGCGTCTGCTTGCTATCGTGTTACATGCTCCATGGTTGGCGGATTGCCAAAAGATGTTTTTACGCCGTAAGCTGCGTTTACATGCGTGCGACAGCAGGGCTTCACTATACCTATGCGATTTCCCTGCAGTTACCTTGCAACCTCCTTAGCAAGTAGTATACGGGCGAATTCCCTCACAAATGTTCACCGGCGCCACAGCGTCTGCTCGGCGTCTATAAGGCGTCTACTTGACGTCTACTTTGCGTTTGCTTGCTATCGTCATCATGTACCGTGCTACAGCGGGGCATTAAATTAATAATGTAGTGAAGAATTACGCCCTTATAGCTTTACTTATCATCAACGCATCACCAGCGCTAATGCTGTGGCGCCATCTGGTAACTAAAAACCAAACCAGTTTTACGGCTTGGTGTCGTGTCTGTTGGAGAGTGGTTGCCACAATGTCAATTATGGTCGCACCACAGGCTGTGCGACAGATGCGATGGGCAGAGCGCTCATGCATCAATGACAGATACATTGTGTGCACACATACGTCACGCACGCACGCAGCTCCTAGGCCCTTCGCAAAGCGCAAGTGCGTTATGGAACTTATTGAATTCCTCAAAGTAAATTGCGGGAGATTATTCGCATAGGACGGCTTACACACAAGCTACAAACATTATAGCTTCGGAATGTAATTAGAATAGCTGAGAATAACGCAATGTTCACGTGATAATATCACCTAATGATTTAATCTGATAACGCCATCACGTCAAACGTGACGTCACACGTTGAAGTCTTCGTCAAGGGCCGGTGTCCCCTGATGACGTCATGTCATGCCTCTTGGAGAACCAATTCACTGTGCGCTTCTCGCTTCTTTGCATTCTCTCCGGGATCGGCCCACATTTTTGTGCGAGCTCTGCGCATTAGGACAACAAAAATCCCGACCAACCACAGGCTGAGAGCTTCGATGTAAAACAAAAGATGGCTAGCGCGTGGCCTGAGCCCACTTCTTCGTAAACCGCCGTTGTTGTTCAGGGGCTATGGTGTTGGGCTGCTGAGCACGAGGTCGCGGGATCGAATCCCGGCCCCGGCGGCCACGTTTAGATGCGGGCGAAATGCAAAAACATCCGTGGTGCTTAGATTTATGTGCACGTTAAAGAACCCAGGTGGTGAAATTTCCGGAGTCCTCCCCTACGGCGTGCCTCATATTCCGAAAGTGGTTTTGGCATGTGAAACCCCATAATTCTTCCACTTTTTCGCCGTTGTTGAGATGGCCTAGGAACCCCACGTGGCACTATTATAATCACATTAAAGGGCCTAAACACGGAGCGCAGCTGTCGCATGTGTTGCGAAGATGTCTGCATGCATGTATAGTGCAAACTTCGGGTATCGTATAAGGAGAGCAATAGCGAGCTCATGCATAACGCATACGGGACGCACAGTCTAGTCATTATCGCAAGCGTTATTTTTTCTGTCGGCGCGAACTAAAGAATTCCACAAGCTGCTGCAATTATACACTGGATTTTCGCATTGCAGCCGAAGCGGCGCTGCAAGCACACCGTCACGGCGCAGCGGCCGTCATCGTGTCCAACCACGGAGGCCGCCAGCTGGATGGAACCCCGGCCACGGTGCGTGAATCAAACTCGAAACACCTCAACGACCAATGAAGGCCAAACAGCGTGCAAAAAAAAAAAAAACAACTTCCAGATTCTTAAAACTTGGTCAAATACTTCTGCAGCCCTCCTTCCGTCTCACTTTATAAAACAAAGGAAAAAGAAAAGCACATAATACTTAGGCAGTATTTGTATGTACGAAAGAGCGAGTAGTATTCGTACAATAATTTATATATATTAGAGCGGAGAGCATGGCCCTAGCTTGACCGATGAAGCCTGCTACCCTCACTGGCAAACGAAAGAAACAAGATGGACGATGATGATCATTACGCTATTGTTGTGTTGATGAATGCCTTCTTTATCGTATTTTCCCGAGCCTCGTGCCCACGCATGGCTTACCAGTGAGACGTCTCGCACTTTCGCCTCTGAGAATCTACCATTCCGTAGGTACCAGAGTAACGCCAGAAGACTCTGGTGCCACGGAGGAGCATGAAAAGAGCACGAAAGAATGCAATGCAATGCAATTATCTGTATTTTTACTAATAAATAAATAAATTATGAAAAAAAAAGAGAATCAGATTGAAAAGGAGCTGGTGCTGACAAATGGAAAACTGGAAGAAAGCCGCAGAGAAAATTGCTAAGTGCACAGCTAGTGGGTTAGACAATGTACCCTTTAGGCTAATTAATGAGGTAGGATAAAAAATAAGCAAGCTCTGTTGAGAGCAGTAGAGAACACCTTAAAATATAAAAGAATGCCTGACAGTTAGCGACAAAGTATAATGAATATAATTTATAATGGTAAGGGGACGAAATATAAAATTCACTCGTACAGACTTTTGACCATGACATCGGTAATATACAGATTAGCAATACAGGCAATCAAATTAAAGCTGCCGGCATGGGCAAAGAATAATGGCAATTCGGGAAAACTTCAGGATGGCTTCAGAATAGGTAGGCGTTTGGATGATAACTTGTTTGTTTTTACTCAGTATATTGAAATATCAAGAGTAGAAAGCAGACTGTTATATGTGACCTTTTTATACATTGCAGGACCGTATGACAACGTAGTGCGCAACATCTTGTAGGATATTCTGGAAGGGGAAGGTTTAGGTGACAGTTGTCTACAGCTTTTGAGAGAGATTTACCTAGAAAATACCGTTTGCGTTGAATGAGAAGGGATGAGGAGGGAGGAGAAAGTTCATATCAACAAAGGTCTGAGGCGGCAGTGCTCTTTATCCCCACTGCTGCTTATGATGTACATGGTGGGGATGTAGAGGGCGCTAGAACGATGTAATATCGGGTTTAATCCCTTAACGTATATCATTTACTCTGACCGTGCTCGCAAGCTCACATAGACTCCGAACCGGACAAGCGCAAGTTCAAAGCAATCCGGAGCGAAGAACTTGCTCCCCAACTCTGGGCTGTCCAGCAGGTCCACGACGCCCCCAGGAAACTCAACCTCCCGGTTCCGTCGTGGGAGACGCCCACTCCATGAGAGCCCAAAGCTCTCGTGGCCTGGAGGACCTGAATAAAGTTGATTTCCTTCCTTCCTCTCATACAGACAGGCGCGTACAATAGTAGAGCATCAGCTTTCAGCTTTATTTGATGCGCACGACATTGAGTTTATATCTAACAAGGAAAGTGATTTGCAACGTCTGGCTAATATCTGTGGATAGGAAGGCGAGAATTTAGGTCTGAAATTTAGAGTTAGCAAATCAGGCGTTGTGGCATTCATTGAAAACAGTGAACAGAAGTTGGCACTTACCGGTGGAGCAGTAGGGACCGTAGTGGGGTTTCTGAATCTGTAAATGATACACGAAATTGTGGTCAAATCAACAGTTTCAATTCTGCAGCTTTGTGTATATAACCGGCTACTCATCTTCTATCTTTCGCATTAGAGTTATGCTGACCTACACAAGAAAAGACCAATTAGTGCCCAATATAGGTCCAAGGAACCAGATAGCGAATTTCAAGTGCGATTGGTGTGCCGACCTACGGAGCATATAACGTTGGCACTGCGCAAGTTTGTTTACAATGAACTATTGCTGCATGCTAGATATAAAAGATGTTTTCACTTAACATAAAACATTGTTTCTGTGCTTCAAAGAATGATGTTATGTTAAGAGATGGGCAATATATTACCATATGAATACTGAAGCTTCTATAATGGTAGGCACAATTTCTCTTACAATATTCGAAATTCAACTCAAGTAACGTTGACAAAACACAGAACTGTCATGTTACATGAATTTACATAGCGAGGTCGTAAGGCCGCCACTGCTGACCTTCGCGATAAGCTACACCTTACCATTGAAATGGAAAAAGGGTGCAGAACCTCCACAGGAGTATTCTAAGTACAGCATAAGCAAATCCTGCAATTTCAGTTGGTCCACCCCCAAATTTCAATCGGCCCACTGCCAATTTAAATTGGCCCATCCCCCAATTAGCTTGTCCCAAACCCAATATCAGTCACCCACCCTTAAATTTTAATTTCGCCCACCCCTGCATTTGAAGTTTGCCAACCCCCAAATTGTAGGCTTGAACACTCCCAAATTTCAAGTTGGCCCACTCCATATTGTAATCGGCCCGCCCTTCCAGTTCAAGTTGGCCCACCATCTAATTTAGGTTTACCAAGACCCAGATTTTCAGTTGGCCCACGCCCAAATTTCAAGCCTGACCAACCGGCAAATTTACGTTCTCCCGCCCAAAAATTTCGAATTGGCCCAGCCCCAAATTTGAGTTTGTGCACTCCTACTACAAGCGTCCCCACGCATTTTCTATGGAGCCCTATGTATCCCTAGCGTATTCTGTTTGATAATTTTGTTTGTTTTAATTGTTTCTTATCGCTTATAAAGCTACCAGTCATCTGCATTTACACTATGATAACGATTAAATGCTTTCGCCAATTACGAATTTTGTGCGGATACGTTTCGCGCGACCGAGGGATTTGTCTTGGGTTCTCGCCGGAAAATGCTTACGCATTTTAAAGCGTCCTATTCGGGGCCCAGCGCAGCGGAATAATATCGTGAAGCTATGCCCAGTGCTCAGCGATTCAAACGCGATACCCTGAGTGCATAGCTGCCGGCGGCTTTCGCGCTCCCGCTGAGCGCACACCGAGCTGGTGCACTGTGGCATACGATAGAAGAGAGCCATTGTGACGAATTGTGGCCTAAGTTGGTCTCCAAGCGATCAGCCAGCGCTCACCGGTGGCGCAACAGCGCCGACCGCCATGCGATCCCAATATAGCGTTTCAATTGTTGAGCACTGCACACGCCGCGAACAATGTAACGCTGTTAACAATAAGCAATAAACGCGGGCAAGGTTCTGCAGTCCAATGTTTCCATTAGCCCTAACCTTGAGGCTGGATTGATTCACCGCGTCCTAAGTGGACAACCCACGACGACTTGCACATTTATAAATAGCGTTTTATTTCGACATGTGACCGATAGTCTAAGCAGAAAGACAAGGTGAGCTGTAACTTACTTTGAATGTGCAGATCGATAAGTTCAACTTGTCGCCGATGACAGGGCATGTAGAGATCGCTGAATTCAGTGCGTCCTGCGTGCCGAATCGTATAGAGTACGACCGTTTAACCTGTAGCATGGGCGTGGTTACTAAGCAACGCACGGACGACACGGCAGCGGCAGTCAGGCGACAGAAGAAGCATAAGGACTAAACAATGCGCTACATTCGTTGACGCAAACGAACAAAAGAATTTCGTTCCACTAATGTACGACTGCGCCGTAACCACGTTTCGCGCATTATACACAGAAACAGAATTGGGTTGGATTGAAATGAGCCTTCTAGCAATCAATGGTTGCCAGAATTGGTATGTCAATGTGCTCACAGCATAAGCAGACGACGCCGCGACACTCGCAAACCACGTTTTGGCCACTCAAGTCCTGAAGGTGCAGTTCGGTTGCGCCCTCTGAAACCAAGCATAGGACAGTAACAAGTGGGAGCAGTGTTTCACATTGCAAATTAAGGACACTCGTCATCCGTCTCTCAGTAGAAGTAATCAAGGGCACGTATCAACAATGTGGCCATTGCGGGGGCACGGGGATTTCGGGGTGGGGGGGAGGTTCAGTGGTCAGCAGTCCTGAGCATTGCCGATGATGTAATACTTGCGGTTGTGGCTTGACATTCGCTCTCTGCTGTGGCTGTTGCCCGAAAGAATCTCACAGGTTCTCATGCTGCTCTTGAGCAGCGTTTTAGCCGATTGCGACCTGCTATCATAGAATAGAAAAGGATGATTTTGTTGTTACCGCTGCCCTGTCTTATTAAAATTTTGCAGAAAGTTTGAATCTGATGTTCTGCATTGTTCATTAAAAATGTTCGAACAGTTGCTTGCTCAGTTTTAGCCAATCAAATTGTGCATTAAGCAGCTGTAATGCCAGTGCTAGCACAAACTTGCTTCGTCACCTATAAGCAGCCGTTCCAGGAGGGTTGTCGCATGTTTCCCATTTCTCTGGAACGTGCGAGAACTTTGCCTGAACGACTTATTTCAGCAGAAGCCGACAGACGCAGTAACAAGTTTATCCTAGCGTCGTATCGGCAAGGGTTTGCTTCCCCCCCCAAAAAAAAAAAGAAAAGAAGAAAGCAACGTCGTGCCTTTTTTTCTTAGAAACAAACTAATTAACTGTTGGAATTGTTACATTAAGTAATCCGGAATACAAAACGTGATCTTTCAGCATAATTCGATTAAGAACAGGTGAGCAGAAAGAGCAAACTCCTTTTTATACGATTTTGAGAGAAGAGCAGTATACAGAAACCACACTGGGCGAGTTGTATAAGTATGCATAACCATATATCCGCATTTCAAGTTGACCCACCCCCAAACTTAAGTTGACCCAGCCCCGAATTGAGGTTGGGCCAATCACAAATTTCAGTTGTGGAGCCTACAAATTTCAAGTTGGCCAACCTGAAAACTTCAAGTTGGCCCACCGCCAATTTCAATCGGCGCACCCCGAAATTTAGGTTGCCCCACTCTCAAATTTCAAGTTAACCCGCTCCCATATTGAAGCTGGCCCACCGACAAATTTCAAGTTCACCCACCACCAACTTATAGGTTGGCCCACCTTCACACATATAGTTGGCCCGCCCTCGAATTCCAAGTTAACCCACTTCTAAATTTCAGTCGGCGAACCCCCAAATTTAGGCTGGCCCACCACCAAATTATGTTTGAAATGTCCAAATTTCAAGTCGGCCGACTTGTAAAATTCAGTTGGCACGGCCACCCCCAAATTCTATTTGGCAAACCCTAAAATTGCAACTTTGATTATTCAAGCTTGAAAATTCGAGGAGACTGACATTATTAGCACGAGAATTTGAAACACTAATTCAGATAATTATCAAAAATTGAATAATGAATTTCTCAAATAATTAATTTACGACACTATTGAAATTTGCGAATTGAAGACGGCAAGCTTGCAAGACCTATCCACTCGAAATTAACTTTAAGGAAGACGCCAGTTTTCGGATATTATTGCCCAAAGTGTAGAATGTAATAAACGTGCGTTCTAGGGAAATTTATAGTCCAATGCCCAAAAGAGCATCAGAAAAGTCAGTGGAACAGCGCATTATTAGTGCAAGCTATGATAGCATGTACCTCCATACTGGCGGCATCCTGGAAATTCATCACAAGTGGATACGCCTAGAAACTCACCGGCTACAACTCGTAAATTGCAGTATGTGCCGTACAGTAACTTATTCGAAAGATAATCGGAGGATTTTATTAATTAGTAGTGTATGTGTTTTGATTTCCCGTGGAAGTAATTTCTGCCTCTCAGAATAATCCAGCTAAGGACTATAGTTACGTTGTCTACAAGAGGCTATATTTACAATTTCATGACATTTAAAAATGATTACCGTGTATATATGAGTATGTCACTTACACCCTTCTTAAATAAAAAAACGCACCCTTGATTCTAAACGGAGGATGCTACTCATGCAAGCAGCCTACTGAAAGGGCGTAGTACTGCAAAATAACTATAAAAGGGTGTGAAAGGGTGTACGCAAGGGTGTAAAAACTTTTGAACCTTTGGGGGGCAACATTTTTTTGCTTTGTAAGGCGCGAGAAAGGTTTAATCCGGCATGACTGACTCAGCGCCAGCACCGCAAGCGCGACAAAGTCTGTCCGACACAACGTTATGTCCTGGGAGTCGCGTACGTCCGACTTGCCTTTAGAACAAGGGATCACCAAATGGGGCGTCCGTACGCACCGCTTCACCTGCTTCGCCGCGCCGGCAGCCAGCGTCGGAACGTAAACTTGACCCCATTCCGCAACGCCGGCATGCCTACGGACAAATACATCATCAGGAGCAAGGAATCTTTTCCGTAGTACCTAGGCAAAGTAAGGCATTCAAAGAACAAAAGCCCCCAGATTTTCTCTCTCTCGCCCACACTTACTCGCGTCTGCGCACGAACGTCGGGCGCCTCGGGAAATGCCACGCCCATCTGTACTTGCTGGCAATCCACCTTCTTCAGAACGCGACGGCGCATGCGGCCTGCCCTAGCGGATCAGTCACGAAAGGTTTGGAAGGGATGCGCGCGCGGCCGGGCGGCCAGACATTAGGCCGCTTTAGTTGGGCGTCCGCAACCACCTACGTGCGCTGGGCGCGAGGTTGTGCGTGCGCAGCGTAGTGCGCGTGCACGATGCGGCAACATTTGGCCAGACGCAAAAGCTGACAAGAGGATTGCCGACTTGCACGCGTAGGAACCAGTAGTGTGCTACTCAGCGCCGCCATATGCCACCTTCTCAAACTGTGTAGACAATATCAGCCGCCGCTAGATCAAACCGCAAGCCGGAGTATACCTTCGGCAAGAGAGATATCGAAAAATGCGCTCTCGTGGACACGCGGGAACACGCGAGAACGTCCCCCAAAGGCCGCTGAGCCCGCAGCGGGCGCTACGCAGCTTTTGAAAAGCTGCGGTCGCGCGCAGGATAGCGTGCGGGCTCCTGCGTAATGCGCATGCGCACTGACGCCTCCACTGGTTTGCTGCGTACGCAAAGCTGCTGCGGACGCCCAACTAAAGCTGTCTATTAAAGGAAAGCCCTCTGAAGACAAAAAAGGAGCGTACGGATGTGCACTGCAGCAAACGCTCGTGTCGTTTGCTGCGTTTGAGCTCCACTGGTATATAGCTCTACATCGGTGCGGTGCCGAAAGCGTGCGCAGCATAGACTGCAACTTCACTTTAAAACAGCAAACGGCGAGGGCCTCCCGGGCTTCGTCCGGACGGCGCCATGAACCACGTAGTTATCGCCCTGCATTGACGGCTAGCAAATTTATCTATAAAGCGGCGCTGCACTTCATCCGCAACGTGACGTTCTTGAAGTGCCACCGATGTCTTCTTGCAGCGTCGGCCCTCTGTTGCTTGTCGTGGCAGCACGTGCCTGACTTCACGGCGACGCCGACGGCACAAATGCACCTGGAGTGTCCATACAATTTCTATCGCAATGAAAATTCCCCAGATCTCGCGAAAGCCGCCTTCAAAAGCCCCCGGATCTCCTTCTCGCAACCCATGCATGCGCCCGATCGACTCTCGGGCAAATACGAAAACGAAGGTGTTTATTTATTTATTTATTTATTTATTTATTTTACCCTCAGGGTTTGCACATTACAGAGGGGAGGGGCATATTACAGACGAAAATTGGAAAAACAGTTGATACAATCACAATAAGAAGCATGAACAATCACCAGCTTAATACAAAAATGAACTGAAACAGTCGCATTCAAGATAAAGCAGAGTAATTTAAACATCTAAAACTAAAACAACAATAAGCAAAAAACAGAAGGACAAATTCAATACAAATATTTAAGCAATATTAAGCATGTTATTCAAGAAATCCTTAAAGCGTGTTGTATCCATGATAGCTGTAGCTACTCGTGGCAGCTGATTCCATTCGGAGGTGGTTCTAGGTAAAAATGCATGTGAATAGGTTACAGTTCTACAACGAGGAACATCAACTTTTTGGAGGTGGTCAATTCTAGATGAAATGAAAGGAGGGGATTTAATGAACTGATTGCGGAGATGATTGTTGGGATAGTATATTTTATGAAAAATAGCGATCCGGGCTATTTTACGCCGAATTGTAAGTTCTGGAAGGTTAAGTAGTGACTTCATCATGGTAACACTGGCTGTGCGGTCATAATTGGATAAGATGAAGCGAACGGAACGATTCTGCACTCTTTCAAGTTCTTTTATCAGTGTAGTACCAGCGGGATCCCAGATAGATGATGCGTATTCAAGTGACGGACGAATGTAAGTTGTGTAGAGAAGCTTTTTAAGTGATGGGGGTGCCATATAGAAGTTTCTTCGAAAGTATCCAAGTGATCGGTTAGCTTTGGTGACGACGTGCCTCACATGATGGTTCCATGATAGGTTACTACAAACGTTAACACCGAGATATTTTTAAGATGAAACAGACTCAAGAGGCGTATTATCAAGATGATAGTGTGGTGATGCTAATAAGGTGCGGGATACGCGCATTGATTTGCATTTCGAAATGTTCAATTCCATGTTCCACGTTTGACACCAGGAATGTATAGTATTTAAGTCGGTCTGAAGTAAGGCAACATCGTCTTGGTTAGTTATTTTCCGATAAATTACACAGTCATCCGCAAATAGGCAAATCTTTGATGAAATGTTATCGGGTAAGTCATTCATGAAAATTTAAAAAGTAATGGGGAACCTGGGGACTCCCGATAGCACTGGCTGGACTGGGGAATCAACATTATTTGCGGAAACAAACTGAGTACCGTTAAAAAGGAAAGCTCGAATCCAGTTTAGAAAATTGGGATCTAGATTTAACTGACCGAGCTTAAAAAGTAGTAAATGATGACTAACCTTGTCAAATGCTTTGGAGTAATCTAAAAAAATACAGTCTATTGTGAATCCAGAATCAAGTAAATGATGCAGGTCGTTAGTAAAGACTAGAAGCTGTGTTTCACAAGAAAAATTTTTGCGGAAGCCATGTTGTGAGGGTGTAAAAAACTGGTATGACTCAAGAAAATTGACAAGGTGAGTGAAGATAATGTGTTCAAAAACTTTACATGGAACAGATGTGAGTGAAATTGGACGGAAATTTGATGGATTGTGTGTTACCCCAGACTTGTGAACTGGCACAACCTTACCTATCAGCCAGTCTTCCGGAAGGCTAGATAGCTGCAGGGACTGTGAAAAAATGCATGCCAATATGATAGAGGAGTATTCAATAGTATTCAATAGTATTCAAGAGTATTCAATAGTATTCAATTGTGGTGCGATGACGCTCGATGTCAACACGACAGCTTAGTGAAAGTATTTGGGCTATTGGGTCGAGTCACAACACTGGAAAAGTGCAGTTAACCCTAGCGAGGAACACGGATAGATCATGGGGTTTTACGTGCCAAAACCACTTTCTGATTATGAGGCACGCCGTAGTGGTGGACTCCGGAAATTTCGACCACCTGTGGTTCTTTAACGTGCCCCTAAATCTAAGTACACGGGCGTTTTCGCATTTCGCCCCCATTGAAATGCGTCCGCCGTGGCCGGGATTCGATCCCGCGACCTTGTGCTCAGCAGCCCAAACACCATAGCCACTGAGCAACCACGGCGGGTAGCAAAAAAAATTATGGGGTTTTACGTGCCAAAACCACTTTCTGATTATGAGGCACGCCGTAGTGGAGGACTCCGGAAATTTCGACCACCTGGGGTTCTTTAACGTGCACCTAAACCCAAGTACACGGGTGTTTTCGCATTTCGCCCCCATCGAAATGCGGCCGCCGTGGCTGGGACTCGATCCCGCCACCTCGTACTCAGCAGCCCAAACACCATAGCCACTGAGCAGCCACGGCGGGTCAGGTGGGTAGCAAGGAACAAGGGCCAACCAAGTTAGCAAATCTTTGCTTTAATCTATAATCTCTATCACATCTTCACTTTATCGGTGACCCTTCAATTAAAAAATTATTTAAGAACTAATATTCGAACCATCTGTGACCTTTAGAAACCCACTTCTCAGGCGTTTAATTACATAAGGTGGAGAAACAATAATATGTTACGCCAGTGTGTACCATCGTATCTACACCATGATAAAGACACCTATTCCATCGTGCTCGAAATGAGTCACGAATCAAAGTTCTTGTAAATTTTGTTGAAAAATTACAAATATAGTGTTCAACGCACCGAAAGCGCAGAGTAAATTTCTTAGTTAACTGCGCGGACGTTGCGTTTTGTAGTGCAAGTAAACCGTGCCCGCCTCTTCAGGTAATCCAAAAAAAGGAGAAAGAAATTAACCCCTTACTGGTGTTCCTAAAAACTAAACTGTTCTAACTGTAACAGCGGATCTGTCACGCGACACCGATAGCCCAAATAGAGAAAGCGTGAATCTACAGTGACCACGCGTCCGTTGTTATACATTTTGCTTGTGCTAATTTTCATCCAACTGTCACATTATCACTTTCGCGTCAGAATAGCGTGCTGTGTCGAAAGTAGTTGAATCCTTCTTTCGCCGGACGTCCGTTCTATGAACTGAGCCAGGATCTTATTTTGATAAAGTGAACAAGTGTCCTTACATTTATCGGTCGAACAGGAAACTGTACATACCATCCTGCATACCGTCTATAGTTTTCAGAAGGCGCATACACCTTTTTCAGATTGACGTGCTGCCCGAAATCGTCGCCGCTGTTGGTGACAAGATGGAAGTGTACTTGGACAGCGGAGTTCGAACAGGTGCGGACGTGGTCAAGGCGCTCTCGCTGGGAGCTAGGGCGGTGTTCGTAGGACGACCAATGCTCTGGGGACTCGCATACGACGTAAGCCAGTTTTCTTTTTCTGTAGTTTACGGGAGCGTTGTACCAAGCCTGCTCAAGGGTGGCCATCAACAAGCGGCACTTGTTCTTCCGTCAGCTTGCAAGGAAAGAAGGGCTTCTCCGAGCATGTGTTTGCAGTCGGAAGCGACATAGTCCGTTTCGCTGCTGTGACATCACAGCATATGAGGATGAGACTTAGTTTCGCATTTACGAGCAATTCTGCATTCGCGTTCTAAAACATCCTTTGCTGCGCCCGGCTCTGCTTCTCGTCTAGGGGCGAAATGTTCACTGCGACAAAAAATTTTCATCGCCGCCATTCGATGCTGCCCCACTATGCATTCACGAGCCAGAATGCTCATGCGTTTTATTTAGTTCCACTACGTTCCGCTGTATACCGAAGGTGTTCGTGATCCTCTCGATGCCTCTTCCGAGCCTGCCTCTCGTCCGTCCTTATGTCACGCTTCGAATTCATTTTGTGTGTGTTGGAAGCCACATTTTCGCGGTGTATAGCGTCCATGGTTTTCCAGGCGCTTATGCTTTGCACTATCTCTTGGACTCGCCCATCGCACGAGACGACAGCCAGCAGCCAGCAGTGGTAATTCAGGTGGACAGGGCGAAAACCGAGCCCATACGTGAAACATCACTGCCACATGGCTAATGAGGATTCGGGCCTCGAAGCGTTGCTCTTGATGGCGCATCGTGCAAGCAGCGTGCCAGCAGGCTCACAAGGGGCGAAGGGGCAGAGAAATCTTCGCGTTAATAGTTAGTTCACCATCAATGAGAAATGAGATTCGTCATAAGGGCAACCTATTTTCTTACGTATGGCTTTCAGCTTCGCGCGCATCGTTGGAACTTCTTTCGCGACAGGTTTAACAAATGTTGCAGTTATATTGCATTACCAGCCATAGGCTCGCGAAAGAATGAGCTGCATGCATGCATTGCCAAAAAATTAACAACTTGAACTTCTACGAGAAATAATTAAAGAAAAGCTTTGCCTCTTCCTTCCACTTTCCGATTACTCGCCGCTGCTGGATTTTTACACTATGGGTCACGAAAGTCAATGTTCAAAATATATTTATTGGACTTGTGGTAGTGGCGGCTGGATAGCAGGCTTGGTCAAACACGGTAACACTGTTGAAAGCTGCATATCGCAACTTCCTTCGTCTCAGTTTACAATAATATGTCTTCTTGCTTGTAAGGTGAGCTGTTCTCAGAGATAGTGAAAACCAGTTCCTGAACGAGTGCAAATGGAGATGACACGGGGAAACCAGGAGCTCGACGCACCCAACGCATACGCGATTTCCAGAACATGCAAAAGTTGGCAAAGCATGTATTGAGCCTAGAGGAGACAGACTCGGAAGAAGCCTTGAGTGGAGCAGAAACTTCTTGGATGCGCAGAAAAGCCTGGTTTGGAACGCGAGCGCCTGGTGGCTCACAAGAACGAAGTTAAGCAGCTTCGAGTGGCGGCGACGAGTGGCGAGTAACGTAGTGGACATCTTGCCTAGAAACGTGAAGCGGATCAGCGTTGATATGCACCAGAGAGGTGGCTTCAAATGCGAGTACTCACTTGCGCGGCGAAGCCAGGAATGGGACCCCTGGACGGGGACCGCGCGCGTCATTCTTACGGGTGCAGACAAGTTTTCTGATAAGCACTTCATACAAGACGAGTTCGGGATAGTTTGCAGTCATAGGCGATGTCTGTGGTGCCGGACTGCTACATGCAAGCTTGCGTTAAGTGGCGTTTCCAGTCAGAATAGTGTCCAACTTCGTCGTGTCGACTATATTTGGAACTTCCTGGGGTGGCCTGTATTCGAAAATGGTCGCTGGGAAAGAATGGCGCTTTTCGCAAACATCAAATGTTGCGTGTCTCAAAAGATTCTCACAGCACGGGATCTTCGCTTGATATCTGTGCATTCTATTTATGATTTGCTTCTCCAACCAAACATGGCGCTCTCCACATGATGTGAAAACGCGCAATGGTAACTAGATACGACAGTGCATTTAGTGTCGACTATACTTGAACGTTTGTCATGTGCGCGCTCAGTACGAACTCTTATAAATGCTTGGAAAGTGTGCGTTTTATGGCGCAGTTTTCTCTCCAACGCAGTTTTCTTCTACGCAGGGCAAGCAAGGTGTCGACAGAGTGTTGCACATATTGAGAGATGAACTTGAGCGCACTGTGCGACTCCTCGGTGAGCTACTTGCACTTTTTTCTTGTTCTATTGGCTGTCCACTTCCTATATATTGTGTTTTTGAATTAAATTAAGCCAAACAACCTTGCCCTCCTCCCTCCCCCATCCTCATAAGAAAGGAGTACATATAGTTTGCTTAGAACGCCCGCCTGCAACTGAGCGTTCCCATTTGAAGAACTGCAGTATTTTTGTTGCTTTCAATAGATGGAGTGGTCTTGGAATAATAGGACACAACAAAGAGCCTGCTATCCCAAAAGCATCCGAAACAATTCCCTTCAACGGTAGGATCTTACGCCCTACAGCTTCAGAGTGAGCTATATACGGTGCTGCAGCGAATGGCTCCGTCATGAATTTCACCTCTTCCATGCAATTCCGTGAACTTATACCGAAATCGTGGCAAACGAGTGGTTTTGCATTCTATCTTCATGAGAATACGGCTGACAGCTATGAGGAAAGAACCATTGAGTTCACCGGCAGAAAGAGATAGCAAAAGCTGTGTGTGATTTTTTTTTTGTGCCTTTTATTGGGCGCCCGGTAAGTGTAGTGATCGGCATGACAGCGGGACAATCGACGCCCGATGACTCATCGCAGACGGCAAAACGCACTTAGTTCGTCGTTGTTTGGGCTCCGAATGTGCAGCTTGAGTGCCGGGCAGGAGGAGCGGTTCATTTCACCTGCACAATATTTTTTTTATTCTAAATATAAGAACTATTTTATTTTGTTAACAGTGGGTCCCGTCTTCACGAACGGGGTTATGTGTGTAGTGGAGGGGGGGGGGGAGGGCTGCGGGCTTGCAGTGGGACCTGTGGGTCACTAGCCCTCCCCTCTCGTTCCCGGAGACTCGCCTCTAGCGGCACCGCCCTTTGGCACTCGCACGGCCATCGCCATTCAGAATCTTGTATCCTGCAGGAAAGAAAGCAATGTTTCAGGTGAAAGCACTTGCGCTATGGTTTGCGAAACAAACGGTACCCCTAAGTCGTACAAACTCAGTTGCTTTTGGCATTAAATAATGAAGAGACACGGTAAGTGCAGTCAAAGCACTATTATCAACTAGCTGATGACCCAAAAAGGCAATGAAAATTCACCAACGATTACGAGACTCCCTAATGTGAAATCTGACCGCAGATTTATACGTGCTTTCATTTCGTCATATATTGGCTGGCGCTGACCATCTGTCTCATGCAGTATATTGCAAAAGGAGTGAAGTATACCGTAACTGCCTCGCAAATTGGGAGATCCCGAAAGGCAGCGCGTGGGTGACGCATGGGCGCGACAGATCCCCGCTCGTGCAGCTCTTTGTTTCCATATGCGGTACTGGTGGCGACATCGGCGAATAGACGACATCCGCTACTTTGGCGCTGCCATCGTCACCGCACAGCCCATCTTGCGCGGGACTACGCTTTCCTTCTCGCGCTCTCCCCCATACCTTCCTCTCTCCGCCTCATGGTTCCACTGCATCCCCCTCCTCCACTTTCATCCTCGAATTCTTTTCGTCATTCTTCATTCCCCGCGGCGCTTCACTTTCGCTATTTGATCCTCTGCTGTGCTCGTTCGGTCGGTTACAATGGTCGTCGAAGCTTCCCGCAGGAACGGGCGCCTAAGACCTGCGTTCTACAAACACGCAGTTTTCATGTACTAAGTGAAGCTTTCGCCTCCAATCAGCCGCCACAGCCGACTGAGCGCTGGTTCATCATGCTAATCCGAGTGCGCGTGACCTCTTGACTTCACTGCCGCGATCTGATGACACCATCCCTTCTGCCAACCAACGCTAGTCTCAACCCTCCCTCACCACATGACGTCACTGCTTGCGTCATCCAATGGGTGCGCTTATTGCTTCTCCGCCTTTCTTCCTCCTATTGCCACGGCACCTTTATATCTACTCACCTAAAGGATGTTCGTAGCGCAATTACGTGGGAATGAAGAATGAATAGACGATATGGAACGTGATGTGTAACGATCAATGCACTGTGCAACCACCACCGCAACCAAACACGGTCCTAAACCCGTCAGAACCACGAGAAAAGCTGCCCTTAAAAAGAGCGTTTTTCTTTCTGGCTGCCCGTGTAGTTTCTCTGTGTTCCAACTCTCCAGCACATTGCCACATCTGGACGAAAAGCCGATGTCCTTGCAGGCTCTAGTCGAACAACACCCCTCCCTCTCGTCGATCAACGAGAATGTGAAGGGGCTTTAGTGTTTTAAAGCGAAAGCTTTACTTAACATTACTTAGCCGAGTTTCGCCGTCACCAGCAATTTGACATTCATTTGACCGCAGCTGTACCGTAGCCTTGACAACGCATTACGTGACTCGCCGCGCCGAGCTCCACCCCCGCTGCATGCGCTAGCCACTACCGCCGGCTTGCCGTACGCGCTCTCTAAAGCTGGGTTGCCGCCTGAGCACGTGACTCACTGCGCGCCTGGCTAACAAGAGTCCCGCGCTCGCCTAGTCAGTGCGAGCTTGGCCATGGATGGCAGCGAGACCGGGCCGTCTTTGAGCGTTGCGCGGAAGCGGGAGGCTTTGAGCCATCTTCGCCAAGCGGCGACTGACCACCCGGCGGATATCCCCCAGCGACCTCCTTCACTGGAGAGGGTCCGGAATGCAACAGCCATCGCACCGTCGAGATCAATGATGCGATGGTGTCCGCGCCCTGTCCTTCTGTGCTTCCACTCTGCGCATGTTCGCGGCATCTCTTTGCATGTCTAGCACTTGCGCTTTCCCTGCAGCACAACAGGCGTCGCACCGTCGAACGATGAGTGTCTAACCCAGCCTAATCGCAGTCATGTCAGCTCATCGACTTAGGCACAACCGTCATACTTCGCATAATGACGATTGTATACCTAAGTGTAATAATTACAGTTAAATATAACGTTACCCATTTAAACCAAGATTTAACCAGGTTTAAGCCAAGCTTTCGCTTTGCAGGGATTAGCTGAGCTAAGCCTCAGTCAATTTTTTGAGGGCGACTGACCTGTGTGGAAGAACGCTAACATAATCCTAATCCATAAGAAAGGGGACGCCAAAGACTTGAAAAATTATAGAACGATCAGCTTACTGTCCGTTGCCTACAAAGTATTTACTAAGGTAATTGCAAATAGAATCAGGAACACCTTAGACTTTTGTCAACCAAAGGACCAGGCAGGATTCCGTAAAGGCCACTCAACAATAGACCATATTCACACTATCAATCAAGTGATAGAGAAATGTGCAGAATATAACCAACCCTTATATATAGCTTTCATTGATTGCGAGAAAGCGTTTGATTCAGTCGAAACCTCAGCAGTAATGGAGGCATTACGGAATCAGGGTGTAGATGAGCCATATGTAAAAATACTGGAAGATATCTATAGCGGCTCCACAGCCACCGTAGTCCTCCATAAAGCAAGCAACAAAATCCCAATAAAGAAAGGCGTCAGGCAGGGAGATACGATATCTCCAATGCTATTCACAGCGTGTTTACAGGAGGTATTCAGAGACCTGGATTGGGAAGAATTGGGGATAAAATTAATGGAGAATACCTTAGTAACTTGCGATTCGCTGATGATATTGCTTTGCTCAGTAACTCAGGGGACCAATTGCAATGCATGCTCACTGACCTGGAGAGGCAAAGCAGAAGAGTGGGTCTAAAAATTAATCTGCAGAAAACTAAAGTAATGCTTAACAGTTTCGGGAGAGAACAGCAATTTACAATAGGCAGAGAGGCACTGGAAGTCGTAAGGGAATACATCTACTTAGGGCAGGTAGTAACGGCGGATCCGGATCATGAGACGGAAATAATCAGAAGAATAAGAATGGGCTGGGGTGCGTTTGGCAGGCATTCCCAAATCATGAACAGCAGGTTGCCATTATCCCTCAAGAGAAAAGTATATAATAGCTTTGTCTTACCAGTACTCACCTACGGGGCAGAAACCTGGAGGCTTACTAGAAGGGTTCTACTCAAATTGAGGACGACACAACGAGCTATGGAAAGAAGAATGATATGTGTAACGTTAAGGGATAAGAAAAGAGCAGATTGGGTAAGGGAACAAACGCGAGTTAATGACATCTTAGTTGAAATCAAGAAAAAGAAATGGGCATGGGTAGGCCATGTAATGAGGAGGGAAGACAACCGATGGTCATTAAGGGTTACGGACTGGATCCCAAGGGAAGGGAAGCGTAGCAGGGGGCGGCAGAAAGTTAGGTGGGCGGATGAGATTAAGAAGTTTGCAGGGACGGCATGGCCACAATTAGTACATGACCGGGGTTGTTGGAGAAGTATGGGAGAGGCCTTTGCCCTGCAGTGGGCGTAACCAGGCTGATGATGATGATGATGATGATGACCTGTGTGAACGCCTTGGACTTATTGCTGCCATGGCTAAATTACCGCCACTTTCCCCTCTCTCTCCCCTCTTTTTATTGCCCCATTTCCGTCCCCCAGGATAGCGTAGCCAATGAGATGCTTCCTTGCTGAACATCCTTGCATTCTTCAATTCAGTCCGCCACATCCTACTCTTAGACGGCACACCAATGTATAAAGATTCGCTGCAGTGATGCCTCTGTTCATAATTAGTTTAATTCTGTTTTCTTCATTAAAAACACCGAGTATGTGCGTTCTTTTTTACTTGCGTTCTAGGCTGTCCGGACATTAGGGACCTGTGCGAAGAATTTCTCATCAGCAAGAACCACTGTTCCAGACCGTTTGGATCTACCCTATAAGCGAGGAAGACATGGTTGCCGGGCCTGCTGAGTGGGGTGGTGGTGTATACGCTGCAAATTCGGGAGCAATCGGAAAGAGAAGAACCGGACGTGCTCCTTTGATTGTTAGTGGATGTCAGTAGTTGCCGTGAAGAACGACTATGTTATGTTTCTGGGACATTCTGTCTGTCTCTGACTCTTAAAGCACTTGGGTTGAGCAATGTGCAGAAAAACAGAAACTTGCAGACATTTCGTACTTGCCAATATTTGTAATGAATGGTACCTGAAGCTCCTGTTCAAAAGAATGTGTACTCAAGTTGGTAAGATAAATAACGCTCGTATTAAATCCTCGTTTGCTTTACTGCGAGTGGAATCGGAATAACGAAATCGCACGAAAGCTGTTTCTTGATCAATGGACGCTTCATGTGGTGTAGTATGGTTCAGTGGCTAAAGCATCTTAATTGCAGCGACCAATTCAAAGCTGACTTAACGTAAACATTCTACATGTGTAAGTTCCTAGGATAATATAGTTTGTGAAGTGTTCAAAGGAGGGATGTTTTCCTGCACAGAATGTAAATCCGAGTAATGATGTGCGTATAAATTGGTATTTGTGGAATTTGTTTTGACTGACTGAATAAACTTTATTGAAACCAGCAAGAGATGGTGGCTGGGCCTAGGCCTCCCACGTGGGGACGTCGAGGTGTTGCCTCTTCGCCGACTCGCAGGCCTGCTGGGTCGCCCAGAGTTGGTCGTCAAGGTTGGGGCTACGTAGGGCAGCGTGCCATCTCGACGAGAGGGTCGTGGGGTTAGTGTCGGGGTATTGGTGTGTACAGTCCCAAAGCATGTGTGGAAGTGTGGCTGGCTGTGTCTTGCAGATATGGCACGTGGGACTGGGGTAAATGTTTTCGGTGCCTTTCATTTAAATGCGGTGCAAATTATTTTCCCTCATAGCCAATGACATGTTCGCTAGCGTAGAATATTAAAATGGGGCAGTGCCTATGAGGCAATGGCAAAATCACATTCAATGTTGTGTCTGAATATAATCAACCACCGTATACCTAGCATAAGGGGCCTTTACAACTCTTCTAAAAAGCTATGAAAGGGCTCTGATAACACAAGCCACATGTAAGTACTCCATCATCACGATCGTAAATCCCCGGCCGAGAGGGTAGCCATGCGACTGGAGAGAAAGTCACGGATGTAATTGTATGCTCGCTCTCCCAGGTGGAGGTTGGAGACCTGGTCAAGGATAGCTGCATGGGAAATGTTATCAAAGGCTCGAGTGAGGTCGAGTCCGAGGATGGCTTTCATGTTAAGGGAACGATCGTTTAGCACTTGATGTTTGAGCTGCAACATAGCGTCTTGAGTAGAAAGGTGAGGGCGAAATCCAATGATGGTGTGGGGTTAGAGAGAGTTGTCCTCGAGGTGACTGTTGATGCGTGCTAAGAAGGCGTGTTCCATCACCTTGCCTACGCATGAAGTGAGGGAGATGGGCCTTAAGTTATTGAGGCTAGATGGTTTGCCAGGCTTTGGGATTAGGATAACGTTGGCAGTCTTCCAGGCGGCTGGAAGGGCACCACTGCGCCAACAATCGTTGATGTAGTCAGTCAGATGGGACACGGACTCGTCATCGAGATTGCGAAGGCTTTTGTTAGTGACCCCGTCTGGCCCTGGAGCAGAACGACCGTTAAGCTTGCGTAGAGCGGCATGTATTTCAGATACGCTGAAATCGGCGTCTAGTGTAGGATTGGGGCTACCGATGTAATTGTTGTGTAGACTGACTTGTCCCCTGGAGATATATCTGGTGCAGAGGTAGTCAAGCACCTGTTGTGGACCTTGCTTAAGGGTCTCCGTATAAAGGAGCTTCTGCAGCCGATCCTGTTCGGTGGTGCGGGTGGTGGTATTATCAAGCAGATGTTTGAGAAGTTTCCACGAGGAAGGGCGATCAAGTTGTCCATCCACCGTGTTACACAGCTCAGTCCATTGTTGCCGGCTGAGGGTTTGACAATGCTCCTCGATGGCTGTGTTCAGTTTGGAGATCTTACATCTGAGGCGACGGTTTAGGCGCTGCCCCTTCCATCGAGCTAGGATGGAGGCATTAGCCTCCAGAAGATGGGCGAGGCGGCTATCCAGGCGTTCAACTGAGGCATCTGTAGTTACCACCCGAGTGGCCGTTTGAACATCAGTGCGCAGCGCTTGCATACAGGTGTTAATGTCGGTAATGCCTTCTGCTGAGGTAGAACCGATGCGTATTTTTCGAAAAACATCCCAGTCGGTAATGGTTAATTCTTTAGTGGGGGCAGGGGCGGCAGCGAGTTGGGGTAAAGAGAGAGCAAGGATATAATGGTCGCTGCCGAGGTCTTGCTGGGTATTGGTCCAGTGTGCATTGTTGATATGTTTGATGAAGGTGAGGTCGGGGGTAGAGTCCCGGGTAGTGGAAGTACCGAGGCGTGTGGGAAAGGAGGGATCTGTGATGAGCGTAAGGCCTAAGTCGTGGTAATCTTGCCAGAGGTTGCGAGCTGCAGCTTCCGTGCGAACGTAGCTCCAGCCTGAATGGGCGAGGTTGAAATCACCGCCGATGAGTAGGGGGTGCATTCCAGCTACGTCAAGAGCCTTCTTAAAGAGGGTGAGGAAGCGACACCTTGCTTTATCCTTGGGGCTATTGTAAATGTTCAGAAGGAAGATGCATTCTTTCCGTTTACGATTGGGAATTAATTCGAGGAATAGATGTTCGATGTGAGGACTATTGAGATCGTGTTCAATAACAGGAATACGACGCCGTACTAGGGTGGAGACCCGGCGAAGAGGGTGGGTGGTATGGAAGGTTTGATAACCGGGGAGCGTGGTCGGGGCGTTGTTGGTTTCTTGAAGTAGGATAGCATCCGGGCGGCGGGTATGTTGGCGTAGGTATTGATTGAGTACCGGTTGTTTATGGTGAAAGCCTCGGCAGTTCCACTGCCAAATGAGGGCATCTTGATTAGTGTGAGCCATGATGGGAGATGGTGGATGTCGCTATCGGCGTCCCGGAAGGGTCGCAGATGGGGGCGGCATGGCTAGGAGGCGTGAGAATATGAGTTTCCAGGTTGGTCACGCGTTGGACAATACCAATGAAGGCTTGCTGGATGGAGTCTAGTGCATATTGGAAAGTGCTAATAGTTGTTTGAAGTGAGATGAGCATGTCTTTAACTTCAGAGCGGACCTGGCCCGTGGCTCCATCTTGCAGGGCTCTCTTCTTGGGGGCGGGAGTCGAGGGAGCCTCCTGACTAGGGGCAGGGACGTTCTGTGCGATAGGTGTAGGGGCTGGTGTTTGGGACTGTTTGAGGTCTCTAACCTCCTGCGAGAGTTTAGTTAGGAGATCGCGTAGGATGGCGTTCTCGCGCTTAAGCTGACCTATTTCTGGGTTTTCTGGTGAAAGAGGAGGGTAGGTGACTTGTGTGTTGGCGATCTTACGACCCTCTCGCGAGGTGCCCATGAGAGCGTCTGCGAAGCTCACCTTGCTGTGGTTGGTAGATGTGATGCGTGAAGCCGATGCAGACCGGGATCTTGAGCGTTGTTGCTTGGATCGAGATGGAGTTCTGGAGCGGGAACGGCTCCCCCTTGACGGTGTGCGGGAGCGTGGCCTGGTTCTGGTGCTGAGGGTGGAGGGGCCGGCTTGTTTATAGGTGGCATGGCTGGTTGTTCGTCGTTCTCCGATACGCTTGCGGATGACGTACGGGGTTTTATATCGAGCGGCACAGCTTTTGTCCGCGGTGAGATGGGGACCACCACAGAGCGAGCACTTAGGGTTACAGTTATGGTCGGCGGGGGGGTTGCGGACACCGCAGCCCCGGCATATCTTGTTATTTGGGTAGGGACAAACGTCCATACGGTGTCCGAGGCGGCCACACTGGTAACAAATGTCAATTTGTTTCTGATATAGCGAACATGGGAGTAACGTGGAACCGTAGCGGACCTGATAAGGCACATCCAGTCCGTCAAAAGTGATGATCACTGTTGTAGTAGAAGCGATGCGCTTGGCTGCCAAGGCTGTCGGGTTTCGGGCAGTGACAATTTTGTTGCGGATCTGCTGGGGAGTCTCCGCGAGTGGGATCCCACGGATGACCCCCTTCGTCGTGTGCCCAGCTGCGGTTTCGTATGCATTGACCTCGTGGTTGACGCCGTTCACATGGATAGAGCGGATGCGAGCGTACCGGTCTGCATGGTCCAGGCGAGGTGTGCTGATGACAGCGATGTTTTGTTGCGTATTCGGGCAGACAGTGTCTTCTGAGCTTTCTTCGTACGTGAGGTTGGCTGCTTGGAGAATGGCGGTGGTTACCACGGGACTGCTGATCTTGGCTATATGAAGGGCGCCCTTGGGGCGCATGACAATCTTGATATCCTCCGTCGGAAGCGGCGGCAAGCATCCCGCCTTCAAAACTTGAGCTTTAACGGGCTGCCTCGCCCGAGAGCGGGGCCGGCTACTTGGGGCTTGAGATGATTCATCGGCCGGGGTCAAGTTGTCCGTGCCGCGTTTTGAGCGGTGGGATCGTGCAGTGAGCCAGCCAGACTGGCCGGTCACTTCATCTGGCGAAATATCCTGGCCGGCGACCTGGATCCCCATCGCGAAGACAGAGGTGCGGGATCACTCTGGTGGTAGATGTAAACGCCGCGCGCCGAGGAGCGACACGCCGCCGAGACCCAGTCGGTGCAGTCGGAGGCTTAACGACCAGCCAGCTAGGCTTAGCGCGGCGGCGACGTGGCGGGTGGACAAAAGGTGCGGTTCCCAGGAAAATGGAAAGTCCCACCTGAAAGCGAGGTGTCTACAGAGTCCGGAGAACTTCAAGAATCGTTTGGTGAAAACTTTACGTCGGTAATCACAGAGAAATCTGCGATAACATTTGAGAAAGCCGGAGCCGACATGAAAACATCCGCACTCCCCGCCTTCTTCTTCTTAGAAGTTTTAGAGTGATTATGAGCCACACAAAATCCTTCTAGTTCGTGTTCAGATGCCATTACTTTTTTGTCTAACGTTTGGGCAAATTCTTCCACCTCCGACCTGGCGTTCTCCACTTGTGGGAAAAGGGAGAATTTTGAAATTTTAGGGAATTAGTCCAGATTTTCATATATAGGGCCCTTTAAATAATGCGGAGTGTATTTCAACAGGCGCTGTTATACGGAGATGTCGTAATATGTGCAGAAAACATCTAGAGGGACTTCTGGCATGGATGTTTGTCATAAGAATAGGATTACTATTACGTGATAAGGTGCTGAGATAATATGACGAGAATGGTGCACCAAAGCCAAGTATTTAGAGCGAACACGTACTTCAAACTTGTCAACGTTCTATCTCGGCGTATTCCTTTCAACATTGCGCATGAAAAAAGCAGTTAGAAAGCTGCGCTGCTCTTCGCTTGTAGCAAAAAAGCGTTTGCAGTGTAGAGTGTAAACAATCATGACTGAGTCGCGATCAGGGATGTTCAAAGGTATACATACAGATAAGCACCAAGATTGGGACCTCACTTGCCAAAATAGAAAGAAGCTGACAGACAATTCGACGGAGCGACTAATCAGTCTTGCCCACAAATGATGGTGCTCACTGTGCGATGCCGAATAAAACGGACTAATCTAGGCTGGCGTCTTCTTAGAAGCAAGCCTGAAGAGAAGATGCAAGAAAGGAAGAATTGCAATGAGGAAGGCTTTTCGGCGAAGAAGACCACGCGGACGGCAGGAAAAGCAGCGTGGTAGTTGAGCTCAAGTGCTTCGGTTCTGCGACGCACAAAGAAGGCGACGCGGAAGCACAATGATAAAAGCTTTCCAAAGATAAAACGACCTTCCGCCTGAAATAAAAGATCTAAAGACTAGAAGGTACATCAGCTACGCAGAATTTACAGGGTCTCTACGAATAATTTGAATAGGCGAAATATACAAGCGGGAGAATGAGGAAGAGGGCGCTGGCTACAGGTGTGTAGCCTTGCAAAAGGCGTCTCCTCTGAAGGGACACCAAAAACTAGAATTACTTTAGTTGTGTTAACTTATTACCCATCTACAACACTATGAAAGCCAGGGTTAGCACGAGAAGAGGTTTGGTAAACCTGGAAAAAGGCGCAACGTCGAAAGTCGGGGGTAAGGTGCAGCTTTCAACTTCGTGCTCCAACTCACACTGACGTTACGGTTCCTGACTGTGTCTGCTCAGCAGGCCTGGCTAACTTTTTCATCTCTGATGATGGCGCCACTCACTGAACTCGCAAGTTTCAAAAACTATTATTGAGCCGCAAAGACCCCAACAGGAAAAATAAAGAAACACGTCGAAATATGTGTCACTGATGTATCCACGATGGAGGTTTCGGCGCAAAATGACAAAAAAGTTCAAAACAGAACCTTTCAGCTTGATTTCTGCGAGAACTTAGTGGCCATTGCGTTGCGCTACTGAGCTTGACATGTTGCGTCCCGGCCTCGGTAGCTACATTTCAAAGGAACCTAAATGCAAAAATGCTTTTGTATACTCAGCTGCACGTTAAAGAGCTCCTGGAGGTCTGAATGAACCCCGAGTCGCACACTACAGCGTACCTCATATTAAACTTGTGGTTTTAGTTGGCATGAAAACATCCAGTATATTGTTTTTAAATGAAGCTATTTCTGGGAATTTAACAGAAGTTGTTTTGAAAGCATTATTTATTGGTCTAAGATGAAACAGTGTTTCTTTTTAGCGTCCTTTAAACATCTGTGGGGCTCAACGCGAGACAAGTTTAAACATGGAGGCGGGCATATTACCTGTCACGACACTGTCTAGAGGAATAAACAAGCCAATTAAACGAAGCGACGGTAAGGTGCCTCTGTCCCACCAAGTCATCTCACGATTACTGAGCAGTTAAGGCATACTACATATTAGGCGTTAGAGGAAGACTTTCAAATAGTTGTAAACTTCACCACTCGCTAAAATGAAGATGACTTCGGGAGTTTTATGGTGCAAGGGCAAATTATGGCCAAAGAGCACCAAGCAATGTTGTAATGTAGTCAATGATGCAATTATTGACAAATGGCATCGTGGTTGGCTGTAACAATCTAACGCGGCTGCATAAATATATATGTATTAAAATAGTCGCAATGAGTTTCGGACGTGCTAAGAACCTAAATTTTTAACTCTTATTACGTAATACATAAACCCCTATAACTATATTGCCTCAGCGAGGCTCTTAGATGCAAAGGCCTGTAGGCACGTGCTGCCACTCGACAAAACTGTGAATCTGAATCTTTCTTTGTCCCACGTGGTGCCGTGCTATAGGTTTCGACTGTTCAAGGACAGCCTTTCAACATTCGAAGAATTCTAGGCAGTCAAGCGATTATTCTTTCAGGTCATCGTTAACTTGCCACAGCGAATACACTGGTGGCGTTCACAGTCCCGACTTGTGTATTGACGAAGAAATTCTAAATTTTCAAGTTAACATGCCGAGATGAACGAAAATTATGACAACATATAGTGGCGGTACACATTCTACAGAACTCTTCAATGAAATAACGTCGCTGTTTGAGTTCAAGGTTGGGAAGCACGATCGCGTGCTTCACGTAACGGCAAAATATGAGTTCGACAAGAGTCGAGTGAGCCTTGATTCTGATAAGTAAACAGACACGGTAAGTCCATCAACGGGTGGTGACATACTGCGACAACCACGGCGTTGAAACGACACAGTTTCCGTGTCAAGTTTAAATATTGGAGTTTAGCTTCGCAAAGCTGCACGCGCGCTTGGTGCCACAGCGACGATGCAGCTTCCTTACGCGCGGAATCTGCTTTTAGTGCAAGGGCTTATCTTGGTAATTTCACACTCGTCCTTCGATGGCACTTTTTTTTACCCCTACGTCCAGCGTCGTTCCCTAGGCTTGCCGCCACCGCGAATTTCTTGGACCCTCCCAAACTGCCGCAACAGTCGACACCGCAAAGAAGAAATCAAACAAGCCAGCGAAGTTTCTGCCCTAGAAACGTTAAGCATAGGAAATCCTGCACCAACCACTGTCGTATCTTGAACCAAGAGCCCCAATATCGACACAGATATCACCTTGGTGCCTCTATGGAAGGAACACTAAATTCTCACCTCTTTAGGTTGGCGTGGTAGCTCAACGACGATGTAGCTTTATTTTCGGCGGCATGTTGTTGAGGTGAATAACCAAGGCTTCCTGTTTGCTAAACCTACGGGCTACGCTGCACTTTCCGTTCTACAGCACGCACGCATCTTGTTTGCCATTGCAAATGAATGTACGCACATGGCGCAAAACCTTCTTATCCAAACTGTCATATAGAAGTGAACCCATGCCCGAAAACGAGTTCCGTTACGAGCCAAACGACGTGGGAAGTTTTAGCAGCCCTCGATAAAATTCACACTGGAAAGGTATCTCTGTATTTTGAAGTGAGGACAATTCGCAATAAGATGTTACAAAGCAAGAAATTGTTCGAAATAAAGAAAAATTGTTCGGAGAAAGTCGAAAATGGCTGTTTTTTTTTATTCCTCTGATAATATCAAGAGAAGAATCCACGCACCAACTTGCCAAACGAAATGCAGCGGATAAAGTTAGTCTAAAAGCACGAATTGACGACGTGGAAAATAAGGCCCAGCGTACAAACCTGGTCGGTTTTGGGCTACTTGATGCCTATCGTGAAGCATCGGGCCAGTCTGAACATCTGCTAATAGAACACGGCAGTTTCAAATTAAGCATCCATATCTAAAGTTGGCCTGTGGAACGCGCGCTTCGGTTTCGCGAATTCAAGCCTAGCAAACGCAGGTAAATTATTTTGAAATTCTGACATTTAAAAGTCATATAGTACGTACTTTCTAATACAAATAAAACATTAAAGGGACCTACTTTCCAGTAATAGACGATTACGGTTCAAATGCTCCTTTGCCAGCAGAAACCTAATATAATTTGGAACAGCACAATCTCAGGTCGTTAAACTACACCTAGACAAGCTAATAAGGTGCGTTTTCTTTTTATCGAGAGCGACTGCAATCAACATTCTACTTTAATATTTCCGTGCTGTCCTCAGATGCATAAATTATCTGCGTAAGATCACCACGAAGCGATCATGGGCAACGTGCTCCAGTATGTATGCATGAGGGGTCAATGGCCATGCGCAGTATGCAAGGAGGCTCAGACCTCCACTGGCAAAAATAAGACATAGAAAATCGGAGACCAAAACTAAAAAGAAAACAAAGAAACCTTAGGAAGCTGTCGAAGCTAATGCGAACCAATGTGAACAACAGGCATAGGAGCAACTCTATTCATTCACATTTCTGCTCTACAATCACACCGCCCTTATATCCGCACCGTTTGTATTCATCCTGCATTTTAACCTTGAACAGTTATTCAATCTCTATAGGCACCGGGAGGCCGTCGTAAGGTGCCAGCGGCACGACAGCGACGTGCAAAAGTCGGTGTATATGTTCTCGCAGGGAGCAGAGTTCCGCACAGGTCCTCCAGTACGTTCCAGTTATGGAGTCAAGCCACTCCTGGCGCCCCCGGAGGCAAACGCCGCGCGGTTTTCCACTTGCTTATTTCTTCTTTTTTTTGTCTGCTGGTCGCGAGATACATGCGGCAATTGTTCGCAAGCGCTGAGCATGATGACACTTTTTAATGCAGGCAGCGCTCGAACCATTGGCGTCGCCAGAATGGGGTAGAGTTCCAACCCCCCGAGATTGTTTTTCTATGTACACCCGTGTGCAAAAATATGTGGACCACACGGTCGCAGAAAAAAAGAAAACAGAATTTCTTCGTGATTAACACGCACAAACGGAAACTGACGAGCGCACTAGAAAACTTGTAATGCTAAGCTTGTGCTGCAATGATTACTTTCATGTTGCATTCGCAGACAAAAGAGAAAATTGGTTTTATCGCAAGATCCCTGGTCCGTATACTTTTGCTCACGGGTTCACCTTTATACACGCACGTATACAATCACACGCACGGACGTACATATGGGCGGTAAGACGCTCCTCTATCCCCTGAAATAATATCGTCACTACGCCCGTGGCTCGAACAGCTCAAAAGTTCGCGTGCAAACACGTTGTGCCTTGAAACAAAAAGCGGTGCACTGTTTCCCAGCACGAATATGAAGTTTTCTCACCGAAGTCAGAAGGCAAGAAATGCTTTAAGGGGTATTTAAAGACTTCACGCACGTAAAATGAACAATTATGTGACTGCATTTTGTTTGCCGAAACCAGCCGATCAATGTTTGTCGCCAAGAGAACTATCGTGCCTGCAGTTGTGTCAGTGACCGTTAACAGAGTGTCATTTATAACTATCCGTCGTTCACGGTAGCTGCACGTTTTCGATATATGCGGTGCAGGCCCGTAGAATTATACGCATTTCAAAAGTTGACCTGCGCACATTTTAGGCAAAGCTTACTTTTACGAATCATTCATACTGCAGGCTAACCAGCTGCTTCGTAGGAGCGAATCTTCAAGTGGAAAAATATTCAAGATGGACGAGCTTCTAGATCAAATTTATTTCGTACAAGGGAATGGATCAACAATGGCTGCTGGCAGCAGCGCAAGAGTGCTGGTTCTTGGAGCCTTGGGGTGCAGAATTCAAAGTAATTGGAAAGGGAATAAGCTATTAAGAGTAACAACGAGGCACTTTTATTGCAGTAATCACAGCAAGATGGCAAACTTTCAAAGTAATTATTCAGACATTGCAGACTCTAATATGACAACACAATTCTCTCGTTCTCTTCATAGTACCCAGGTCAATTTACTATAACAACGCTTATTAGGCATACAAACTCAGATATACATTCCAAACGTCGACTAACGCCGATCGAACAAGCATATTGCGGACGGTAAATGTTGAAGCTATCACAGCTGCCTCAAAAGCGGGAGCGCCCGATGTTTTCGCTTACCAGAAAACAATGAACACTAGCACGTCATTCAACGCTACATGGAAAATCAGAACGTCGACAAACAAACAAACAAACAAAAATACGCAGGAAAACATCAGGGAGCAGCGGGCAAATTGCATCCGCTAGTATTTGCTATTTTTTGAAAACACTGTTCTAGAGCCGTATACTCAGAAGAATCGTACAAGGAACACCGAAAAGGGCTAGTTGGTAAGTTAACATTCTTGGCGTATGTGCGCCGCACAATTCAGACGTGTCGCTCAATCTCTGTCCTGTGTCTGTGTCGCGCTTCACGTATACGCCGAAACTCGCACAAGTGAAGAATCTTTCGCGCCACCCGTACGCATCTCACCGTTAACAGGGGTGCCGCTCGAGAGATATGTTGCTTTAGTGCAAACAAGGCAAACTCACCTCTGTAAACAAGGCGAACGCACCTCTGTAAACAAGGCGAACGCACCTCTCGTATCCTGGTCCCTTTCGCAGCCGGCCGGTCTCGGCACGTACGCAGTAGCCATACCAGTCACCGGCGCACGTCTTTCCGTCCGCACGGCAACGCGCAAAAAGTTTTGTCACCTTCCGTGCGGTTAATGCAGTCCGGTGCACAGCACCTCGTCATACTTGTATACAAGTATCAATATGATGTGTTTCGTATCACTACACCAAAGTCCTTGACTTTCTCCGTCCACTACCCTACTTATTTATTACCGCACTCCCAGACCAGAGCCAAGAATGCAACCACGAATGCAACGCACGCTCGACAGTGCACTGATTGCAATGTCGATGGCACTGGTGGAAAGGACGCGTTGGCATTGCGCCCGTAATGAACGCTTCGCAGCAGCGCAGTTGAAAATTTGACGTCATATTGCACCACATGATAGCACTCGGCGAATAGCGATGCGAGCGGAGCCAAACAAGTTTTCTTTCTTTTTTTTAACAAATGAGCGTTGGCGTCGACATTGCACTTCTTTGTCGACTCTCAAAAAGCACGCTCTTCACAAATATGAAATAGGAAATGAAAAAGCTGATGCGCTTGCATACGCAGCGCTCTATCATCCTCCCAAAATCAAGGCTCCAAAGTGTAATCAAGTGCAAAAATCTGACATTCGAAATCACTTTGCGTCGCTTTGGGTTCCACCGCATATGCCCTGCGTAACCAAGAGATTGCACCGAGAGGAAGCCTCACTTCTATATCGAATAAGGACAGGATCTGCTAATACACCGGCCTGGTTATTTAAAACGGGGCGAATCAATTCTCCGAACTGTACGGCATGCAACGAGACAGGAGACATTGAGCACTTCTTGTGGTCCTGCCAGCAATTCCAAGATGAAAGAGACACTCTCCTGAAGAATCTGCAATACAAGGACCTTCCGCATGCACGCCTGCAACACCTTATATTTCCCGAGGGATCAGTTATAGCCCGCAAAGAAACTTCACGTCTCCTCATCGAATTCTTAAGAGAGACTGGTTTGATGGACATATGGTGAAACCCTTCAGCGGTAAGGTGAGAGACGCTCGGGCGGAGGAATTGCCGGCCTTGTTCGCCAGGCTAAACCCGCCTGTTGCTACAATTCACCACCACCACCACCAAATATGAACTTCACCCTCACGTTTGTGCTCTTTAAGGGCTTGACTGGGCGATATGGATCTAAGCCATTTTGGCTCCTACCGAAGCGGTTGAGCAAGACCGTTCTGATTTTTTCAATAATTATAAAATGATTAAGTATTCGCCAGGAGACTGCTGACATTTTCAAAGCGACTGCAGTGGTTACGAGCGACAAGTGCGCGTGTGCATTCATATTCGAGTCCAATAACAATTCTTGTCACACCATACCTCTTTGGATCAAATTCCTCTCACCGAAGGCATAGCAACACGATGTTCAAATTGTACGCATGCTTCTCTCATGCCGACGGCAACTACAGTCGAGGACCTCTACAGCGAACTTCTCTAGAACGGAATGACCTGTCTGACGAATGATTAACTCTGTCCCTGTTTTTCTGTGAGCTGTGTGCTGCGCGAGCTTTACAATGAAGTGACCTGCACACCAAAGGATTCCGGAGTCCCCAAGCACTACGCTCTAAAGCCGTTCGACTTCATTGTACTTCTTTGTCACGACTGGCACGTATACGTCACCTCCCACATAGCACAAGCTAGAGCACGTGTGTTCGCTCTAGCTTCGTATAGGCCACAAGAATTAATTACTCCCTCTCAGGCGTCACGAGCGAGAGCGTGTCATTTTGTCCTATTCTCAATTCGTGGCAGCGAACGCTTTGAGACGCTGTGTTAAAGCACCCCGCCATCGGGGTCGACTCTCTTTCCCTCGTAACAGAATGCTGGGGAGTCGGGGCGAGACAGTGCACCACCTTCAGGTCCGACCCAGGTTGTACTGTTTCTTTCTGGAGTAAGAGAATCACTGACGGTCACTATACTCCCTAATGCGAAATCTATACGATATTTCATTTCGTGATTTATTAACTTCCGCAGACAATCTGTCTCGTGTGCCACATTGCAAACGGAGCGAAGTGTGGCGCGAATACCTCGCTAATCGAGAGATCACGAGAGGCTGCGCATGGGTGACGCCTGCACGCGATTCACAGCAGCAGCCGCAGATACACATCCGCTCATGCAGCGCTTTGTTTCCATATATCGTATGGGTAAACATGCTCTCCGCATGCTATCGGTGAACAGAGGACAGCGCGCTACTTTGACGCCATCTTGTAGCGGTCGTCACCGCACAGTCCGTCTTGCGGGGCACTACGCTTTTCTTCTCACGCTTTCGCTATACCCTCCTCCGTCATTTTTAACCTATTCATTTCACTGACCCCTCCTCCTCTGCTTTCCCCCTCGCGATCTATTTGCTATCGCCATCTTTCATGCACCGCTGCACTTCGCATTGGCTCTTTCATCCTTCGCTGTGGTCGTTCGCTCGGTTACGCTGACGCTCAACATAAGAACGGACGCCTAAGAGCTGCGCACTAAAGTTATGGACAAAGACAGGAGACGTGCGTCTCCCTCTTTTTGTTTCGCGAGCTGCTTCGTCGATCGATCAAGTTCCCGTTCTATGTTCGTTGTAATTGCGCTTGTTTTTGCGATGTTTCCATATTCCTAAAGTCTTAGAAACTACACAGATCTTCAGTCATGGTTCATTTCATACAGCTTAGCGCGACCAGAGCCTTCGGTGGCGGCAAGTTCGAACATGCCGGTGCACAGCAAACATTCATGTGCCGGACGCATGCAGTAATAATAAACAACTGCAATGCGAAATGTGCACGTATAGACGCTGCTCGGCGCGCATGTCAAAATGCACGTATTCTCGCGCGCTAGGATGCGTTTATAGTGCATTTTGCCGCTGCATACTAGCAAACGCTGGCCTGGCTCAGTAGTAGAGTAGGTGTCTTCCGCGCAGTGGGCCCGTGTTCGGTCCCGGTGGCAACTGGGTATTTCTTTTCTCCTCACCGGCGGCGGAGGCGACACCATCGCCAATCGAAAGGGACTATTGGAACGAGCCCATAACAGCTTACGCTGTAAAAAATACAGTTGCGCAAAGGAACATCGCTATTTGGCTTATATACAGCGTGTCCCAGTTAACTTTAGTCAGAGTTTTAAATTATGCGAATGTAACGTAGCTGGATAGATCAAAGGTTTGCCAAGGGTTAATAAAAGATTATGTTTACTGTCACTTGGATTTCTTCATATTTCTTTCCCTTCCGCCGAATTAGATAATTAGTCCTAATTATATTATTTTCAGTTATTATAATTATATGAAAATTGGGAATGATAGAATTGTGGAGAGACGTGAAAAACTCCTGATACAGCTTTCTGTTCGTCAATACGTGTTACATAAAAGTGTTTTTACAAGCCTGAAAGAAGCCCATGAGTACACGCAAAGGGCCTCGAGCGGCCAGTCGCGCGACAATTTGACGTGCATCTGCGGGTTTCTTTCACACTCGGAGAGAGAGAGAGAAAGAAAGAAAGAAACGTTTATTAAACGAAACAGTGTCCCGAGCGAGACCCGATATCACCCTAAGGTGGGAAGGCTCCTTAGTCCAGAAACCCTCTGGCTTCGACTGCCCTCTTGGCCCTGGCGACGCGTTGTCGTTGGTCTTCCAGGTCCCCAAGGGTGAGCTTGGCCTCCCGCGTTTTGTATAGGTAGTTTCCTTATTGTGTTCGGTTTACGCCCAGTTCTGGATGCATTTCGCTGCTTTCCTGCCACGGGCATTGCAAGAGCAAGTGTGCCAGAGTGTGGGGTACGTTGCAGAGTGGGGAGAGGAAGTCGTGGAGCGTCGGGTAGAAGCGATGCATTATCGCTCCGTGAGTGTACCAGTTACTTTGCAGGCGTCTAAGGATCAGGCTTTCTTCTCTGCCGAATTTAGGGTGCGGTGGAGGGTACACTCGACGCTCGAGCCTGTAGTTTTGCAATATGGCCGAATAGATTGTGGGTACGGCCTCCACCTCTTCTGTCGGGTTGGAGAGCGCTTGGGGAGAGGAGAGTCCGGCTGACGGGCTCGCGGGAAGCGGCGTGGGCCGCTTCGTTCCCCTCTAGCCTCTCGTGTCCGCGTACCCACGTTACGCAGGTGTACAGGAGCGGAGTGTTTTGTCTTTTTAGTACCTTGAGTGCATCAGCCGCGATGCGGCCCCATGAGAAGTTTCCACAGGCGGCCTGAGAGTCGGTGAATATAACCGCTGCGTCTGTGCACGTAGCGGTGGAGAGAGTGATTGCCGCTTCTTCAGCCGTTTTCGGGTTGCGTGCCTTAATGGTTACCGATGCTAGCTTGCAGCCTCGGGAGTCTACAACGCTGAGAGCGTACACGTTTCGATGCGGATACTTGGCCGCGTCGGTGTAGCGGACATTCGGGTCGTGCTCGAAACTTCGTTTGATGGCCTTGGCTCTAGCCTGTCTTCCATTCTTGTGGTATACGGGATGCATGTTGCGCGGGACACGTGCGATGCAAATGCACGCTCGAACGTCTAGGGAGATTCGCTCTTTCTTGTCCGTGTCTGCGACGTACGTCTCGCTATAGTTCAAGTGTCGGAGTATTGATCTCCATGTGTGCGTGAGCTTGAGTCTTTCCAGTTGGCTGTTCTTGTGCGCTTAGACGAGCTCTTACCATGTGCTGTGGACGCCTACCTTAAGGAGACGTGAAGTGGAGGCCATGGCGGGAAGTACCAGGGCGACTTTGATTGCGTTCCTTACCATGATGTTTACTTCTTCTATTTCAGCGTTCTTCAAAGCAAAGTACGGCGTCCCGTATGTGATACGGCTGGTAAGTAGTGCTTGTATTATCCTTAGCGTGTCTTGCTCCTTGAGCCCGCTTCTCTGGCTTGAGATCCCCTTGACCAGGTGTGTGAGTTGGGAAAGGGTGCGTTCTAGTCTCGGTAGGCTGGCAGATCCCGATACGTCCTTGTGGATGTGGAGTCCAAGTATTCGCATGGTGTCGACTTTCGGGATTGTTGTCCCGTTGAGAGTGATGCTGGGATCGGGCTCTTCGTAGTTGGGCACCCGGCCTCTCGTTTTTGCTTTCAGGGCGAGGTGCTCAGACTTCTCTGGGGCGCAGCGGAGGCCGCAGTATCGCAGATAGCTTTCGATGGTGTCTACGGCTTCTTGTAAGCTACTTTCTTGCCTTCCAGCGTTCGTAGCTCTGGTCCAGAGCGTGATGTCATCAGCATATATCGTGCCAAGCAGATCTGGTATGGCCCTGAGGAGTGTGGGTACCTTGATCATAGCTACGTTAAAGAGTAGCGGCGAAATTACCGACCCTTCCGGGGTGCCTCTGTTTGGAAGCTTTCACTGCGGATGTTGCAGATCCCGACTATTACGGTGCGGTCCATCAGAAGGTTTCTGACGCATGCGTAGGTCCTAGTGCCACAGCCGGTCCCTTCGCCATTGTTGAGGATCGCGTCGTGGCTAAAGCTATCAAAGGCACCGTTGATGTCTACTGCCACTATGGAGTGTTTGCTTTGATTGTTTAGGTGATCTAGGAGGCCTTCTTTTAGTTGAAAGAGTACGTCCTGCATTGAGAAGTGCTGCCTGAAGCCGAACATGGTGTCTCGTAAGTGGCCGTTGTCTTCCAGGTACTGGGTAATGCGGTCGTGCACCATATGCTCGAAAACCTATCCCGCGCACAAGGTAAGGGAGATCGGGCGTACGTTCTCCAAGCTGAGAGGTTTGTTGGGCTTGGGATCATGGTGATGTTCGAGTGCTTCCATACCAGTGGGCAGTTCTCCTTTCTCCCAGCACTCGTTGTAGTAGCGCAGGAGAGCCTCTGTGGCTTGCTGCGGTAGGTTGCGTAGGTGTTTATTAACGATCCGGTCTTTACCATGGGCTCGTATTTCTAGTCAGCTTGGATAGGGCGACGTGGATTTCGGCCTGGGTAAAGGGTCGGTCGAGTGCTGGATTCGGTTTTACAAAGTATTCTTTGCTGCGAGTTCACGCAGGAGAGGCTGCGTCTCCGCATAGTTTCTTTTCTATTCCTCGCAGGAGGTGTTCTCCTGATCCGGCGTGCTTGTGGATAAGACTGCGTAGATGTTGCTTCTGCTTCGTTTTGGTGGGTTCAGTGGCCATGAGTGCGCGTAGGAGGTGCCAGGTCCTTTTCGTGCTCAGAGTCCCCTGTAGCTTGTCACAGAGAGTGTGTCAGTTCTGCCTGACGAGGTGGTCCGCATAGACATGAGCCTGCTTGGTAAGGACAGCGATGCATGTCTTTAGCTTTCTGCTAAGCCTTTCTCGCTTCCATCTCTTCAGGAGGCCACTTCTGGCCTCTCAGAGATGGAGGAGGTGGGCTTCGAACGCGGGTGTATCAGCATCGAGTTGTATAATCTTGGTGTGACGTTCTGTTGTGCCTAATACATTTTTGAGTCACTCGTCAATGACGGTTGTGCTTGCTCCGGAATCTAGCTTGTCTCCAAAGGATTTCCATGCGGTTAGCCGTGCAATTCCGGTATTGGTCTGTCTACGGGTGCGTGCAACATCTAATTGGAGGATATGGTAATCACTACCTAAGGTTTCCTGGAGTCGACTCCACTCTTCTCAGGGGACGCCCTTAGTAAAGATAAGATCGGGGTTTGTGTCCCCGGAGACGCTGTTTCCAATTCTCGTGGTCGGCAGAGGATCCTTCCAGAGGGTGAGTCTGTGTTGCTGGGCGGCATCGTGCACTCTAGTACCCTTCCTTGTCGTGGCATGATGGCCCCAGTCCGTGTGCGAGGCGTTGAAGTCCCCCACTATGACGAGTTGGTGTCCATTCGCGGAGTTTCTGATTTCTCGTACAATGTGATCAACGTCCGGTAGCTGATCGCGAGGCGAGCTGTACACGCTGGCCACGGATATCCTTTTCTGCGTCTTTCCTTTCGGAAAAAACCTCAATTAAGGCGTGTTCTGTCTGGGTATTCTCTACATCGTGTTTTTGGACTTTGAGAGTTTCCTTCACCAGTATAGCAGTGCGTCGGGTTTGTGCATATGTTGCGCATCTTTGCAGTTGGACGTACTGCGTGTTGGTTTCCTCTAGTGCTGTGATGTCGGGTTGATTCAGCTTGACAAATTCTTGTAGGTTTCCATGTTGAAGAGGGTATGATCGAAAGTTCCACTGACATAAGCGTATAGTGGAATGCTGGTTCTTTGCCTTGTGGTTAGCGGTCGCCACTGCACTGACTTACGATATGGTCTGCAGGGGAAGTCTATTTATTTATTTATTTATTTATTTGTAAAATACCTTACAAGGCCTTACAATGCTCTGGACGATGATGTAGTAGGGAAAGTGCAGTCCTTCGAAAAATACAACTGCCCTGGTTGATTTGCCCATCGTTCGGGCGTGAAGAATGGTGTATCGTGCCAATGTTCGGACTCCTGCCATGAGTTCTGCGGTGCTTGTTCCTGGTATGAGACCATTGATGACGCCGCGGCAGACCTCGTGCGGGGTTCGTATGTTGCCTTTGACGTTGTGGTAATTGCCTGCGAGCTGTATTTTGTTGATTCTGACCAACATCCTGGCGTTTTCCTTGCCGGTCGTGCTTGCGATGATTAAATTTCCGATTCTCTGTACTTGTACGCGTACTTTGTCATTGAAGGCGTGCTGCGATAGTCCACTCGCTCTACCATGGCGTGCATGACTGCGACGGCCTCTCGACCTCTCATTTTGCGAGGTCGAGACCTGCTTGCGGGCGGCAGACGATCTTAATGTCGTCAAGTCGCAGGGGCGGCATCGTGGGTCTGCGTTGTTGCTGTGGCGGTGCTGGATTAGACGTTCGCTCATCGGTTGGTTTTTCGGCGGGCGTCTTTGAATTCGAGGTGGCCTTCCTGACTTTCTTGTTTCTTGTGATACAGGTGCTTTCCACTTCGATTGTTAGGCCGCTTTCTACGTCATAGTTCCGGTATCTTCCCTGGTGTTTTGTTCCACATGTCTGTTTGCATTTCATTTACTTCATCTTATTTCTGGTTCTTTGACATTCCGCTTGCAGCAGCAGCTGCCTCTCGGCTCATCGAAGGGTCTCTTCACCACGGCGTGGGCGAGCGCTAGTGTGCTCGTGCTCACGCAGCGCGCGGCGCGAGGGTTTTTCTGCCGATGAGATTGCGGGAGCTAGTTTTGGCGTTAGGCTTAACTGGGTGTGCGGGTGGTCGTCGGGAATAACATTTGATATCTTGACGTAAGGTGCACTCACCCAAAAGTGGCTAGTATTCGCCAATTTCTTTTGTCTTGCCGGTTGCACCGGTGCAAAACTTGGGTTCGTCACTGGCTTGGTTCCGGGGTGAGAAGCACGAGAAGCGGGAGCCTATGTGAGACACGTTTGTACTCCACGGCCCCCTGGTGGTTTTTTTTTTATTGCGAAGCAATACTACTTTAGGTCGCACTTCAGCCCGTTCCGTGGCGAGGCGGTGGTAGGCACCATTGACCTTTAGCGTGACCTCGCTGCGTGACGTCACACCACGTGACCTAGAGTGACGTCACACCAGCTGTGTAAAAACGGGGCCCCATCTCACGCCGTCGCGAGGCGAGGCGGTAGCCACCAACGGCGGCCTAACTCCCGCTCCTCTCACCAGGGGCGCTACGGTCACTATTGCTTCGCAATCACCAGGCTTAACCAAGCTAAGCCACGGCCGTTTTTCTTTCAAGCTCGGAAAAACATTTTTGTCTAGCACGTATTCAACAGGAGAAAGCTGTATCGGGAGTTTTTCACGTCGATCTACAATCTCCTAGTTGAAGCTTTTCATATCTAATCACAATATTTGAGGATATCATTGTTTAATTAAGACTAATTGTCTAATTAGGCGGAATGGAAGAAAAATACTTGAGTAGTTCCAAGCGACGGCAAACAACATTACCTTAGTTCTGCCCAGCTGAGTGGCGTTTGCATATTTTAAAATTCTGCCTAAAATGTGTTTGTTTCTCATGAGTGTCCAAATGTAATGTAACAATTTTCGAATGATACTAGGCAAAATCTTGTGCAATAAAGAAACGGCTGGCGTGGCTTAGGGGTGGAGTGTTGGACTCCCACGCAGCGGGCCTGGGTTCGGCGTCGACAGGAACTGGGTCTCCTTTTTCTCATACCCAGGGAAAGCTGCTACGGACACCTGTAACGGAGGCGCTGGCGGAGACGGTGGCGGAACCCACGCCACCCGAAACAGCTGACGGAATGAACACATAATAGTTTACGCTGTAAAAGAACCCATGATCTTTACCTTGACAACGATGCGAATGGTAGAAAGGTTTCGTTTACTCCACTCTGCGCCACCCGCACTATCGCGTTTCAGTAGTTCCGTTATAGTGAAGTGCTGTGCAGATTTTGCTGGCCCACGAAACTCACAAAGACTGCCATTAGCAGAGAATGTCACGTCCATGTCATGTCGCCGGTTTCTCGCGCAGTCCACGCCACTTCACCAAGCGTAGCTGCCGAGGTGGATCGAACGCTCTGTCTCGGCTCGGTTTCTCTATGACCGCACGTTTGTGTTTTGCACAGAACACCGTGGGCGCCATCTGACGGGCACAGTTTTACTCAACAAGAGCAGAAAAGTGCGGTGATGGCGCATGCAACGTCCCCACTCCCTGCTTGGGAGCGAGCGATCTGAAGTGCGATAAAAGTATGCTGACCTTTCCGACGCAGTTCTCTCGTAAAGTATTTTCTTGGTATGAAACTAGCGTTGCTAGGTTCCCGGAATGGCACTACAACAATGGACGATGCATTTATATGTGCCTTTAGCGTCCATTTAAGCAAATGTGTGGGGCAAAAATGCCCGCTTGCAAACTGAGAAAGCGTTTCTAGCGGCTGCACCTTGGTGAGGACAGCGAGCGCCCTGAGCTCAGCAGCACAGATGCTCAGGCTCACGTTGCATGCGCTCGTGCTGAATTTCGCGAACGCTCCGGGGACCTGCTGACGCAGTGATAAAAAATCTAGCTTTCCTTCATGCCCGACGTCTCTTCTATATGGTCAGTCGAAGGCCCCACAGTTTGGTGACCAGAAGGTTTCCTTTACGTTGTTGAGGAGCAATGTTGGCCGAGTAGCAAGCACAGCCTTGATGAAAGTCAAGGAACCATCGATCTCATGGAAGTTGCCTCTATCACCGTTCGACTGCAGGCGTTTTGGGGCCAGAGTCTGGCAACATGGTTCTCCCAAGCGGAATGCCACTTTTCCGCGCGGCACTCGCACCCAGTTGTGCTAGAACCGCATGGTCATCTTCGCGCTGTCCCCAACTCTCTTTCTGCGCCGCTTTCCGCTGCGTCATATGAAGGTCTCAAACAGCACTGCTGCAGCACGCGACGTTGTCGTCACGTAGTCATCTACAACAATTGTTCCCCATCGGAGATTGTCGGCCTTCGCAACTTTTTTAGGCACTTGCGTTCGTCGCTGCAGCCGAATGCGGCTAACATAGATGATGCACTTCTCCTCGAGTTATTCCTGTGGCGCCTGTCAAAGAACGTACAGATGCTCGTTGCCCCTGCGAGGAACGTCAGCCTGCCCGACCTTGTTTATTTGGCCGACAACGTGATGGAAGTCATTGCATCATCAATCTCGGCTCTCACCTCCGTTCAAGACACAATTCCTTTTAACAGCCAATAATCGTCGAGCTCCTCCGCCACTCTGTTGGCGTTTCACAGCCTCTGCGATAACCTTGAGGGCACGGTCCATGTCGCAAAACATCAATGGTCTTCGCTTTCTCACAGTCGTCGAGCGCGCAACGGCATTTCACGTCGTACACCTGCGTCCCGTGCTGCTACCATAGTCGTTTCGGAGGGGACGCGCCCCACTGTCGGTGCCCCTGTTCACTGCAGGGTTCACGGCCGACCTCCAGAGGCAACCAGTGGTCAAGCCTCAAGGTGCAAGCCACCAGTTCTATGTACGCAATCGCGCCACAGGTCAGCAGTTCCTGGTCTGAAGTCAGTATCGTTCCAGCGCAGCACAATGATCTTGAACAGCCACCAACTTCCCACCTTCAGGCGGTAAACAGCGCAAGATTTTCTACCTGCACACGGTGGGTAGCTGATGGTATACCATCAGCTACCCGTCGCGACAGACGATATACTAAAGACTGCCTTTACCATACTGTTAGGACTTTTCCAAATTTGTGTGGATGCCTTTTTGCCTTCGCAAATGCGACCAGTGTTTTCAAAGGCTATGGGCTCGGTCACTCGAGGGCTCCCTTTCATGTTTGCTTGCGTGGACGGCCTCCTCGCTGCAAGCTCCTCCACTGACGAGCACATGGAGCGTCTCAGTGTACTACTCTCGCGCCTTGCAAATCATGGCGTCGTGAGCAACGCGATGAAGCGTCAACTGGGAGAACAGACACTTGAGTTCCTCGGACGTGGGTTCCTAAATGTTCTTAGTGTGCAATCATCGTGGGGTGATAACCCATGTCCTGTATATATTTCATCGCGCTTTCACGACATGATCGAGATGGTGACGTCATCAGTGTAGAATGTATATTTTGCGTAACAGTGCTGCTTACGTGAAATGCTTAGGAGTAAAACTCGGACTGTCACCAGTCCCTCACAGATCACGCGACTCACCTCTGATATCTTGTACAGAAGTATCGGCAGACAGCTGCATAGGCTTAACTGTGCTAAAATTTTGTCTTTTGTAGTGACACAGACATTTATTTGGGCGAAGAGCTTAAGTGGATCGTTGTAATCGCACATACCCAAAAAACGTGGCGCCTAGTTGAGTGATATTAAAAGTATCAGCAGTAATGGCTCATACCCCCGTAAGTAGCCAAATATGCATTTGCTCACACCCCCTTAAGGCTGAGGCTACAGGCACTCAGAAAAGTGAAGCGAACATTGCATTCATTCACTGAACCCACCCACACAACATGCAGAACAGCATACATTTCAGTAAACAACAAGCTCAAAACAAGCGTCCGAACCATCAGAAAATCACAGCATACCATCCTCGAACGTACGCTACAGCCGAGGATGCTCGCCAAGCGAGAAACGAGGCGCGACGTGCCAAACGGCAGTAGCAATGTATTCGTCCGCCAGTGCTGCTTTCCCCTGCTGAGAGCATGCAACGCAAAGTTGAAGAGAAACGTCATTGGCGCGAGTGTGACCATGCTATCTATACGAGCGCGCTAAGTCACAGCTAAGCGTCGAAAACGATACAAATGAGCCGAACTAGAAACAACGCGGCGAAGCGAGCCGGCAACGTGGAGAGGAGGCTGAAGCTCGCAGGCAAAGGCCTGCCACACAGGTATTCAAACTGCGGCTCCTTATGTATTGCAAGAAGTCCGGCCCCTCCAATCGTATAACCTAATACATTACCAGTGTGTAGCAGGCTTTCGCCTTCACTTGTTACAGGAGTGAAGCATGCTGCCGAATTTTTATTTGTTTAAATGCTTGAAAGATAGAAAATTACTATACACAGAAGTATGAAAGGGGGAAATTGGCATCCACAGGGATTGCAGCACGAAGCTGGTAAAAAAAACCATACGGCTTCCTTTCTGAGAGACCAGTACGGATTTCCATTGCAGCTTCCTGCTGGAACTCGGCTGGATGCCAGTTTATGCCCTTTCGAGTACTTTCCTCCACCTCGCGGGCTTCCGCAGAATTGCTTCCCCATAGACTTAAATAGTTTAATCCAAATGATGCTGTTATTTGAAGCCGATTTTTGTTTATCTCCGGGATCCTATATACTCGTCATTATGCACCTCTCAATAAGCATAGCCACACACCGTAATGGCAGGGAATCAACTTGTGACGTATGCAAAGGTTGCACATTTACTTATGCGGAGATTGACATCAATGTTTATCCTCGCGTTTCATTTTGTGACCCCCATGAGCGAGCTTGCTTCTTTTGCAAGGAAGAAATAAAACAAGAAAGATGTCCAAACTAAGCTGGTGATCTGAAGTGGTATGTTCGTTGCCTTCCAATTCTTTGAAGGCTTGTCTTGGGAAGGCGAAGCATGCTTTTTCCTTTCATATAATAGCTCTTGTGCCAGTCCATTTTCATCAGTTCTCAAATAACCATCATCCTCATATGAAGTCAACAATACACTTACAGAATACTGGTGTGCTCAGTATACATGCTTCTCATACTGCCACAAATAATAACCAACAGATACATACGTGGTGCTTGTGCGTGGTTAAAAAATAATTTTTGCTGACCAGACATTAGACTGGAACACATCAGAATTTGTGGAGTAATCGGTAATATGATAAATGAACAGATTATTAGCAATTGTATTTAGTGAGTGACTCTAGGAGGCATATTTATAAGCGCAGAAACCGTCATCCAGTATTTAAAGCTCGCCTAATTGCTAGAAGCTGAGTTGTAGCAGTTTCGCAGTATACACGCTAGAAATTCGCTGCGAAAGGCCTTCCCAATCCGCATTTTTCTCAGGAAGATATATCCAGACAGCTATTCAGATGATAACTACAAGCTATGCGGCAGGGCTCACGCGTCTCTTAGACACATTCTGTAGGTATATGAGCTTATAGGCAGAGAAAATTCAATCTCCCTAGATGAAGCTGCGGCGCAGTGGACGGCCACTCTGCCCAGCTCAAAGTAGTGTAACACGAGCACACTCGACCGCGATCAAGCCCGATCCGGATCTAAATTCTCAATCGCGATTTGCTCCCTCGCCCAGCTTGCCCAAAAGAACCAATCGCGACCGAGCAATTCAAATCGGATCGGGCTTGATCGCTTATAAAACTGTGCCGTGTGACACCCGTATTACTTGCATTTCGCAGTTTCTTCCCGTTTTCATGTATCTGCCTCTTACAATCTTGCTGCATTAAATTGTTGTCTGCTATTTACGGGTGTGGCTGTGCAGCAAGTTGATTTATATTTAAGGAACATGGCACATTTATTTACGATACTCCTTTTGGCGCGAGTCACTAGACGTTCCATATCATAAGCGATGAAGTTCTACTTCAACAGTTGGCATGATTATTGCGCTAAGTTACAGCTTGAAACAGCAAATATAAATTTAAATAAAACTAACATAAGCGGAAACACCTTTGTGCGCTCGTCGTCGAAACACATAAACAGCGGCACAAGCGCCTGCATGAAACCACTCGATTAAAACAACGGTACGAGTCACAAAAAAAAAAGAAATAAAGTAAGAGAAACGAAACTGAACTCATGGCTTCCGAGATTCGGCGGCGCGCGGCGACCATCTTGGAGGCTGATGCGTTTCGCCGATTCCGCTAGGTGCGCGGAGAGCCAACATCAACTACAGTTACTGTATGTGCTACCGCAGGTAGCAGAGTTGCGCGTCTGTTTTATCACGCCGCTAGCGCCTCTACTCGCAGAACGTCATCACGTGGTAGCCAAGCAACCGTGCATTGCGGAGAAGCAGATGTTCGGGCCAATTTTTGTATTTCCCGACGCCGCCGCTGCAGCGAACTGGATTGACCCAAGTTATCGCCAGTCAAATTCAAATCCAATCCGGCCGATCTTGCCGTTCGCTGTTCACGTGCGTGCTAGCTGCGTAGCAACAACGCAACGTGCGCAGCGCATCTCACGTTTGTTTCGTCGGCCT